>NC_072373.2:5537500-6160500 GCF_028885625.2 Pongo pygmaeus
TATATGTCTGTTACTACTACCTTAGCTGATGTCCCTCAGAAGCTCTCTACGAGCTCAAATATAACTTCTGATATTTCCAAACACGCTTATTCTTTGTCTTTTCTGCTTTATAATAATTACCGTAACTTTGGTAGAAAAGTTTATGTATCTGGCTCTTGTAACCAGATAGTGATGTTCTTGCAGATTGGTTTGGTTTTCTCTCATTGTGTCTGCAGCTTTTCATAACAGTGGTGATCAATAACTTTTTGTTGTACTTTAAAAATTGTTTAGCAGTCTGTAGTCTCAGGCATTTTTAGTTGATTCTCTCATTGCTACCCGAATTGCCTTTTTAACATTATGCTAATTATTTTATTTTATTTTTAAGTTCCAGGGTACATGTGCAGGATGTGCAGGTTTGTTACATAGGTAAATGTGTACCATGGTGGTTTGCTGCACCTATCAACCCATCACCTAAGTATTAAGTTCAGCATGCATTAGCCATTTTTCCTGATGATCTCCCTCCCCTGGCTCTGCCCCACAAGCCCTAATGTGTGGTGTTATTCTCCCTGTGACCATGTGTTCCCATTGTGCAGCTCCCACTTTATGAGTGAGAACATGCGGTGTTTGGTTTTCTGTTCCTGCGTTAGTTTGCTTAGGATAATGGCTTCCAGCTCCATTCATGTCCCTGCAGAGGACATGAGCTCATTCCTTTTTATGGCTGCGTAGTATTCCTTGGGTTATATGTACCACATTTTCTTTATCCATCTATCATTGATGGGCACTTGGGTTGATTCCATGACTTTGCTATTGTGATAGTGCTGCAGTGAACATATGCATGCACGTATCTTTGTAGTAGAATGATTTGTATTCCTTTGGGTATATACCCAGTAATGGAATTGCTGGGTCAAAGGGTATTTCTGGTTCTGTGTCTTAGAGGAATTGCCACACTTGTCTTCCACAGTGGCTGAACTCATTTACATTCCCACCAACATTGTAAAAGTGTTCCCATCTCTCTGTAGCCCCACTAGCATCTATTGTTTCATGACTTTTTAATAATCACCATTCTGACTAGTGTGAGATGCTATTTCATTGTGGTTTTGATTTGCATCCTCTAATGATCAGTGATGTTGAGCTTTTTTTCATGTGTTTGTTGGTCACATAAATATCTTTTGAGAAGTTGCTCACGTCCTTTGCCCACTTTTGAATGGGGTTTTTTTTTTCTTGTAAATTTGTTTAAGTTCCTTGTAGACTCTGGATATTAGACCTTTGTCAGATGGCTAGGTTGCAAAAATTTTCTCCCATTCTGTAGGTTGTCTGTTCACTCTGATGGTAGTTTCTTTTTCTGTGCAGAAGCTCTTTAATTAGATCCCACTTGTCAATTATTGCTTTTGTTGTAATTGCTTTTGATGTTTTCATCATGAAATATTGCCCGTACCTATGTCCTGAATGGTATTGCCTAGATTTTATTCTAGGGTTTTCATAGTTTGGGGTTTTACATTTGTCTTTAATCAATATTGAGTTAATTTTTGTATAAGGTATAAGGAAGGGGTACAGTTTCAGTTTTCTTTATATGGCTAGCTAGTTCTCCCAGCACCATTTATTAAATAGGGAGTGCTGGACAGATGCAGTGGCTCATGCCTGTAATCCCAGTGCTTTGAGAGGCTGAAATGGGCAGATCACTTGAGGTCAGGAGTTTGAGACCAGCCTGGCCAACATGGTGAAACCCCATCTCTACTAAAAATACAAAAATTAGCCCAGTGTGGTAGCACATGCCTGTAATCTCAGCTACTCAGGAGGCTGAGGCAGGAGAATTGCTTGAACTTGTGAGGTAGAGGTTTCTGTGAGCCAAGATCATGCCACTGCACTCCAGCCTGGGTGACAGGGCGAGACTCTGTCTCAATCAATCATTCAATCAATCAGTCAATAGGGAGTCCTTCCCTATTGCTTGTTTTTGTCAGGTTTGTTAAAAATCAAATGGTTGTAGATATTTGGTCTTATTTCTGAGTTCTCTATTCTGTTCCATTGGTTTATGTGTCTTTTTTTGTTACCAGTACCATGCTGTTTTGGTTACTATAGCCTTGTAATATAGTTTGAAGTCAGGTAGTGTGATGGCTCCAGCTTTGTTCTTTTTGCTTAGGATTGTCTTGGCCTGTGGGTTCTTTTTTGGTCCCATATGAATTTTAAAATAGTTTTTTCTAATTCTGTGAAGAATTTCCATGGTAGTTTATTGTGAATAGCATTGAATCTATAAATTACTTTGGCCAGTATGGCCATTTTCCCAATATTGATTCTTCATATTCATTAGCCTAGAATGTTTTCCCATTTGTCTGTGTTCTCTCTTATTTCCTTGAGCCGTAGTTTGTAGTTTTCCTTGAAGAGGTCCTTCACTTCCCTTGTTAGCTGTATTTCTAGGTATTTTATTCTCTTTGTGGCAGTTGTGAATGAGAGTTCATAAATGATTTGGTTCTCTGTTGTTGTTGTATAGGAATGCTTATGACTTTTGCACACTGATTTTCTATCCTGAGCCTTTGCTGAATTTGCTTATCAACTTAAGAAGCTTTTGGACTGAGAGGATGGGATTTTCTAGATACAGGATCATGTCATCTGCAAACAAAGACAATTTTACTTCCTCTCTTCCTATTTGAATGCTCTTTATTTTTTTCTCTTGCCTGATTGCCCCGGCCAGCATTTCCAATACTATGTTGAGTAGGAGTGGTGAGAGAGGGCATCCTTGTCTTGTGCTGGTTTTCAAGGAGAATGCTTCTGGCTTTTGCCCATTCAGTGTGATATTTGCTGTGGGTTTGTCATAAATAGCTCTTACTATTTTGATGTATGTTCCTTCGATATCTAGTTTATTGAGAATTTTTAACATGAAGCGATGTTGAATTTTTTTGAAGGCTTTTTCTGTGTCTATTGAGATAATCGTGGTTTTTGTGTTTAGTTCTGTTTATATTATGAATTACATTCATTGATTTGCATATGTGGAACCAAATTATGCTAATTTTTAACCTAAAATTCTTTCATACTTATTATCTACAGAAAAAAAATTCATGCTCGTGTCATGTTAGTAAAGATCCTAACCAATCTGATCTCATCTTTTTTTTCCAGAAGTCCTATTATTTCTCTGATTGTATACTATTTTTTGGCTACATGTGTTCCCTACATGTGTTTTCTTGCCATTGCTGTTTTTCCTCTTTAGTATTAATGCTTTCTAAATTTTTATTAATCACCTCCTATGTGCAGGTACTGTCCTAGGCTGTGTTGGAAATACAAATGGATAAAACTTGAGTAGCACTTTTTTGGAGATTTTTCCCTTAAATTTTCCATTATGAAAAACCCATTCTTCAAAACTTAGGTAAAGCTTTTTCTTGTCTATCAAGTCTCCTTACATGATGCCAGCACAGGTTAATCCCTCTTTGCCTTCAAAGTACTTTTAATATCTGAGTTATAAAATTTATCACAACCCTCTTTTTTTAAAAATCAATACCTGTGTCCTCTTCATTCATATTGCTTAATGGCAGGAATTGTCTTTTGTTTAAACCACTTTATTGAGTTATGACTGATATGCACAATGCTGTATCTATTTAATAGAAACAACTTGATGGGTTTGGAGTTAAGTGTATACTCATGAGAATGTTACCACAATCAATGCTTGTAAACATAAGAGATTCTGTCTTATCACTGTATTCCCTCTTTTTCTTCTCCAGTGCCCAGCAGTGACTTTAAAGTAATTGATACTCACTAAGTGAATGCTGAATTGAAAAGTTGGTTCAGAGCCAAAGTAGAAACTGAGAAGGATTAGCCAGAGAGTTAGGAGGCAAATCAGGAGAGAGTCATGTTACCAAACCCCAGAAATGTGTTTCAAGAAAGAGGGCAGTAGGTGATGTCCTCAGTTTCAAAATTGGAAGAAGCAGTGCAGACTGTAAATAGATTATTGGATTTGGCGATTAAGAGTTTGTTGGTTATCTTAACAGGAATAAGTTCCATAAAGTAGTAAGGGTACACATCAGATAGCAGACTGAGAAGTAAATTCTTTCCCTTAAATATAATTTTTAGCTGATATATTTATAGAAATTGGCTGGAAGACACATTGAAGATACATAGTCTAAATAAAGATCTAGAATCTTGCATATATTATATTGATTTAAGGAGGATCCATATTTTTTGTAAAGTTAAATGAGTGGGTAAGTAGGCTTGACATTCTTTTAAGAAAATTTAGAAACCTAATCACTATTTTCATCTCATTAGAAGACTACCGCAACTCCACATAGAGATCACACGATCTTTTCATCAAAGTTAGTGATATTTTCCATGGCAGAAATTATTTTAACCTGGAAAACGTGGCTCCTTCTACTTTCTATCCTTGTTAGGCTGGTAATACATTGATAATATATATCTAACTATATGAAATGAATGAATTTTTAAAAATATCCCTGAGTAATTGTATAAATGACTTGATTTTTCACATACTGTATGATTATTTAGAAGACATACTTAACATTTCTGTAATCAGAATGCCTTTTAGAATAGATCATGTGTTATGGTTTTAACTGACAACCTTTTTTACCTTGGTGTTTTATAAAATGATGATGCAGTCCCAATTGGTAGCATATGAGATTTGATAAAATACAGTAATATAGTAGGAAGCATTAAAGTTTAGAGACTGCAAAATATTTTAGTTTTAATATAATTATTGTTGTGCTACACTTTTGGGGGCTATAGGTGATATTTTCTCCCTCTCTCTCTCTCTCTCTCTGTTTACTATGCCAATGGGTCATGCATAAAGCTTATCTTATAATACGCTGTTAAGCGAAGGTGGGGGTGGGAATGGGGAAGAATGAATTTGTAGGGAGCCTGTTTTATGTTACTTGAAATAATGACTTTGGTGTGTGCAGAACAAATCTTAGTTAACCATAATTTTCACCAATTTTGTAGAAACATTACGAGTCAATGATCCATGTAAGGGAATAATTGCTGATCTTGCAGCCAAGGATACATTGGCTGATTGGTTCATTTTTTCACACACATGTATTGTGTATCTATTAATAACCATGATACCTGGCAATATACTCAGCACTGTGAACAATCTTTCATTGTTCTAAGCATGTTTCAACAACAAAGATTGATAGTCAATTCACAGTGCCTGAAACCTGCTCTTTCTTCATGTATGTTGTCCAGTTGAGAGATAATATTTGTAGTCTCTTTAATGAAGAAGTGGCCTATTGGAGAGCTGGGTGCTTGGTCACAGTAAACACCCAGTGAATGTTTGTTGACTATCGAATGGTATATGTTTTAAGAAGTTGACTAGGAAATAGATGGGCTTATACTTTTAAGTGATTATATGAGAAAGGACTGGCATTGTAGCTAATTATTATTGAAAATAGAATATACATTGAGAACTGCAATGGGAATAATGGATGTTTCTCAGTTCATTTTGGGCATTACTAAAATAAATTAAAAACGTAAAACCTTAAAGTTTCTCAGCATAGAAAATGTCAAATTATTGACATTTTCTATTTTCAATAATAATTTGACTTTGACTTTGAAAATATTTCTAGAGATATCACGATTAATCAAAAATTGTAGAATATAACAAGTTTGCGTAAATCAGTTTCAGCAAATTGACAGTCTTGTCTTTGAAATCAAATAATTAAGTAGAAAATATATCTATGCTTGTGTTCATTTATTTTAGTAATGTCTCAATACCTACTCCTTGAAGAGTGAAGCAACAGTATAGTGAGGGGGAAATTGCAATCTGATGATGCATACTTTTTTCCTCTGGTAACTGAAGGTTAAATGGGTAGCAAGCAGAATGCCTTAAACAAGATTGGTATATTGATTAAAACGCTGATTTAACAGCTCGCAGTTTCCCCTTGGAAACCTGGAAAAGATAAGCCAGCTGCTGTCTAAGAGTGCTCAGTGTCCACTGAGAGTACACTATCTATCATCACAATATGGTGATGAGAGGTGTTTTATGTTTGTGTTAATTTCCCCCACTAAATCAGTAATTATTACAATCCTGTCCCTGCTGTTTACCCTGCAGCTGTTTTTCCATTTGTCGAGAGAGCGGGTGTTCTCTGAGGACCGCACACGTTTCTATGGTGCAGAAATTGTCTCTGCCTTGGACTATCTACATTCCGGAAAGATTGTGTACCGTGATCTCAAGGTAAACAACAACAACAAAAAAAAAGTAATCAAAATTTGTTTTTGCAGAGACTATAGGGACAAACATAAAGTAATTACTACGTTATACAGTTTTGAGAAAAGCAGATTTAGTTGGGAAAAAAGCACTATGTTTAAAAATTTAGTTCACTACATTTGAAGGAAATTTTATTCACTAACATGTATGTAGTTGATTTATGTGTGAGTTTTTGATTTGCAAAGTAATTTCTGCTCGACTGCTTGGATCAAATAAAAATGTTAAACGTGATTAAGTCAAATAACTTCACAAGTTACATTTAAAACAAGTTTTATTATGTTTACAGAAATGTTTTATGAAGAAAGGTAGTAAGACTATTGGAAGGAACATATTCATTTTGATTTTAGCATTAACTTTGGGTGGTTTTAAATACCTGAAGCATTTTAATATAATAACCATTTATTAATGTGCCTCGTGTTTTATTTATGAAAGCACTTTATTTGTTCTGTTGGTAATAGTGTCTTGACTGCTCTAAGTTCCATTATGATGAGACCCTTAGGATAGCTCAGGATTGGCAAACTCTGTAAAGGGCAGATAAAATAATTTAGGCTTTGCTGTTCGTATAGTCTCTTTTGTAAACTACTCAACTCCATCATTGTAGGGTAAAAGCAGCCTCAGATAGTATGTAAATGAATATGTTTGGCTATATTCCAGTAAACAAAATAGGCGACGGGCTCAATTTAGTCCACAGGTTGTCATTTGTTGATCCCTGGAGTAACTCATACGAGGTAATAGTGATTCTCATGACAGTGTTATGAATTAGGTTGGCGACATTAAAGGAATTTGTACCACGACACATTTTGAATAAATTCTAGATGTTACAGTCTTACTTTTGTAAGAAGCAAATTGTGTATAAAATTTGACACAGAATTGCCTTATTGATCAAATACTATTTCATGTAACATAATGATTGGTAGAAACAGAAGTTGCATGAGGCTTTTATGAAATTCTGTTTTGTTTGAAATGAGGTGTATAGAAGCTATAAGATGTTGTATGTTGGAAAAACTGAACTATGTACCTATAAAACACCTAGATCAGAGATGACCAACTGTTTAAGTGCCAAAATGGGCTAAAGATTAATACAAATTAATAGTTCGATTGTATTTAGCCTGAATCTTTTTATAACTAGGAAATGTGGCAGAATTCAGCATTCATGTATCTGCATGGCCAGATAATCCTATACTGTCTAAATGTCTTAAATATCAATTTCTTTAAAGGAATTAGTTATGTGGCATGACAAAATGTGTTAACTTTCCAAATATACTTAGAAGTAGTTAGTTCTGCTCTTCCTGAGTCCACTTCTCGCATTCCCACTACATGTTTTATGAATCCTATTTGTAGGGGTGAAAAGGGGAAGGATAGAAACATGGAGGCTTAGATTTAAGGAAATTAGAACAATTTTGAAGTAATAGGTAACATCCAGAAAGCTTAAATTCAGAAGATTGAATTATTAGCTTAAAGACTGCTAAAGAAAAGAATGTTCATTTGATTGCAGAATTGATTATGGTCTTGGTCAGTATTTCTTCTTTAATCATTTCTCATCAAATGAATCAACATATTGGGGGGGCGGTGTGTGTGTGTGTTTTGAGATGGAGTCTCGCTCTGTCGCCAGGCTGGATTGCAGTGGTGCCATCTTGGCTCACTGCAACCTCCAACTCCCTGGTTCTGGCGATTCTCCTGCCTCAGCCTCCTGAGTAGCTGGGATTACAGGCATGTGCCACCACGCCCAGCTAATTTTTGTATTTTTAGTAGAGACAGGGTTTCACGGAGTTGGCCAGGATAGCCTCGATCTCCTGACCTCGTGACCTGCCTGCCTCGACCTTCCAAAGTGCTGGGATTACAGGCATGAGCCACCATCCCCAGCCAACATATTGGTATATTGAAGCTCATTAAGTGAGTTCCACTGCCCCATTCTTTCTGATGATGGAATTAGACTAAATTTGTCAAACTGCAATATAAAGTACCTACTTTATATATGAATATCAGTCAATTAGTTACCACATGCACAGTTCACCAAGTTTACTAGACAATTAAGTGGTCTCTGCTCCCTGAGTTTATTTCTTAAAAAATATAGCCTTAACTTAAAGATCTAAGTATATATTTAGCGTAGGACAGAAACTGTGAAGGTACACCTAGAAACATCCATGCAACATGAGAAATCAAACATCCAAAACTTACACGAATGTTATTTATATCCATAGTAACAGGATTATTTATAATACAATGACATATTTTAGGTAAGATCACAGAAATTTCGAGCTGTTCTTTAATTTATAGGTGATCTCCTTCAAACCTAGAAGCCTAGTATATGACTTACTAAAAGTAATGACCTAAGTTGATAGCAGTCAGGATTTTTGGAACTCATGAATCCTAGCTCCTTATTGAATGTTCTTGTCACTATATCATTCTGACTTGTAGAGTTGAAATGAAATTATAGAGGGGGGATGCATTGGATTAACTTTGGGAAATCTTTGTAAGCCTAAACTTCAAATTAAACTGCAGAAGGTAAGAGAATGAGTGTTTCAAATGTATTTATACCAGATGTATTAAAGAACATTATCATGAACTGATTTAGGTGCCCACTTTGATCAGTCTCAGATTTGTCTCTGTTCTCATTACTAATAAGTTTGACTTTGTTCAAATGCAAATCCAATTGCTATGCCTACAGTAGCAGCACTTCTCAAGTAAATCCATACCCGTTTGCCGCTGTCTCATTCACATTGGAGGCAGAGCCGCCTTTTATGTGCAGGTTAACTTAAGATATTTTTATCAGTTCCAGTTTCCTAATAAATTGGTGTTTATAGCAACAGAAAAATTGTTGAAACCTTTGTTGTACTTTAGAAAGTAAGTTCATTTAATTTGTCAATATACATCATGTAATGAAGTTTTATTTTTATTAAGGACCCAAATTCCTTGTGATTACTTAAGGAAAACTGCTGTTGCTTCATGATTGCCCAAAAATTCGAAGAAATCTCTTCAAAGACTTCTTCAGTAGTGCAAATTATATGTTAAAATCTTCTTTTCTGCTTAGCTCTTATTTTACAAATACAACCAATGACCGTGGCCATCTAAGCACAGCGTAGGCTGAACAGGGACATTTGCAAAGGTGAATATAACTATATTGGAATTCATTAAGAATTAATTTCTTGCTAGTTTATGGGAGAAAATAATACATAAGTTGTTGCTATTTCCTATTTGTAGAACATCTAATCTTGTTTTCCACCTAATGTGAGAAAAGATAACCATTTACAGTATTAATATGAGAAAGCACCAAATAAATTTAGATACTTTCTAACACTCAGTAATGGCATGAAGGGGTGGCTTCAGACAGTTTTATCATAGCCCTCCTCGTCCTCATCAGCTCCCTGATGTTCACCTCAAATAAATGCAGTTTGGGTGGGGAAAGCATGCTTGCTTTCCTTGCTGAGTCTCAAGACACTTTCCCCAGCTCCCACTTCTAACCAGATGGTCACTGGATTTCCCCCATATAGAAATCTTAAGCCACTGCTCTTCATTCCTTCCACTTCTAAAATCAAATTGTACTGGTATCGGACTATGTTCCTTATTCGTAATAAATTTGTAAATAGCCTGGCAACCTATTTGGGGTCTCTTTACATGATGAGTCCTTTCCTGGATTAAGCGGCTGAAGTGAAGAAACGTTTTTCTTTTGGAATTTCAGCACTGCTTCCTCATTCCATGGTCATTCAGTTTCTGCAGGTCAGCTTGTGACATTGTGGCACTGGATGCCCATAAACTTAAACCTGCAACGTGCAGAGTAGGAGTTCCTTACTACCTTCTTGGGCCTGAGTGAGTCTTGGTGCCTAAAACTGAGTTTGATGTATGTGGGCAAAAATGTGGTGTTATGAGTGAGTGACAGGAATTGTTTATTGCTATTGCTGCAGTAGTCATCGGAGCCCTTAGGAACTGCTATTTTCATTCCTTTGTTTAATCACAATGTCAGTCATTTAATTAAAATGATACCATATATATGGTGTTTTTAAACTTTCAAATATTTAGTCTGGCCTACATTCAAGCATAGCTTCTCAGACTGGGTGCAATAAACAGGTTACAACCATGCCTCGGCCTGCAAAGTGTTCAGAGAAGCTTCCAGGCCAGTGAGTTCTGGTTTCAAGCATCTTTTCCAGTGAATCTGGTATGCCCCACAATTTTCAATTGTTATTTTACTGTGAAATGTAAAAGGTTGGAAAGCATTGTATTAAAGACAGCTAGGATTTTTAAAGTTTAATTTTATGCTAGCCATCAGCAAGAACAGGAGGAAACATAGTAATTTTTGTTACAATTTTGTGCCCACTAAGCACAGGAAAAAAGATTTTAAAATCTACCATTTCTTCATATACACACTGAATCAAGACCCTCTGTCAAGTAATGCCTGTCCACTTCAACTGGGCAAAAAATGTTGCCTTTTTTTTGATGGAAATTCTATGACATATTATGTCTAGTTTTTTTTTTTTTCTCTCTCCTCAAAAGCATGACCTTTTAGATAACAACCCTCTGATAGAAATAGTAAGCATTACTTAGATTTTTAATATACAATCTTGTTTCTTATGACTTCGTATTTGACTTCATCACTACTTTTGTTAGTGGATGCATCCATTAAGCATAAGCATGCTGCCCTACTCTCTATCTTGGAAACTAAGATTGGCTGTGAATATCAAACAGATGCATGTAAAGTTTCATAAATTTAGAGTACCTAAGCAGTCAGTGACAATATGCATTACATATTGTGTGGCTAACAAAGGGAAGAAGGAAAGTGATTTAGAAGAGAAGACTAAAGAAAGATCATTTGTAAATATGTTTCTTCCTCCTTTACACAGTAGAAAGATTCCTAAAAATGTATGACTACTGTAAACAATGTAAATACTACTTACATTATGTTAGTGTTAAATGAACCAAGACAGTGATTTCCAGATGTTATTGATATATCTAGGCCATTGATATGCTTTGGAAGGACTTACAGGTGTTTCTGTGCATTCTGCAGGTTTACAAATCACCCTACTAATGGTTCTTGTATTTTACAGAAACTCTGTTAATGCATCCTGAGTAAAATTATCATGTATTGTATAAAAGAAGTGGACATTTTATTATCTCCTGATTTATCTTTATACAAGATTAGATTTGGGGATATTATTTTTTAAGCTAATATTTTGGTGGACAAGTTTTAGTCATTCATGCTCAGCAAAACGACATTTTAGCATGGTGAGAGAAGACAAAGTAATTGATAGAAGAATGTGGACACTACTTCAAAATAACTAGGAAATTATGAGGCTGGGCACAGTAGCTCAAGCTTGTAATCCCAGCACTTTGGGAGGCAGAGGTGGGAGGACTGTTTGAACTCAGGAGTTCGGGACCAGCCTGGGCAACATGGCAAAATACTATCTCTTAAAGAAAAAAAAAAGGAAGAAACAAACAAAAACTAGCAGGGCGTGGTAGTGGTGCGTGCCTGTGTACTTAGGAGGCTGAGGTGGGAGGATCAATTGAGCCTGGGAGGTTGAGGCTGCAGTGAGCTGTGATTGTGCCACTGTACTCCAGCCTAGGCAACAGAGCGAGACCCTGTCTCAAAAATAAGAAAATGATAAAATATTTGTGTTCTGTTTTTTTGAGACAGGATTTCACTCTGTCACCCAGGCTGGAGTGCAGTGGCACCATCTCTGCATATTACAACCTCCCCACACACCTCAGGCTCAAGTAACCCTCCTGCTTCAGCCTCCAGAGTAGCTGGCACCACAAGCGCATTCACCACGCACAGCTAATTTTTTGGATTATTGGTAGAGACAGGGTTTCACCATGTTGCCCAGGCTGGTCTCGAACTCCTGAGCTCAAGCGATCTGCCTGCCTCAGCCTCTCAAATTGTTGGGATTACAGGCATGAGCCACAGTGCCTAGCCTGTGTTTTGTTACTTAAAATAAATTATTGCATATTGAAAAGTATTTTTAATGCAGTCATTGAGCCAACAGAAATGTTTTATGGGGTTCCACTCTTGAACTTTGTTCTTTTCTTTAAAATACAGTGTTGTTTAGAAGAGCCCACATCATGACAATTTACAAATAAGCCATTAAACTCTTCATGTTTTAAGAAAAGATGAGTTCATTTATTCAATTCTTATGGTATGTTAAGTTTGCATTTAGCATCTTATTTAATTCTCAAAAATGTCACATTGGATTGTTACTGTTATTTACTTTTGTTTTATAGATGAAATTGAAGCACATCGAAATTAATAATATGCCCAAGGTCACACAGTGAATAAGGGATAAAGCTCAAATTTTAATATGAACCCTCTGACTTGAACCCATAGTCTTATCCATTTTGCTCTCTACTGCCTCCCAGGCAGTATGCTACCATTCCCCATGGCTATGACCCTTACCCCATCTCTCTCAATCATCCCTTAGGCTTCTCTTAATTTCTTACTATATCATTGTAATTTTTAAAAAAGCTAATTTATAAAACAAGTAGGGTAACCAGCTGTCTTGGTTTGCCCAGGACCGCCCAGTTATAGCACTTACACGTCCTGCATTCTGAGAAACCCCTCAGTTCTGGGCAAACTGGGAGTTGGTCACCCTCAGCCTATTCCTTACCCAAACCTATCCTTGCATCTCATTTCATTCTTCTTCTCACAACCATGATCTGAGGCTCAGAGATGAGATACGAGGTTACAGAATTAGGTGCAAGTCAGAATTTTACACACACATACACACACACAGAGCTTGGTTTTAAAAAGCAGTGTTTATACATTTTGGTTTTTCTGTATCTAGCCACTTCAAAAATAGCTTTGTCAAAATGTGGAGAAATAGTGCATCCTGTCTGTCATGTTTCCATGAAGACTTTCCGGTGCATACAAAGCATGTGCGGAGTATTGGCACATTACACACCAAACTAGATGGGAATGGAATGCTGTAAAAAGTACATTCACATTTTGTTCAATATTATGTATTATTTGGAATTTTTACAAGAATTGTTAATGTATTAAATTAGTAAAAGAGTATTCACTAAAGATCTTCAGCATTTTATATATTATATTTATATATTAAACATATTTTTAAAAATAACAGGGCATAGACATTTTTATTCAGTAAAACAACAGAAGCTTTAGTATATACTTAACGTTTCTCATTATGGCAAAGTGGGAGGGAGGAAGAAGAGAGGTTATTTGAAAGAGGTGGAAAAAAGAGAGAAACCAGAGGCTGAGATGAGACAGACCAAGGCAGAAAGAGAAAATAGGAGAGTTGAAGACTCTTGATGTTTCTGATTAGTTTCAATATGCGAGACTTATTGTCATTTGTGCAAATTGGGCTTGGTTTCTAGGTTCTGGCTGGTAGAGAAACAGGAAGATGCAAAATAACAGTTTGGATAAAATAAAAAATTTTAATTTGGTCGGGCATGGTGGCTCATGCCTGTAATCCCAGAACTTTGAGCGGCTGAGGTGGGTGGATTGCTTGAACCCAGGAGGTCAAGACCAACTTGGGCAGCAAAGTGAGACCTTGTCACAATAAAAAATTAAGAAATTAGCCAGGCATGGTGGCACGTGCCCGTGTTCCCAGCCATTCAGGAGGCTGAGGTGGCTTGAGCCTCGGAGGCAGAGGTTGTGGTGAGCTGTGATTGCACCACTGCACTCCAGTTTGGGTGGCAGAGTGAGACTCTGTCTCAAAAAGGAAAATTTTTTCTTTAAAGGTTCAGCAGTATATTTTATGGGTTCATTCAGCTTTCTGTAGAAAAAAATTGAAGCCAGACTTACCTCTGTGAGATATGCTATACATGAAATGTATATCAAGTGTTTGGTTTAGTTAGATGGCACATTGAAGTACTATAAAAAAGGACTTTTGTCTGTTCTGATCTTTGCTTCAGTGAACACAACTTGCCTAACTGTATTTAGTGTCTGGTTTATAAGACATTTGACAATATGGCAGAGAGTATGATAACATATTTTATGTGACTGATATGTTTATGTTCTTAAGTGGAGATCTGTTTTAAATTTGATATTAACTTCAAAGTCCAGGTACATTCTTTCAAATGTCATCACATTAAGGAGTAGAATAAGAATCTATTCCTTAAATAAAAGTTAACTATCATTTATCCTGTTAATATACTTTTCACATTTTGTATATTTTTTCAGTATGACAGAAGAAATACCTTTAGGTTGTGTCTACATGACTAGGCAAAGTTTGATGGGCCCTGAATACATAAGGCTGTATGATCACAACTCAGAACTCACCTGTATCTTTGTTTGATGATAATCATAATCTTAGGTTCAAATTAGCTCTAGGGGAACTGGCTGGTTACATTGTTATTTCTAATTGTGTTGGCTTTGCACAAATTCCTCCTCTCTTACATTTCATAGTTTTCCACTTGCGGCACATGATCCTGTTACTTGGTTAAATCTTTAAGATTTTCTTTGGTGTTTTGAATTAATGGGTTCAAAGAGGGTCCAACTTTATAACATTTATGCTATATATTTTTATTAACTGTTGAATGTTTGACTTTGATATTCTTTTTCTTTTTATGTTTAAAAGGGTTGGTATTTCTTTATTACAAAGAACTGCAAAAGAGGATATCGCCTTACCTTACAAAATAAGATTTAGGTTTGATTTACAAGCACCACCAAAAAACATTTCTGTAAGTGAATATTTTATAATAGCAATAGATTCCCAGGAGAAATTGTTGAAAACCATCTGTATATATCTAGAAGAAGATGCTCATCTCTTTGGGATTGTTTAGATCACATTTTCTTTTTTAAAAAAAGAGGATTGATGTTTGCTTTGAAAAGTTGATTAGGCTTTAATTTCAGAACTTACAAAATAATGGCTCTTAAAGCTATATCACTCATTCCCATCGGTTTAAAAATAGATAATTTTATCATCGTGAAGTATTTGATAAAACATGTTTCTTTTTACACGTGAAGCAACAGAGTTTGTAAGTACTGAACGTTCTATTAGCTACAACTGTGTCCCATTTCCAAAATACCTTACTCAACATTCAGTAGTTTTTCAAAATGGTATTTTCGTGTTGTTGAAGACTATAGAACAAATTATGTCATTTTTCTTAATACACAGTTGGAGAATCTAATGCTGGACAAAGATGGCCACATAAAAATTACAGATTTTGGACTTTGCAAAGAAGGGATCACAGATGCAGCCACTATGAAGACGTTCTGTGGCACTCCAGAATATCTGGCACCAGAGGTAGGCTTCGCTTCCGTTAATAGGAAAGTAACACTGACAGAAGGTTTTGCAAAGTAAACCATTTAAGCATTAAAAATTAACTGTAGTACCTACTACTTTTATCTATATTTCAACCGGAATCAAAATTTTTTGGCTCTTAATTTGTTATAATGGGGTATTGTAGGATCAAGAATATACTGAAATTAAATTTTATAAACTATAAGCACAAAGGTACTAGCTATAGTCAGTTAAATCAATTTTTATTTCTTGGCCATATCCATTTTATCTTGGCTGTACCCATTTTGATTCATTTATTAAAATAGAATAATTGGTTTCAGCAAGAGTATTTATATTTATAAACCATCTTGGACTTTCCTTAGAAACAACAGTGATTTTTAATTTATAGTATTGTGGGTTTATTTAAAATTATTTTATTGGGAAAATTATTGAAATGACAGTAGCTACATTTTGGAATTCATGTCAGAGGAAGCTCCAAACTGATAACTTCCCTATGCTAAGGGTTCCACAATAATTTATTAATTTGTTTATTCATCAAATATTTATTGTGTATCTGCTGTATATCAGGTACTTTTCTGGATGATGTGGTTACAGGCGCAAGACAGAAAAGGATCCTAGTCTCAGGGAACTTAACTTTCAGTGGAGGGAGACAGAATAAAAATAAATAAATAACATAATGTCTTAAGTTTCATAAACAAACAAAAAAGCAAGATTAAATGTGAGGGTGTGGTGTGGCTGTTGTAGATGGTGTTCCAGTTACTAATGCTGTGTAACAAACCACCCTAATACTTAGCAGTGGAAAACAACCATTTTATATAAAATAATGGATTTTCTGAATCAGGAATGCAGATGGGCACAGCAAGGATAGCTAGTTGATGCTCCACTATGTATGAGGTCTCAGCTTGAAAGACTTTACAGTGAGAGCATGATTCTATGGCTGGAGACTGGAATCATCAGGAAGCATCTTCACTCACATGTCTGACAGTTCTGCTGGCTGTCCACTGGTACCTTATTTGGGCTGTTGGCAGGAGCACTTATATGTAGCCCTTCTCTCCATGGGTCTGGACTTCCTCATAATGACAATTTCAATGCAGTCAGACGACTTTGGCTCTGAGCCCTAAAAGCAAATGTCCTAGGGAACACGTCAGAAGCTGCATGGTGCCTTTGTTTCCACCTAGTAAACCATCAAGACTATTAACTTTTTAAAAACTTGATTTCACAGATATTTTTATAACTGGAGTACAATTCATATGCCATAAAACTTACTCTTTTAAAATACACACTTTGGTGATTTTTAGTATGTTCACAGAGTTGTACAACTATCATCGCTGTCCAATTCCAGAATATTTTCATCACTCCAGCAAGAAACCCCATACCTGTTAGCTCCTCATTCTTCCTTCCCCCACAGGCAACCACTGATCTGCTTTTTGTCTTTATAGATTTACCTATTGTAGACATTTCATACAAATGGAATCATACAGTATGGAGTCTTCTGTGACTGGCTTCTTTCACTTAGCATAAAATTCAGTGTTCCTCCCTGTTTTAGCATGTTATACTTATTTCATTCCTTTTTATGGCTGGATAATATTCCATTATATGGATATACCACATTTTGTTTATTTGTTCAGCAGCTGATGTACATTGGGTTGCATCCATTTTTTGGCTAACTATGAATAATGCTGCTGCTATGAACATTTGTTTATGCATCTCCTTTTATGGCCTATTTTCAGAAGTCACACAACATCATTTCTGTCATACCCTTACTCCCTGAAGCAGTTGTAAGCTTGCACAGGTTTAAGTGGTAGGATAGAGACCACACCTTTACATTATAGAAGAGCATGTGAGATGGGAGATACTGCCACAGCCATCTTTGAAAAATAACATCTTTCACAGATACTATGTTCAGGGAAAGTGATGGTTGATGGAAAGTGATGGTACCTATTGCAAAGGTAAAAGGGAAGAGCTTTCCAAAGAGAGCAGCTGGTGCTCCATTTCCCCTCAAACTCCAATACAGTTATTGTGGCTATAGGCAAATAGGGAGGTGTTAATATTTGATGTGTGAGGGTAACTATTTAATGAGCATCTACTATGTGCCACATGCTGTGTAAGTGCATTACATCTATTATTTCATTTAACATTTGGAATAATCTTTGATGATAGATAGCAAATACAATTTTTTAAAGGTGAGGGATCATAAGATCAGAATATTTAAATGTTATCTGTACACAACTAAGAGGTGGTAGAAGTGTAATGAAGATTCTAATTAGTGTGTCTGACCGTAAAGCCCACTTTTACTTTTTAAACTACATACGTCCTGGCCTCAAAAAATCCTAATTTGAAGACCACTTACAAATAAAAATAATCGTAATTTTTAAATGAATGTTTTGTAAATGTCCAACAGGAAAACGTAATCAAAATAAATTAGGAAGTAAAATAAATCCCCAATGATACTAGCATTCCTTAAACATAAAGTAACTCATGCTGGTCTATTATTCTAATAGTTCTTTTCAACTAGGGATTAAATTTACATTTCAACAATGTTAAGTTATTGTAAATAAGTGCTACTATTTAAAATACAACAAATTTCCTACTATTATTTGCTTGCCAAAAATATAATTTTCTGTCTTTAAAAATTTGTAGTTTAGAATTCTCTATTTTTGTGGTTGAATTAGGTGTAACTTTAGTAACACTGTTTCTTGTTTATTCAAATAAAATATTTTCTAGAATAGAATTGTTTTTATAAATGTCACAAAAAATTATTTGTTTCTCTGGAGTTCAGTTACCCCTGCTATAAATTTGCTATGGAAGAAGATATGCCATATTTAGAATAACAAAATTAATTGTGTCACAATTAGGGTAAATTATTTCTGAAGAAGATGAATACATCTCATTTAAAAAGCAGATGATCTGAGAAACAAAGATATTTCCTATGCAATGTCATCAACTGAAGAACAAATTAAGAATTTAATGCAGGAAGAGTCCACTTGTTTCTGAATGGAAAGTTTATAGTTCCCACAAAATTATCAGTTTCTCTTTAAAGACAAGAAAACATTTCTGTATACCTTTTTTTAATACTTCAAAAGTCTGGTCTTTAAAAACGGTTTATATACCCATCCTTGGTGGATACACATTGATTCATAATTCAAATTTAGATACCATGTTTTTATAGGGAAGAGTGATTATTGTTGTTATTATTTGAGTATGAGAAATCTTGAAACAACTTATGAAACTGTAACTTTTATATTTTAAATGTCGTGTCACATATTGCATTTTTAAACTTTGTGTTTACCCTTAAAAAAATAAGAATTTAATTCCTTTATTCTGGTCTTTGGCGTGGACCATTTTACTGAAGGACACTCATTCATTCATCAAAGAATTATTTATTGAATATTTATTAAGTATCAGGCATTACATTAGGTACTGGGAATACAACGATGGTAGAAAATGTTTTTGCCCTCAAGTGGCTTGCTGTTAAATAAGGTGATAAGATTTGGAAAACAGTTATTACTGTGCAGGATAATGCCTGCTTTGCTAGTTCCACACAGTGGAGTGGAAGGAAAAGGAAAAGTGCCTAAGCCTGCAGGGAGGGTCCGGCAGTGGATAAGGGGAAGCAAGAAGAGAGGAGGCTGGACACATAGATAGGGATTGAAATGTAACAGAGTTTTAGATTTGATCCTGTGGGCTAGGGAAAATCACTTGTGAATTGAGAGCAAGGCGATACTGTGATCAGATTTACATGGTCAGTGTTAGGGAGGGATTGGCAGGAGCTGAAGCCAGCCTCTTCCTTTACCTCGGATGGTGTCTCTCACTTTTTTTGGACCTTGAAATTTCTAGTACATTACCATTATTAATGCTGGGCTTTTTGTGACAGTACTAGAAGTAGTAGTTGTGTATCAAATCTGTAATACATTCTTGACTACTGCTTCTCTTGTGAATGACTCACTGTCAACATTTTCCCTTCTGTCTTTACAGAAGATTTGTTTACACATTATGTAGGAATCTTGCTGCAACCTATACTTCATCTAACAATAGTGTTCCTTCACCTTTTACGTTGTTTTAATCTGGTATAAAGACAGGTGAAGGGTATTTTGAAGATACTTCACAAAGAGTGTTAGAAATCAGTTTAAAACCAGTTTATTAAATGTCCAATGTCAGATACATGGCAGGTTTTAAAATAAACTTAAGTTTTAAGTGAACTTAATTTGTTTCTTATGGCAAATTAGGAAAACATAAAACAGTATAAATATGCCATTTGTTGAAAAAAGAATATTTTTAAGTTATTTGTTCTCTTATCTCTTTTGATGAAGAATGCAGCTTACAATGCAGTTTTCCAACTTGGGAAGCATTTAACAATACTGTTACTGTAGAAAAGGCTAGTTTTTGTTTTGTTTTGTGTTTGTAACAGGTTACAGTGGTTCAGTTCTAGCTGGCCTATGCACTATGCATTTAGTGTGCTACATCCTGAAAACTGCATTTGTATGTATAGTTTTCAATGAATGTACTTTTGCTCTTTTGTACATTAGAAGGAAATAAACTTATAGTAAATTATGGACCATATGATGTCTTGAGGGGATTTTGCTTTTATAATCTGTGCTGTATTTTCACACCTAGAAATTATAAAAGAAATTAGAAATCACATATAAACTCTTACTGTTAAATTTTATTATTTGATTTGGCTCCTATTGAATCCAAACCATTTTATGCAGTGCTAATTATTTAGAGTCTCAGCTTTGCTCTTGAGTTAGCAGTACCTGATCAACTTTCCAACTGTAAAACAGTTTGAAAATCAAATGTAGCTTACATGCAAGACCCAACAAAATTAAAAGTGTTAAGTGCGTTTTGGCAGTTCACTTTTATTATGCCCAGTCCTCAAATGTACCAGCAGATAATCATCTGAATGTTAGTTATTTTTCACATGCTTATGTGATCACACAAAAAGTACATGCTAAAAAGAAGCAGATGGTGACAGATGGGGAAGGTTGAATAAGGTGGTTTTGGAAACCTAGAGAAATGCACTTCTGTAATAGTGTAAAAATAAAAATTATTTGATAATCAAGTTAGAACTAACAAAGATTACAAAAAATGACTTGATTGTTGGGAAATATATAATATCTAGCTGTGGTTGCTATTGAGAAAAAATGCATGTAATTTTATTTCATCTAAATGTAAAATGATTTGTTTTTCCAGTGGCTGAAGTGCAGTATTTGATGCATTCTTTTTAGTTTTTTAGAACCCCATTCTTAGAAAACATTTCGCTTGCTAAAATTTTCCTGATTTTTTCTTTGAAACCTACTATCTTTAATATCTTGCATATAATGTAACATTTTTAAAATAGCTGAAATAGATGAGAATATTTTCATAACTATTTTGATACAAAGATTTGCTCAAAGTCATTGTGTTAGCTCATAGTACAAATGGAGATTAAATTCTATATAAATTAAAAATCAAAGATATATATTAACTTCCACAAAAGGTAGTAAAGGCGGTGCCAGGGCGTGGACTAGTGTTGTAGGTGTGGGAAATAGAAGCTAACTTGCTTGAAATGTATTAAACAGAATTTTCTTTATTTTAAATCCAACAAAGAATAAATGTAAAATATGTCATTTGTGGGTGCTGCCAATGTTGTTTTTAGGAGATCTGAAGAGAAATGAATGAGGCTAAAGTTACATATGTTTGCACATTTAATCTGTAGGTAAAAATAGTAGCACATGTAGTTACATTCTGATTAGTCTTTGCACAAAGTTCTACTATATTCCAGCAGATTGTAAAACTAGTCTTAGAATCTCTATGCTTTTTGTGAAAAGAAAGAGTTGTTTTAGTAGCCTTTCTAAAATTGTGGACAACCCTAACATTTTATTTACTTATTAATAATTCATATGATATCTGTCCACCTGGGGTAATTTTGAAAACCTTCATCTTCCTGGGAATTCGGAAAAGGTCTCATCACCATGATTGAAGGGAACATTAAAGGAGTAGAGGGATGAGTTCAGATAGAAGCTGTCTGCTCTGTAGTTAGAATTCATGTTTAAGAACTTCTAACTCTCATATGAGTTGGCTTACTATTTAGTTGAATATATTTAATTTCCTTCTATAGTATGTTGCTATTTTATATGATTTTCTGGGTAATATTAAAAGCCATTCCATTTTATCTCATAATTGGACATTGTTTAAATATGAACTAAAATGGAATTAACGCCTCTCAATGTTTATAAGTGGCATCTTTTACTTACTTAGAGGTCTGTCAGTTCTTAACGTAGCTATTTTTCGCCCTAACTTCTTTTCAATGTTATATGGTCTTTTGGCTTTAACAGAATATTTGCATTCAGTACTTTGGTGTGATTCTAGTTTAAGCACAAAGTTTAATTTTAAATTCTCTGTACCATGAGAACATATACAAAACTAACCCTAACTGGAAACACTAGTGATTACCTATATAGTATTTTACAATGGCTATTGTTACTTGGGTTATGAAGGCTCAGTTTCTTGGAATCCCATAATGTCTATTGCTTCAGAATAAAAAAGAAGTATAGAAATCTCTTGGAAGATATGTGTAAGTATGATCTAATCATCATTATTGTATCCATTTAGCCTTTCTCTTGTCAAAGGATTTTTCCTGTGCTAGCCAGAGTTTGCTTTTGAAAGTATGATGTTAACTGTGTACAAGTATTTGTGTGTGCTAGGAGAGGTGGCCATAAAGCGTACAACATTCTAATTCATAGCAAATGGCATTGACAGTTGCTGTCACTTAAGAACTATTAAAACAGTTGAGAAATAGTTATAAAATATATATTTATGAAGAAAATACCAAGCAACTGTAGAATTTATAATCTTATGTATTGAAATGGATACTTTTCCTGAAGCTGCAGTTTACTTTAAAATCTGAATGAGAAGATTTATAGGTCTTTTTTTCTTAGCCCATACCTGTGATGTTAAGAATATCTGAAGGGCTCCCATAAATGATAAATGATATAGATGTATGTTTAGGTATAAAACACACATCTATCAGTTACCTGAAATGTAAGGCTACCAGAAAAAACATTTTTTTTTTTTTGAATTAGTGGTAAATTGGTTCATCCAAGTTCGCAGTTTACTTTCACAGCATAGGTGTGCAGACAGTTTGTTTAGATGTTTAATTTTTTCCCCCATCTGTTCTGTCAGGATTATTGTTTGAGCAATAAGCCACTCCAGGGCATACATAGCCTCCTTATAATTGCTTGCCTTGGGTGCATTGTGTGGCCTGGTGGGCAAGCTGAGAGAGGGGTCCCTTTAACCTCCTAGTAAATCCTCCTGGTAAACGAATATTGGAATGAATAGGTTTTTTTTTTGTTTTGAAAAAGCCCATTAGCCAAATAAATATTTACATTAGTAACTTGAATTGGTAGTATCATTTAAAAATATATAGTTTCTCATTCAATATCATTCTTTGAAATTAATAACAATTCAAGAACTAATTGTTTTAACTCACCTGGCTGTTTTATAAATGTAAGTGTCTTCATCAAATATTGATCAAATATTTCCAGGATATTTAATGTTAATTTGTATCTGCTGTAACCTCTTTGAGTCTTAGGTTTTATCGTATCATAAAGTAAAGCAATTTCTGGCTCCTATTAGAAATACAGCCTTG
Organism: Pongo pygmaeus; assembly: GCF_028885625.2. NCBI lineage: Eukaryota > Metazoa > Chordata > Mammalia > Primates > Hominidae > Pongo > Pongo pygmaeus. The sequence continues at coordinate 5,560,494 of NC_072373.2, forward strand.
TTTTCTAGAGTTTGTGCTCTGTTTAAGTTTTCAGTTGATGTGACCTCTCATCATTTTTTAACAATTACATTTTTTTGATGTTCCACATCTCCTCTTTCATCTCTGTTTGGGCATTTGTATTAAAGGTAGGTATAATGTACAACTACATCTGTGGTTACAAAGGACTGTAGGGGTACAGGAAATACCAAATGTCTGCTTTCCTATTTAAAGTTGGGTTTCATTTACAAGTCAGTAATGTTGGTTTTATGGAAAGGAGACAGAAGTTTATTTCTTCAAGATAAATCTTTCACTGGATTTTTTTCAGGAGCATATTTTGTTCTGCATTTATATCCAAATTATATGAGAAATTACCTTTTAATGAAGTTGAAATATGCTCTACCATTGTTGTACCTGTCCGTTATACCACTGTTTATCATACCTTTCAGCCAGCCCTCACAATAACCATGAAATAAATTAGCCTTTTAGCTAGAAAAAAAATTATCAGAGGTAGCCAGAAAGAATTTGCAATCTTTAAGTTAAAAAAATGTAAATTTTATATGTTATGTATTTATAGAATAATAAGTGCTTTGAGTAGAGGGAGAAAAATTGTCTTCCTAAAATAATGTGAAAGAGGTTATTGGATTCGAATTGGTTAATTTGACTGTGGGATTTCCAGAGTATTTAAAAGTATTGTGTTTTGAAATAATTTAGATTCAGGAAAGAGAAAGGATGTTGTTTTAAAAGTGGGAACATATGTATCCACATGTGGGATACTGTAATCATTATTTATGTATGTTTCATCTTATAGCTGTTTGGAGATAGGATTTGGACAAAAATCTTTCTAATTGATAGTGAAGTCTCTCAGGTAAAGAGGGATTTTAGTTGTTAGGGTGTTTTCTCCTCAGCATTCCTTAAGTTTACATGTCAGGAAGACAATACGTTACGTCAGTTTTGTTCAATACAAAGTGATACGGCAAACAGTTCTATTTATAGCATTATGTATCTGTAGATCAATTAAGGCACGTATGTTCAGAGGCAAAATCACTTATTTTAAGAATCGATATTCATTTTACAAAGCTAAATAAAATGTATTTTATTTTATCAAACAGATTTTTTTACAATGCAGTTTTATTTTTCAGTTGCTTATTTCTCTTCAAAAATAAAACCTCCCTTTTTTATGTACTCACTTTCCCTTCTGGCTGCAAACCAGGTATTTAAACAAAAATAAAGGATTGCCAGTTTTGCCAGCTGGGGATGAGAACCCGGCTGGTGAATTGTGGGTTCGGGAGGCAGTTAATCCAGCTTTTATGCTTTTTATGGTTTTATGAAAAAAAAGAGGTTAAAAACCACATTTGGCTCCTTTTCGTATATGCCACTGTTGTGTTGGTGTTGTAGGAATGCAGTTAAAGGTTACTTAGATTTAAATTTTTGGTTGTTATTAGTTAAAATCTTGTGTCAATTAGATAAGGGCCCACAAACAGTGCATTGTACTAATTGGCCATGAGATAGATCCTTGAATCATCAAAAGTCAATGGTATTTTAAAATAATGTATGCAGCATTTCCTTTAACGTAAATATGAAGTAGAATTTCTTCTGCTTTTTTAGGTTTTTTTTTGTTTTCTGTTTGTTCTCAAATTACTTATTTCAAACAAGTAAAAATATGACATTCTTTGCGCTAATGAGGAAAACTAGAATTTGTTGTTCTTCCAGAAAATGTTTTTTTGTTAGTTTGTGATTTACAAAACGTTTCTAGAAAAGCATAGGATCTAAACTTGTGTTCATATCTTACCAGTGAAGTTTTCAGTTTTTTAGCCATAAAACAAACATTGATATAATTGAATTAAAAATATTTTCATAATAGAAATGCTTATTGAATAGATCTTTTAAGTAACATATTTTTTCTTATAAATTATATCCTTTGTCTTTAAATATCCTACCAAAATGCCTTTCATAGTATTTTTAGGTAATCATAATGTAACTGTCAAAAATATCACCTGTAATTCTGTGAGATTATTGGTACATTTTAAATAAAAGTCATGTAAGAGTAATCTTCCAGAAAATATTTAATTCGAAGCAAGAAAGTTTGGAACACAAGTACTGCTTTGTCCTTATCAAATGTTCTCCTTTGTAATCAGTTATAAGTGTTTTTAAATTGATAAATTCATATATTTGGTTTTCCTGATCTGGTTTTCCAAAGCTGAGAGGATCAAATAAAATAAGCTTTAAGATTATCAAATATAGTTTTAAAATAAAATATTCAAAGTTGCCTATAGATGAGGAATATTCCATTGGATGAAGAACAAATCTGATAAAAAGGTAAAACCAAATTTTTCCTGGGGCAAATGGTAGGTTACCATGTTCCCATTTGAACAGATTGCTCCAGCATAGGCAAACGGATATACTTTTGTATCATTTCTAACTAAATTTATTTTGCATGTAATATATTTTGGGAAAAATTTAAGGACATATACCACACAGATATTAAATCCATTTTTTTGCTGTAACAGAAATTTTTGTTGGGAGGTATAAAGCTGTGGCTATCAAAGTTTATTACAGCTCATACCATAAGCTTTTATATTCACTTTGTCTCTTAAATAGTTCTAGAAAGAGCTGAAACATATAGGGGCATCCAAAGGTTTTTCAAACTTACTTTAATGGTTGTCCTGCCCTGTAGACTTCTCCATTCCATTGCCTTTGTTTACTACTGTCTTTCACTGTTTAGTTTGTATTACTTAGTTCTTCCTAAGGCAAGAACGTGCAGTGCACGCTATGTGCTCTGTAATCAGCACACCCTAGCTCTGAGTCGTTACTTAAAGTCCACATGGGTGGAACCAGAATGAAAAAGTCAGTAGGCCTAAGAAAAAATATGTAAATATGCTAGCTAACGTTTTTCATTTGATCCTTATGTATATTCATGTACTTGGGATTTTTTTTTGTACGACCTGCCCCTTTTTTTGTACACTGGCCATTTCTGGATATATATTGAATATTTCACATATTTGATGTGATTTGTATTTTTTGTAGGATGCTTCACAGTTTAAATGTCAAGAACTCAGACTACCTAGGCTTCGAAAGTTAAGATTCATTTTTATGTAAAAATCTTATGTTTTATGAATAATGCTTTAAAAGTTAACATGTAATAATTAATCTCTTTACTGATTTCACTTTTAGGTGTTAGAAGATAACGACTATGGCCGAGCAGTAGACTGGTGGGGCCTAGGGGTTGTCATGTATGAAATGATGTGTGGGAGGCTACCTTTCTACAACCAGGACCATGAGAAACTTTTTGAATTAATATTAATGGAAGACATTAAATTTCCTCGAACACTCTCTTCAGATGCAAAATCATTGCTTTCAGGGCTCTTGATAAAGGATCCAAATAAACGGTAAGCCTCAAATAACGCTTAGTGAATTACTGATGAATGTGGTTAAAAATTGAGATATGGAAATTAATTCAAATATAACTAACTCCAAGAAGCAATGTATTTGGTGTAGACATCTTCCCACTGAGATCCTGACTTATTTTTAACTGCATAATATAGAACATTTAAAAATTTTTCTCAACTCTTTCCTAACTTGGAAATTTTATGCAGATTTACCAAATAAGGATTTTTGAGAGTTTCATTATCCATATTACGAGTGAAAATTTCTTAATTGCTCTGTTACTTGATCTTGTGGGGATAGGAGAATCCCCTTTCTTTCTTTCGGTCTCTGGGCCTTTTTATTTCTTATAAAAGGAATAGACCTATTTTTCAATACTCTCCTCCCACCCGCAACCTGTGTTAACATATCTAATTGCATTTTTTTTTTTTTTTGAGATGGAGTCTCACTCTGCCACCCTGGCTGGAGTACAGTGGCTCAATCTTGACTCACTGCAACCTCCGCTTCCCAGGTTCAAGTGATTCTCCTGCCTCAGCCTCCTGAGTAGCTGGGACTACAGGCACCTCCACCACGCCTGGCTAATTTTTGTATTTTTAGTAGAGACGGGGTTTTGCCAAGTTGGCCAGGCTAGTCTTGAACTCTCGACCTCAAGTGATCCTCCCGCCTCGGCCTCCCAAAGTGCTGGGATTACAGTCGTGAGCCACCGCACCCAGCCTCTAACTGCTTTTTTGTCATTTGAAAGTAATCTTTTCTATGCAGAGCTGAAAGGGTTAATGGCAAAAAATAATTGTACACACTTTGTATTTCTGTTTTTGTAGCTACAGCTATGAACTGAAGAACCCTATGGCTCTTGCTGCTTTGTTCAATGAGCTACAGTATTTTTTATTCATGTTTATACATTCATTCATGTTTATAAATTCATAAATCATATGTGAAATGACTATTAATATTAAAATGTCTCTTAATATGTGTGTTTGTATATGTATATATCTGCCTTCCCATCTAGGTATCTATGCATATCAGTATTTCTCTGAGTCTGCTCATTTGAAGCATAGATGATTTCACATATTGTTGAATATTTTATAATACCTCACATAGAGTTTTATGAAAATGTTTTATTTATAGTTGATGCTCATATATATATTACACATATATGACTGGGTTAATGAGTGAATCCCAAAAAGTTGGATTTTTAAGTCTATCTGAGAAATGGTTTTCATTGCATTCTTCTAGCTTTTAACCTTGTAAGAAACATGGCTTTATCTTCAGCAGAAATAAGCAAACATAATAAAAGAGATATTGTCTTTTTGCTTTGTGAAGAATCATTCAAGAAACATTTTGTAATCCTAGCTACAGATATTATTTATATGTGTAAAGTGATTTTGTTTTCTTTTTCAGAGCACTTTCACATCTATTAATTCCCTTGCTTTTTCAGTAGCCTTGTTGGGTGGATAGTGGAGATACTATTCTCATTTCCATTTCACTGAGTTGAAAACAAAGGCCCAGAGAGGGTTAGGTGATTTATTCAAGGTCTCTCAGAACATTCATGCAGACCAAGAGTAGAAGTCAAGTTTCTTGGTGCCTATTTGGTATTTCTTATGTGTCTTATTTACAATGCAACAATTTCTCAGTTTAAGTTTTGAAATGTGTTCCGTTTAATAGCATTCTTTTACAATTAAGTAAGGAGCGGCACCCAATGATAGGTAACTTTAAACAGAGTGGTGACTTTTATCTTTTTTTTTTTTTTTTTGAGAGGGAGTCTCGCTCTGTTGTCTGGGCTGGAGTGCAGTGGCGCAATCTTGGCCCACTGCGACCTCCGCCTCCGCCTCCGCCTCCTGGGTTCACGCCATTCCCCTGCCTCAGCCTCCTGAGTAGCTGGGACTACAGGTGCCTGCCACCACACTGGCTTTTTTTTTTTTTTTTGGTATTTTAGTAGAGATGGGGTTTCACCATGTTGGCCAGGATGGTCTCCATCTCCTGACCTCGTGATTCACCCCCCTCGGCTTTCCAAAGTGCTGGGATTACAGGCGTGAGCCACCGTGTCCAGCCGACTTTTATCTATTTCATTCTTTGGTCTAATACTTGGCTTGGTACTCAAGGCAGTGAATATTTATCTCATCCTTTTCTTATTCCTGCAGGCAACTTTGACCACCCTTTACTTTGTGGCCCTCTTTATATAAGTGGCTAGTAGAACAAAATATACTTGTGGTTTTCATGTGTATGTCTCATTCATTTTTTTTTATTTGTCAGCCCACTCCATGAATAGCACATAGTTGGTACTTAGGAACTATTGAATGAATGTAAGGCAAATTCTTAGAATGTTAACCGCCTGGTATGTATTAATAGAATAATTCCTAACTGTTTGTTCACCAGGAGGTTGATATTGATCTAATGAGAAGATGCAGTATTTTCAATGATCTAATAATTTCTTTTATAATAGATGTGTCAAGCCCCTCCACTGCTGCATCAAAATACAGGGAATACAAGGATAAGTGAGAGGAACCAGTCTCTGCTCTAGATGTTCATAGAATAATTTGGGGCACAAAACATATACTCACAGATGTTCAGGTCAAACTACGTACAAAGTACTGTTGAAATTATTGGCTTTGTCTAGGGGACTGGGGGACTTGAGCTGAATCAGAAAGGAGTTTGAATTTGCATTGGCACTCAAGCACAGAAATTTACATGTAGAGTATAGCTAGGATTGCAAAAGAACATGGCATTTGAGAAGTTCAGTGACTAGAGTGTAGAATATGAGTTGGGTAACATTGGGAAATGAAGCTGATATATTAGATTATAAGGATCTTAGGTTTCTTAGAAAATATTTAGTCTTCATTCAGAAGAGGGTGAGATACTGCTTAAGTGTTTAAAGCAAGGGATAGTATAATCAGATTTGTGTCATGAAAAGGTAACTCTGGCAGCTTTGTCATGGACAGATTAGATGAGTGAGGATCCAGGGGCAGGCAGAGCAGTTAAAAGTGTTTATGGGGCCGGGCACAGTGGCTCATGCCTGTAATCCCAGCACTTCGGGAGGCCGAGGCAAGAAGATCACTTGAGGTCGGGAGTTCAAGACCAACCTGGACAACATAGCAAGATTCATCTCTACTAAAAAAAAAATAAAATGCTGGGTGTGGTGGCACATGCTGTAGTCCCAGCTACTTGGGAGGCTGAGGTGGGGGAATCGCTGGAGCCCAGGAGGTCGAGACTGCAATGACCCAAGGTGACACCATTGCACTCCAGCCTGGGCAATAGAGTGAGTCCCTGTCTTTTTTTAAAAAAGAATATTTATGGAATTGTTCAGATAATAGATGGAGTCCTCCCTGAAGCAGTAGTACCCAAGTGATAGAGGTTATGATTAACTAGAAACTGTGAGGAAGTAGGAGGAGTTAGGAATCCCTCTGAGGTTTCCAGCTAGGGTGATTAACAGACAGGGTATGCAAACCAAGGAGGCTTGATGGGGCTAGATGTTGATAATAACTTTGGGTACACTGAGTCTGAAGTTTCTATATAAAACCAAGATGGAAATGTCAAGTGAGCAGCTGGAAATAATAGAATGAATGCTTAAAAGAAACACAGTAACTGACTACCTGGATTGGGAAGCATAACTGCATCCAGGAGGTAGCTAGAGCTGAGGCAGTAGTGGCGAGGGTAGTGGATAAGGAGAAGAGGGCCTAGGACAGAATCTTAGGGAACCTCAGTTTCAAGTGTAGAAGGAAAAGAAAGCTAACAAGGACCTTGAAAAGCCTTTGGAAACATAAGTAATGATAGCATTATAATACACCTCTTCATTTTTTCTATGCAGCTATTTTAAATACTACTGGAATTTTTCTGGTGTTTCTTATTGAATTGCTGTTAGTTCTATCCAAGGGTCAACTATTATTTTGCTTTTATTTATTAGTCTCCATCCTTTATGTTCATTCTGTTAGCCCCTCCTTTATCTTCCTATGTGGAGTTGATAGGAAAAGCATGACCTCATGTATTCAGTAACATTAGGAAAATGTGAATTCTGTGATGTTCCTAATAGTAAAGGAATTCATAGTAGCTGAGGATTTAGTTTGGCATTCTGATACTGGAGTTTAGTATTCTAGACATAAATATCTTACTTCAAAGCATATTTTGTTATTATTTTTGAAGTCTTAAATTGTATATTAGAGAGTCATTGACACTGAAATTTTTGACAGTTTCACACATTGAGGAAGTGTGTTAAAGAATTTCTCCTAGCTTCTAAAATGGAAGTCTGATTGTATTCTCAGACTTTGCATAGTATTCATAGCTGATATTTTAGTTTTATATGTATTTGATAAATATAGAATAAATGCTGGCTATGTTCAAAACCAAAGTATTGCTAGAAAACTTGAGGAGTTACAAAAATGGATAACTAAAGCTAGATTAAAACATTTTATTTACAAAATGATTATGATTCTCCAACTCCCATCTCAAGTACAATTCAAATGAAAACAGTATTGAAATAAACTACAACATAAGTGTAAGAAAATGCCATGGAGCTTTGATGTTTCTCATGCAGACTATGTTGACACATGCTTGAAAATATTAAATGCTTTTCAGAAACGTGTTTTGGTGCTTTTGCTTCTCTGGTTCCCTAAGCACAAGCTTAGAATGCCTTTTGGATAATCCAGCACTGATCTTGCCTTCAAAGGAGTTTGCAGTCTCCTGGGAAAGAAACCTACACAACTGAAATAGAATGAAAAAGAGGGCAGGGTCTGAAATGCTGAGCTCTCACTGAATACAGAACTACCAGTCTGAAAATTCCAAATGCAAACATCGAACAGCACTATTATGATCAAACCTGAAAGTCCCGTCTCTGGGGTATAGTTCATTTAGAGAATTTTATAAGGATCTGGGAGTTGGAGACCCAGCTGGTGGGAATTATTTATCATCACTAAAGATATTCAGGTATCAGTTGACTGTTTTCCATTTTAACTGTGTGTCAAAGGATCCTAGGTCCTTCCCAGTCATGTGTTTCTTAGATCTAATAACCAGAATTCATTAGAATTATATAATTATAAATGATTTCTGACCTACGATGGCTTGACAATTTTTGATTTTATGATGGTGCGAAACTGATCGTATTTAGTATGCTCCTCAACTAATGATGGAATTGCATCCAGATAAACCCATCTTAAGTTGAAATGTGGGTTTATCTAGACATAACCCATCGTTAAGTTTAGGAGCATCTGTATTTGTTTTCTATGACCTATTTGGTTTTCTTCCAACCCAGTGGTGTGTTGGAGTTAGCATATACCAGCTCTCAAGAACCAACTGTTAAATTTTCACCAGTTTTGTGAGCTGGTTGTATATTATAGTCATTACTAAAAATTATATAAATTTACTAATTAAGAATAGGAAAGTCAAAGATCATAAATACTAAAAACTCATTACTCCTTAATTTGTTATGTTTCACTGTTATCTGTATTTTTGAGATTAGTTATGTCTGCTGTATCTGTATGGACATAATATATAATGGTTTGCTACTATGCATCTCTTCCTGCCCACATGTTCAGTGACATCTTATTTGTAGCTTGAAACTGGCCACGGCAGGAGAATTTATACCACCAGAATTGGCAAATACTATGAGTTGGGGCTGGACTTACTGTTTTGTTGACTGTTTAGACTTAAAATAAAATATTAATAATGCAGATTCATTACATTGTAAATAGCACCAAAAAATGAGTCTTCTTCCACTGTCCCAAAGTTACTAACCATTTAGCAAAGAAGTCACTCACATAGCTGACAAGTGAAGTTCTGAAGTCTCCATTGTATCACTTTCAGCTTTGACTTTAACATAAACAAAAATGTCAACCAATATTCATGTTGGAACTAATCGTAAGGTTCATCCATTAGTGGCTTTGGAGTACAGCAAAAATTAACAAGTTTTCTGTGAGAATCAGGTGACTAATTTACAATACACAACATCGCATGTTTTATGATCTTTGTAAATTTTGTGTTTTGCATTCTTTATATCAGTAAAATTTAAATTTATATGTCTGGGGTGTGGTGGTGGCTAGGTCAGGCAAGATTTGGTCCCAGCAGCTCCATGGCTGCTCTGCTCTGAGTACCTGGTATCTACTGTGCCCTTGAAAAAAAAAAAAAGAAAAAAAATTATATTTGTATAAATGCATGATTGCTCACATAGAGCTGGTTGTTAAGCACTTACCAGCACATATCATTTCTAATAATGAACAAGTCCAAATAAAGCCTACTATATTAAATTCAGATTTAAATAGGTTTATTTTATCTTCCTTTCCTTGTTCTTTTCCCCTCTTTTCCTCCTGTTCTTCCTATTTCTCACTTTTAGTTCTTTTATGCTTAGTAATATGTACTATATTAAACTGAATATGCCAGAAAACACTGAAATTTCTTTACCTATTATTGTATTAGTCCACTTTCATTCTGCTATGAAGAAATACCTGAGACCGCATAATTTATAAAGAAAAAGGGGTTTATTGGACTCACAGTTCCACATGGCTGGGGAGGCCTCACAATCATGGCAGAAGGTGAAGGAGGAGCAGAGGCACATCTTACATGGTGGCAGGCAAGGGCATGTGCAGGGGAGCTGCCCTTTATAAAACCATCAGATCTCATGAGACCTATTGACTATCATGAGAACAGCATGGGAAAAACCTGCCCCAATGATTCAGTTACCTCCCACCTGGTCCCTCCCATGACACAAGGGGATTATGGGAGCTACAGTTCAAGATGAGATTTGGGTGGAGACACAGCCAAACCATATTCCTATGTTGTTTCTAACCCTTGCAGTGACCCACCAGCAAACGTTATCATTCCCCACTCTGCAGATTAGAAAACTGAGGTTAAGCCTCTTTTCTGTTGTCACACATCTCATAAGTGCCAGACATGATTGCCTCTTCCAGATTTATCTCTAAAGCCTCTGCTCTTTTCCAAATACCATACTGTTCTGAAGCTAGTTCTTATAAGTATATTAGGAAAAATAGATCTTATAGCAAAAGCTTTTTACTTTTAGAGCTATTTATCCCAAGAACTATTTATTACACAGAAAATTACACTTTCACAAAACCTTTTTTGTTATGCTTTGAGCTTATGTAAATGTTTTATACTTATTTAATTTTATTTCTGTTCTCATAGCCTTGGTGGAGGACCAGATGATGCAAAAGAAATTATGAGACACAGTTTCTTTTCTGGAGTAAACTGGCAAGATGTATATGATAAAAAGGTAAGATTTCTTTATGGCATAGTGTGTATATATTTTGGCTGCACTGCTAAAATGAATTTATAGCAAAAATATTTTAAGTGAATAAAAGTTAATGATGTAATGATACTTTCCATTTTACCGACATTTAAGTGATTATTGAACTTCTGTGCACAAAATTGTACTCATGATTTTGACTCCCCAAATGCCTCTTGAGATTTTACTCAACATGATCACAGAATTTATTTTTCTATTTTTTCCCATAATAATTTGTTTGCCTCTCATTATTTCTTTAATTTTAATAAAGATACCAAGTGTTATTTTTTCTTTAAGAAAACTAGTGAAAAATTTTTAATTTGCCCTTATGTCTTTAATTTTGAAGTGAACACTTCAGATTCATTTATACAAATCCTTGTTTTAAAAGGAATTTAAAGAAATTTGTTTTTAATATTTAATGAAGATAGTAAACACAGTGTCTTATTTTGGACTTCTCTGTCATTTGAAACAGAACTTTATTGCCCACAAAACGAATACTACTAGGCCAGGCATGGTGGCTCATGCCTGTAATCCCAGCACTTTGGGAGGCTGAGGTGGGAGGATCACTTGAGGCCAGGAGTTTGAGACCAGCCTGGGCAACACAGTAAGACCCCATCTCTACAAGAAAAAAAAAAAAAATCAGCTGGGTGTGGTGGCGCACTCCTAAGAAGGCTGCTAAGGCAGGCAGGAGAATCGCTTGAGCACAGAAGGTTGAGGCTGCAGTGAGCTGTGATGACACCACTGTACTCCAGCCGGGATGACAGAGTGAGACCCAATCTCTTAAAAAAAAACCCACTACTAATTATATATGTTTAGTTTTATTGTGATCTGCTTATTACTTTTTTTTAATTTATTTATTTTTTGAGGCAAGGTCTTTGTTGGCCAGGCTGGAGTGCAGTGGCACGGCACGATCACAGCTCAGCAGCCTCTACCTCCCCAGGCTCAGGTGATCCTCTCACCTCAGCCTACCAAGTAGCTTGGACTGCAGGCATGAGCCACCATACCTGCCTAAGTTTTTGGTACTTTTTGTAGGTTTTGCCATGTTTCCCAGTATGGTACTGAATTCCTGGGCTCAAACAATCCTCTCTCCTTGGCCTCCCAAAGTGCTGGGATCACAGACGTGAACCACTGCACCCACCCTTCTTGTTTTTAATACTGCAACTTTTGCTTAAGTTCAGGAACAGGAAATTATGATGTCTGTCCCCCTCTCCCCCTGCTTTTTTTTTTTTTCCCTACCTCAGATATTGTTAGTACAGACAGGGATTTTGATATTTTGATTTTCAGATGCTTGTATAAAATGTTTACTATAAAATGTTTTTCCTTCAATAATTTACTCAGAATTTTTCTGTAATTATTTTTAGTTCATCCATTTCAGTTTATTCCAACATTTCATATTTTTATCTGAAACATTTATTAGTCAACAACATTTATTTGGGGTCTGTTATGTGCCAAGTGTTCTTCTCTGTTAAGCCTTAAGGTAAAGATAGAATTATGTCGTATGAATTAGATGAGTTAGGAGGAAGTCACACAAGCACTTCATGTCTGTATTATGTTATTGGTCACTGGGAGTATGGTGATTTTCTGTTTCTTGTAACTAGGAATTTAAAATAGGTGCATCATATTAGACACCTCTACTAGATTCAACTCACGTATCTTGAGTTTCTACTATGTATAAAGTACCATGTTAAGTCCTGAATCCTTCACAACCTTTATGAGAAGCACTTGAGCATTCTTAAATGTCCTAAATGTTTATTCACTTCTTATAGACAATTTTACATCCACTTTGTATCACTGAGGATGTTCCTTATGAGTGGCATGCATATATAGGAATGCCTCTAATGAGCTATGTACTGTTTTCATCGTGTCAGTACACTACAAAAGAACCTGGAAGAGAGAAGGGCTTGCTGTGTCTCCCAGAAATCATGCATGGTTTTATTTTTAATAAATAGCTAGTAATAAGCTACAACTAAATATCATCCCTTCTAGACACCCTCTTCTAGGAGGACTTACTCCAAAAAAAAGAAGAGGAAAAGAACCATTTCTTTAAGAGACAATGGTTGAGGTACCAATATGGCCCTGTAAATTCAAGGAAGGGCCAAAATATGGACCTTCTTAGTCCTGTGAGGAAATGAGATTTGCTACAAAGTTTCCTTATCTCAGTGTTCAGCTATTCATGTTAAATAAGAGTTTGGCCCCACCTGGAGAAAGCTCTGAGAGCCCAAACAGTATACCAGTAAGGAAGCAAGGCCTATCCTATCTCAGCTCCACTGGGTTAGACATGCCCAGTGTAAAGGTGATAGTAAGACAGCCAGAACTACCACGTGAGAATGGAATTAGGGGAGCCAGCAGCTCTGGCAGGGAGGAGGACCTGCCTAAACACCTTCTGATGACGTATGTAGATAAATTCGTTCAAGTTGTTATAATTATTTTTTTTTAATGGGTGCCACTTAATTTGAGCAAAGGTGTTAAATATCTTGCATAAAGAAGCACAACCCAAAATGACTGTTTCTGTAAACAATAGATTGGTCGTGGATTGGTGCCATCTACAGGCTTACTCATGGTGTCCTGTGTGACCCGCGAGGCTCTGGTGTTCTCTGCCGCCCCATACATACTTGAAGGAGCAACTTTATTGTAGCAGCACTTTTAAATTTGAGTTTCTTTCTAAAAGGAAAATGTGATTGAGTCTATTTGGGTTTGTATCATATCACAGATGAACATGATATTAATTTTGAGAACCAGCCTGGGGGTTAGTAGCTGTTTTAATGAATTCAGTTAAAATTTCAATGTTTTAATGTAAATTACTAAATAATTTATAAAATAAAACATTTTAATGGAGTCCTTGTATCTTTAAAATGTGTAATTTATTGTAAAAGTCAATTCATTCCTAAGATCAGGGATTATTGTTACATTTTTATTAAGTTTTGATAAATTTATTATTCTTAATTTATTATCACATAATTATTGGTTATTTTTCTACTTATTGCTGCACATCGAGAGGTGATGGCACATCTAGAGATTCTGGCATCTGTTGAGGAGATCTGAATCTCTTTCTAGGCAAAGCAAAAAGTGAAAGTAATCTTAATTACAAGTACCATGATGTACCACTCTAAAGAGCACAGTATCAAAACATGAAAGAACAAAGTTGGATCCTGGTCCTGGATTTGCTTCTTGCTTTCTTTGTGGAAATGGACAGGTCATTTACTCATGCAAAAGATATGATCCTTTAAGTACCTTCAAGCTTTTAAGATTCTCTAGCAGGGTGTTTTATAGCATGAATTTATCTAGATTAATGCCTATATAGATTTCTACGTAAATTTTACACTCAGTCTGCTAAGATTTTGTGTGAGATTGTGTTGAATCTTTAGATAAATTTAGGGAGAGCTGACATCTTAACAATGAGTCTTCAGATCCATGAATGCAATTTATTTCTCCATTTATTTAGGTGGTCTTTAATTTCTCACAGTAATGTTTTGTAATTTTCAATGTTTAAGTCTTACACAAATTTTGTTAGGTTTATCCTTATGTGGTTCATGTCTTCCAAGGGAAATGATATTTAAAATTTCATTTTCACTTTGTTTTACTGCCAGTATATAGAAATACAGTTGGTTTTTTCATATTGACCTTTTCTCCTGCAGGCTTGCAAGAATTAGTTGTAGTAACCTTTTTTGTAGATTACTTACAATTCTCTGCACAGACAATCATAACTTCTGTAAATAAAGTTTTACTTCATTTCTAATCTGTATGTATTTTCTTTCTTCTTTTGCCTTGCTGTATTGGCTAAGACCTTCATTATAATGTTGAATAGTGGTAAGAGTGAGCATCCTGACTTTGTTTCTAGTCTTAGGGAGAAAAGCACCTTTTACCATTAAATATGATGTTAATGAGCACATCTAGCAGCCAGATCTGGGTTTCTAAATATTATTCTCCAATAAAAGGAACCAAGGCTCCTTGAGGAAGTGACTGATTTCAGCACTAGTATAAGGGAAGAAAAAAAGATGAGCGTGGAGAATTTTGTGGTGTCAGAAAGTAAGGAGGGAGCCTTAAAAAAAAAAAGGCAAGACATAGAAAACAGCCCAACCTGAAGGGTCCTGTGGCAAAAGCTGAAACAATTTCAGTAACAAAATAAATATAGTGTTAGTTTATGATCCAAAGGTCTATATTGCATAAATAAGTGATTGATTGTCTAAATAAATAAAGTGTTGAGAGGGACATGTCTTCCTTACAGATGAATTCCAATTAGTGTAAAAGAGGTGAGGAAAGTAGAAAATCACCATTAGAACTCCAGAGTGAAAATTGCTCATTCAGAATTCACCTATGAATGCTAAAATTAGTAAGCAAAAGTTTAGGAAAGAAGATATTTCCATACTCTCAAGATATCTCCCTGTGAACATTTATCATTTACAAAGGTAAAATGACTAACTTTACAGTGGAGAGATCTGGAAAACACAGTTTTAACCAAGTGATCACGGTTAACATCACCAGTAAGTAAGATGTTGACTTCATGGAACCCATGATGAGATGCTCTGAGAAGGACACAGCACTTTTGAAGTGCTCTCCTCCAAAGATGCATAACCTCAGTATAATCATGAGGAAACCTGAAGAACTCACATGGAGGGACATTCCTCAAAATACCTGGCCTGATAACTTTAAAAGTGTCAGCCTCATGATAGACAAAGAATGATGATGGAACGCTCGTAGATTGGAGAGACTAAAGTGGCATGATGACTTAACTGCAATGTGGGATCCTGGGTTGGGTCCTGGACTAGGGAGGGGCATTGGTAGAAAAACTGGTGAAATTGAAATAAAGTTGGCAGTTTAGTTAATAGTATCGCACTGATGTTAATTTCTTTGTTTTGATATTCATACTATGGCTATACAAGATACTAACATTAGAGGAAGGTGGGTAAAGGGCATATGGTAACCATGTGTACTATATTTCTGTAAGTCTTCTCTAAGTCAAAATTATTTGAATATGTTATAAAAACATGATGTTATAATATAGGTGTTTTATACCTCCTTTATCAGATTGAGGAAGTTCTAGTCCTAGGTTACGGAGAGTTTTTAAAATCATGAATGGGTATTGAATTTTATTAAAGCTTTTTCTGCACTTACTGCAATGATCATATGGCTTTTCTCTTTTATATTCTGTTAAAATGGTGAATTAACATTGATTTTCCAAAGTTGAGTGAACCTTGCATTCCTGTTGAAAAAACCACTTGTTCATGATATGTTATTATATATTGCTAGCGTTGGTACATTGTATTTCTAAGGATATTTGCATCCTGAAATCCTGAGTGATATTACTATGTCATCTTCTTTTCCTAAAATGTCTTTGTATAATTTTCACTTCAGGATCATGTTTGCTTTTTAAAAACAAAAGGGGAAGTACTCCTCCTTTCTCTTTAATTTTATTGAATTGTTTGTATGGGATTTGTATTATTTATTAATGAAATATTTGGTGGGATTTACTAGTGAAGCTCTCCCTAGACCTGGAGTTTTGTCTTTGTTGGTAAGTTTTTCACTGTGAATTCAATTTATTTAATAGTTACAGGGCTGTTGTGGTTATCTGTTGTTACTCAGGTGAATTTTGCTCTTTGTGTCTTTCAAGGAATTTATCATTTAAGTTAAGTTTCTCTCTAAGGACTATTAGTCATGCTTTGCACATTTTGATGTGCTGTGTTTTTATTTCAAAAGAGTTTTAATTCCCCTTGTGATTCCTTCTTAAGGATTATTTGTAAGTGTGTTGATTAATTTCCAAATATATGGATTTTTCAGATATCTTTCTGTTACTGATTCCTAGCTTAATTCTCTTGTGGTTGGAGAACATATTTTATATGATTTTAATTGTTTTACACTTTAAAAGACTTGTTTTATGCCCCAGAAAATGGCTTATGTTGCTGTATGTTCTATATACACTTGAAAGAACCTATACATTGACCCTTGCGGGAGTTAGGGGCACCATGCTCAAAAACCCAGTAACTTTTGACTCCCTAGAAACTTAACTGTTAGTAGCCCACTGTTAACGAAGCCTTAATGAACAGTTGATTAACACACATTTTGTATGTTATTTGTATTATATACTGTATTTTTATAATATAGTAAGCACAGGAAAGGAAATATTAATAAAATCATAAGGAAGAGAAAATATATTTACTATTCATGAAGTGGAAGTGGATTATCGTAAAGGTCTTCCTCCTCATTGTCTTCATGTTAAGTAGGCTGAGGAAGAGGAGGAAGAGGAGGAAGAGGAGGGATTGGACTTGGCTGTCTCAAGAGGTGGCAGGTGCAGAAGAAAATCCGGGTGTACGTGGGCCCATGCAATTCAAACTCATGTTGTTCAAGGTTCAACTGTATTCTGCTTTTATTGCATAAATTGTTCTACCAGTGTTCATTAGGTCAAGACAGCTGGTAGTATTGTTCATGTCTTCTATATTCTTACTGATTTTCTGCCTACTTGTTCTATTGGTTTCTGAAAAAGATAGTTAATATCGTCAACTATAATCATGGCTTTATCTTTTAGGTTTTGCCTCATGTATTTTGAAGCCTCATTGTTAGTTGCATACATATTTAGATTAAAGATTGTTTTCTTGGTGAATTTACCTCATCTTTTTCTCTTTTTCTTTTTTTTTTTAAGAGATGGGGTCTTGCTATTTTGTCCAGGCTGGATTTGAACTCCTGGGCTCAAGCAGTCCTCTTGCCTCAGCCTTTTGAATAGCTGGGATTGCAGACATACATCACCATGCTCATCTTTACCTCCTTATCATTAGGAAATGTTCTTCTGTATAGATGGCAGCAATATTTGTTTTGAAATCTATATTTCATCTGATATTAATATAAGTACTCCACGTTTCTTTTGCTTTTGTGTAATATATCTTTTCCCATCATTATACCTTTAACCTATGCCAATTATATTTAAGTGGATATTCTTTTAGACAGCATATAGTCAATTCTTGTTTTTTTCTTATTCATTAGAAAATATGACTTAATGTAATGGGTAGCCCATTTTCATTTAGTGCCCTTAATGACATAGTTGGGTTTAAATATACCATCTTGCTGTTTGTTTTTTTTTTTTCTTTGTTCCTTTTTTTCTCTTTGTCTGCCTTCTTTTGGATTTGTTGAATATTTTATGGTTCCATTTTATCACTGCTATTGTCTTCTTGTATGTCTGTTTTATTGTTTGGAGGTTGTTTCTAGAGTTTGCAGTACACATGTTTAACTTAGTATACCTTGAGTCATAACCAGTTCTCATACAACAGCATATTTCTGTTTCCTCCATCTATTCTTTAGGCTATTATTTTCTTACAGTTTACTTTCACATATGTTAATAAACACCACAATACATGGTAATGGTAATTAGATTTTGCTTTAGATAATTATATTTTAAAGTGGTTGAAAATGCTACACATTAACCATTCCTTTATATAGACTCTCCATTCCTTTATATAGACTATGCTTCTACCTGCCATCGTTTTCTTGATTGTTTTTCTTTATTATAAGGCTCCTTTAACTCCACTTCCACCTCCCTGGGTTTGGAAAAATTCATGGAAAAATGTGTTTGAAGGAATACAGGGTTGGGAAATGAAGGAAATGGGACATTTCAGAATGGGAAAACAATGTGAGAAAAAAAAGTAGTAACAAGAGAAGTGAATGAAGATATGCTGACTGGAGGAACTGGGAATCTGTGGTGGATAGAATCTGGATGTAAACAGCAGACAGGTGGCCTGTTAATACACTGCGGCTTCTTGAAAGTCGACCTTGTGTGTTTGCTTGATCCACTTACCAGAACTGTAGATGCTGAAGTAAGGAAATGACACGCGGCAATTCGATTTTTTCAAGTTTTGTTGGAATAGACTTTGAGAGAGAAGAGTCTGGAAAAGGGAATCTCATTAAGAGACTACTGCAGTAATACAGTGTTAAGTGACAGAGCCCTTACTAAAGCAGAACATAGGCAACGAAGGGAAAGGAAGTGTGAATTCCACAGAAATTATCAAGAAATTGAGGACTCCTATTTTAGTCTGACAATACTAGGGAAAATACTGGGAGAAAATTTAAGGAAGAGGATTATAGTTGGTTTTAGTAATTAATTTCAGATAGAATTGTCTAATGGCTAGAAATGTAGCACTAACTTTTGGGAGTGAAAATGGAAATAAATATGTCTGGAAATTCCGAGTTAAATTAGAGCTGTGGAAATGATTAAGGAGGAGAGGGCTAAGGAAATGGATAGGAGAGAGGGAAGACAAAATTTGAAAGGGAAGTCAAGAGGGAGGGAAGCAGTGAGAATGTGGAAGGTTGGGATTGAGTGCTGGAAAATATTCATGGTCAATAATGGAAGTTGGTTTGAGGACACATTTTTGCAAGGTGTATCAAGATCATTGGTGAAGCATCATGCCAGAGTTGAAGTGGAACTTTTCTGAGTTGTGACTTTCTACTTTCTGGTTGAGATATTTAGCCTGAAGAGCTCGGTGATTGATGGCGGTTACGCAGAGGATAATGATTGTAAGCTACTGCTTTTACAAGTGAAGCAAGGCCAGAGGAGTAGAACAGTGGAAGAGAGATGAAAGGCTGAAAATAGGTTTCTATTTGATACTTCCCTTATCACACTCAAATAATGGCCCACTTTTAAACTTTGGGTCAAAGAAAGATGTGTTCCAAATATCTGCTAGACATTCTGATGGCTAAGCCTTACAATTAGTGTCTTCTTTTGGTCATGAGGCATTGTACTTAGGATATAAAAACACAAACAGCTGTCAAAACCAGTATTATTTCTGGCATAAAATATATACAGTTAAAGCTTTAAAAGCCTTCAAATTGGCTTAGGAAATATAACTAGATGTTCCTTACAAAAAAATCTCACCTAGAATAAAATCACCCAGCAAACTGGAAAAAATAAGAATGAGGAGAAGCTTAATCATCAAATGACACAAAAAGTAAACAGAAGCAACAGTAATAATTTGGGGCTAAGCAGATTTCAGATATTAAATGTGATAAGTAGATCATTTGTAGTATAAATGAGAAACATATTATTTGTACCAAATAACAGCATCTACATGCACAAAACAAACACTATTAAAAATGCAAGAATTAACTCAAGATGGATTGGAGACATAAATGTAAGACCTGAAACCATAAAAAATTCTAGAAGAAAACCTATGAAAAATTCTTCTGGAGATTGATCTAGGCAAAGAATGTGTGACTTAAGTCCCAAAAGCAAATACAGTAAAAACAAAAATAAATAAATGTGGCTTAATTAAACTCACAAGCTTCTGCACAGCAAAAGAAATCATCAACAAAGTAAATAGACAACCTACAGTTTGGGAGGAAATATTTGCAAACTTTACTTCTGAAAAAGTACTAATACCCAGAATCTATAAAGAACTCAAGTCAGCAAGAAAAAAGTCAAATAATTCCATTAAAAAGTGGGCAAAGAGCATGAATATACATTTCTCGAAAGAAAATATATGCAAATGGCCAACAAACATGAGAAAAAATGTTCAACATCACAAATCATCAGGAAACTACAAAATAAAACCAGTGAGATACCATTTTACCCCAATCAGAATGGTCATTTTTAAAAAGTCAAAAAACAATAGATGTTAATGTAGATGCGGTAAAAAGGGAATGCTTACATGCTGTTGGTGGGAATGTAAATTAGTACAACCTCCATGGAAAACAGTATGGAGATTTCTCAAAGAACTACTAGTAGATGTACCATTCGATCCAGGAATTCCACTAGTAAGTATCTACACAAAGGAAAGGAAGTCATTCTATACAAAAGGATACATATACTCATATGTTTATTGCAGCACAATTCACAATTGCAAAGATAGGGAATCAACCTAAGTCCTCATCAGCCAATGAGTGGATAAAGTAAATGGGACGCGCAGACACACAAACACACCTTGGAATATCACTAGCCATAAAAAAGAACAAAATAATGTATTTTGCAGCATTTAGATGGAACTGAAGGCCATTATCCTAAGTGAGGTAACTCAGGAACAGAAAATCAAATACTGCATGTTCTCACTCAGAAGTTGGAGCTAAGCTATGGGTATGCAGAGGTCTACAGAGTAGTAGAGTTGACACTGGAGACTCAGAGTGAGGGGGAGGATGGAAGAGGGAGGTGAGGAATGAAAAGTCACCTGTTGGGTACAACGTACACTGTTTGGGTGATGGGTACACTAAAGCCCAGAGTTGACCATTATACAATTCATCCATGTAACAAAAAACCACTGTACCCCTAAAGCTATTGAAATTTTTAAATATATTTTAAAATTTTAATGCAAGGGAGCTGATAGAAATACACTTACTTAACATGTCTAGAGGTTCATCAGTTCATTGATATTTACAAAGATCTGGCTTTTGCTTTTGTTAGTTTTTCTCCATTGATTTTCTGTTCTCCGTTTCATCGATTTCTGCTCTAATTTTAATTATATCTTTTCTTCTCCTTACTTTGGATTTAATTTGCTCTTTTTCTAGTTTTCTAACCTGAAAGCTTAGATTATTTGTTTTCGATCTTTTCTAATTTGTGCATTCAATGCTATAAATTTTCCTCTAAGCATTATTTTAACTGTATCTCACACATTTTGATGTTTTATTTTCATTTAGTTACAAATAGTTTTAAGTTTTATTGAATTATTTAATATGTGTGTTGTTTAGAAATGTGTTGTTTAGTCTACAGGTATTTTGGAGCTTTCCAGCTATCTTTCTGTTACTGATTTCCAGTTTAATTTCATTGTGGTCTGAGAGCATAATTTTATATGATTTTTTAAAATTTGTTAAAGGTGCATTTTATGGCCCAGAACATGGTCTGTCATGATGAATGTTCTGTGTGAGAAGAGTTAAATATTCTGCTTTTCTTGGATAAAATATTCCATAATGTTGATATTAAATCCAGTTGATTGATGGTGCTGTTTAGTTCAGTTATGTCCTTAACTGACTGGGGGGACATGTTGATGTGTCTAACTATAATAGTAGAGTCATCTGTTTCTCCTTCCACTTCTATCAGTTTTTGCCTCGCGTATTTTGATTCTGTTGCTAGACACATACACATTAAGGACTGTTATGTTTTCTTGGAGAATTGGCCCAGGTATCATTATGTAATGCCCCTCTTTGTCTCTGATAGTTTTCCTTGCCCTACTTTGTCTTAAATTAATATAGCTCCTCCCACTTTCTTTAAATTACTGTGAGCATGCCTATCTTTTTCCATCCCTTTACTTTTAATCCATCAGTGTCTTTATATTTAAAGTGGGTTTCTTGTAGACCATATAGTTAGATCTTGTTTTTTTAATCTACTCTGACAGTCTCTGTCTTTTAGCTGATGTCTTTAGACCACTGACATTAAAAGTGATAATTGATACAGTTGGATTAATATCTACCATATTTCTTACAGTTTTTTTGTTTGTTTGTTTGTTTGTTTTTTGAGACGGAGTCTCGCTCTGTTGCCCAGGCTGGAGTGCAGTGGCACGATCTCGGCTCACTGCAAGCTCCGCCTCCCGGGTTCACCCCATTCTCCTGCCTCAGCCTCCCGAGTAGCTGGGACTACAGGCGCCCACCACCACGCCCGGCTAATTTTTTGTATTTTTAGTAGAGATGGGGTTTCACCATGTTAGCCAGGATGGTCTCGATCTCCTGACCTCGTGATCCGCCCGCCTCGGCCTCCCAAAGTGCTGGGATTACAGGCGTGAGCCACTGCGCCTGGCCTTCTTACAGTTTTTTATTCATTGCCCTTGCTCTTACTTTGTGTGTGTGTATCCCATTTTTATTCTGCCTTCTGTGGTTTAATTGAGCATTGTATAAGGCAACATTTTTCCCTCTAATAACATATGAATTGAATAAATTATACTTTTTAAACTTTTTTTAACTGCCAGCCCTTGAGTTTGAAGTATACATTTATAACTAATTCAAGTCCTCTTTTAAATAGCACCATATCATTTCACAGATAGTACAATTGCCATAGGTACCTTGTTCTTGTGTAGAATATTCTGTAAATGTCAGTGATAGAATTGGTTAATAGTGTTAAGTCTTCTGCATCTTTACTGATAGCTTAATGGCTTGCTTTTATCAGTTACTAAGAGAGAAGTGAAACCTTCAACTATGATTATGGCGTTGACTATTTCTGTTTATAGTTCTATCAGTTTTGACATTTTTTTGGTTCCATGTTTAGAGGCACCCAAATTGTAGTATTGTTATATCTTTTTGGTAGTTTTACCTCTTCATTATTTTGATTAACCAATTTATTGGTGTAAAGATTACAACATAAATAAATGAAATCGATAACTGAAGAGCAATAGAGAATAATGACCGAAACCGAAAGTTGGTTATTTGAAAAATCAACAAAACTGACAAAACTTTAAATGGATTGACTAAGGAGGAAAAAGAGGAAAATGAAATGCTGAATCAGAAATGAAAAAAGGACATTAATCCTGACTTTAGAGAAATAGAAAGGGTTATAAGATGATACTCTGAAGAACTGTATGCCACCAAGTTGAGTAACCTAGATGAAATGGACACATTCCTGGAAATACACAAATCACCAAAATGACTTAAGAATAAATTGAAAATCCAAATAGACCCCGTAACTCTTAAAGAAATCAAATCACTAATCACAAACCTCCCACCAAAAAAAAGCCTAGGGCCAGATGGCTTTACTGGGGAGGTCTACCCAACACTTAAAGAAAAATTAATGCCAGTCCTTCTCAAACTCTTCCAAAAATTTGAAGAGGAGTGAACACTCTCTCACTTGTTCTATGAAGGGAGCATTATCCTGATGTCAAAACCAGAGGCATTATAAGAAAAGAAAACTACAGACCAATGTCCCTAATGAATACAGATGCAAAATTTCTTAACAATACTAGCAAACCATTCAGCAGTATAATTAAAGGATTGTACACCTTAACCAAGTAGATTTATTCCAGGAATGCAAGGATGTTCAACGTATAGAAATTAATCAGTGTAATGTCCCACATTAATAGAATGAAGGAGAAAACCTGCATGATCATTTCAACTGATGGGCAGCATTTGACAAAATTCACTCCTTTATGATAAAAACACTAAAAAAAAAAAACAAAAAACTAGAAATAGAAGGAAACTGCCACAACATGATAAAGGTCATATATGAAAAATTCTTGGAAAGACTGTCCTTAAAGGGATCATTTCTATAGTTTGGAAAACCCTCAGCTCACATTATATTCAATGGTGAAAGACTGAAAGTTTTTCCCCTGAGATAAGGAAGAAAACAAAGATACCCACTTTCAACACTTCTGTTAACATGACACTGGAAGCTGTAGCCAGAGGAGTTAAATAAGAGAAATAAAAAGCAATCAAATTTGCAAGGAAGAAATAAAACTACCCCTACTAATAGGTGACATAATCTTATATGTAGAAAACCCTAAAACATACACACACGCGCGCCACACTTGTGCTCTCTTAGAACTAATACATTCAGTAAAGTTGTAGGATGCAAAAGCAAGCTAGAAAATACATTGTATTTCTATATACTAGCTATCAACAATGTAAAAAGGAACTTAAGAAGATCAATTTCATTTAAAATAGCATAAAAAAGGTCTTAGGAATAAATTTAACCAAGGAGGCACAAGACTTATACACTGCCAACTACGAAACATTGCTGAAAGAAATAAAAGAAGACATAAATGAATGGAAAGACATCTCATGTTTATATATTGGATATTTAATTTAAGATGAGAGTACTCAAAATGGTAATAGAGATTCAGTGCAGTTTTTTCTTATTCTTATGGTAGAATACTATTCAAGAATAAAAAAACGAGTAACTCAAATTTATAAGTATCAATATTGATAAATCTCAAAAAACAAACACAGAAAAACAAATTACTGAGGATATTTACAGAATACCATACTACAAAAATTGAAAATGCACCATAAAAAGCATTGTATTTATGACCAAATATATATATGGGAGAAAAGTATAAAAACTTGCATGCAAATGATATGAAGTAACTTCAGGACAATATTTGCTTGAATCATAGGTGATTGCCATTCTCACAGGTTAAAATGGTTGCACATTTCCAGGTGCAGTGACTCCTTCCTGTGATCCCAGCATTTTGGGAGGCCAAGGTAGGAGGATTCCTTGAGCCCAGGAGTTCAAGACCAATGGCAAAACCCCGCCTTTACCAAAAATAACAAAAAATTAGCCGGGCATGGTGGTGCACAACTGTAGTCTCAGCTACTCAGGAGGCTGAGGTGGGAGGATCAGTTGAGCCCAGGAGATCAAGGCTGCAATGAGCTGTGATCACGCTACTTCTCTCCAAGCATGGGTGACAGATTGAGGCCTCATCTCAAAAGATAGAGGCAGAGAGGGATGGATAGATAGATAGATAGAATGGTTGAACATTAATGAGTAGGAAGAAGTAGATATTTAGCAGTAACTATTTTACATCTGAAAAAAACAGATGTTTGAAAATACATATAGTACAATGTTAACATCCGTTAGACTTGGTCATCTTATTTTCTATTCTTAATGCTTAAACTAGTTCTTTTTTTATTTTTAATTCAAGTGTAAGTTAAAAGAAATAGAACACCAAGCTTAGGCTACTCAAGAAAATTGAAGAGTAGTAATGTCCCCTTTGTCATTTCTGATTGTGTTTATTCGGATCATCTCTCTTTTTCAGTTATTCTAGCTAGCAGTCTATTTTGTTAATTCTTTCAAAAAAACCAACTCCTGGATTTGTTCATCTTTTGTACTTTTTCTGCATTTCAATTTCCTTCAATTCCACTCTGATTTTGGTTATTTCTTGTCTTCTGCTAGCTTTGGGGTTGCTTTGCTCTTGTTTCTCTAGTTCTTCTAGTTGTGATGTTACATTGTTAATTTGAGATCTTTCTAACTTTTTATGTGGGCATTTAGTGCTATAAACTTCCTTCGTAACACTGCCTTAGCTGTGTCCCAGAGATTCTGGTATGTTGTATCGTTGTTCTCATTCGTTTCAAAGAATTTCTTGGTTTCTACCTTAATTTCATTATTTACCTAAAAGTAATTCAGGAACACGTTGTTTAATGTCCATGTAATTATATGGTTTTGAGAGAGTTTCTTAGTATTGAGTTCTGTTATTATTGTGCTGTGGTCTGAGAGTGTGGTTGGTATGATTTCAGGTTTTCAAAAATTTGCTGAAGTTAAACCATCCATGTTTGCAGACAGTATGGTTCTATATACCTAAACAACCCTATCTTCTCTGCCCAAAAGCGCTACAATCCAACAAACAACTTAAAAAAAAATTGACAAATTAACATAAGCAATATCTTAGGATACAAAATCAATGTACAAAAGTCAGGATTCCTATGCACCAACAGCATCTAAGCTGAGAGCAAAATCGAGAATGCAATCCTATTCACAATAGCCACAAAAATAATAACATACCTAGGAATACAGCTATCCAGGGAAGTGAAAGATCTTTACAATGAGAACTACATAACACTGGTCAAAGAAATCAGAGATGACACAAACAAATGGAAAAACATTCCATGCTCATGGTTAGGAAGAATCAATATTGTTGAAATGGCCATACTGCCCACAGCAATTTCACAGATTCAGTGCTATTCTTATTCAGACTACCAATGACGGTCTTCACAAAATTAGAAAAAAAAAAAACAAAACTATTTTTAAATCCATGTGGACCCAAAAAAGAACCTGAATAGCCAAGGCAATACTAAGCAAAAAGAACAAAGCCAGAGACATTACATTACCCAACTTTGAACTATACTGCAGGCTATAGTAACCAAAACAGGATGGAAATGGTACAAAAACAGACACATAGACCAATGGGACAGAATAAATAGCCCAGAAATGTCACACAGTTACAGACATCTGATCTCTGACAAAGTCAACAGTAAGAAGCAATAGGGAAAGGACTCCCTCTTCAATAAATGATATTGCGATAACTGGCTAGCCATATGCAGAGAAGGTGGAAACTGGACCCCTTCCTTACACCATATACAAAAATCAACTCTAAAGATAGATTAAAGACTTAAATGTAAAACCTAAAATTATAAAAAATACCATATAAGATAACCTAGGAAATACCATTCTGGACATAGACCTTGGCAAAGACTTCATGGCAAAGACTTCATGACAAAGACTTCAAAAGCAATTGCAACAAAAACAAAACTTGACCTAATTAAAGAGCTTCTGCACAGCAAAAGAGACTATCAGCAGAGTAAACAGACCTCTGCAGAATGGGAGAAAATATTTGCAAACTATGCATCTGACAAAGGTCTAATATTCAGAATCTATAAGGAATTTAAACAAATTTACAAAAGAAAAAGCTCCATTACAAAGTGGGCAAGGGACATGGACAGACACTTCCCAAAAGAAGGCATACATGTGGCCAACAGGCATATGAAAAAATGCCTAACATCACTAATCATTAGAGAAATATAAATTAAAACCACTGTGAGATACCATCTCACACCAGTCAGAATGGCCCTCATTACAAAGTCAAAAAATAACAGATGCTGGCAAGATTGTGAGAAATGGGAACACTTATACACTGCTGGTGCAAATGCAAATTAGC
This sequence comes from Pongo pygmaeus, assembly GCF_028885625.2. Taxonomy (NCBI): domain Eukaryota; kingdom Metazoa; phylum Chordata; class Mammalia; order Primates; family Hominidae; genus Pongo; species Pongo pygmaeus. The sequence continues at coordinate 5,587,617 of NC_072373.2, forward strand.
TCATCCACTGTGGAAAGCAGTTTGGCAATATCTCAACTCAAAGCAGAATTACCATTTGACTCAGCAGTCCCATTATTGGGAATGTAAATTCTTCTGCCATAAAGACACATGCACACATATGTTCATTACAACACTGTTCATAATAGCAAAGACATGGAATCAACCTAAATGCCCATCAATTACAGATTGGATAAAGAATGTAGTACAGATATACCATGGAATACTATGCAGTCATCAAAAAGAACAAGATCATGTCATTTGCAGCAAAACGGATGGAGCTGGAGGCCATAAGCCTAAACAAACTAACACAGGAACAGAAAACAAAATCCCACATGTTCTCACTTATAAGTGGGAGCTAAACATTGAGTACATATCAACACAAAGAGAGGAAGAGCAGACACCAAGGCCTACTTGAGGGTGGAGGGCAGGAGGAAGGTGAAGATCAAAAAGCGACCTACCAGGTACTGTGCTTATTATCTGGGTGATGGAACGACATGTACACCAAACTCCCCCATGACACACAGTTTTCCTGTATAACAAACCTACGTGTGTGCCACTCAACCTAAAATTTAAAAAATAGAGAAAACTGAAGAGTTAAGAAAGGAGCTGTAGCTAAAGGGAACACATAGAATGGGTGTTATTTATTTCATATACTCAGGAGAATGATCCAAAAGGGAGTGTGAAATTGGAGCTACATAGAAAAAAAGTAATATTTAACATAAAAACATACAGATAGTAAGATGTAAAGTGAATAAATACAGAAAAAAAATGTAAGATCTCTGAAGCATAGCTAACCTATAGAAAGGAGGTGGGATACCCTTGTAGTGACATCAATTGGAAAGAAGTAAGATTGCCCACCAGAGATGTGTTTATAAGCATTTAGGCAGAAAGTTATGGTAGTTTCTGACTGAAGGCCTCAAATTCTCTCTCTCTCTCTCTCTGTGTGTGTGTGTGTGTGTGTGTGTGTGTGTGTGTGTGTGTGTGTGTGTGTGTGTGTGTGTGTGTGTGTGTGTGTGTGTGTGTGTGTGTGTGTGTGTGTGTGTGTGTGTGTGTGTGTGTGTGTGTGTGTGTGTGTGTGTGTGTGTGTGTGTGTGTGTGTGTGTGTGTTTTAAGAGATGGGGTCTTGCTGTAATGCCCAGGTTGGAGTGCAGTGGCATGATCACAGCTCGCTGCAGCCTCGAATTCCTGGCCTTAAGGGATCCTCCTGAATAGCTGGGACTACAGGTATAAGTCCCACCATCTTTATGGCAGAAGTTCTGCCTTCTTATTAAGAGTGAGAAGAATGTTTTATAGTTGATATTAGAAGTTTTAAGACAGTGACTGTCACATGTAGGGATAGGCTCAGAGGGAGCTAGAGAGAAACCCAAATAGGGACCTATAAAGAAGTACAGATTGCTGGAGGGCCCAGCTGAGGTTGAAAATCCCAAAGCCCAATTTTATGCTGACTGCTAAAGCTTTGTTCCTCGAAAGAAAAAATTATAATGATTATAAAACATAATTATATAAGTATTATATAAAGCACAACTTAGAAAAGATTTAAGAGGTATTCTAGGAAGATTGATTTAGAATGTTTGGATTATTTTGAAATGGATCTTAATACTTACTGCATTCCTACTTATCTTTCAGAGGTTTCCTTCAGAAAAGAAGAAAAAATCTTGCCTCTAGAGAGTAATTTAGGTACTTTATAGTTTATTTTGGTCACTTGGTTGATACTCATTTCAATAGGATGGCAACTGATTAAATAATATTTTTATCATGTGCAAGGCACAGAGAGGCCTCGATGAAATAATGTCTTCTCTGAAAGGGCCTAAGTGAATCTTTCAGACCTTACTATATTAATTTTAAGTGTTTCAGTTTATTCATTAAACATCTGTGTTTCTATTTGAAGATTAATCTTCTTATCTGTCCCAGATTCTAAGTTAGGACTCTTAGTATTTATTATTTTCTTAACGTATTTGCTATTTCCAGTGTTATTCTTTTGTTAATTTTTTACTGAGATAATTCACCCTTTAAAGTATACACTTCCATGGTTTTTAGGGTCTTGACAGACTTATGCAACCATCACCACTGTCTAATTTCAGAACACTTTCATTTCTTCATTTTTTTTTCTTAAAGATCCATGTTTTCTTCTGAGTAATTCCCATTCAGTCTAAATTTTTTTTTTTTTTTTTTTTTTTTTTTGTTACCATTTTTTTGTAGTGCAGCTGGCAAAAAATTTGTTTTCTTTTATGGGATGATGTCTTTATTTTGCCTTCATTCTTAAAGGATATTTTTACTGAATATAAAAATTGTGGGTTGATAGTTTAGTGAGTACATATTTAAATATTTCTTCCTTGCAAGTTATGTGGTATATATCACTGGCTGTTTTCAAGATATTTTTGTTTGTGTGATGGCTTTGTAATATGTCAGCTGACTAGACTGAGCCACATTTCCCAGGATTCCTTTTGCTATTTAAGATTCTCATGGGAGATTTGGAGGATAGATGTGACGGAACAGCCATTTTGTAGCTCATTCATGTTGTCTGCTAGACCATCTTATTGGTACGTGGCAGTGGTCAGGCCTGCATCAGCTCCACCTCCTCCTGCATCCTGTTAGCCTTTGAGCCTACCTCTGGGCTGGAGTGTGTGTTTAGCTCCATGATGAAGGTCCCAGCTTTTGCAGGATATCCACACCGGCAAGGTCAGGCAGTACGAATTAACACGGGTTTCAGTCTGTCCTCCTGGGCTCCAGCTTGTGCTTCTAGATTCCATTTCATCTTTCCTCTCCTGGCTTGGCTTGCATCTTCCCTTCTCAACTTACTGTCCTATGGACGTCAAGCCCCAGCAGTGAACTTGGAGACAACAGCCTTACAGAGACAACGTAACTAGCTCCCACAATCAGGTAAATTCAATTACCTGTAATCTCTTTACACACACACAGAGTAGTTCTGCTTCTCTCGTGGAACCGTGACAGACTCTGGTTTTAAGCCTTTTGACTATAATGTGTTTAGGTGAGGTTTTCTATTTATTCTGCTTAGAGTTGCCTGAGCTTTTTGAATCTCTTGCATATCCTTCTTTAACTTTGGAAAACTTTTAGCCATTATTTCTTGAAATATATTTTCTGTCTTATTATCTCTCTCTCCTCCTCCTCCTCCCCCTCCCCCCTCCCCTCCCCTTCCCCCGTCCCCCTCCCCTCCCCTCCCCCTCCTCCTCCTCCTCCCACTCCCCCTCCCCTCCCCTCCCCTTCCCCCTCCCCTCCCCTTCCCCCTCCCCCTCCCCCTCCCCCTCCTCCTCCCCCTCCCCCTCCTCCTCCTCCTCCCACTCCCCCTCCCCTCCCCTTCCCCCCTCCCCCTCCCCTCCCCTCCCCCTCCCCCTCCCCCTCCCCTCTCCTTCCCCCCTCCCCCTCCTCCTTCCCCTCCCCCTCCTCCTCCTCCCCCTCCTCCTCCTCCCCTCCTCCTCCCCTCCCCCTCCCTTCTCCTCCCCCTCCCCCTCCCCTTCTCCTCCCCCTCCCCCTCCTCCCCCTCCCCATCTTCCTCCCCTCCTCCTCCTCCCCCTCCTCCTCCCCTCCCCCTCCCCTTCTCCTCCCCCTCCCTGTCTTCCCCCCTCCCCCCTCCTCCTCCCTCTCCCCCCTCCTCCTCCCTCTCCCCCCTCCTCCTCCCTCTCCCCCTCCTCCTCCCTCTCCCCGTCCTCCCCCTCCCCCCTCCATCCTCCCCCCCTCCATCCTCCCGCCCTCTCCGTCCTCCCCCTCCCTCTCTCCATCCTCCCCTCCTCTCCTCCTCTCCTCCTCCTCTTCTCCTCCTCCTCTTCTCCTCCTCCTCTTCTTCTCCTCCTCTTCTCCTCTTCTCCTTCTCCCCTCCCCTCCCCTCCCCTCTTCCCTCTCCCTCCCTGCCTCTCTCTCTCTCTCTCTCTTTCTCTTTTTCTTTCTTTCTTCTTACTTTTGGAAGTTGTCCAACAGGTATGAAGTTCTGCTTGTTTTTTCACATTGTTTTCCTGTGCTATTCAAATTGGATAATAATCTCTGCTGGTATATCAAGTTTACTGACTCTTATATAATCTCCAATGTGCTCTAAGCCCATAGGGAGAATTTCTTATTTCAGATATTTTTTTTTTTTTTTATTTTAGGTTTTTCCATTTGGTCCTTTTCCTAATAGTTTCTGTGTCTCTGCTGAGATTTTCAACCTTTTTACTCATGAACATATTTTACTTTACGTCATTGAAGATAATTATAAAGTTGCTTTAAAATCTTTGTCTACTAATTTCAACATGAGATCATCAGAGCATCAGTTTCCTTTGAAGTCTTTTTCTAGTATATGGGTTCTGTTTCCTTTGTTTTTTTAATGCTGAGTCATTTGGGAATGTATCCTGGGCATTGTGACTGGTATGTTGTGCCTCTGAATTCGGTTAGGTTGCAGCAGAGAGTACTGAATTTTGTATTTTCTTAGGCCAGTTATCATGGATGAACTCAAACTGCAAACGCTTTCTTTTTTCCAGTGGGTTAAGACTTCAGGTTGGTTTATTTAGACTTCACTAGGGGGCTTGGAGCCTTCCCTGTGCATGTGTGGTTCAAGAGTCAGAGATCTGGGCAGACTTTATACTGAGATTTTAGGGCTTCTTCTCTTTGGCTGCCTCTTTTCTGGAATTTCACCTCCTTCACTTTAAAGCTGCTGTACTTGTTCAAGCTCTGTCCTCTGATTGTTCATGGCAGTAGAACTGTGGGTGTCTAATTTAAGATTTTTACCCTAAATGGCATAAGCTGGGGCCCACCTTCAGGCAAAAAGCCATAAAAATGAGAAATTCATTTGGTGCCATTCCTTATTCCTAGTGCCCACCTCCTCTTCAGTACCTGCCTGTTTTCAGTTGCTTCCCAGAACCTTTCATGTTTTTTTCCTGAGGTTACAGTTATATGGAGGAGGGTTAATCCAATCGGAGCTGCTTGACCATGATTGGAAGTGAAACGGAGTATTTGTTCTTAATTCTGCATTACTGCATGCCAGATGCACACCTTTTCTTCATGTGGCACAGCAGTGTTTTGTATTCATGCAAAGAAGTATCTCACAGATTCACATTTGTGCAACCTTCTAAAGAGCTTGTGTGAGAGAGCTTATTTAAACCGTGTGAATTACCAGTGAATGTTATGGTTAGTTCAGTGCAGCCAAAACATAATTCATGGCTGTTCCCCTTCTCTTTTGTCCCAGTTCTCAGTAACAAATTCAGACCTCTTTTTAGAGAACGTGTAATTTCATTACCTTTTGACAGTGCCTTTTAGACTTCACTAGGGAGCTTGGAGGCTGCCCTGTGCATGCATGGTTCAGCAGTCAGCAGAGGCTGATGCCTGGTGAGTAGGCACCAGTGGCCGAAACACCAAAGAACCTTCTGTGAATATTTTCTTGTGTTTACTCACCAAATATTTAGTGCTTATCTATAAGTCATGCACAACATAACGATGCTTCAGTCAACACACCGCATATACCACAGTGGTTCTATAAGATTATAATAGCGTATTTTTACTGTACTTTTTCTACATTTAGATACACAAATACTTAACCATTGTGTTGCAGTTGCCTACCGTATTCAGCACTGTAATATGTACAGGGCTGTAGCCTGGGGGCAGTAGGCCATCCCATATGGCCTAGGTGTGTTGTAGGTTATACCATCTAGGCTTGTATATAAGTACTCTCTATGATGTTTGACAATGACACAATCACCTAACATGCATTTCTTAGAAGAGACCCCTGTCATTAAGTGACACATGACTGTAGTTTGTGGTAAGTATTGTGCCAACAGCTAGCCTTGCAAAGATAGCTAAGATAAAGTCCCTGTCTTCAAATGGTTGCTTACAGTTTAGTGGAAGAGACAGATAAATAAGCAGGTGATTTACATTTTCATGTGATGTGGGTTGTGTTTCAGAGGTGGTAGAAGTATTTCAGAGGTTGCCTGACCCAGATTTTAAGAGTAAAGGACCTGTTATAGAAGCTGCAGTTAGGATTGGATTAAAATTAATTGGGTGGTGGTTGATATTGTGATGCTTTAGGATGACTTTAGTATGAATATTTAGGGGCTCAGTGTTTTCATCTTAAAATGAGGGGATTGGACTAGATCTATAAGATTATTTTCAATGTGAATATTTTGTCAGTTTAAAGACACATTGAAGAGATGCTCAAAAAACATACTTCTTTTTTCTTTTTAGGGAATAGAGTATTTCAGATCATTTAAAGTCCTATTTGAGAGTTTACCAGGCTAACAGGAAGTACTCCTTGTGATTTCTTTGCCTGTTCTTGTTCTGATGTTTAGCTGCCCGGTACACACCTGCAAGGGGAGCCTTGGATATCCAACTGGTTTCTGAAAGCGGGGTGTGTGTGTGTGTGTGTGTGTATATCCAACTGGTTTCTGAAAGCGGGGTTGTGTGTGTGTGTGTGTGTGTGTGTGTGTGTGTGTGTGTGTAAAACCTCATCTGCTCCCCTTGCTATTCTTTTACCCCTTTTTGGAGCCAGAGCTTCAAAACATAGCTTGCATCTTCTGTGTCCTTCATAAAATTCCAGTTGTTTTCCTGCATTCAGTTAATTAGTACAGCACCTGGGCATAGTAGCTCCGGATAAATACAGGTTCTTTTCCCCAATAGCTTCCTTGCCGAACATAGAAATTGCTGCCTGCCCCTGTGCCTCAAATTGAACTTCTACCTCTTCCTCCTCAGCTTTTAAAACCCCTATCTTTCCTTCTCACCACAAGTTCATCCCCCAACCCAAATCTTCCCTATCACTGGGTCTCTCCAGCATTCATCTGGTGAGGTATTAAGAGAGTGGCTGTGGCTGTCAGTGCTAGAACCTGGACAGAGAGAGAGAGAGGGTCTTGGTCACGTCATCTTTACAGAAATATAATATGAATTTCTCTATAAAAATAATAGATACTTGTTAGAAGCTTTAATGTTATATTTTTTATATATTTCTGGTTTAATAGACCTTAATGTTACTGCCTAGTAACCTACCTACATTATATAGCCTTTCTGTGTATGTGTGTGTATCTATTGAAACAGGTCCCAAGTTTTTTCCAGTTTATGTGTAGGCTGCATTTTTCTTTCTTTTCTTTTCTTTTTTAAATTTTTGAGCCAGGGTCTCTCTCTGTCACCCAGGGGAGTGCAGTAGCGCAATCACAGCTCACTTCACCCTCAGCCTTCCACCTCAGCCTCCCAAGTAGCTGGGATCACAGGCATGTGCTACCATACCTGGGTAATTTTTAAATTTTTTTGTAGAGGTGGAGTCTCTCTATGTTACTCAGGCTAGTCTTGAACTCCTGGCCTCAAGTGATCTGCCCACCTTGGCCTCCCACATTGTTGGAATTATAGGCATGAGCCACTGTGCCCAGCCTTACATATATAGGCTTTTATAACAAAATTAGCTTGTAAGTTGGAAATTGCCTTTATGTCATTTCTCCCCAGTCTGCATACTTATTCAACTTTTGCTCATGTTCTTGAATATTTCTAAGAGAAATAGTGATTAATGGCTGCCACACTGCTGATGTTGGACAGAGCCTATAAAATCAGCTGAAGAAGGGAGAAAGTAGATTGTTTCACTAGGCTCTTAGTGAAGTTCCGACAGTTATAATAAATGCAACTTGTCCATTAACACTACTAGATGCAAAGTCTTTTTGTTACCCTCTCATGCCTTTTAAAAAGGCTCCCAGTGTTTTACTAATGAGATCCCTTTTGTTGTAATTTATAGGTGAATCCTTTCCAGGTATAACTGAGATCTTCAAATAATGTATCGTATCTATGGATGTTTGTGAATAACATCACCTGGACATAGACCTACAGTCAATAAAATGAGTGCTTATGAAGTTATTTTTGAATGAGAAAATTTATCACAGAAAAGAAAATACAAGTTCCAATTTCTGGGGATTACTTTTTAAAGTAATGCAGCTCATCCATATCATATGTTAACAAACCCCTCAGAATTCCAGCAAGGAAAGCAGATGTATTAATTAAACATTTAATGTCTTTTATAGTTAAAGTACTCATTTTGGCAGGTCTAATATTATAATACAATAGTGGTATATTAATTTGTTATATACCTTGGGCCCCTTGGTACATTTTATGTAGGCACAAGATTAACAGCATGAACTTCAATTATTACTGTGTAGTTTTGTAAAAATGAAATATAATTATTTTAGTTTCTAGTGTTATGTCAAGAAGAATTATTTGGTATGGCACAGCTTAGCATACAAAGTAACTAAATAATGTATGCCATATATCCATTAGTTTCGTTAGACATAAATCCTCTTTTATACTCCTGCTTTTCCAGTACATGCACACCTACATATACACAAAGTGTAAAGCCAGTATTTAATAGAGATTAAATAAACCAGAATCTCCACCTATGATTGACTACTTTCTCATGTTGTTTCAGAGAAGTGAAAATTACAGCACCAGATTACTGTCTCTGGGAAATCTAAACATGCAATAGTGTTGGCAATTCTTTACTGCAAACATCTATGTTCACTGGATTTTGGACCCTATATGCCAACACAAAGTGGTGGAAATAACCACAGTTGTTAAGGCAATTAAGAACCATAATCATGGTCTACATCAGCTGTCCCAGAAAGTTCCAAGTTCTCCAGTCTATTTCTTAAGCCCCTGGAAGGAACAATAGAAGAAAGAATATAGATATCTGATAGTAGCACGTGACCTGTTACCAAGAAAGGTCTGTGGAGTCTCTTACCTTCAGAGACCTTGGTGTTCATGCATACACTCATGTGATCATTCCAGCCATACCAGAAATACCAAATGTGACTTACTCGAACAACCTTCAGAAAATTATCTCTTTGTTCTTTCATTGACACTTTTAGGAAGATAGTAAATGGTAGAGTGATTTCATAACATTTAAAATTTGATAAAAGATCAGTGTGGAAAGGATTTAGGGAGCTTCAACGTTGCTGTCACCATATAGACTTGAAGTTGCATATTTTCAGTGAGATGAAATTGATGTCTTGAACCCAGAAACTTTATCCTCTTGTTTAAGATCACTGGATACTACATTTTCTGAAAGCAAATTGGTTTTCAAATAAAGATTTGTTTCAAGCTTAGTGCATTTGTCAGAAAAATACATTGTTTGCAGTTAATGACACTATAGCTGTTCATTGAGTTGATCCATAAAAGTAGCTGAGATTCACAGAAATATGACTATCTTTTCTAAATGGGAATTTACATTCAGTCACTTGATACAGAAATGTTTTGAGAGATGTGGTTAGAGAAAAAGAAGAGATGAAGATACTTGTTTAAAGCTGAAATAGGAAATTAATGTATTTATGTGCTAGGGCTGCTGTAACAAAATACCACAGACTGGGTGGTTTAAACAACAGAAATTCATTTTCTCATATTTCTGGAGAAGGTCCAAGATCAAGGTGCAGGCAGGGTTAGTTTTTTCTGAGGTGTCTATCCGTGGCTTGCGGATGGCCGTCTTTTCCCTGTGTCTTCATGTGGTTTTTCCTTAGTGTGTCTACTTGGGTGTCCAAATTTCCTCTTCTTATAAAGATACCAGATTGAGTTAAGACATATCCTGATATCTCGTTTTAATGCAGTTACTTTTTTAAAGACTTATCTCCAAATAGAGTCACATTCTGAGGTACTTGGGGTTAGGGCTTAAACATACTAACTTTGGAGGGACACATTTCAACCTATAATAATATAATATTTGAAATTTGTTCAGCTGTTGTTTAAAGTAAATATGAGGGAACTTCAAAATTTCATGGAAAATGGTATTAAAAGATAAAAACAGAAAATATAAACTTTATTTCTCAACATAAGCTCCATCAAGTTCAAGACACTTGTAAGCCATGATACCAGCTAGTTAGTTCATCCCTAAAGAGCTGAACGTCCTGGTAATTTACCTATGTCAGTGCAGTCTTTTTTTACATTATTAAGTGAAGAAAAACTAATGCTCTTTAAAAGCTTTTTTAAGTTTAGGGGAAAAATAAGTCAGAAGGAGCCAAATCAGGACTGTAAGGTGGATGCCTAATGATTTCCCATGAAAGCTCTCACGAAATACCCCTGTTTAATGAGAGGGATTTAGCAGGAGCATTATCTTGGTGGTGGAGGACTCTCTGGTGAAGCTTTCCCGCTACCCAACAACATAAGAACACTTATTTTTCTCAAGGTCACAGATCATTTACCACAGTATACCATATGTTGAGCAAAACAACTCCATGAATTTTAAAGGATTCAAGTACTGTAAAACATTTTCTCTTTGAAGGAAATGAAATTAAAAAAACACAGATCTATGGAAAATCCCCAAATTCTTGGAAACTAAATATTAATCCATGGATCAAAGAAGAAATCAAAGGGAAATGAGAAAGTATTTTGAATGGACTCAAAACAAAAACACAATGTGTTTAGCTGTGATATACAGCTAAAGCAATACTTAAATTTATAGTACTAAATACAATTTATAGTACTAAAAGATATGTTTAAACATTAGAAAAGAAGAAAAGTGTAAAATTAATGACCTTAGCTTCTATCTTAAGAAACTAGGACTGGGCGCAGTAGCTTACAACTATAATCTCAGTACTTTTGAAGGCCAAGGTAGAGGAGTTCGAGACTAGTCTGGACAACATAGTGAGATCCCATCTCTAAATAACAAAATATTAGCTGGGCATACTGCTGTGCACCTGTGGTCATAGCTACTCAGGAGGCTGAGGCAGGAGCATTGCTTGGGGCCAGGAGTTTTGAGGCTTCAGTGAACTATGATCACATCACTGCACTCCAACCTGGGTGACAGAGCCAGATTTTGTCTCTAAAAGACAAGAAAAAGAAAAAGGAATTAGAAAAATAAGAACAAATTAAACACAGTGTAAGCAGAACAAAGGAAATAAAGATTGGGATAGCAATCAATGAAATAGAAAACAAAAAATCATAGAGAAAATTGATGAAAGGAAAACTGGGCTTTTGAGAAGATCATTAAAATTGATGTATTTCTCACCTGACTGAAAAGTGAGAAGACAAATAATAAATGTTGACACTGCTACAGATTCTATTGGTATTAAGTGGATAATATGGAAACATTATGTATAACTTTATGCCAATAAATTCAACTATTTAGCTGAAATGGACACATATCTTGAAAGATACAAATTACCAAGAAGAAATAGATGTCATGAATAGCCTTGTACCTGCTAAAGAAATTATAGTTGTAGTTAAGATCCTTCTGACAAAGACACCAGACCCACATATTTTCACCAATGAAGTCTACCAAACATTTAAGGAATATTATCAGTTATATACAAATTATTCCAGAAAATTGAAGATGAGAGAATATTTCTCAATTCATTCTGTGAGGCAGGTATTAACTTGATATCAATATGCAAGAGATTTTTTTTTTTTTTTTTTTGAGATGGAGTCTCACTCTGTCGCCCAGGCTGGAGTGCAGTGACACAATCTCAGCTCATGGCAAGCTCTGCCTCCCGGGGTTTATGCCATTCTCCCGAGTAGCTGGGGCTACAGGCGTCCGCCACCACAACCGGCTAATTTTTTGTATTTTTAGTAGAGACAGGGGTTTTACCATGTTAGCCAGGATGGTCTTGATCTCCTGGTGATCTGCCTGCCTCGGCCTCCCAAAGTGCTGGGATTACAGGCGTGAGCCACCACACCTGGCCCGCAAATAGATTTTTAAAAGAATGCTATAGACCAATATTCTTAATGAACATATGTGCTAAAATGTTTAATTTAATTTTAGCAAATCAAACCTAACAATAGATACAAAGAATCACTACCAGTGTGGTCTATACTAGGAATAGAAGATTGATTTAACATTCAAAACCAATCACTATAGTTCACCTATTAACAGAGTAAGAAGGAAATGATTATATCAAATGATGCAAAGAAAAAACTAAGAAAAATCCATCCTTTTAAAAATTTATTTAAACAAAAAATGAAACGCTCTGAGTGAATTAGGAATTGGGATTTTTTTTTTTTTAACATGGTAAAGGAAAACAATTTGACAGTTTCTGGAAAAGTCAAATGTATACCTACCATATGGCCCGGCCATTCCACTCCTTAGTATTTGTCCTAAATAAATTAAATCATATGTCTGCACAAAGATGTGGACATAAAAGTTAATAGCAATTTTGTTTGTAATTGCCCCAAACTGGAAGCAGGCCCTATGTTCATTGACAGATGAGTGGGTCAATTGTGATACATCTGTGTACTGAAATATTACCCAGCAAAGTGGGTAAACTATTGATACATGTGGTGACATGGATGAATATCAAAGTAATCATGCTAAATGAACAAGACAGACAAAGAGTACATACTATATGATCCATTTGCATAAAATTCTTTAAAATACAAGCAAATCAGTCATGGCAGAAAGTATGTCAGTCATGGCAGAAAGTATGTCGGTCATGGCAGAAAGTATGTCGGTCGTGGCAGAAAGTATGTCGGTCGTGGCAGGAAGTATGTCGGTTGTGGCAGGAAGTATGTCGGTCGTGGCAGGAAGTATGTCGGTCGTGGCAGGAAGTATGTCGGTCGTGGCAGAAAGTATGTCGGTCGTGGCAGAAAGTATGTCGGTCGTGGCCTGCAGGGGTAGGAGGATGGAAGTACACATGGGTACAGGAAGACATTTGAAGTGGTAGATGTTTTCATCATCTTGATTTTGGTGACAGTTTCATGGGTATATACATATGTCAAAACGTATCAGTTGCATGTTTTTTGTTTGTTTGTTTGTTTTTTTGAGAGGGTTTTACTCTTTCGCCCAGGCTGGGTTAGAGTGCAATAGCATAATCTTGGCTCACTGCAACCTCTGCCTTCTGGGCTGAAGTGATCCTTCCACCTCAGCACCCAGCCCAAGTTGTATATTCTTAATGTGTGCTGTTTAGTGTATGTTCATTACGCATCAATGAACTTTTTTTTAAAGTCCTTGCCCTCGTGGAACTTATATTTTATTGGTGATGACACTGATAGTAACAAATACACGTATATCATATGTGTGTATGTATACGTGCCTGTGTATCAGATGTCGCAAAGTCTTGAAGAAAAAGCAATGTGAAGATAGAAAGTGAGGGGGAGGATAGCTGTTTAATGTAAGAAGGCGGTCAGGAAAGTCCTCAGTACACGTGGCATTTGAAACAGAGACTATTTTAAGCTCCCCTGTAATCTTTTGAAAACTGTGTTAAGATAGGTTTCAGTTTGTTAAAGTTACAGGTGATCATTCTCTCATCTAAAAGGACAAGTTTCCCCTAACTTGAAGGCAGATTTAAATTTTTGACATCACAAAGAACCAGATGAAAAGGATGGGGCAGAGGTGAGCAAACCTACTCCTAGTGCCCAAGAGAAGCCGATTCCAGCCACAGGAATTTCTTGTGGTTAACTTTTGATTGGAAGGATAAAGACCTATTTTGTGAACATCTGTAGAATAGTAAATCAGAAAAACCCAACCAGAATTCCAGTCTTCCCGTTTCCTGCCAGATAGGGGCAATTACCCCTTTGGTTTTCTAAAAAAAATAAAAAAAACAAAATTGTTCCAGCCTCTGTCACCTCTGGAGTTCCCTGTGCATGTGCATGTGATATGTGAGGCTGGTGAAGAGAATGCGTTTAGCCTGAGAGTCACAGGGAGGGTTTCTAGCAGTGGAGTGACCTGCTTGCTCATGTCCAGGGTATCCAGCAGGGCAGCTAGAAAGAAATATGGTCTGGCACAATGGCAGGCTTCTCCTTGCCACTGGCGGAGGAGTTTGTTTCAGTTCAGGGATTAGTCGCCATCACCAGCTGATCAGTGGAACGTAGAGTTGGTTCATCCCAAAAGGAGTGCTTGCTAATCATGAAGACAGAATAGCTGTGTGCTGGGGGTAAACAGGAAGAATTATAAAAAGAAGAGATTAAGAATTCTTTGTAGCATGTACCATAAACTGAAATGTCCTTTATTTTGAAAACCTGCTTTTAATTCTGCTCATCCCACGATTCTTAAAAATATAATTCTGTCTAGAGAATAATTTAAAGATTTTGCCTTATTATTTAACATAAATTTGGTGACAGAAAGAGTGGGAAAATGTACTGATCTCAAGCCAATTGTGTATTTGTTTCTGTAAAATTTTTATAAAACATGCTGATTTCTGTCATTCTGTTTGCCATGTTCCTATCCCCGTGAGAACTGTATACTAAAGCAGCATCCCCTGTTCTGAATGATACTCTGCAGAGCATGCACTCTGACCCTAATGCTCTGGGACTGGGCATGCTGTGCTAGAAGGAACCTGTGGGTTCCACCTATCCCTCAAGGCTAGAGCCCTGAGAAGCAGGAGCCTCGTGTTAGCTCCTCCCTCCCAACCAGTGGAGGTTCACAGGGCTCCAGCTCCTGAAACCTCCAGTAGCCCGAGACTTTCCTTCCACCCCTGCCTCCCCTAACCCCATGCCCGCCGCAGGTGCAGCGCGAATGAGATGATTCCTGCCCTGTCAATCCCAGGGGAGCTACTCGTAATCTCTTCTGGGTTGTGGTCCCCTTTGAGGATCTGATGAAAGCTCTGGGCAAGATTTTGCATGTAACGTCAGGGGCTGCCAAGAAACCCTTTTCCAGAGCAGGGCAGGCATCGATGCCCATCTCTTATCAGCAAATTCTTAGCAAAGTACAAAGTTGTAGTTCTTTACGAAGGGCAGAAGCAGCACTCTCATCTGTAACCTGGTGATAGCTGTATTATGAAGTTGTATTTTTATTAACTACCCTGTTCAGCTAGCACTAGAAAGAGGTTTCCCGAGGAAGAGCCCACATCCTGGCACACTGCTCCCCATCAATATGGTTTTGCATGTATGTTTGTTATTGGGGGAAAAAACCAGGACAGATTTTTCAATATCCCTCTCCCATCCTATTCTATGGTTTTCCTTTGTTGTTTTTCGTGATCCATTAGGTTTTATACAGAACCACCAATTACCCACCGGTTTGTTTAGACTGTTGACTGGGAAGCCAAATATCATGTCCCCCTTACACAGCGACTCAGCATTGTAGACTTTTGTTCTGTTCATTTAACTACGTGCTCTCTGCTTTTTTCCTAGAAAGGAATTTTCCTGAATTGAAATCAGTTAATAAAACTCTTTTTCTTTCTTTTTACAGCTTGTACCTCCTTTTAAACCTCAAGTAACATCTGAGACAGATACTAGATATTTTGATGAAGAATTTACAGCTCAGACTATTACAATAACACCACCTGAAAAATGTAAGTAAATTTAGAAGGCAATTGATAAATTTCTAATATAATTTCTCCTAATGTAATTGAAGAAAACAGTCTTTTAAAAACTCATCTGATATTTTCAAGATCAAATTCCACAGTGACTTACTCCATTCTATTTAAGAATATTGAATATTGAATTGAATTTAAGAATATTGAGTTCCCAGTGGTAATATCAAAAGACTGCAAGAAATGCTTTTCTGGGTAGGACAAATTATATAGAGAGAAATTGTAGATGAAATTACAGACTAGCCCTTCCTTGCTGTTCTCCAATAGACTGTTTTGACACCAACTGAAAGGATTGTGAAATAGAGACTCCCCTCTTTCCTAGACTTCATTCATTCCCACATCACCTTCAGAATTTTGCCAATTCTGGCCTCTTACTTACTTAATAGTTTTAAAATTCATGTAGAGTCACTCCTTTTTACTTAGCCCTGTCTTAAATAGTATTATCTGTGAAGACATAATTTAGTTTGCTGGTACTTTTGGATACATATAAATTACATATTTATGAAAACTGTGTGTTCATGTACCACTTCAAGTCAATTCATATCCATTAGTATGTCTCACACTTAGAGAAATACCATAAATAAGTGGAGCTGTAATGAGGGAAAAGGTGATCAGACATAATTGATAAACGTTTTCATGCTGACAGAGGTCTGTGTGTATCATCATTAAGAATGTGGATAAGATTGCATTTCAGGGCAATATTTGGATGGCTGCAAGAATGCTTCAAGTCCCACATCTTTGGGTTCACATCATAGTTTTTCTTTCCTTTTCTTTCTGATTCATTTCCTATATGTCTTCTCCTCTCATTCCTTTTTCGGAGGCGGATTCATCCATAGTGCTGATGTGGACTCAGTGTCCAGGAGAGGGGAGACTGGAGGCCAATGCTGTGCCAGACATAGTCACAGGCAACAGATTCTACTGTCACGAGGCAGATAAGGGGTCATGTGGGCCAAGAGGTCTTAATCTTGGGGCCATGGTCTGGCAACAGGGGACTGTGAACACCCTGAAAGTGAAGATATAATGACATGTGTGTGCTTTTCTTTCTTTAGATTCACATAAAGGTAAGGTGCTCCAGGTCCTGAAGTTGGGTCAGCCATAGCCAGAAGCAGGGCTTACCAACTTGACCGATGTCCAGGCTAAGTTGTGAAATACCAGTACATTGAAGTGAGCTACTCATGGTCTATCCTGTGGTGAGGCAGAGTTTCCCTCAGTCTTGTGCCATTGCTAGAATTTTAGAATCACTAAGAGTCACAGACAATGTTGGAAAGCCTGTGGAGTCATGGGCAAGTAGCTCAGGGCTGAGTAGAAATAATGGGCATAGGCCTTGGCCTCTGTCCCCAGCATAGACTGTGGCATTAGAATTGTCCAAAATGCTGGGTAACACCAGTGAGTTTTTGGATTGGCCCAGGGGCAGTTCCTGCCATACAGCCTTTGCTAGGCCCCTTCATTTGGGTATAATCCTAACTGTAATCAGACCACATCATTCCTCTGCTTAAAACCTTCCGGTGCCATCCCATTGCACTCTAAATCCAAACTTGCTCACACTGGTTTGCACAGCACTGACTGATCTGGGCCCTGTCCACCTCTCTGACCTCTTCCTGTTCCATCTTCCCCCACTGTCCCTGGGTTCCAGCCACACCTTGAACATGCCACACGTCACCATGCCTTGGGCTCTGGGGACAGTATTTATGGTGTCCATTCCTGGAATGCTCTTCTTCCCTGATCTTACTTGGATGGCTCCTTCTTGTCCTTCAGCTCTAAGCTTACATGTCATTCCATCAGAGAACCTTCTTTGACCTCCAAGTCTGAAGAGCATCAGTCTGACAACACTCCCTCTCTCTCTTCATTCTCGACATTGGCACCTTTACTTGCTGGTATTTTTGTTTGTTTGGTTAGTGTCTATTTCCGCCACTAACATGCAGTGGGTTGGAGAGGAAGGATCTAGTTTGTCTCATTCGTTGTTAGCCCAAGCTCCTAGTTAGATGCCTGGCACAGTGTGCGCATTCAATAATACTTGTTAGGTGCATGAACACACACAATATGGTGAGGGCCTAGGAACTTCAGAGCCGGGAGGACAACCAGGCTTGCCTCCCCTCTGAATATCCAAAGCAGATATTGGGATAGGAAGGTCTTGATAGGAAGGTCTCTTTCCCCAGTCTCAGCCTCTTTGAGAAAGTTTCCATTCTTAAATAGAGCATTTGGCATTTGCATACCTTTAGAGCAAGTAAATATGTTATTTTGGAAGTCATAGAAATAAGAAGGCTCTAAAATGTCAAGCCAGGAGTAGATATTTTACTTCAGAAAGCTAAAAGTGAAATCCCAATTTGGGACATGGAGTGAGGTTGAAAAAGCCCAGGACTCAGACCTGGGGAACCTGCCTTGTGTCCTGCCTGTGCCCCTTACAGCTCTGGGCGATGGCCAGTCACTTTGTCCTCTGGAAAAGCAGGGAGCAGGGCTGATAGTCTCTCGGTGGCATTTTTGTCCTCCCGTGTGCCTGAGAAGCCGTCTCTTTAGGAGAGGCACTGAGAGTTCTGCCAATTTGAATCACCCTATTTTCAATTCTGCTCAAGCACCAGATTGGCTAGTCCATAGTGTTACTGTATGCTGTGGGCCAGTCCATTTAGGGGGATGATAGGCCCAATGCAGCAAGCACCTGGCTGCAGGAGTGGTGTAGTGGAGGGCCGGCGGACAGGGCTGACTAATGCGGTGCTCAGAAATGTGAGACTAGAAAGACCAGAGCAAATCAAAATGGATTTGGTTACAAATAAGGTCAATTAGAAACTGTTGTATATGCCTCTTAGCTAGTCAGTCATTTTTTCATGATTGACTTGAATTTCAAAGCCCTAGCTTTCAAGGACCAGAATCTCTTCAAAATTCATCAAAATGGATTTGGTTACAAATAAGGTCAATTAGAAACTGTTGTATATGCCTCTTAGCTAGTCAGTCATTTTTTCATGATTGACTTGAATTTCAAAGCCCTAGCTTTCAAGGACCAGAATCTCTTCGAAATTCATCTTACCTGCCTTATTCCTTACTCCACACCCACAGGGCACTTGTCCTGATGAGAATTTGTCATTAGTGTGCATTTTATTGCTCAATTTCTAGGACTTCTAAAATGAGACTGAAATGTTAGAAGGTGTTAGAAGTCCCCCAGCACAGTTTCTAGAACATAATTTGAACCTAGTTCCTTGGCTTCATTAATCAGCAATATAAAAGCCATCAAGAATGTTTTTCCTGGCATGTCATATTTTACCACTGACAGCAACTCTGTTCTTAAATAACATGTGTCATTTCAGACATGGATCCTGCTGTAAAAGCCCTACAACCTTGGTGTCTTTAAATGATAATAGGTTCACTTCTAGATTAAGACAGAGATACCTAGGAAGCCTGTACATTGTAGTAACTTTCAAGATGGTTATCAAAATCCACCTGCAATTGTAGGACCACAAAAGTCTAGCTTTTATCTAGGCGCAGTGGTGCACATCTGTAATCCCAGCACTTTGGGAGGCCAAGGCGGGCGGATCACTTGAGGTCAGGAGGAGTCTGAGACTAGCCTGGCCAACATGGTGAAACCCCCTCGCTACAAAAAAAAAATACAAAAATTAGCCAGACATGGTGGTGCATGCCTGTGATTCCAGCTACTCAGGAGGCTGAGGCAGGAGAATTGCTTGAACCTGGGAGGCGGAAGCTGCAGTGAGCTGAGATCACAACACTGCCCTCCAGTCTGGGTGACGGAGCAAGACTCTGTCTTTAAAAAAAAAAAAAAAAAAAAAAGTCTGGCTTTTGTGGGTGTCAGAAATGGAGTGTGGTCCTGCCCTGCTCCTGGGCCCTGGACAGTACGGAAATGAGAGCCCAGCAGTGTCATCTGTTTCTGACAGGGCACACCACAATTGAGGGGTGGGGAGGGCGCTGTGGACTTGCTGTGTTTTTCCCTATTCAGGACCTCTGTAGCAAGGAAAGTCAGATGAAAGAGCTCAGCAGAGTGTGCCCAGGCAAAGACTAGCATCGACACATCTGCAGGCACCTCTGTTCAGCAGCCTCTCCTGCTGTCTGTGTGGCGCGGCGCTCAGCACTGGGGGCCGTGGGGCCCTGGGCTTCCTGTCTTAGGGGAGCAGCCGTGATGGTGGTTAACGGCAGCTTCTGGGTTCTTCTAGGGCAAAGGGGCAATCTTTTTAGTTTGACTGTTCCTGGATATATCCCAGATTCCCTTAAGGAGCAGATAAAATGAGAATTAGTGAAACCTTGAACGGTGATTACACTGAACATAACCTTTTTCTTGCAGCTTTGAATAGTTTAACTGGTAGGAAACCGTTGCAGCTCCCTAACTGCTAACACACAGAGGTTTTGTTGATAAAAGCCCAGGGTAGTACCATTCGTTAGCAATTGTCTTCCCATTTGCCACCTTGCTTGTATAAAACAGAATACAGTTATTGTTTAGAATAAATCAGCAGTTAGAAAGGCAAAATGTTCTATTTTCTACAAACAGCTGTAGTGACATGCCAGGTTGTCCTCACCGGTGTTAATCATGGGACAGATTTGGGAATGTGTCATCTTCCGTTACCGCCATCGATGGTCCTCCGCCTTCCTCTTACAGAAAAACAGGGTTTCTTTGAGATCTGGTCGCTTTTACTGCCTTATAATGCCATTTGTTAAATGTTCTAAGAAAATCAGGCAACTGATATTCCTTGGATGCAGGGATTCAAGGGATGTAGCATGTAGAGTTGATCATTGTCTTCTTTTTCCAGATAAGTGTTTTTGAAAAACATAGTTCATGTTCATTATCATCACTATTCCCTATGCACAGCCTCTCACAGCAGGAACTAACTTGTGTACATTGACAGGCTCCGACTCAGAGTCAGCTGCCACTTCCTCCAGCTCCCCTCCCACCGCAGCCCCTGCCCAGGCCCTCAGCTCTTTCAGGACCATGAGCAGATGTTCACGCCTCACTGTTACCAAGCCTGACAACAGAAAGGGGCAGGAATGATGGAGGGAGATCATTGGCTTTAAAGAATATCAAGGATTGGGGCCCTCAGGGATATCTGTGAAATGTCCTAGATTCAGAATTGTGATGAATGTGTTACTGAAGTGACAGAGTGAAGGCTGTCTCTCAATTCTTAGCTGACACCAGCAAGAGTCCCTCCTCTTCCAAAAAGGTGTCCAGCACCTGCCCCTGTTGAGCATCTGGCTAACCTGGGTGCTGAACCTCGCCGGGCTGGAATGAGTCCTGGCCGTGGCCCCAGGAGCCCAGGCAGCTCCTGCCCTTCCTGGCTGAGCAGGACAAGCACCAAGCTCCCCACTGCTGTCCAGAGCCAGCTGCATGTTTGCTGTGCAGAAACACTGAGCAAAATAAAGCTGTTGGTGAGGAAAATTGTTTATTTGAAATGTGATTGGCACATGTCAGAATCTGAACATTAAGGTTTTAGCTGCCTGTATTCTCTAGAGAGTTTTTATACTCTGGGGCTCAACCACGGATACACCATCATTCCCAGCTCCTTCCGTTTTTACTGTAGCTAAAAATACTGCTGAAGGTATTTGATCTAAAAGATGCGTGTGACTTGCTTGGTACAAATATTGGAACCAATAACTTTATAAGGAGGTAGAGATTTCCTCAAATCTCAATACCTTCTAGAAATGCTGACTGCAGTTACAGTGGTCTATTTGCAGAAGGAGAGAGGGCCTCCGAGTTCAGTGTCTTACACAGAGCAGGGAGCCACAAATGCTTCTTGATGGATCAGTTCTCACCTAATACAAGGATATCTTCTGGTACATTAGGGGTCAGAAATTTTGGCTAATGCCAGCTTGATCCCATTTCTTAGAATCTTCTGCATTAAGAGTGGGATACAGAAAAGAAAAACAGTGATACAAGAATGGAAGTGTTTATTCTTCAGACAAAGGCAGAACCCCCTCCTCTTCGGGGTGACAGAGTCAGAGCCTCAGTGCAGTGGGATCTGGCCTGTATGCTTTCTTTGTTTACACCCATGTCCAGCGGATGCTCCCTGGAGAGGTTAGAATATTTAAAAAAATTAGTAATGTACTTCCTATATGGGTTTGAGGACATTGAATTATTTTGCTTGAAGAGAAAAGGGTTGAGTATTAGAAAGATTCACTGATTTCCATTGCAGGACAGCATATGATTAAACAAGCTTAGAGGCGAGCATGGGGGATTTAAAATGGAGCACCTCCCTCTGGAGACTGTGAGGCCAGGGGGCCCTTGGGACTTTGTTCAGAGTTCTGCGGTCCATGGGCCTGACGGGTGCTCAGCCCAGAGCAGATGCCTGGGAGTGCATGTTGACTGAGTGGCTGACCATGTGGTCACATATCAGGAAGAGCTTCCAACAGCACAGGACTGTCATCACAGGACATTTATGAGAAGAGGGTGCTGATCATCTGTGATCTTTGAAATACAGGAAACCAGGAAAGCTGACAGGAAGGAACACTGTGATTGTAAGCGGCTTGTTTTGATGCTTTTCAAGTCTCTTCCATTGTTTTCTGATGAGCTAGGACTCAGATGTTGACATCCTTCCCTCTTTTTCTTTCACTTAGTCCCTTCATGCTAAAGTTTTATCATAGGGAAATTGGGAAAGGTGAGTTAAGCCAGATGCTAGATGTTGAATGAAATTTCATAAGAAGCTTTATTTTGCAGTTGCACTGAAAGCATCACAAAGAAAAAATATAAGCACTTGAAGACATTCGATGATGAATTCTATACAGACTTTGGATGCTGTGGATTTCACTGACTTGCAATTTTGATATATGTGGTTACATGAAATGAAAGGTTACTGAAGACTGCTCCTTCTTAAAAACTTCTGTTTTCTTCAACACCATTTTTTTTTCACTGTTTCATTAAGTCTTGAAATTTTGATGTCTTAGAGATGGTTCTATAGTATTATTTCTTCATAGACTATGTATTTATGAAAATCAGATGATTTTTGAAGTATAATTACTGTATAGCTTATTGATAAAAACAAGTTTATGGGAGCTATTGCCTCTGTTCATCTTTCCTATGTTCAGAGTTTAAAAAACATAGACTAGAGATAATGTTGCAAAAAATGAATGTGTAAAATTAAAATAGATGTTTCCTGCCCACAGATGATGAGGATGGTATGGACTGCATGGACAATGAGAGGCGGCCGCATTTCCCTCAATTTTCCTACTCTGCAAGTGGACGAGAATAAGTCTCTTTCATTCTGCTACTTCACTGTCATCTTCAATTTATTACTGAAAATGATTCCTGGACATCACCAGTCCTAGCTCTTACACATAGCAGGGGCACCTTCCAACATCCCAGACCAGCCAAGGGTCTTCACCCCTCGCCACCTTTCACCCTCATGAAAACACACATACACGCAAATACACTCCAGTTTTTGTTTTTGCATGAAATTGTATCTCAGTCTAAGGTCTCATGCTGTTGCTGCTACTGTCTTACTATTATAGCAACTTTAAGAAGTAATTTTCCAACCTTTGGAAGTCATGAGCCCACCATTGTTCATTTGTGCACCAATTATCATCTTTTGATCTTTTAGTTTTTCCCTCAGTGAAGGCTAAATGAGATACACTGATTCTAGGTACATTTTTTAACTTTCTAGAAGAGAAAAACTAACTAGACTAAGAAGATTTAGTTTATAAATTCAGAACAAGCAATTGTGGAAGGGTGGTGGCGTGCATATGTAAAGCACATCAGATCCATGCGTGAAGTAGGCATATATCACTAAGCTGTGGCTGGAATTGATTAGGAAGCATTTGGTGGAAGGACTGAACAACTGTTGGGATATATATATATATATTTTTTAATTCCTGGTGGATACTGTAGAAGAAGCCCATATCACATGTGGATGTCGAGACTTCACGGGCAATCATGAGCAAGTGAACACTGTTCTACCAAGAAATGAAGGCATATGCACAGTCAAGGTCACTTAAAGGGTCTTATGAAACAATTTGAGCCAGAGAGCATCTTTCCCCTGTGCTTGGAAACCTTTTTTCCTTCTTGACATTTATCACCTCTGATGGCTGAAGAATGTAGACAGGTATAATGATACTGCTTTTCACCAAAATTTCTACACCAAGGTAAACAGGTGTTTGCCTTATTTAATTTTTTACTTTCAGTTCTACGTGAATTAGCTTTTTCTCAGATGTTAAAACTTTGAATGTCCTTTTATGATTTTGTTTATATTGCAGTAGTATTTATTTTTTAGTGATGAGAATTGTATGTCATGTTAGCAAACGCAGCTCCAACTTATATAAAATAGACTTACTGCAGTTACGTTTGACCCATGTGCAAGGATTGTACACGCTGATGAGAATCATGCACTTTTTCTCCTCTGTTAAAAAAAAATGATAAGTCTCTGAAATGGAATATATTGGTTAGAATTTGGCTTTGGGAGAAGAGATGCTGCCATTTAACCCCTTGGTACTGAAAATGAGAAAATCCCCAACTATCCATGCCAAGGGGTTAATGAAACAAATAGCTGTTGACGTTTGCTCATTTAAGAATTGAAACGTTATGATGACCTGGCAAGAAAAAGTAATGAAGAAAATTGAGACCTGAGTGAAGATAAGAAATAATCTTTACTTGGCAAAATGAACACATCTTGAGTATTTAGGAAGTGGGCAGTGAAGGCTAAGAACCTGGTGTGTTTCTTGGGATCATGGTACATTTATCACTGAATTAAGCCATCAGGGAAAAAACAACAAAAAAAGAGAACACCTCCAGCTTTTCTTTTTCTGTATATACTCATGTCCCCAGATTCCAACATTTCTCACTGAAAGGGGGCATGTATGCAAACCTCATCTTTCTCCTTCATTAATGATGATCTTCAGATTAAACCCTTTGGTGCTAGGAGCTGACAATTTCCAAAGCAGCCTGTGAAGTCCTAGGGGCTGGGGGCCATTCTTGCGGCAAGCAGAAGGCCATCCTACTCCTTGGAGTGATCATGGAAATGTATTTTAGTTAAACTCTGACAGCTCCCAAATGGAAGACTACAGCATGACGTAGTATTATGATTGCATTGTATGAAAGAGCAAGTGACTTTCTAAGTAGGATGAATCATATTCATATGCAGATGTCTTAGCCTCTTGATGCTGGAAGTGTGGATTTATAGCTATGAAACCACTGCTGGCAGTGGGTGGGCCACTGGGACTGACGGGGGTTAAAGGGCATTTTACTAAGGCAGCTAAGACATATTCAGACATCAACGTTATCCTTATTTTTCATATTTCTACCTGAGTGAAGTTCATCCTTAGTATTGAGTAGGAAGTTACAGTAAATGGTAGTTCATTCTTACTTACACACATAGCTAATCTTTTTTTTTTTTTCACTTGGAATTATGTTGAATGTTTCATTTTGACAAAAAAGTAGACTAGAAGGTATGTTCTTTAAGTTGTCTTGCATCCATTATATAAGAAAGAAACAGGTGAGAGGAAGAGCAGAAAGCTGAGACTGGCTGATGTTCAGAGCACTTACTCCTCTGGCGGGAAAGCATGACACCGTACACTAAGCACACAGCTGTTTGTTGTTTTGGTTTTTCCCCCCAAATCTTCAAGTGATCCCCATGACCTTGGCCAAGGACACTTCTTAAAGATTAATGACTGGCGCTGACATCGCCCCAGGCGGCCACTCCTCACACTGGCTCTCAGTCCCCAGCCAATGACTTGGCACTGACATCGCCCCAGGCGGCCACTCCTCACATTGGCTCTCAGTCCCCAGCCAATGACTTGGCACTGACATCGCCCCAGGCGGCCACTCCTCACACTGGCTCTCAGTCCCCAGCCAATGACTGGCACTGACGTCGCCCCAGGTGGGCCACTCCTCACACTGGCTCTCAGTCCCCAGCCATGCCTGCGGCTCAGTCACTTCTATTCCACCCTCTGAGACTCCACTGGTTGTCACACAAGGTGTCTTCTTGGCTTTGATTTTGAGAATCCCCTATTTTCACTTCCAGATCTGTCAGCTGCCATGGAGGAAAAATAGAAAACCAGAAATGTGTGTAGAGGGAGATTTCTAAAACTTCCCTTGTGTCGCCCATAGTTGTAGTTTTGGGTTCTGGCAGGCGGAACACCCTGAAACCTGGAATCATTCTATGAGAATACAGTTCAGACTTTGCAGACTCTAGCCCATACTAACTGTCATGAAGCTTGACTTCTTGTCATAATGCAGCCATCTTGGAGGAAATTGGCCATTTCTGCTTGGATGGTTGGCAGGGTCGTGCTCAGCTTTGCTTTCTACACTAATTACATAGCATTATTCAAGTATTGTTTTCCATTTCCCATCCCTGATTTCCAGCTTCTTAAAGCTGACTGTTCTTGCAGGGGCCACTTGCTTCTCCTAGAGTACAAAAGTAAGGGCCTTCCTTACTAACTGCAGGGTCTCTATATTACACCTCAACGTACACACTTTGCTGCTACTGTTTGTACTGTCTACAGTAGAATTTCCTTATCTTGCTCCTGGTAGTGCATTACAGGCAAGCATGAAATGTAAAGTATTTATTTAAATAAAAAGAAAACCTCTAAATTGGTAATTGAATTACCTCCCTGTAGCTTTATAGTTTGTGACATTTCTTGACCTTGCTAGTTCTTTCATTAGATCTGCACAAGATCTAGTCATCTGGTTAAGGATTTTAAGCAGATGCAACTATAAACCCAAGAAACTGTATTACTATTACTGTTGGTCATACTAAAACTGTCTATTTCCTTAAGTATATGACCCACAAGGATGTGAACTAACTAGGAGAAACTGTTTTTGTACACTGTACATCCTTAGTATTTTTACACGTATATGATAGGGATGAACATGATTTTCCTTCGTACAGACAGCTTAAATAAAGCACTATGTCAATCTGCTACTTCTCTGTTTATTGTTGTTGGATGTGGTTCTATAATCCCCCCAAATTAAATCTTCTTTAATGAAAACAGACTTTTAATAGCCCCAGCTGGTATTAACCTACCTTGTATAAAATGTGACAGGAAAATGTATAAATTCCTTGTAGCTCACACACACATAGGGGATAATTTTTACTTCAGTGAAATGGCAGTAGTGCGGTTATGCAAACTTTGATGAAGGGCTGCTTCTGAGGGGAGACGCTGACCTCTCAGCACTGGATTTAGGATGGATGTACTGTGAAGCCAGGGAAGAAGGAGTTCTCAGACCTTGGGGACATTCAGACCCGAATCGTCTATACAACACATGGTTTGGACCCAGAATCTGAAGGAATGTAGCTTTTCATTAACGTCTTCCTGATAATGTACTGCTCTGCATACTTCCTTTCTTAGAGTGTATTTCTAACATGTCATGGCAAATTAACAGACCTAGACCTGGGTGATGTAGATGGGTAGGGTGGCTGGACTGCAGTCTGACTTCACGTTGAATCATTCTGGATGGGGCCTTTTTCTGATTTTACCTCATAAAGCTACTATTGTAGAAACTTGGCTTTGCTCCTGTGACGAAGCCAGACAGAGGAATGGCTTTTGGGACCAGAGTGAGTCAAGCATGTATGTGTATGTCACACGGCCAAATTTGAGGGCATTCTCACATGTGCTCTTCTCTCAAAACCACTGGGGTTGACAGATCCAGGAGGCTAAAATAAAGTGACCTCTATAATTCTTTAAAGGTGCTATTTTTAGAATATTGTATAATTTATTCACAGTATATCTAAAACAGAATTAAGGACAATTAAAATATCTTATGTGACAGCCTTTATGTCTAGCACATTTGATGAAATAAAAAACTTCTGAATCTGAATAGAAGTTCTACTGTTTCAGGCTTGAACCTTTTACATGCTCAAGAGATTCGAATGGTCTGTGTGTGTAGATCATGCCACCGCCTCCAAAGCCTAATCCACATCACTTCTGAGAGGCAAGGCTGAGCATATGGTGACATCAGCTCTGTGTTGAGATGGTGATGAGGATGATGGCCCGCTGGCCAGGCAGGGCAGCCGAAGGTCAGGGACCTGTCCTAACTGCAGCCTTGCCTTTAGTGTTTGTCATTCTCAGATACAACACGGTATGTCCAGTGTCCATTTTTATTACTTTAAAGCATTTGAGGGCTTAATTGTGTATAGTAGAAATACTATTTTAGACAAATAATTATCTGTGTACAGATATTTGATATACTCTAAGTAAATTTTCTAATTTCACTAAGTACGTTTTTAGGCTCCTCTCAAATACTGCATATTGAAGAAAAAAATCTGACACCACCGAGCCAAAGATGCTTTTTTGTCTGTTTTCGTTGTTTAACAGAATGGAAAGAATAATGCATAGTGCTTCCTGGTGTCTCCTGATTGTGCACAAATTAGGACGATAAATAAAATGGAGTCTGATGGGACATTGATTAAAGGTGAAGGATGACTGATTGATAATATAGATCATGAAAAGTAAAATGAATGGCAGGAAAAAAAGTCTGGTCCTTAATATACTTTGGCCTAGTTAAAATATGTGCCTTTTTGGTGTGTTTTGTTCATCACTACAAGATAAAAAGGAAACATTACAACTCAAGTCTTTAAAAAGTTCATTTATTGAAAATCATATGTATAACCTAGCATACGAATGAGCAGATTTAAACACATAACTTCAAGCCATTTCTGAAAACATACACCAGGAGCTCTGCTCAGCTAGAGTCAGACTCCAGCTCCAGCCCGACTGCGTGCGGGGACAGCGCCCGCGTTGATGAGGACCAGCCCCACTGCAGGCTGAGGCGGTGTCACCCTGGGAAGGTCGTGGTGCGTTGTGGCATATTAAGTCTAAATCAGATGAATGTAAATATCTCTTTGTAAATCATTTATTTCACTCTGTTCCATCCAGGTCAGCAATCAGATTGTGGCATGCTGGGTAACTGGAAAAAATAATAAAAAGTAAGTTTCAATAGCTCATGTTCTTCAATGTGATTTGTCTTCTCATTTGCTGGTTTAGTCACCTTTTATGATGAAAACTGTTGGAGAAAAAAACCTGTTGCTAAAAATGTGGAAATTATATGAAAAGTTTGTGCCTCATCTTGTCCACATCAAAGCCCTTGTCACATATGAAATAAGGTTAACCGGTTTAATGGGTTAAATTTGAAGACAACCTAGACTACAGACACTCCTGCCTCTTAAATAAGGACAGTCTGGTGTTTGTTAGGACATGGCCAGAGAGCCATCTCTTCTGTCCGGGAAAGGACACATTGATTTGTGCCAGAATCTGTTTACTGAAAATTTATCTGACCTTACGGCAGGTAATTCTAGAACAAACACAGGGTGTAGGCCAAGTGCCCCTAAGAAATTCCTCATGAAACAATACAAGCTGAAACACCTCCAAATTTGTAGCTGCAAACAATTTATTGTAACCTATAAAAAAGTATTTTCACATGGAAACCTCGCATGTGTTGGAAGAGGGGATTGGGTGTACTGAGGTCTCTTAGTTTTACACGGATACAAATGTTCCAAAGCCGCTTCATGCAAATCGGGTTGGGGGAGAATCACAAGTTCAGAAAGTATTGAATACTGTTCCTGGCCTCTGCTGCCAGGGCTGCCCAAATTAGTTGAAACCACATCAGGAACTCGAGTCAGAAGCCACTGGAAGTGGTTCCACTCCACAAAGCATGTCTGGAGTTTCTACCGTGCACTCTGTGGGAAGGCGACTGGGCCACAGTCCTCGCCCTCTAGGTTGTGAAGTCCGGAGAAAAGCCAGGATGGTATTTTCCAAATCCCGGTTTCTACGTCAGATAAATGGGAACGCACTGCAGGGCCAGGGGCCCAGTCTGGTCCCTCTTTTTAGTTAGGAACCATGTTCCAAAAAGAGAAGTGGGCCTGCCCCTCCCCAGTGAGGATTTTCCAAGCTGGACTCCAAGGGAGGACTCTTGTCAACCTAATTTAAGCCATCATTAGATGGGGATTTCCAAGACAGGACAATGAGTGAAAAAGAATCCGCATTCAAGAGAAATATGTGAACATCAGCCAGTTGCCTTTTATAAAAAAATGAGAAAAAGTAATGTTTACATTTCAAGTAGATTTCCCAGTGTGTGAGAGACCCTGAGGACAACTTTTTCTTGAACAGGTCTGTGAGTAGTGGGGTGGTCTCAGCAGGGTAGTTAGAGTAGGTGGGGGGCCTGGCCTCAGGCTGAATGCAGGTGGGGCTCCGGCAGGAGGCCTCACTCCTCCTAGTAAACCTGCCATCCCAGGCACGCAGCCCTCCCGCACCCGTGGAGCCAGGTGGACAATTTCCTGGGCCCACAGGATGCTTTGTTCTCCAGGCCCTGTCTGAGTGGCCCCTGAGGAGTCCACCCCGTGCACTATGCCCTAGAGCCCTGCCATTGCAGAGGGGACTCCCTTCTGTCCTCAGTGGGATACTCACAGCACGGAGACTGCCACCAATGCGATCTGATTGTCAAACGCAGGGTTTGCACCGAGCTGACCTGCCCTCCAGGCCAGGTGATTGAACTGACCCAGCACAGTCCTGCTAAATGACTGGTTTGAATGGCCCTCCACCCCTGCTCCATGGATTGGCCACGTAAGGCAGGTGGCCTGGTGGCCTCGCTCTTGACACAGTGCCTTCCCAACCTTAGAAATGCCAGCATGACTGAATACAAAAGGGATAAGCATAAATCCCAATTGATAACACTTCAAAAGAAAACCCAACTCTTGGCTGGGCACAGTGGCTCACACCTGTAATCCCAGCACTTTGGGAGGCTGAGGCAATAGGACTGCTTGAGTCCAGGAGTTCGAGACCAGCCTGGGCAACAGAGCGAGACCTCAGCTCTACAAAAAAATTGTAAAAATTAGCCATGTGTGGTGGCGCACAACTGTAGTTCCAGCGACTCAGAAGGCTGATGTAGGAGAATTGCTGTAGCCCAGAATTCAAGGCTGCAGTGATGAATTTTGGGTAGAAAACACACCCACATACACACAATACAGAATAGGCGTAAAGACCTGAAGTAAAAGTAAAATATGGAATTTTTTGATAAGCTCCAGGAAACAGGCATTTCTCATGATGAGTCTACATAATGCCTGTGGGCTCCCAGGCCACCTAGCAATTTAGCACTATCGGAGCTGTTCCAGAAACGGGTGACCTCCCAATTCCGTGGGCCTGCACGGGGATGGCACAGATGTGTGGGCCTCACCAGGAACCAATCAGAGTCAGCCTGATTCCTTCCTGCGGCAGATCGGCCGTGGCCGTCTGCATGGGCTTTGTATTTCCTGCGGTTCAGGTGAGAAGCCCCATATCCATCCCCACTTTCACACTGTCGAACTTACCGTTCACTGCTCAACCCCCCGTGCCTACGGCCGTGCCTGACCCATGGTGAGTGTTCAGTCAGCACTGGAGGGCTGGATAATTTGTCCTAGGAGGTCACCGTTTTGTCGCCTCCATTTGCTGACTCTTTGGTAACACACATTTCTCTGACCGAGACAGAAGCCTTAGTTACTGCCCACATCTGGCTTATCTGCCATTAGGGATATCCACGATGCTTATTTCCAGAAAGTCCTGTCATCAACGCCAGTGATCATGGTCTCCAGGAGAGAAGCGCGTGCGTATGCCAGTGGGACATGAGCCCTCAGCCAGTGTCTCCCGTCCTTCTGCTGTTCCATTTGTCATCATGTGGCCCTCCTGAGGCTGTCTTGCGGCTCAGAGGGGGCTGACAGGGCGCCCTGGCCACTGCTCCCCTGCCGTGCTGTCCACAGGTGGTGGAAACGTGCCCCCATCTGCAGGCACACCGCTGCTAACCCATTTTCTTTATTCTCATTTTAAATCCTATCGGAGTCTTCTCTCCACAAACCCTGCCTCTTTTATTTCTGAAGTCTGTTAAGTTCTGAGTGTAAGAAATCAGTTGCTCTGGGTGACCTGAACTGTTCCCCAGGCAACCACACTGTGGGGTCCAGCCAGCCTTTGCTGCTGCTTTGTTCCCAAGCCAGCCAGAAAGGCCAGAAGTGGCAGCCCGGGGAGATGGTGGCACCCCTCGCCCCTGCTCATGGGAGACCTGCCTGGGCTTTGCACTTCACTCTCGCCATGGGTGGCTCTAGCCAACCCTTCTGAAGGTAACATCCCCTTCCCCCCTGCTATCCGCTCTGCGCACTGGCACGCTGTCTCTGTTTGGCCAATCAGAACGTGGTCCTGTTCCTCATGTGTCTGGCAATAAAGCATCCATTTGTAACTGGAGAGGGCAGGCCCCTCCCCCACCTCCATCTGGGGCATTTCAAAGCTGGCCCTGAGTTGACAGAGCTCCAGGGCAGCCCCTGCCTCGCTTGGTGGCCTCCCGCCTCCGCCTCGTGTTCCGGGCACCAGGGCCAGGGCTCGGCAGCTGTTTCAGCCAGGCCCGGCTCCGCCCGCACCCGCTCGGGTACCTGCCCCCATCACACATCCTGTGGCCTGAGAAGAAGTTCATTTCCCTGCCCAGCCACTTCCCAATTCCATTCACTTCATTTCTCTGGGCCTTATTTTTCTATCTGTACAAAATGGTTATTTATCTCAAATGGCCCTTTCAAGCCCACAATGATCTCAGCACTAATCCTGTTGGTTTCATAATCATCTGTGCTGGGCTCTGGGTAATATGAGGCACTTCCTTTTAAAGGGAAGCTGGTTCTTTTTTCTTTTTTTCTGCCAGAAATCAAGTGGCATGAAAGCTAACACGTCTCTGAAGCGACGCAGAGCTGAGATTCGAACCCACGCAGTTTGACCTCAAAGTCCAGACTCTCCCATGCGAGGCTCTCCTGCTTGCTCTGGCAGATGAGGGGCAGCCAGTTTGATATCTACGGAATTAAGCTGCCAAATTGGGAAGGCAACCTGGATGAAATAAGCCACGTGAGCTCTGGCTCGCCACCAACGCACTGAGGAGAGAGGTGCCCTCAGCATGCTGGGCAGAACGTTGTGGAAACGCGGCCTTCGCGCAGGACCGCCCACCTGTTAGAAGGGAGCACTCCTCTACAGCCACCTTCAGGCCCCCGCGGCCCTGCTGTCCCCAGCACAGTGACTGAAGTTCTCGCTGAGGGGCCTCATCCCCTCCGGGTCAGGCCTTTCCAGGAACCTGGCTCTGCCAGCTGCAAAGCAGGCAGGGGCTCACGGTTAAGGCCATCGCAGGGCAGCGGCCATTCTTGCCTCCTGGCTGCCCAGCTGGGCCTCTGACAACAGCAGCCACACCACAGTCAAAGTTCGAAGCCCTCCTTCCCTTCCACCGCAGGGCTTGGCTTTGCTGCTTCTGGGATCCGAGAAAGGAACGGGGCCGTAGAAACCAGAGAAATGGAAAGGTATCCACAGAGAAGGCCGCCTTGCAGACATGAAGTGGGACTTTCCGTAAGAGAACATCTCGAGCTGGACTTGGCGGGGAGAGGGAGGCGGCCCCCGCACAGGCCAGGGAGGCCCCAGCACACACAAGGCCGGGGTGGAGGCCCTGGCTCTGCGGTGCCGCCTGTCCTCCCCAGGGCGCACCCAAGCCCAAGGGTTCCTTCCCAACCGTGGGGTCTGAGTTTGTCATCTTCCAGCTTTCTCAAGTCCCCTGAGTCATGAGAACTTCCTCTACACACAGGCAGGTCTGTGTTTTATATGAACCATGTTTCCATGGTAAATAGATTTTAAGAATTCCCAAAGGACAGACAGTGTCACCAACAGCAGAGAGTGGAGCCTCTGGCTGCCTCATGTTTGAAAGTGTTAAAAATAAAGACAACACTGACATTTGGGGTTGTAATGTGACGGAATTACAGTCTTTTAAAGGCAAGAACCACTTATCTACACTACATGTAATATTCAGTGTTTTGTTCACTTGTCTAATTGGATTAAAATATTTAGCTCCCTTTAAAATCTTGATTGTGAATTTATATTGTGAAATGTAATGTCTGACTCAGGAAGCAATAAGTAGAGCGAATGTATCTGAAGGAATATAAAATTCAATTGACTTTTCTCCCATGATTCTTATTCTGAAAGTACTCACTCTTGGACAAAGTGAACTGTTAACAGAAGAGCAAGTCTGGCTAAAATGAAGCCCTATGAGCTTTTCAATATTAATTATACACAGGGTGCTCAGTCAAAAAACAAAAAGTTTAACTGTCTGCTGTTGGAGGTGTTTGGGGAAGTTTCTCCGAAGGTCGCGAGATGCTTATGTTAGACATGCAGCACCCGGGGTCTCGTGTCATTTTTTAAAAACACTCAGGCAGCAGGGAGTTAATGACATTTTAGCTGCATATGTTCAAGTTTATTTAAAAAAATATGCAAGTCACTTTGGTTGACAGTGTCTTGTACACAGTTTTGAAAGAATCAGGGCAAACTTTAACAGAGTCAGTTTTTATTTGAAAAATATTTTCTGGGAATGTATCAGTGTTTATTTTTGAGACTGACAATTCGGGTGAAAATCAGGATAAAAACAAAAAAACAACAATTTGGTTGAAATCAAATTGTTTGTTTTCATCTATTTAGAATTCTTTCCAAAAAATCTTGGTTCAGGAGGAGGCTTTTTAATTTATTTTATTCAATGTATTTGCTGTTCTATTCAAGCACCATCTGTCTTACAGGTAGCTAACTTTGTGGTAGCTCCTAAGTCAGCTGGGCGAGGCCCCCAGGGCTCCTGGAAGGACCACAGTAAATTAGGTGACACCTCCAAGGCCTAACATGGGCAGCCTGCAGCAGCTCCGCCTTGCAGCCAGGCCTCCCTCAGCAGGGAGTCTTGCTGCCTGAGAGCTGTCACTTTTCTAGAGCCTCCCTTCTCCCTTTGCTTCCAGTTGCAATGGGCCTTTCCTCCCTTCATCATCTTCTGTGTCTCTGCGTCCCCTGCTTGTTTTCGGCTCTCTTCTATGAGTCCTTTGGTATAATGAGATAATGTCGATGATCTTGAATATAATCACATATGGCTGCTGGATCCATGCACAAGTTTAAATCAAATTAGAAAGTAAATTCACTGCCAAGAATGCTTAAAAGTCATAGGGCCAACTGATTAACCACTGACAAGTCAGTTTCCGACTCTGTTTTCTAAACTGTAAGTGATTCATATGAGGGGACTAAGAGGGAATCACTCCCCAGATTGAACACTGCAGACAGAACCAAGCAGCCTGCTCAGGATAGGACGGCTACCAGAAAATGCAAGTCAGCCGAAACCGTATTCATTACCAAATAAGAAAGCAGACACAGAAAATCATCTTGATGGTTGAGACCATCCTCTAAGTGGACAGATAATTTCTGTTTTCCCCTGTCCCAGATGCCATTCTCCCCAAGACTCATGTTTCCTCACCAGCCGGCTCCAACCTTCCTAGCCAGATGTTAGAGCCCCCAGGCTCTGGGTCGCAGACCCCTGACCCTGCTCCAAGCTGTCAGGCCCCGCCCAAACTCCCCTGAGACCCACGGCCCTCACCCTGAATCCCCCTCCCCCGACCCCCACCACCAAGGTTTCGGCCTCCCACAGCCAGGGCCTGCCTCTCAAGAAAAGGCGAGAGTGCGACTACCCAGCCCAGTCTCAAACAAAAGACAGGCCAGGGTGTGTGTCTGGAGGCCCTGACCCTCTTGGAATACAGAGTGTGGGGAACTGCGTCTAGGCAAAGCTGGGCTAGTGCTTCAGTGTTTCTCCACAAGGACAAGTAAGAGCCATTTCATGACATTTAAAAGCTATTTTCTTGAAGTTGTTTCCCCCCCCAGGTGAGGCAGGAGATCAATAATGCCATTATCTGTAGTCACCCTAAACTAAGAACAAGCCAAGAGGCCAGGCAAAGTGGCTCACACCTGTAATGCCAGCACTTTGGGAGGCCAAGGTGGGCAGATCACTTGAGGTCAGGAGTTTGAGACCAGCCTGGCCCACATGGAGAAACCCCATCTCTACTAAAAATACAAAATTAGCCAGGCGTGGTGGCAGGCACCTGAAATCCCAGCTACTTGGGAGGCTGAGGCAGGAGAATCGCTTGAACCCAGGAGGCAGAGGTTACAGTGAGCCAAGACCATGCCATTGTACTCCAGCCTGGATGACAAGAACAAAACTCATCTCAAAAAAAAAGAAACACAGCTGGGTGCGGTGGCTCATGCCTATAATCCCAGCACTTTAGGAGGCTGAGGTGGGCGGATCATTTGAGGTCAGGAGTACGAGACCAGCCTGGCCAACATGGTGAAACCCCATTTCTATTAAAAATACAAAAAAATTAGCTGGGCATGGTGGTGGGTGCCTGTAATCCTAGCTACTTGGGAGCCTGAGGCAGGAGAATGACTTGAAGCCGGGAGGTGGAGGTTGCAGTGAGCAGAGATTGCACCACTGTACTCCGGTCCGGGTGATGGAGCAAGACTCCGTCTCAAAAAAAAAAAAAAAAAAAAAAAAAAGCCAAGAAACGAGCCGAGAGCTTGAGCCAGTGCCCTGAGGCCTGCCCACTGCAGACAGTCCCGGGGAGTGGGGAGGATGGGGGTTCTCGTGGCCAAAAGCATTCATGTGGCAGCTACCACTACCAGGGGCTCCCTCTGCCAGCCACGTTGTTGTGAGTGTTTCAGAATTCCAGCGGAAACAATTAGAACAATGAAGCCTGCTAACAGGCTAGACACTTCCTGTCGGAGGCCACAGGACAGCCTAAGCCCCACCACCAGGGGCAGCGGGGCTCAGGACCCAAGACAGGGAGTGAAGGAAAGGGGTGGACTTTGCTTTGGAACCACTGCCCGACCCATTCTCTTCTGGGTATTAAGTGGACAGAGATGTTTAGAGTTTGACATGCAAAATTAAGTTAAGCTTAACTCATCCAGGCTGAGAAAATGGAAGCCTTTAGTTAAACCATCTCTAATCCGGACAGGAGGGCAGCTCTAACCCTCAGCTGCCCAAGATCTGGACCCACAGGCCACTCCAGGAAAACAGAGAGGGTGGCTGAGCACTCCGGAGCCCTCAGGCGGCACCTCCTCCAAAATACCTGCTCCAACCTACAGCAGCCTCGCCCACATCACGGCTCAGCAGAAGCCTAACTCACAACTCAAGCTGATTCCATGACAAGAAGGCACCGCAGAGGCTGAAGCCCCCTGACAGCCCCTACCTAGAGGTGAAGGCCAGGCTTAGCCAGAAAAAGCGGGCTCTGGGTTTAGATATTCAGCAGAGAGCTTGCAAACCTGGATCCCTGCCTCCTCTGACCACTAGTATTTGCAACTGAAAGCCAACATTCCCTCTACCAAACTTCTTTTGTCATGTTCATATGAAAATAACTGCAAGTGTAATATTTGAATCTGAAAGGCCGCTTTAGAGATGAGCCAGATGGGCCAGTATCAGATAGCACAGGATGGGCAAATCATTGCTGTTGCTTCAGGCAAAAGAAGAAAGACCTGCTAGTTTTTCTGAGGATTTTTTGAGGTTTGGGGTTTTTTTAATGCGTTTTGTGAAAATGTTGCAACTCATTTGGCAATAACCAGATTTTTAAAGCCCTGGAAGAGGCTTCTAAGCATCGGTGATCCATGTTAAGATCTAAGTGTGCTGTAAAGCAGGCAGATGGGGAGTTAAAAGGCAAAGCCCACGTTCTCCTGATCTAGTCCAGAGCCCAAAGGAAGCTGCCGTGTGCTCCAGCTTCCACGGAAGACTCCCCACAACCTGAGGTCTGACTGAGTTCTTGGCTTTAGAGGCCAAAGATTCACTCACGCCAGGAGTCACGGTCCCTCCCTCCTATGTGACAAGAGCCTAGTCAGCTGCCAGGAGACCTAGTGGCCCCAGTGGCCCTGATCTTTGGCTGGCTGTGCCTAAAGCAGGTGCTGCTGGGGCCCTCCTTGGGGACCTGCCCACAGGGCTGGGTCTGGTGAAGGATGGGGGGTCATCCTGAAAGCAGAGGGGAGGGGAGTGGCACTGGTCCCACGGCTGCTGCTCTGCAGGCCTCTGCCTTCCCTGAACCTCTCCCAGGACCCTCTGAAGACGAGGGAGAAAGGAAACACCCTCACATGTCCTCAGCCTGTGTGACCAAGGGCCTGTGGGGCATCCCGCCTGCACTCAGCACGCCCAGTAGCCCGTGAAGCCAGGCGTGCACCATGCTCTCTATGCAGAGGAGAAACTGAGGCTGGAAAAAGGCTTAAGTTACTTGTCCGAAGCGGGGGCGGGGGCTTCAGCACAGTGACACAGCCTGGAATAACTATCTGTTCTTTCCAGCTCCAAACACTTCAAAGGTTTTCAAAATGTAGTGTCCTCCAGAATCATCCCAACAGCTTGGCAAAATTCAGGTTCCAGGGCCCTGCCATGGAGTGTGCCAGGTGAGGCCTCGCCTCCTAGATTAGCTGTGGCAGTGTGGCTGTGGCTCAGACCTTTGAGCGGCCCGCTCCCCCATGGTCCCTGGGAGCAGTCTCAGAAGCATGGGGACAGTAGAGGCGTTTCCACCTCCAGGCCTTAGCTCCGTGGTGCCTGGCTGTGCTCATTTACTATCTGTGAACACATGTTTTGCAGAGGGATTTTGGACCGAGTGGGAAAAGCCAGTACTTAACAGGTTCCTTGAGCACAGGGTCATTTTGTAAGGAGAATGAGACTCCTCTTTGTTTTCATTTCCAGATGCATTTTTCATATCAATCATTCCAAGCACTTACTGCCTGAAGTCCCCAGGGCACTCACAAAGCACCTGGGTGCAATCCTAATTAAAGGCGGAGGGCTTGGTCAGCCCACGGACCACCTCATTATCCTAACAAACTGCTTGATGGGGCAAAACGCACAGCCTCTCTGACAGGAAGAGAAGCGATTTAGAAAACAAGAGGTTTCATACTGTGTTCCAAACTCACCCAGACACTTTCCTTCCTCCCTTTTCCCACTGGCGGCCCCGGATCTAACCTGAATGGGGAAAGCCTGGGCTGTGGAGTCAGGCTTAGCTTCCGTTTGCGGTGTCCCTACTTGCCAGCTCTAATGCTTGTCTGGGCCTTAGTTTCCCTGTCTAAAACATGGAGACAATAAAGTCAGCATCGCCTGCTTGTTCAAGGGTAAAGGGAATTAATGCATGTTCTGTGTGTAACACTGCCGGGTGCTCTGCAAGCACTCCAGATATTAGCCCAGTAATCAGTCAGCTAATTTAGGACGAGATACCTGCATGCCATTCAAGACGACTTTGCTAATTGGGAACACCTCTTTCCTCAACCAGTTCAAACCATACAAGACCTTCAGAGGCAGCTCAAGGCCACCCTCCTCCAAAAAGCCTGTTCTGCCGCCCACGGCCGTCCTCCCGCTTCTCCCTGCTCTCGCACCCTCCGCGGCCTGCACGGCGCAACTTGGCACTCGGTGTGGTTCGTTGATTCGCGGGCCTGGGTCTGTTCACCTGCACGGACTTTAACTCCCTCACCAGGACGGGCCCATGGCTCCGCTTCTCTGGGTCTTGCACTGTGCCCAGCACAGTCTTCAGGATCTCCCTCCCAGCTTACTGCTAACCGATGTGATCCGTGAGAAAGCCCGCCCGATGAGGTGCATAAAAGACCCACCTGTAGACGCCCGCCCAAGGACTCCCACCTGCGCCGCGTTCTGCACAGTACCTGGGTCCGCAGCCGGTCCACCTCTTCCGACAGGCTCTGCCTCTCCAGGAGAAGCTGGTTCTGCTTGCTGAGGAGCTGCACCAGCTGCTGGGCTGTGGCCTGGCTGTGCTTATCCAGCTGCCTTAGCCTGGAGAAAAATCCAGCGCAGAATTAAAGAGGGATAACGTCAGCCTTTCAAAAGGCCCTGGGGCTGTGTGTATCTGAGGGAAGCCCCTGATAAGGAACCATGAGCAGGACGCCTAGGGTGACCCTGAGGTGCCAGGCTCTGGCTAGCAGTAGGCCCTTGGTACGCACTGTGTGAAGGTGAGTAACATTCTAGCAAATGTGCGTGGGAACTGGGAGCCATCTCAGTACACTATCAATTAGAAAACACGCAGATAAGTGGGGTTAGTAGAAGAAAAAAGGAAACTTTGAACTCCCAAGCAGAGGTCAAAGATGAGGGGCCTAAATGCCGCCATTGTTCAGCTGGAAAGGTCTCTGGCAGGATGAGCAGACGACCGCCCCGGCTGGGGAAGTGGGTGAGGGCCGTGGAAACACTGAAGTAAGGGTTTTCCATTATTAATCACTCAGTCAATCACGAGCTCCGGCATCGCTGACCAGATGTCTTTAAAGATCCTAAATTTGTCATTCTGCTGATGGGCGCTCCTCTCCAGACTTGCTAATTCACTCAGACCATTATCCTCATCTGTCCACAGTCGGCTTCCTACAGCCAGCAGCACAGTCACCCATGGAACTGCTGGCTTTGGATTAAATCTGGAATTGAATGACTACCCAGAAGTGTTCGGGAAAGAAGCGAGATGTGTGGCCTGCCTCACCGTCCTCACCCACCAAAAGCACCAGCAGGCACGTTAACTCGGATTCTCACAAGGAAAAGGCCATTAAAGCGCAAGGTGCATTTCAAACTCCAGGCTACTGAGCCGAGGACCTCGTGGGCCGTTCTGCGGACACCAGCCTCTGGCTGCCCTCAGTTCGGGCTCTCCTGGGACTCCGAGCACAACTAAACATGTACACGGCCACATGTTTGGGCCTTCAGGTTGGGATAGGTTCCTTTACAAAAAAGGCCGCACATGCGGGCACAGGTACCACTGCCCTCTGGGAAACCCGGCGATGGTCGGTACCCGCCTCCCGCGCTGCTCGGCCCGCACCCTTCCATTTCCCCACGGCTCCCCCGGCCCTGCCCCACCGTCCTTCTCAGCCTCGGATGGATTTGGCTGGAGTCTTTGGTCAAGGGGCCCGAGCCCCCAGCCCTGGCTCTTCCCCAGAACGCACCATGACTCCCTGTTTTCAGCCACACCCAGCGTTGTCCGGGTCTGCGGGGCGCCCTGCCTGTGCCGGGGGAGGCGGGAGCAGCAGCCTAGGACCCCGCCCAGGCAGAGCCGGCACTACGCATGCTCCCAGGAAGCCCCGCCCCCCCGGGGGGCGCCTCCGACTGCCACGCCCACAACTCCGCACCACCACCCCCCTCGCCTACCCCAACAAGGGCCTCCTGCTGCCCGCAGGTTCTGGAGAAAGTGTAAGTACTCAGGGACGCCCTGGCGCCTCTTTGGAGCCTGGGCAACAGCCAGGCCCTGCCCTGCCTCCAGGATCAGGCTGGCCTCAACAGAACAGCAAAGATCTTGCATCCAAGTAGGAGTGTTTCCCTGTGTGTGTGATGTATATATATGGTGATGCTCCAACACCCCACCCCATCCTTCCCTCTGATCTTGGAGGAAAAGTAGGTTTCGGCCATCGCTGCTTTGGGAAGCCTCATCGGCCCCTACCCGTCCCCATCACGCTGGGGCTGAGGCAGCCTTTCCTGGGAGCTACTCTCAAAGCCACCCAGTGGATCACAGAAGCTCTCCCGCAAGGCCCCGGAGGGAGGGCCCGGGCTGTCCTGAGCAGCGAGCGGCCGGGAGAGAGGAGGACGTCCCGGGCCAGCGTAGGCCGACCCTCTGACACAGGCAGGCAGCCACCATTCATCTGAGCACCTGCCCTGCTGTGGGGCCCAGAAGTGGGTCCAGTTGAAGAGACAGAGATGGTAACAGCTCTTTTCCTTGAGAAGCAGACAATCTGATGCTTTCGTATTTAAATCAGCGGGTGAAAAGCATCATTTGCCCTTGAGCTCTGGAACCCTAAAGTGGCTTTTCCCCTCCGA
Source organism: Pongo pygmaeus (assembly GCF_028885625.2). NCBI lineage: Eukaryota > Metazoa > Chordata > Mammalia > Primates > Hominidae > Pongo > Pongo pygmaeus. The sequence goes on from NC_072373.2 coordinate 5,628,315, forward strand.
TGAAGGCCTATCTGTGGAGAGAGCTACTGGCTAAGAGCAAATGAGGTAGTAGCCCCGTGGCTTCCTGCTTGCTCGAAAAGAATGGAACAGAAACGTGACAAATGACATCATGACATCGCTGCATGGCAAGGTGCCAGGAAACGTGACAAGTGACACCATGACATGGCTGCATGGCAAGAAAGTGCCACGAACAGCCATTCATTGTCCATGTGGTCCCTTGCCTTGTGCTTGGATCAAATGAGATGATGGTCCTTTGGACCGATGGGTTCAGTATGTGGTTTTGAACTCCTGAAAAGGGATGGCAGCCCATCCAGGGCAATGCGCAGGGCCAAAGCCGCTCTCACAGCATAAACGCCGGTCATGGCAGGCCACCCTGGCTCCACCTTCAGCGATGGGGCCGGTTCTGGCCTAGACCTTCCTCCTATGGAGCCCTCAGAACCTGGAGGAGGTTTAGTCCAGAGTGCTTTGCAACCTGGGGGCCTGGGAAGGCTATAGCGATTACTGGGGTGGGAAGGAGGAAGGAGACACCACCCAGACCCCGCTGAATCAAGTGCCTGGGTGTGAGCCCCACAAGACAGGAGGGGACCAAATGACCAGGATTTCCACACACAGAAGCACCCCTGCTGTGAGGAGTGAGATCCCTGAGAAGGGGCAGCTCTCCCTTCTCAGCTAAGAGCTGAGGATGGATTCCAATTGACTCAATTTTTAAATCAGCTTGAAGACTCCCAATATTACAAATATTGGGAAAAGAGATTTGTTTTTGTTTTTTGTTTTTTTTTTTTGGAGGTTTGGAGGCAGAGTTTTGCTCTTGTTGCCCAGGCTGGAGTACAATGGCACGATCTCGGCTCACCGCAACCTCCGTCTCCCGGGTTCAAACAATTCTCCTGTCTCAGCCTCTCGAGTAGAGTAGCTGGAATTACAGGCGTCTGCCACAACGGCGGCTAATTTTGTATTTTTAGTAGAGATGGGGTTTCTCCCTGTTGGTCAGGCTGGTCTCAAACTCCCGACCTCAGGTGATCCACTCGCCTCAGCCTCCCAAAGTGCTGGGATTACAGGCATGAGCCACCACGCCCAGCCGGAGATTGATTTTTTTTTTTTTCTTGATACGAAGTCTCGCTGTGTTGCCCAGGCTAGGGTGCAGTGGTGCTATGTCAGCTCACTGCAACCTCCGCCTCCAGGGTTCAAGCGATTCTCCTGCCTCAGCCTCCCGAGTAGCTGGGATTATAGGCTCCTGCCACCGTGCCCAGCTAATTTTTATATTTTTTGTAGAGACAGGGTTTCACCATCTTGGCCAGGCTTGTCTTGAACTCCTGACCTCATGATTCACCCACCTCAGCCTCCCAAAGTGCTGGGATTACAGGCATGTGCCACCGCGCCTGGCTGAGATTTTTTTAAAGTTATTTATTTTTGGAAAAGCCTCCAACCCTGCACAAACCAGCCTACCCTCTGTTAATGGCTATTTCATTGCCATCATTCAGAAGAGATTTCTTGGGGTGTCCTAGACACATAAGCTCTCTTTTGTTTTCCATGGTGGTTACTGCTCTGTCATATTTGTGGTCTTGAGTTCACCTCTTCATCCTCCCACAGTTTCAAATAGCACCGTTGATGACTGCTAACACCTTGAGCCCCTGGGCTCACTGCGCCACAATTACCTATGTAAATTTAATTAATCAATAAACTACCTGTTACATTCAATAATTATCTTAATTAAAAGTTCACTATAGTCCTAGGAGGTACATGCTAGTATCATCCCCATTTCACAGATAAGAAAACAAGCTGAGATGTTAATTAACTTGCACAAAGTCACACAAATAATCGGTAGAGCTTGGAGTCAAATCGAGCCAGCGCCCAGGTGTCCTTAACCATTGTTAATGGTGGTTAACTCACTGAGTTAATTCACCAAACGAACCAACCCTTGGTAAACACCTCTCTTCTTTTTTTTTTTTTTTTTTTTTTGAGATGGAGTCTTGCTCTGTTGCCCAGGCTGGAGTGCAGTGGCATAATCTTGGCTCACTGCAACCTCTGCCTCCTGGGTTCAAGAAATTCTCCTGCCTCAGCCTCCCAAGTAGCTGGGACTAAAGGCGCGCACCACCACACCTGTCTAATTTTTGTATTTTTAGTAGAGACGGGGTTTCACGATGTTGGTCAGGCTGGTCTCTAACTCCTGACCTCGTGATCTGCCCGCCTCGGCCTCCCAAAGTGCTGGGATTACAGGCGTGAGTCACCGCGCCCGGCCACCACCTCTTAAGGGTCAAGTACTAATTTAAGACATGGGGGTCCATCAAGAATGACAAATGCTCCCGGCTCTCGGGCGGTTCCTGGACAATGGAGGAGAGACTCACTTGTAAAGAAACACGCTCAACTCAAACAGGACACTGAGGCATGAAGAGAAATGGCCAATATTGCAGATGAGAAGCCTGGGAGGGCTTGCACCTGCTTAGACGTGGCTCATGATCATCATACGCTGGGCACTTACTATGTCGGGCACTATACTTATTGTTTATTTAGCACTCACAATTCCATGAGGCAGGAACTATTATGCCACTTTAAGGTTAAGGAAACTGAGGCACAGACGACATGAATTATTCATTCAAAGTCACTCAGCGGGCAAGCTGGGATGGGAAAGGATGAGTGGGTGCTGTTCTGGCCAGGGCCAGGGGCGGGGCCTTCCCACTTGGGGGCGGCACTGCAAAGGCCAATGCGTGTCTGGAAACTGCAAGCTGTACAGTGTGGCTGGACCAGAGGCTGCAGGCTGCTCAGAGGGAGGTGACGCTGGACTCTGTAACCAAACCAACAAGTATGGACTTCGTCCTGCAGGCAATGGCAGTGCCATTTACCAGACAGGATGGCAGGAGGGACCGGCCTGGAGTAGAAGAGAAGTTCTGGGGTCAGGGCGAGTCCGAGATACCTGTGGAACACGCACCCACCAGGCAGCTATGCAGCTTGGGGCTTAGGAAGGGCCGAGCTGGAGCTCTAGCTGAGTGGGCCAAACCTGCTGGGAGGCGAGGCCATGAACGTGGGGGCAAGATTTGCCTGGGAAAGGTTGGCAAAGATTGTCAGTGTGGGGAGTTTGTTAAAAATGCAGATATCCGGGCCCGCACGACCCCCCCTCCCCGGGCTGAGAAGCTCTTCTGCAGTGAGAGGGAAGGGTTCGCCCAAGGATAGGGGTTAAGGAACCGCCGCATTCAAGGGCTGGCAGTGGACAGGAATCCGGCAAGACACTGAGACTGGGATCCTGGAGGGAGGAAAACTGGGAGATGGAGGTCCAGGGAGGAGAGGGGTCAAGGCGGAGTGGCCGGTTTGTGGGAAATGCCACCTGGTGGCGGAGCGCCCTGCGGAGGCTCCTGGCTGGGGCAGAAGCCAGATTTCAGGGGCTGGAAGAGAGAGGCTCTTCTGGTGAGGGGCTGGGCTGGCGGGGAGGGGTGCACTCCGCAAGACGGGGTGCGGAGGGTGGGAGCCACCGGAGCCGCTGGGGAGGAGGCCCTGGAGGAGAGAGGGGCAATCTTCACGGCAGAGGACGGCGGACTTCCCGAGGGAGGAGGGCGCCTTAGGCAAAAGACTGAGACCCTCCCCCCGAGGCAAGAGTGGAGGCGGGAGCAGGGGCGGGTCGCGGAGGGCGCTCGTGCTCAGCAGCCTCCAGGATCCCCCACGTAGAGGGCACCACTGTTTGCGCGAAAGGGGACGAGGCAGCGGGGTGGCGGCGGGGAAGCTGCTGCGGGGACGAGGGCGCCGGCGGGAGGCAGGGACACGCCGCCCAGCCCAGGGGGCGCGCTCTGAGGAAGACCCGGGCGCCCGCCGCCTCCTCCCCCGGCTCCGCAGCCGCCGCCCCGCGCCCTCCACCTGCGACCTTCACCCCCTTCACCGTCGCCAGGGGCCTGGAAACCTCTTTCAGCCTTCCAGTTTCAGGGCAACTGTCGTTTTGAGAGAGTGCAATTTCTTGTTCTGTGTGTCTTGTTTTTAGCCTTTTCTTCTAGGAGGCATTAAGTCATGAACGGGGCGAGGGGGTTTTGCCATCATGGGGCCTGCGGAGTCTGTTTAGGCAGCAGCCCCCGCTGCAAGAAGCACCCCACAGCCTGCGAACCACACACACCCTCCGAACCACACACACCCTCCGAACCACACACACCCTCCATGCGGCAGGAAACAGAATCGCCAGATTTCAGAGCTCAACCCCTAATTCAGACCCTTCTTTCCCCCGCCTTTATCTCATCTTTGCAACAGGCAGGGATTGCATCCAGGGCCCCCAGGATGTGGTTGCTATCTTCACTGTGCTGTCATGGAGCCCTGGGAGCTGTGGCCAGGCCCCATCAGGGGCAGGAAGCTAGTCCTCCTCCCAGGAAGCCCCCGTGCTCCCCGGCCCTCACAGCACAGGGTAGGGTCCGCGGGTCCATGAGGAAGGACACTTGAGGGAGCCTGCACCCAGGCTAGTGTGGCCGTCCTAATCTCAGGGACAGGGTCCATGTCCTTCAGGATCTGCAGATGTACAACTGCCACCCCTGCCTGCGTAGGACTGGGGACCCTGGGGGAGAAAAGCAGCTGCCCCATGCAGGGCTGGAATGGGCAGCACGGGCTCCCCTTCCACGCAAGGGCATCGCCAGGAATTTCAGGCGTGTCAGGGGCAGCAGTTACCATGGGAACTAACACGCCCGGGTTTCTAAAGGCAGATGCCGATGAAATCACAGGGGACTCATACGTGTGCTGGGCCCAGGCAGATCTCCATTGGTCCAACAGCGATCCTCTGAGCCACACCCTGCAAGCATGATCAGAACCAGCATTTAAAAAAATATGCAAGGCTTCAAGATAAGATGGAGCAAGTGGTGAAATACAAAACAACTTTATAGAGCTGAGTGGGCTGGGGAAAATATCTTATGCAAAACAGAAGCGGTGCAAGCTGCCAGCTCTGGTCCTATGCTTCAGACACTCATTTGCTATGAATACTGTGAAAGCAAGTGAATACATATATTTAAATTTTTTTATGTTGTATGTGATACATACAAAATATATGCAATGTATAAATAAGTTATAAGGTATAATAACCAAATGAACACTTGTGAACCTAGCACCAGCCCCACAGGGCCACTACCAATGGATTTCTTCTCCAGGCCAGCCCCTTCCTTCCCCAGAGGGGGCCCATATCCTCATGCGTATATGTTTTTCAATGAGAGTTTTTTGCTTCACTGGACAATTCCCCCTGGGAGCTACCTACGGATTACAGTGGAAGGTTTTAGTTGTTTTGGAGTTTTGTTTTGGGTTTGGTTTTGGTGGTAGTGGTAAAATCCTTTGTTCTGAAACGTTTTCAGACCAGAGCCTCCTCCCTGTGGTCACTCTGACTACAGCTAAGATTGTCCTTCCTCTTAGATAAGTGTTCTCAAAGTGCTTAGACTCACTATTTCCCTGGGAGCAGCATCTTCCTCATGGAAATGAAGAACATTTTTCAAACAACATATGGATTTCAAAGGTGCAAATACATGAACTGTAAAATATGCACTCACTTTTCTACTCCTCCCAGTGGCCTCCTCTAATGTTTACTGAGCATTTACTAAATGCCCAACATTGTAAGCATTTTGCGTTCCCTAATTTAATCCTCATAACAATACTACACGTTACTTTATCATCTGCATTTTATGCAGGAGAAGCAAGGTGCAGAGAAGCGATCATTTGCCGAAGCGCACACAAGGTAAGGCAGAGCCAGGATTACTTAAGCCACCAAGGCCACAGAGCAAGGCCCACAGTGTGACTCATCACTCTCCTTCTTAGACTCTGTCCAGGTCTCTCACTCCCCTTTGGTCCCTCTTCCTCCTCCATCAGACCTTCAAATGCTGGTGTGACCCAGGGCTGGGCTCAGTGCTCTCCTGACTGGAAATGTTCTGCCTGCATGATTTTTAAAATCTACACTCATGACTCCAAGTGGAGAGGCCAAGGATCCTGAGCACTTGATCTCAGCCTCGGGCCTCTCCCCTGCATTTCCAAGCCTACCTCAAACTTGCCACCTGACACAGTGGAGTCATCTCCTAATGCTCCTCTCTCTGTGACCCTCTCATGTGGGTGGGACCACCCCTAGTCACCATCCCCAAAGCTCAGTCTCCTGGTTCCATAGATGAGCCCTCTAGGCCTTCTGAACCTCTCCCATCCCATCCCATCCCACCCACCCATCCATCCATCCATCCCACCCACCCATCCATCCATCCCACCCATCCATCCATCCACCCATCCATCCATCCACCCATCCATCCATCCCACCCATCCATCCATCCATTCCCCCATCCATCCATCCCCATTCATCCATCCCACCCATCCATCCATCCCACCCATCCACCCATCCCCCATTCACCCATCCCACCCATCCATCCATCCATCCCACCCATCCATCCATCTCACCCATCCACCCATCCCACCCATCCATCCATCCATTCATCCATCCCACCTATCCATCCATCCCACCCATCCATCCATCCATCCATCCATCCCACCCATCCATCCATCCATCCCACCCATCCATCCATCCCACCCATCCACCCATCCCACCCATCCATCCATCCATTCATCCATCCCACCCATCCACCCATCCGACCTATCCATCCATCCATCCATCCATCCACTCATCCATCCATCCCACCCATCCATCCATCCGTCCCACCCATCCATCCATCCACCCATCCATCCATCCCACCCACCCATCCCACCCATCCACCCATCCCACCCATCCATCCATCCATTCATCCATCCCACCCATCCACCCATCCCACCCATCCATCCATCCCACCCATCCATCCATCCCACCCATCCATCCATCCACCCATCCCACCCATCCATCCATCCATCCCACCCACCCATCCATCCACCCACCCATCCACCCATCCACCCATCCCACCCATCCATCCATCCACCCATCCATCCATCCATCCCACCCACCCATCCATCCATCCACCCATCCACCCTTCCATCCACCCATCCCACCCATCCATCCACCTATCCCACCCATCCATCCATCCCACCCATCCATCCATCCATCCCACCCATCCATCCATCCACCCATCCCACCCATCCATCCATCCGTCCCACCCATCCATCCATCTGTCCCACCCATCCATCCATCCGTCCCACCCATCCATCCCACCCACCCATCCATCCATCCCACCCACCCATCCATCCACCCATCCGTCCCACCCATCCATCCATCCCCCCATCCATCCATCTCCCATTCCTCCATCCCACCCATCCATCCATCCATCCCCCATTCCTCCATCCCACCCATCCATCCATCCATCCATCCATCCCACCCATCCATCCATCCCCCATTCATCCCATCCCACCCATCCATCCATCCATCCATCCATCCATCCCACCCATCCATCCATCCCCCATTCATCCCATCCCACCCATCCATCCATCCATCCATCCATCCCACCCATCCATCCACCCACCCATCCATCCCACCCATCCATCCCTCCATCCATCCCACCCACCCATCCATCCCACCTATCCATCCATCCATCCATCCATCCATCCCACTCATCCATCCACCCATCTATCCATCCCACCCACCCATCCATCCCACCTATCCATCCATCCATCCATCCATCCACCCATCCCACTCATCCATCCACCCATCTATCCATCCCACCCACCCATCCATCCCACCTATCCATCCATCCATCCATCCATCCACCCATCCCACTCATCCATCCACCCATCTATCCATCCCACCCACCCATCCATCCCACCTATCCATCCACCCATCCACCCATCCATCCATCCATCCATCCATCCCACCCATCCATCCATCCCACTCATCCATCCACCCATCTATCCATCCCACCCACCCATCCATCCCACCTATCCATCCATCCATCCATCCATCCACCCATCCCACTCATCCATCCACCCATCTATCCATCCCACCCACCCATCCATCCCACCTATCCATCCACCCATCCATCCATCCATCCATCCATCCATCCATCCCACCCATCCATCCATCCCACTCATCCATCCACCCATCTATCCATCCCACCCACCCATCCATCCCACCTATCCATCCATCCATCCATCCATCCACCCATCCCACTCATCCATCCACCCATCTATCCATCCCACCCACCCATCCATCCCACCTATCCATCCACCCATCCATCCATCCACCCATCCACCCATCCATCCCACCCATCCATCCACCCACTCATCCATCCACCCATCCATTCCGTGACCTTCACTCTTGAAGTCCAGCTGCCAGCACTTCACATCCAGGTTCCTGCACAGCCTTCTCATAGAGTTGTGTGCTTCCACATGGCCCTCTGGAATCCATACTCCCCACAACAGCTAGACTAGAAGGATCTCTCTAAACAAAACTCCAGCCCTGCCTCTCTGCTTGATGATTACCTGTAGCTCTAATCCTAATCCTGTGAGTGCTGAACTTGGAAACGGGGGACATGGGTTCGAAACCCTATCACAAGCTAGCTATTTTACCTTACGCCCAAAACTGAGTATCTCGCTCAACCTCAGGTTCTCCATCTGTAAAACAGAAAATAAGATCTCCAGACCTTCTGAACCATCAACTCTGAGGGTGGGGCCCAGCAGCATGTGTTTTAATAAGGCCCCTGGATGACTCTGATGAATTCTTAAGCATGAGAACCACTGGTACATTCTAATTCACAGTATTAATCACACATACAAAATGAGTTCTTCTGGAGAATAATTTTTGTGTGGCTTCAATTTTCATCATCAAAACAACCAACTGTCTACATGAAAACTCTCCTAGTCTGCTCCTAAAATACTCTGGCGTCAGTCATGAGAACTTAAGTAAATCCTGTGATCATTTTGAATCTCAGTTTCCTCACATGTGAAATGAGAGGAGAAAACTAGAAGTGAGGTCGGCAAACTTCAGACTACAGGCCACTGCCTGTTTCTGTATGATCTGCCAATTGAGAGTGATTTTTACATTTTAAAATGATTTTTAAAAATCAAAAGGAGTACAATATGTGAACACTGCATGAAATTCAACTTGCAGCACCCCTAAATAAACTTTCATTGAAACCCAGCCATGCCCATTCATTCACGTTTTGTCTATGGCTGCTTTTGCACCATAACGGCCGAGTAGCTGCGACAGAGACCATATGGCCATGGAGCCTACAATATTTATTACCTGACCTTTTAAAGTTTGCCAGCCTCGGGGCTAGAAGATGACTACATTCTCTTCCAGCTCCATATTTCTACAATCCTATTACTTTACAGATTTTACTGTGTTCCTATCTTCAAATATCACTAGCTACTTACACAGCAATACACCTAGTCAGCAAGGTGAAGTTTTGAAATGCAATTACTCAAGGTGAAGTTTTGAAAATGCAATTACTGCTCTAGGTCATTAATTCTAGTGAATAAACCATGTTAATGTAAAGTTGTATTACTTTGTTCCAACACTTAACCATTGCTGCGGCATTTTACATAATTCCATCTCATGAACAAGGTCCTATCAGCGAGAACAAGCAGTGTGCTGAGGCTTCTGGAACACGCTCTAGCCCATTATCCTTGCTCAGAATATTAAGGCACTTTCTTTTTTTTTTGAGACAGAGTCTCACTCTGTGGCCAGGCTGGAGTGCAGTGGCACAATCTCGGCTCACTGCAGCCTCCGCCTCCCAGGTTCAAATGTTTCTCCTGCCTCAGCCTCCCGAGTAGCTGGGACTACAGGCACACACCACCATGCCCAGCTAAATTTTTTTATTTTTTTTAATTTTTAGTGGAGTTGGGGTTTAACCACGTTGGCCAGGATGGTCTCGATCTCTTGATCTCATGATCCGCCCACCTCAGCCTCCCAAAGTGCTGGGATTACAGGCGTGACATTAAGGCACTTTTAGTGGCTGGTTTGCTGTTTAAATTTCCTGTGCCTAAATCTACCCTATTCAATACTGGTTTCACTAGAGGAATTCTTCCTGAGGATCGTGCAGTGGGGAGGAGGTACCACCTTGAATGAAGAGAATGTATGTCCTGCACTGCCCCTTTCCTGGCTCATTCTCTCAGATTCCTAATTAGCCTTGGCTGCCTGCAGAGGAAGAACAGGGGGCTCCTTGGGGATGCCCCCAAGTGATGGGGGGATCAAGTCCTGCTCTTCTCATGAAAATAATCATATTATGTTAGGGCTGAGAGGCACCTTAGAGAACATTCAGTTCAGCCCATTATGGTGAAACCAAGAAAGTATAAGTGACTTGCCCAAGGTCAGGCAGCCTGTCTGTAGTAAATCTGGCGCTAGAGCCCACATCTCTTGACTCCAAATCCAGTGAGCTTTGCAGCATCTCAAAATCCTTTTTTGAAAGGCCCGACATTCTTCTATTCCATGTTAAACTTAAAAATTTAAGGGAAGGACCCTGAGAGAGAGAACACGCTGGGCAACCTTCTGGGCAGCAGCTGACACCAGCTCATTTTCCGAGGCCTGGGGGCGGAAGAAGAGAGAAATCCCTAGGCCGGGGCTTCTCCAATGAGCTCAGTGAGGAGAACAGATTTGATTTTAATTCTTTTAAAATTTCCAATCTATTGCAGACTAATGGTTTTGTGGAGTACAATAAAAAGGAGGAAGCAGTGTTTGATTGCTTTGAAAATTTCGGACTCAATTTCAGTTCTTGCCTCATCCCAGACCAGTAACAGTTTGAGGACCGTACTCTGGAAACCATACTCTGAGCCACAATGATCTCATCCACAGACTGGTGTTGGCACAAAGGATGCAAAAAAGGAGGCCAGAAGCTTGGAAGAGCACGTTGGGAAGCCCACAGTGCCACAGTGGCCCCCAGTGAATGGGCCCATGGCCAAGGGGACACTTTCAGCTCTTCAAGCTCCAGCACTGCTGCCTCTGACAGGAACCTAAAGCCTCTGACAATGTTACCGAGGCTCGTCAAAGACTAACTTCTTAAAACAGTGCTTCTACCAAAAAGGAGGCACAGCTTCATCTTAGGGCAATTAGATCTGTTGTATCACTACCTTGTACCCTTCTTAAAATACAAGTGCTATCTAACCAAGGCTGAGTTTGTAATACCTTTGGAAGACTGGGCAGGAATAAAGGATCCTGATACCATGAAACAGGAGTTGACACGTTATAAATCTTAGACTTTGAAGAACCTAGAAGACCATCTGCCTGAAGCAACAGTTACCTTAATCAACTTTGTCTCAAGCAAGAACAGAGTAATGGTGAGGACAGCCCCACTGTGCAAAGGAAATGGGACAGAGGAATGGAAATTGTTGAAAATCAGAATCTTTGCAGAGTAGTATCTATGCTGCACGTGGCTCAAGGCCATACAGAAGCACCAGCAGGAAAAACCACACTGCCACACACACTATACCCTGCCTCACCCTAAAGCCGTCCTTAAAAATGGGTTTAGTTGGAAATAATGTCAAACTTATAAAAAGTTGCAAGAATATTACAGAGAATACCAACATACCCTTTATTCAAATTCACCTACTGTAATAATTTTACCCCATCTGATTTATTATGCTCTCCTGCCTTTCTCTCCGTGTGTGTGTGTGTGTGTGTGTGTGTGTGTGTACAGAACCAGCTGACAGTAAGCTGCATGCACCATTGCCCTTTTATCTTATATGCTACAGTGTGTATTTACTAAGGATAAAGGCATTCTCTTACAGAACCACAGTATATCACCAACTACAGTCAATTTCGTGTTGATCTAATAGCTTCATCTAACCTACTGAATTGGATTCTAATCTTGTTGACTGGCCCAATAATGTTCCTTTCTTCCCGCTCCAGAAAAGATCTTTCATACTTAGTTGGCATGTCTCTATTTAGACTTCTTTAACCCAGAATGATGACAGGCCAGTTTTATTTTGTTGAATGCTATTTGCAATTAAATTACCAATAGTCTTAATGGAAGACATGGAACTATCAGACGCATGGAGGTCCTGTTCAGTTGCCATCTTGGGTTTGGGGGGCACACTGCTGTGTTTTCAGGAAGTTTCTGTTTGAATGGGGACTTCCTGGTGCTCCCAGAGACTAAAACCCTCCTGGTGTGGTCCCAGAGTATGTCACGTTCCACACTGTGGTGAGGTCTTCCTCAATTTCCTTCATATTTGACCATTCTTGGGACAGCCAAACTAGCCACAGAGGTGTGATGGCATAAGACTGGGCCCACGGCAGCTAAGTAACCAGATTCAATCACTACGGCACACTTATTGGCACACATCTTAATTAGGTTTCAATGCAAGTAATTTGATAACAACTCCTGGCCATCCACTACAGAACTGTCAATGCTGAAAGCTTTTTATTTAGCTCCTCTTCTGTCTAAACCAAGGCAGCCTCCCCGCTGACCCTTGTCAAAGAACCCCATCTGCTGGTTGCCACGGTAACTGAAGGCGACCAATTGAGCTGAACAGAGTGACTCAGAAATAAAATCTGCAGCCAAAGGAATTCTGCAAAGAGCAATAAATCATTTAGTAAAAGGGGGTCCTCCACACAGTGATGAGTGTTGGGATAATATGATGGCATAACTCTTCCAGCTAGAAGGTCCATGACAGATCAGAGTGATTAGGCCTGCTGGAGGGCTCATTTGGTTTCTAGTGGGCTCCAGCAGCAGACGAGATGGAGCCTGCCCAGTTGTGTGCCACTGTGGGGGAGAAGGAATATGCGGAGTCAATTTTTAATATTTGGGCTGCAAAATTTTGCTTTTTGAGGAGTGGCAAGAGAGCCAGTCTAGGCTTCCAACACTCCTTCCTCTATTTTTCAAAAGTAGCACACGTTCACAGAATGCCCCATTTTAGCCCAAAAAGCACCTTGAGCCTTGAGGAAGGTGACAAAGAACAAATACCAAGATTGCTTTGGAATATGCCAGTTTAGCACCATCTCTCTGTCATCAATCAACTTTTAGGTGTTCCAACCAGAAACCCTCTGTGTGCATAAGCCTTGGGTCCTCGCGAAAGCAGGGGAGAGCCTGGGATTCAACTCAGAGGCCCCAGAGGATCTCTGAGGATGGTCTGAGAGCAGGCAAGGGGTTTGTCTCTCCCCAGGACTGGGTCAGTGTTGCTTATGGAGCCCCATACACATCCTTCCCACATTAAGATTTCCTGAGTAAGAGGCGCCGGATGGAAGGGGGAGCAGGGGCCTTCTTCCAGGCTGCTCCGGGTGACAGTACACAGTGGCCCCTCACCCCTCACATCACAGGCCATGGGTCCCAGTCACAGCCCCCACTCCTGGTGAGCACCTGCTGGGTAGACTCGGAAACCCCTGCAGGCAATAGAAAGACCCCCGCCCCACACATGCTAAACCATCCAGACAGTATTCACTGCTATATGCCCGTCTCTTGGTTGTGTTGGGAGAAGCAAGGCTTAGTGGCAGCAGAACTGCCCTGTTAGCAATGACAACAGGAGAGGGGCTGTAGGACAGGGCTTAGGGTCTGTGCGTGTCCGGGAGGGGCTGCAGGACAGAGCTTGGGCCTGTGCGTGTCTGGGGGCGGCCTGCCCTGCCAGCTCGTCTCCTCCCAGGCTGAATGCCACCTTTTACAGAGGTGCATTGGCAGGATCCGGACATTCTCGCAATCCCTGACCCACATGGCAATGGGGTACCCTATTACTAAGTCATCCCTAGAGATACTTTTCTGCTTCAGAAGAGAGCAACTGCTAAACAGAAGGTAGATTTTTCCCCGATTCTAAATGCTGCCAATAAAATGCTTCAGTCTCGGATTTGAGTGAAATTCCATTGACGGAGTTAGGAGCGGCTGTGCACGTTCAGGACAAGCCTCCTCCCTTACTCAACCAGTCCGAGGAGCGCAACAACCCGAGCCCTCCGCTGCCACGCACCGTCCCGGGAGCTCCCAGCCCGCCTTCCACCCCACGCTGGGCAATTGTGCCTCTGCAGGTGGAACAGACCGCAGGGCTCCACGTGCGCCTCCCGCACGCCAGCACCTGCTCTCGGGACACCGCGGAGCGCTCCAGGCAGGAGACACCCCTCTCACTCGCCGGGCAGGGTGGCCTAGGCAGCCAGGTCTCAGCGCTGCCGGGCGGTGCACCGTCCTCTCGGCCTGCCTGCCCACCCAGACCTCCCGGCGGCTGCTTCGCCTCTGGATACTAGGCCCGGGCTCGGCCGAGCCCCGAAGCCGCGCGAGAGGGCCTGGAGCCCGCACCTGGAGGGCAGCCGGCCGGGGCTTGGGGAGGCTGGGTGAGGAGCATCTGGCTCAGGCGACTCCACGGGGGCTCGCAGGGCCTCTGGACTTTGGCAGAAGGAGAGGATTAAACCGGGATGACGGTTGAGAGGAGGAGATGGGTGAAAGCTTCATTAACTCCATGCTCACGTCCCAAGTTCTTTCCCCTGAGAGGCAATGAGTAAAAAGGTTGATTTCCCCGCGATGGGAAAGGTGCTGCATGATTGCATTTGCTTTTCTTACCTTTTAATTCCTTATTTGTAAACCAATGAATCATCGTTTGTCAGTGATCATGAAGGACTCAAATTTTAATAAACAGGAAAAAAAATCTTGGCTAATAGGCCAAAGAAATACTGCAACCCGTTTACATTTCTATGTTAGTGATTAAGCTTCTCATGTGACTTAATTGAAACTGGCAAGGATCTTGAGAACTCAAAGAAGTATTTCTCCCCCTGTCAACTCTCCTCCAATAACCAAACTCATTTTTAAGACCCCTCCTAAAACGTGCCATGGAAAATGGAGCTTCCTGATTCCATAAAAATATTTTCAGTAAGTACTGCTTCATGACAGTTGTTCAGACTTGAATTCCCTTCCCCTCTTTACAAAGTTACCGTTTAGTTTCACTTCTGAGCCCTACTTCCAATTCTTTGTCTCTGCTCACTCTCCCGCTTTCTCCTCCATATTTCAATTCCCAGACACTCTTGAACTTTTGCACACGCTGCCAGTTTGAGCCTGCACAGAATAATCAGTATATTAATTCCACTCGGAGACAGTGAGATTTTTCTAACACAATCTGCCCAACCTGAACTCTTTCCTTCAGAAACACTTCGCCTTTAAAAAGAAACTTCCCAGCATGAACCTCATAAGAAGCGACATGTAACAGACAGTGCATGTGGCGCTGGGCATGCAGCTCAGAATCAAAAGAGAATTTTTTACTTTGTTTCTTCAGTGCCATGTGCATAATGTACATGTGGATGAAACTGACATCAGACATTTAAAGCAAGAAGGGGTGGGGGGAGGGGGATGTGATGGTGGCGGGAAAGAGAGAGAAAATATGTTGATAAAAACAGTAACTTCTGTTAATCTACATTTTTCAGTCACTGTCTTAATTAAGAATGTTAGGAAATATGTTGCAGTTTAATTGCATTGTTTCAAGAAATTCTAAGACTGACAAATTTGGGACCATGTACACTTGGAAGGTAAAAGAGATTAAAGTAGGATTTCTTCCAATTGGTGGATAACAATCAAAATTATGCTTTCTACAGACACACCCCCCACACCCCCGCACAGATCCTAAACTCGGAAGACAAAGTAAGAATATCCTAGCACTTAACATGTTCAGCATGAAATGAGCTCTGAAAATTTAAAAACGTGTTTTAAAACCTACGTATATGAGATAAATTTTAAATACAAAGAATTCACACAGGAGAAATAGTACTTTATCTGAAATTTCTGGCTGACATTTATGCTGGTAGAAAATATTTATGAAGGAATTTATGATTTTCAGATGACCTTGTTTAAGATAGCAAAAGTTGTTTCCTGGAGTCACAAGTCCATAAAAATAATAACAGTTTGAAGACACTTGAGATTTCTAGACTTGTGTCCTGTTCTCCTGCTGGAGTTCAGTCACACATTCTCCAGGTTTCATTTCTTTTTTTGAGGAAGCCTTTGCATTGTTCCACAGCAAATAAATTAGAATGTATTTTCATTGCTCGAAGTACCTTTGAGGGAAGCTGCAATAGGCATGACAGCTTCCTATTTCCCACAGTTGACCATAGGTGACTCATTTTCAACCTGGACACAGCTGACCATAGGTGAATTCATTTTTAACCTGGATGCTGCATTTCTTACTTGCTCCCGTTTTTGGGGTCCTGGGCAGTTGGGGTCATTGCCTGTGAGAAAGGAGGAAGGGCACTCTGCCCCCATGGTGTGCAGCACAAACCAGGTACTGACCTCTTTCTCCAGCCCTGGACTTAGAAACAGAAAACCAAACAAAAACGCCCACCAGGTACTGACCACCTACTCTCAGGGACTCAAGCTGATGACTTAATTCAAACTGGTTTGATGATTTAGTCAGATAAATGGACAGGTTCTTTGACTGAATCAACTAGCCATTTTATCTTCCATTAAGCACAATGTATGACACTCCTGGAGCCTCAGGCTTCCTTATCTACCCCAGAGAGGAGGCAGACCTAACTATTTCAGCAGCTAAAGACACTGCACTGCATGTGCCATGACCCTGAAACATCAACAAAACAAGATGTTTGCCCTAAAAGGCAGCTGAAAGGTCCAAAGAGCCTTTCTGAGAGAAGAAACTCACCAGATCTGTTCTAGCTGCGAGGTCTCACTGCTTCTCCCGCCTCCAGCCTCCCAAAATAAGAATGGCCTGAGAACCTGACCACAGTTGAAATACTGCCCATGTGTTGCCAGCCTCACAGTGTTTCAGTTCTCCAATTTACAGTATATTCATACAGTATTTAAATTACGTATTAGAGAGTAGAATCCTGAGGTCTCATATTGCTGAGTAAATGGCACCTGTGACCTAATAGTCCACTGCTTTCACTAGTATGAAATTAGAATAATTTTTTTAATGCCACACATGAGGTCCAAAATAGTGACGGTACATATTTCTCATGTGCTTAACACCTAGGACGACGTAAAACTCCCAGTTAACTTATTAAGAAATGAAAGATTTTCCATCTCCTGAGGCTTCTGGGAATTCTGATGGGTGGATACATCCTCCCTTCACCCCCCAACCCCTAATAGCAGGGCAGCCTCCTCCGAAAAGGCCTTTGTCAAGAGGCACGAAAGGCCGGCCTGCTGAGCCTGGACCCCCTGTGGAGGGCCAAGAGAGAGGACACAGAAGAGGACTGGGGCATTATTAATTACCAGATTAGGGAGAGAGTAGAGTTCAGGCAGACACAGAGGCAGACAGAACCCACGAGCGTAATAAGTTGAAAAGTTCCGAGTCAAGTCTCAGAGTTCGAAGAACATTAAATGAAGAATACGTAATACTGGGGGAAAAAAGGGAAGCAGTACCCGCCCGAGGGCCAATTGCCTCTCCAGCAGCGGCAAGGCTGTTCCTGGGCTCGCAGGACCATTTGTTCCATTACACAATCTCCTGAAGCCATTTAGAGAGAGCTCAAACAACTGCCTGTACCAACACGACACATGGCTTCCCATCCCGACTCTGCTAATCCAGACGCTCCAACCATCTTTCCTTAAGATGCCATATGGTTGGCAGAAGCCTGTAGATCTAGCAGCACATCTGCTTGTACGTTTCTTCTTCCCTCCATCCCCCCAACAAAAGAGGGATAGAGACAGACTGAGGGGAGAGCATGCTTGTGTACCTCTGCCTATACAGATATTTCTTCTTATGCACTCTAACAACAACAACAACAACAACAAAAACTATGAAAGAGATGACCAGGAAGTATTCAGGGCTCGATCATTTTTAACTAGAGAACATAGCGATTTCTCTTTTGCTTGCTGATGCTAGAAAAGAAGATGAGAAAAACAAAGGGTGGACAGCCTCCTTTCTCCCAAGGATGGTGACTTTAAAATCACTTCAAAGCTCGCTCTCTCTGGGAATCCTTGTGATGCTTTCTTGCCACAGGAGGGGGACAGCACCCTTGCCTGAATCTATTTCTTCTCTTCTTTTCGGTCAAGGAAGACAGACAAGCTGAGAAACTAGCAGATACCCAGAGCCTGCTTTGTTAGCAAGCACAGCACGGCTGTATGCTAATGAGTCGGCACCGACACAGGGCTTTTTTGGTGTGATGAGCAAAGATTGTTGACACCGTTGAAATCCTGGCTCTCCTGGCCTGTGAGTGCACGGGCTGCTTCCTTGGAATCCAGCCCCCAGTGAGACAGGCTGCAAAAAAAAAAAAAAAAAAAAAAAAAAAAGAAAAAGAAAAAGAAAAAAAAATTCTACTCTCCTAATGACTGAAATCTGGCCATTTGTAACTTAGAGCAGTTGGGAAAAGTGGAGGCATTAGAAAAATATTCCATCAGGCCAGGGATCAAAAAACCACAGGTGAAAAGTATGGGTTTCCTCTGAACTAGAAACGAAACCTGGTGAGCACATGTGAGTGATGATGGCCAGGATGCTTTAGGAGCAAAAACCCAAAAGGCAGACTGAGGGGGATTCTGAGGCCCCAGCCCCATCAGGGGCAGCTGGAGCACTTGCGCCACATCTGGGCAGAAGGCACTGCACACATGGGACAGCCTCGTTGGTGGCTTCATCTCAGTCAGGTGAAAGGCGAAGCATCTGATCTCCTTGTAAATCTGTTTAGACCTTGTGTTGTTGATCAGACATGGTTTTTCCTGTGTGTGGAACGAGGATCCAGTGAAAAAGCAAAGCAAATATTCTACTGTTGTTATACTTTTTTTTTTTTGGAACAAAGAAGGGTGGAAGGGGAAGTTACATGTTTTGAGTATGGGGCACGTTATCTGAAGTACCCCTTTACTTGCCAAGAAACTCTGAGAGATGGGTATTATTATTCCAGTTTAATAGATGAGGAGACTGAGGCTTAGAAGATTAAAAAAAAAAAAAAAACATTTTCACAAAGCCCTGTAGCTAGGAAGGGACCAAACTGAAAAGGCCATGCCTATCTCCCTACAATACGCTAGGTTCCAGATGCACACATGCACTCGCAGGCAGATACATTACCTCATGAATATGCCCAGGGTCCAATATGCCAATCTGAGCAGATCACTGTGAGCTGGTGAGCAATAAGCTAGTTATCATTAGTATGCAGGCAGGGGCATCAAATTGTAAATTCAGTTTACTTGTAATCCACAATATGAATGAAAATTCATGTAACTGAAATGTAAAAACATGAGGAGTGACTGAAAAAGCATTGAAAATTATAATAAAAATCAGAATTTATCCATTCAAAAAAGTATGCCCTTCAAATTATTCACCTTGAGGACAGCATGTATATTTCAACCACACTGCCATTGCTTAGGACTCTGCTGACATGTTCTTTTATTTGGAACTGCCTTCACAGCCAAGGGCTTAGTGGTACAAATATCTTTTGTAGGTAGCTACATATGCAAGTTTGTGAGTGAGGATGTATTAAGTGCATTTCATCAAAATCATACATTTTAACAAAAAAAGCAGGCCATGGGTGCTATACTACTCAAAAAAATGACAAATCAGCCTAAACTAGATAATATGAGTCCAATTCAACCATTAATAAAGTCAAGAAACTATTATTAGCAATTCTCAAGGTTATCATCATTGATATGTGGCTTTGTAGAAGGATAAATCTGAATTTAAAATAAACAGATCTGGGTTGAAATCTGAGCATGATCCTAAGCAAATCCTTGTAAGCCTGTTTCTTCATTTGCTATATAAAATAATACTATGTCTCTCACAAGATTGTTGTGAGAATTGGAGAGTATATAAAGTGACTGGTGCTTAGTAGATCCTCAGTAAATAAACATACAATCATTATTATTTTCACAGGGTGCTTCAGAGCATATACAAAGTACTTTTCACATACATTAGCTTAGTCAACTCTGAAACCCAGCTCTGTTATGTAGGAAGTATATCTTCTATCTAATGAATGAGGTAATTGTGATTCAATAATAAAAATAGCAAAAGCAATAAACAATATGTATTGAGCCCTTTCTATGTGCAGTTACTATGCTAAATGCTTTTTCAGCCATTTTATTTTTATTAATTAATTTTTTTAGAGACAGGGACTTCCTCTGTCATGCAGGCTGGAGTGCACTGGCATGATCACAGCTCACTGCAGCCTCAAACTCCTGGGCTCAAGTGATCCTCCCACCTTGATCTCCCAAAGCACCGAGTTTACAGGTATGAGCCATTGCACCTGGCCCCATTTTAAAATCTTAACATCAGGCCGGGCATGGTGGCTCATGCCTGTAATCCCAGGACTTTGGGAGGCTGAGGCAGGTGGATCACCTGAGGTCAGGAGTTCAAGACCAGCCTGACCAATATGGTGAAACCCCATCTCTACTAAAAATACAAAAATTAGCTGGGCATGGTGGTGGACGTCTGTAGTCCCAGCTACTGGGGACACTGAGACAGGAGAATTGCTTGAACCTGGGAGGCGGAGGTTGCAGTGAGCCAAGATCATACCACTGCACTTCAGCCTGGGTGACAGAGCTGACTCCGTCTCAAAAAAAAAAAAAAACAACACTTAACATCAACCTTTTGAAGAAGGTATTATTGATAATATTATGATCCTCATTTTATGGACAGGGAAACTGAGGCTAAGAGATGCTACAATATCTTGCCTAAGTTCACACAGGGAGTAAGTGGTAAAGCTGGAACACAATCCCAGGTCTGTCTTCTAAACCCGTTATTTAGCAATGGCTGGAAAATCCTGTGCCCTTTTGTCCATACAACAAGGTCCTTGGGTGGAACTCACCTAAAGCTACTGGGCATTTGACAATGAAGTTTTGTAGCACAAAAATCCTTGTCCTTACCAAATTTCTGTGTATGCTACCAAACTTTACAGAGTTCATGGTTCAATCATCCTATGTATGTTGCCATACACTCATACATGTGTATGAATGCTGGGTGCTCCCTACAGCATAGTTAAAAATTAAGGCAGTGTTCTTTATAAGATGGCAGGACGTGACATGCATTTCAATGCTTCACACACAAATACACACCAACAAAGCTGTCATTATATATGTGGAATCTGACTTAACATAACTAAAATTGTCAGAAATTTCTTATCAAGCGAATAGTCTTTCAGTAAAAATGAACTATCCAGAGAAGGCTTCTAAATCAAAATTATTTGCAAAGGATGCTAGAACATTTGGAGGTTCCTGATCAGATGCTGATATGAAGAAATGTAAACAGGTGGAACTCCAATGTGGATCTGTGGTGCACATATGTGCTTAACCAGACAACTCTCTCCGAATAAAACCACTGGGCTGCTCTTGTGAACTCTCCTCTTGTATCTGATGATAGATGAAAAGGATGCTGGAATCTCAGCTGGGTTATTCTCTACCATTCTGTTCACTCCCTCACTGGTGTCTCCTTTATCTGACTGGAGCTGGACTGACTGCCATAAGCCAAGTCTCTCTCACTGGTTCTCTCATCTGGTACCACAGCTTCCACACTCCTGATTTCACTGCTGACTTCAATCCAGTTCAAAGTGGAACATGGAACAGGATTTAAAAAGACAAACAAAAAAATGAAAGCCTTTGCTATCCCTCCAGTGCTTCCAGATTCATCAATCTTTGATCACATAATCAGTCAATGGCCAATAGCAGTGTCCAGGAGGGTCTATGCACAATAGGTTATGAATGGAGATGTGTTACTTGGAATTTAGTGCTGTTTGGGCACAAGGTGCCCTCCAGGTTTCCAACTTTAAGGGTATAAATCTTGAAGGCATCTAGAAAGGATTCTGGAATGCAGCATGAGGAAGCAGCACTCCTATCCCTCCAGAGTGGAGACCTGCATATTAACTGCTCCACCCAGGGTGAGACTTGGTTCCCCAATGGGAGACACTGCCAATTATTTGCCTCTCATTAATTTAATAGGCTGGAATAGTCCTGGGTTGTACCACAAAAACAGAAGTATTGTTATATTCTAACTTTGCTAACAGTATGGGCAGAATGAACTTTCCCTGCCGGACTTGAGCGCCTTCCTTAGTCAGCTTGTCTACTCTCAATAGGACCTGTGTAACATCACCTCCCAGGCATAATACAGGCTCATTTCCTATTACAGGCTGCCTCCTGTGCTGGACACTTTAAACAATTCACCTAGCTAATGTTTGTTGAGTACTTACTATGTGCTCTGAACTGTTCTTAACATTTCTGTGTAATAACTCATTCAATCCTTGAGAGAAGACTGTGACACAGGTAACACAACTGTCATAATTTTACAGATGAAGAAGTTTACTCCCATGTTAAGTAGCTTGCCCTAAAATCGCATAGCACAGAAATAGTAGAGACAGGATTTGAACTTAAACTGTCTGGGTTCAGAACCCGCACTGTTAACTACTCTTCTCTCCAATGAATCTCAGAGGCATTAAGTAGGAAACAGTATGAGGCCCAGCCTACCAGCCATGGGAATCTATGACATTTAGCCTCTCTGGGCCTGAATTTCTTCAAAGTAAAATTTAATTTTAACAATACTTCTCCTACCTACGTCACAAGTTTGTTAGAAGATGACATATATCAAATAAATCAAATGTTGATATATATCAAATGCCAGTTCTCACCATCTTCATCAGGCCCTCAGAAATTTCCATCCTTTGGGTGTTAACTGGGGCCCTCAAAATGAAAACCAAAGTCCTTTGCTTTGCCAGTTAAATACAGGAGCAAAGACTTGCTCATACTGCATTGCTATTTCGACGCGTTTACCAAAATGGTCTCAGATGAATTGAATAGGTAATGAAATTAGCCAGCCTCACGAAGATAGTGAGAGTCTGCCCTAGAATTGGCTATGGAAAAATGAATGGTATCTTCTCTTCAGAAAGCCCTGAGGTCATGCTAGTCATCTGCCTGTGGTACAGGATATTAAAAATAATACCAAGACAAGAGACTGAACACAGTTAACATGATGAAAAGGCAGATGAGACTATACATAAAAAAGAAATGCTGCCTTTCTGTTAGAGACAGAAAAAAGTGTTAATACAAATGAACAGCTGTTTGGGAAGAAAACATCATTTCCAAAACCCAGACAAAGCTCTATTTATTACATTTCAGAGACATTTAAATTATAGTGTCTGAAAAACGATCCTATCATGGGTATCTGTGACACCTAAATTATCTGAAAATCTGAAAGGTTAAGCCGAAACAGAGGCTGTGTGAAAGACTAACATACAGAAAGTTCTTTTTTCTCAAAGGATGAGGTGAATAAATCCTTTGCATGGGATAATTGAATGAGTACTAAGTTTCAGGACTAAACTTTTCGAATATCCAATAGAATATAGTACATTCAAAATTGATTTAAAGATGTTAATGTATGCTCTTCCAAAATTCTAAAAGCAAAATTCATGACTCCCATTGGCCTGTGGCTATTCCTGTGTTCACGTTGGTTCCCCTGGCACTCTACTGCCTCCAGCTCCAGACCTGTCTCAGATGCTCCACAGAAGGCCTGGTCAGCTCCCTCTGCTCACAGTGCCAGGCCAGGCCTGTCATGGGAGGTGTTGGGCATGGCAGCCACTGAGGCAGGCCTGGGCATGAATTTGTTCCCACCAGCCCCGACCCTCCCAAAAGAGACCATGACTTACCCATGCCTTTCCCATGTACCCAGCCATCTCTAGGCATTTCTAGAGAATAAACTGTCACACTTTAGTAAAAAAATTCTGGCTAAGGAAAAATAAAGGAAACTGTATTTAGTTGGCCCTAGGGAAAGTGAAACAATGATCAAATCATTGATCACACTGAGAGTCACTGTTACAGTCCAGTAGAGGTGGAATGCTGTATCTTTGTCCAGTCAATTCGATTAAAATACAGACATTAGAATGGAAAAACAACACATAGAAGAATACTCAAGTCTGTAATCACCTGTACCATGTACTGGAGCTTTCAATCTAGGTGTCCTCACAATGGGGTGACCAGGACTTGAATGCCAGTGGGTCATCCAGCAGGAGTCTTGCTCACCCTATGCAAGCACGCTTGCCTGCCTGCCTGCCTTTTCCCTTCATCGACTTCTTGTTTATTGTTCTACCTTACTTCCTACACACCTCACAGGGTGTTGTGCAGCTTAGTTAGTTTGCGAAGGCTTGAGATTTTTCTGATGAAAGGTGTTACGGTGTTATGTAAATACACAGTATTATTTTGTCTTTATTCCAGCAATACTGGTTTGAAATAGTTCAATGTGTGTAAATATGTGTAATAATGTGTATTAATTTGATTTTTTTTAGCAATTCCTTGGCATCCCAGTTAACTAAGTGCCAGCAACCTTACTTGCCTGATGAAATATTAAGTATAGTTGCAGAAAACTATTAACTGGTCTTTGTCCCTTTCAAATCAAATGCTAACTATATTAGTCTTCTAAGCACTTCTAATAATCTGCTTGAATACTAGACAGAATTACCAAGTTGTGACCTCCCATGAATAAAACAGAGGTATATGCAAAGGTTAAGGTTCATAACATAGCAACTAGCCCACCCCAGAGGACGAGAACAGGTGTGTAAGCTCCCCAAAAACAATTCATGTAACTGGAAAACCTAAGTGAACAACATTCAGAAAAAGCACCACCAACGCCACCACATGCTTCAAACTGTAATTTACAAAAATCACTTTTAGGATCAGGTGTCAAACAGGGCCATGTTAATCGTGATAGCCACTTGTGTTCCCCTCTAGGAACACCATTTCATCCAACCATGTTAACAATTTTGGGTCAAGAGGACATGAGCACAGCAACCCAACTTTCTACACAAGGCTCTGAATGAAGGGTTATTTTCAGCCTTCTCTCTAGCCAATGGCACCTACCCCTGCTGGCTCTCATGGGAACACTGAGAGTTCACATCCATCCCTTGGATGGGTATTTCCAAGAGATTTCATTATTTAAACAGTCTATGTGGCCATGTGCCCTACTGGCAGAATGGTCTCATTACCCTCCCTATCAAAAGATGTCGGAGTACCACCCATGCAAACAGAGTCGAAGGCACAGGCTCTGGACTCATCACAAAGACGGGGAGAGGATGTCAGTGGATTACTAAAAATCTCAAAAACCTAATCATATGGTGAATTTAATGAGCAATATTACCATGGATAACATTTTTGTCACATATATTATTTTTTCCCTCCCAAGATAAAAATCTGGCTTTAGACCCATACCGTGAGTGGACTGTGCTATATTAGGCATTATAGGAAGTGGCTTCTGTCAGGCTGGTCTTGGGGCTGGACAGACACAGGAGCAGCCCTGGCTGGCTGCCTGGGCAGTCAGGAGGTCCAGCAAGGCACAGAATCATGTCCTCATATTGGGGATGTCAGGGCTGTCAGCCAGAAGTCATGTGCTTCTCCTCATTTTGGGTCTTAAGTCTAAAATCGTTTTCTAAAGTGTGCAACCCAAAAAAATATTAGAAGAGAAAGGGCCTTATTCTCCTCTGCATACACTGCCTCTCCCTAGCCATCAAGTGTTGCCACTCTACAGAGCCCCTCTTGGCCTCCTCATGCTTACCTGTTCCTTCTTCTATACCCCACGCATGGCTCTTACCACAGTGCACTGTGCCTGTCGACCTCCTGCACTAAATGTTAGCTCCTTGAGAGTCAGGACTGAACCCTGCTGGTACCCATAGCATCCAGCACAGTGTCCAACACATGCAGCTGTTGAATGAAAGAATGCATTTTTAAGAACAGCATCAGTGGACTTGACTGTGTTTTGAAAGCTCCTATTGGCCGTGGATCAGATGTCCTCACAGGGTAAGGGGAAAGATTTATTTATCTTTTAAAATAAACGGCTTTCAAAGAACCACTGACAAAACCATTTCCACCTTTGGTGGAAGCAGAGAGTTGGTTGCATGTGTGGCAGTCATATACTTTTTTTGTCTTCCAAAGAGCCTAGGGTTGTTTTTTTTTCTTTGCCAAAAGAAAACTAGATGAGAGAAGGCAAATGTCTTGGTGCAGAAAAGGCCTTGGGGACTTTCTAGGTAAACAATTTCACTGGCAGCAGCTGGGGACCCAACAGCACTAATGATATTGCTAAAGCTGTTTAAATGCAGTGCACACATAGATGCTGGTGTCTTCTGGCTGTACAAAAGGTAGGAGTTTTAAGATAATGTGAAAAAAAATACAATGTAAATTTGTTCTACTATTCATGCATTCATTTTTGCTCAGCAAATATTTTCTGAGCACCTACAATGTCTTCTTTACTGGGCGTTGGGATACAGTGGAGAACAAGACAGCCAAGATTTCACTCCGAGGAGGTTGCATAGTTGTTAGCAAGATGACATTTGTGAAAAGGATGTGTGTATGACAGTGTTAGGAGGGAAACCTCACTGGTTACTGTCCTTACCTTCATAGCCACACAGCCCCTTACCTAAAAAGATATTGCTTTCTGTCATGTCTTTATATGCATGAGATGACTTTTGCTATCATTTGTTTGTGGAGGGTTATTTTTAGAGGCAGGGATGATAGGAACGAGAACACTGGAGCTCACCACTCCACAGGTTCCTCCTCTTCTAGATCATGCATCCCAGCTCCTGCAGTTGGGTGAGCCAGGTGACTTGAGTTCTGGCAAATGGGGAAGGGCAGAAAGTAGTGGGCTCAATCCTCGGCCTGGCCTCCAAACCTTTCCTGCAGCCCCCTTCATTCCCTCTGTGCTACACTGATGCAGGGTTGAGAAGTGGTGGAGAGAGGGTAAGGTAAAGTGAAATCTTAGAGTAAAGAACCAATGGGATAAGATCTCATTCCAAAGATGTGTTTCACTTACCTGAAGTCCAAGTACCTCTTATGAGCTCTGATCACAGTGGCTACCAAAATATATTAGGTATTAGCCCTTCCCCTCAAAGAGGTCATGACCCATTTGGGCTTGGAAAAGACCTTTGCACATGGGAAAAAGCAGTAAATATGTGTGTGAGGGCTGTGGGCCAGGTGAAAGTGAATCTCCTTAGAATTCAGAAGAGGAATTCATTCAAGAAAACATCTCCCTTGACTCTAAAGCATTGTATAGTATTGAGTTTTAAAAATGTACCATGGTACATTTAGATGCACCAATAGTCCAGAAATAAGGAATGGGATGAAAATGAAACAGACTGCCTCAGTGGTAACAAAGGTTCCAATGAAATAAATGTCAGAACTCAGCAGAATGGTCATGTAGCTCAGCTCTGACTGTGCCAAGAAAGAGAAAACATCTCTCATCAGTGCAAATTTTTTGAAGATGAAGAAAATGGACTTCTAAATCCTCTTAAAGACTCTGAAAGTCATGTCACAGACACAGTTACGAGGAACTGGTAACTCCTCAAAACCATGCTGCGGAATTAAAGCAAAGACTTCAGATGCTACTCTCCCCAAACAGAATTCATGGGGACCTCGAGGTCAGTGACACCTTTCAGAGCACAGACTGGAATAGTCAGAGTGGCCCAATGTACTCTCCCTTTGATCAACCTTATATTTGAGTGCATTTTAGTAAATTATCCATGTAGTTGTATTTTGACAGCTCTCTTTACAGCAGTAAAACAAAATGTGTGCATCGCAAATGGCAAAGATTCAAATTTCAGCTATGTTTATCCAAAATAGCACTGAACTGCTTCTGTACTTATGCTATACTGCCTACAGCTTTACGGAAGGGAAGACAGATGGGATGAATTTAGCAGGGAAACAGCTGTGGCTTGAAGAAGAGACAAGCAAAAGTTTTGCTATCAGGCTTCATTATGTATCAAGGTACCAGTAAAATGTGTATCCATGAGGCAGCCAAAAAAGTGTTTTTCATTTGACTAGTGATAATTACCTTTTCTCAACAGCTGACAATGTTCTAAGTAGCATTAAATAGATATAATAATTAAGCAATAAGATACAAGCGTCAGTGCCTTACTGGGAATTGTGGTTTTCTTCAGGTGTGCTGGGAGGCACAGGCTAAGAGGCCACAGACTTCCACCACCTGAGAAAGGGAACAAGTCGAATATGCTGCCGTCAGGGATGCAACAAATAGAAAAAGGAGAAAAAGCTACACAGGGAAGAGGGAAGCTGGGGACTTATTGGTGTGGCCACAACATTACCGAAATAGAGTTAAGTCAAGGCCCATCTCCAGTATTTCCATCTCTTTCTTCACGATAAACATGCTTCAGTCACACTATGTTCCAGTTAGCTAGGGCTGCTCTACCTATAGCTTGTGAAAATGGAAAATTGGTCTTTTTGTCCTCTGAATCATCTTTATCCGTTTTTAAATGTCCAATCAGATGTTCTTCAAAATGAACCTGCTTCAACTTTCTGCGAACAGGAAATGTCCAGTTTTGACATGGCTGGCGTGGTGATCAGTCACACTGTGAGTTGGGTGGACTGTGAGTGACTGTTCCCTGCTGGCACCAATTCCATTCCTGCAGGTCGCCTCAGGGAAGTCTGACCAATGTGCCACCAGAATACTCCCATAGATCCTCCTAGAGAAAGTAGTGCTCACTACACACACTTTGTGTTTAAAATAAGAAATCATCCATTTTGTGAAAAAAAAATCATGCCTCTTTATCTCAATAGAGATTTCTATATTGGGTGACCAAAAAATACTATAATGTATGAGCATTAACACCTGATAAATTGTTCTAATAAATAGATTCTTTACAAATCTAATGTATGTCACACTGGTGAATAACATCATGTTCCACTCAGATCAATAACATTAATATTGCCATGCTAACAGAAGGGAGAAAGGCAGAGAAAGCCTTAAAAAAGAACAAACAAAATAAGACCTATATGCAATAATCTCTTGAGTGACAGTGACATTTGGTAGTACAAATTTTTCTAAACAGCTTGGAATTACCACATCACCATTTATTACCATTGAGTGGTAATAAAAAAAAAAAAAAAAAGCATTAGCATACTCAGAAGCATGTGCAAACTGATTAGAAACTTACTAGCTTCTTGAGGCCTGGGCAGGAGGATCACTTGAGGCCAGGAGTTCAAGACCAGCCTGGGCAATGTAGTGAGACCTCATCACCAGAAAAAATAAAAATATCAGCTGAGGGTGTTGGTACGCCTGTAGTCCCAGCTACCCAAGAGGCTGAAGTGGGAGGATCGCTTCAGCACAGGAGTTAAGGCTGCCATGAGCTATGATTGTGCCACTGTACTCCAACCTGCACAACAGAGTTAAACCCTGTCTCTTAAAAAACAAAAACTTATTAGCTTTCTAAATATTTTAGTATCACCTTCCATTCCTACTCTTTGAAAAGGTTGTGTTTTCTTTCATTTTAGGTACAATTATTTCCACCCCCCACCCCCCAAGCCTTTCTGTAATACACCTCCATTCTTCAGTGACTTGTTTCTGGCAGCACGTGCTGAACCTCTTGCCTCCTCCATCTTATTGCATCTTGAAAAGCCCCATGTTAGCCACTGATTTTCCAGGTTCAACAGGACCATCTTCTCTTTAGAGGCAGAAAGATACTATGATCTTTCAGTGAGAGCACAAGCTTTCCAGTCAGGCAAATCTATTTAAATTCTAGCTTTCCCTCCTAGGACTGTGCAGCTGTGGCCACACTTCCTCCCTCCGAGCCTCCACTTCCTCAATCATAAATTGGAAGAAACCTTGAAAGACTATTGTAAAGACTATTGTAAAGTACAGTAATGTCTGAGTGAATTGTCAATAACTAGGGACTACTTTTTTCATTATGGGAAGGAAAGGCTTTACCAAATTGTCCTTTCTGTCACTCTTTTATTTCAAATTATTGCTCCTCTTCTTTTTCTTCTCACTCTCCATAATCTGCCTCAAATTTAAGGTAACATAAACACATTTGAAACTGGTAATATTTTACTATCTCCAACACATTTTTCTCCATCTATCAGAACACAAGAATTTCCCACATAGAGATATTCATGCAATAGCTTAAAGCACGTATCTTGGGACTCAATTCAGAAACTGATCAGATGTCCCTTGTAGGAAAACAGTGGCAGTTTAGTGGCAGGAATGCTGTTTAGAGATCACTGAGAATGGGAATATAAAACAATGCCATATCTGATTGGAATCGCAGGAAGCACTTCTAAAAATTTTTACTATTATGGGAGCTAAAATATTGCTAAGATTCTTCAAATCAGCATCCCTTCTTCCCAAAATTGGCAGCAACACTGCCCAGGTTCAAGTTTGGCATCTATCACATAGTAGCTGTGTGACCTTCAGCCTGTTACTTAACCTCACTGTGCCTCAGCTTCCTCATTGGTAAAATGGGGATATTGCTAGTACTCGCTTCATGTGGTGGTTATGAAAATTCAGTGGGTTTAAAAGGTAAGTGCTTAGAAGAGGAGCTGGTACATAGCAAGCACGCTCTAAAGTTAGCTGCTGCTACTACAGTGATAAGAATTACAATGATGATTATTATATATTTATTATATCTTACATAATTATATATTATATAATAGCAATTATTATTGCAAGGGGTGTCAGGAAATTTTTACATGGTAGCAAGAAGCTTAACACAACGTTCAGTGCTGTCAAACTGTGGAAATTAGGGAATCAAGGAAAGGGCCAGAACCGAGAATTCTTGAAACACAAAAGCAGAGGCCAGGGTCCCTGGCCAGGGAGGCTAAAGGATGTTTGAGCTTCTTACAGCAAAGACCTTAAGATTGTGTGTGCTGAGTAGTCAGGTGTCTTCACAAGAACACTTCTAAAATTAGTAACTCACTCTGACCTACACAAAAGTCAAGATGAGGACAGAACTGTATCTTGTGTCTTCGTCATTTTGGGATGGGTCCTGAAGCTTTCTGCAGGACCTCTATCCATAGCAGCACACCTGACAATTATATTTCTGCCAGAGAGTGATGCCTTACATATTATAGCCAAATTTTAAAATCTGTTTAGAAAAGAGAAGAAAACACATATTAACAGACTAGCAGCAATGCTGTCTCACAGTGTAAGTCAATAAAATCCCTGTCTCCTGGTTTCCTCATATTGTAAATGGTAATAACCACCCTTGATAACCACTTAACAGAGGGATTGGAGAATGCCAGCTAAAATCTGCAAAGTACGCTTGAGGTTGCAATTATGTAAACATAGAAATGATCTCTCTTTTAAGAATCAATTTTGAGCGACTTAAATCAATGTGTTAAGGACAAAAGCTTCATGAAATGCATGAAAAATTGGACTTAGATACTATACTTTGAAATCAACCATCAGCATTACAAATGTCACGTATGCACAGACTGTTACCAGCAGAGAAGTTCAAAAGTAAATACACTGCATTTGAAAACCTAATCCTCAATGCGTGATGCTAGTCAATAATGGGAAGCCACTGCAAATATGGAAACTGACAGGCCAGGCAAAGCAAATATATTTTTACTTAAACGGTGAATTCTTTCTGTATATTTTCTACAGGGCTCCTATAAGTCATTTAAAATATTCAGTTCTGAATGACCACTTTAAACAGAAAGAATGATGCTTTGGATCTAAAACTGATGATTAAACAATGCGGACATTTACATGAATTATTTTTGGTTTTGTGATAATTTTCATTGTCGACATGACACTGAGAATGAAACTTCTTTTATGGCTTCCGGATCAGCAGAATAGACACATGCTATTCTGAATATGAATATTTATAAGATTTTTCCTTAAAGAAGAAAATATGAAATAATCAATAAACTATTTTTTTACTAAATAAGGTGCACTCAACCAAAAGAGAATCGAAGATCTGTTGATTCCTCAGAAAGCATCCATGTTTCTAGCATGCGTGATAAATACCTACGATTCTTCCGCCCATTTTCCTTTTTGGAAGTTTATCACTGTATATTCTGTGACAATCTGCTCCCCTAGAATTTGGAATTTGAATAAAACAGATTTGGTTGCTTTTTCCTCAGATGAATGCACAAAGACCCTTAAAAACAAATGTTCTTTAAAAGTGTGATGCCTGTATTTAACATTTATTAAAGATATAGCATCTACCAAAAGATTTTCAAGCTGAACTCTAGGTCTTCCATCCCAATTCTACAATAGAAAGTTAAATATGATCAGAATACGAGGTCCAGGAAAAGCACATCAAGAACGAAGAGATAAAGATGGAAGATTGCCCCCTAAATAAAATAAAATAAAAAATAATCCCCTACCCCTTTACCAAAACCAAGCCAATTGCCCTCCCTCTAACCCCCTTTTTAAATGCTGGGAATGACCCATTTTAGCCTAGGCATATTGGTATAAAAATAAAAGCAAAAAATCTAGCTTTATTGATGTATTTATATGAAAATAAACATATAGGCACAGCTAATAGCTCACTCTGATTTCTCTCTAAGCAGAGCCTCTCATACAGGTTTACTATTACATTCAGAGGCATGCATTTTTAAAAAATACTATTTTCTCTGCCACTACATCTCCAAATTTGTCATCTGACTATATTTGTGCAGCTTCATCAAACTAATCCCCAGAAGTGTCCCACGTCATTTAGCTTTTGATAACCCGAACAGCCCAGTGACCTTGGGTCATCTGCATGACCCAAGCCAGCCACAGAATTAATCAGTGAATTTCCCTACCAACCACGGCAGGATCAAGGATGAGAGCAGAATCCGATGACTCTTCTCAGACCTAATTATGTCAGGCTTTCCTGTTCAGTAAACCAAAACAGGGAGAGAAAACTGAGGAGAAAGGCTTTCCACCAAGATAAATTCTGCATGCTCCTGGTTCATTCGATGACACAAGGAGTTGGAAGATCCAGAAAACTAGGATGATGGAGACTGAACTGACTGGGCCCATGCTCTGAGCTCCCACAGCCTCTAGACCAGTGATCAGCCCACGCCAACAGTCCTTGCTCCTGCAACATGCATCCCTTCGGTCCAGAGGCCATTCTGACCCACTTGTTTGTTTCCTTAGGGGCCACAACAATGCCCAACCAAATATTTGGACAAATGAGAAACTAATTTGTTGAGTAACATTATCAAATGTACTTTGCACTTGAAATGTGGCACACACAGAGGGTTCTAATAAACTAAATCACGTGTATACGTATTACAAGGGGAACTTACTACAATGAATTATGTTGCTAAGTGAAGAATGACTACTTAACTAATCCATTTTGTAAATATGGATTAATATGTTGGGTTTGCTTAAAGTGAGATATATTGACAACAGTTTGGCTTTCTATCAAGCTGAATTTGGAGTAAGATATTTTGAATTAGGGTCATTTATTAAATTCCAGAGCCTCTAGTCTCTCAGCATGATCAAGTGTGATCAAGATAGATGGAAATAGGCCAGGCACGGTGGCTCTTGCCTGTAATCCCTGCACTTTGGGAGGCCAAGGCAGGCGGATCACTTGAGGTCAGGAGTTCGAGACCAGCCTAGCCAACATGGTGAAACCCAACTCTATTAAAAATACAAAAATTAGTTGGGCGTGGTAGCTGACACCTGTAATCCAAGCTACTTGGGAGGCTGAGGCAGGAGAATTGCTTGAACCCAGGAGGCAGAGGCTGCAGTGAGCTGACATAGCACCACTGCACCCTAGCCTGGGCAACACAGCGAGATTCCATCTCAAAAAATAAAAATAAAAATAAAGATAGATGGAAGTAAAGCAATTAATGTTTAGCAACTGGCCTACTTTTTCATGTTAGGGCAAAATAAAACTTCAAAATTCCCTAGGAATTTTTTGTTAAAGCTTTCAAAAGTTTTCATTTCTTCATTCTGAAATAGATTTCCTCCTTTCAAAATTATACTTTTCTTTTAAAATGTGCCCTAGATTTTCCTTGTCTTATGAATTACAGCATTTTAATCATAAGTAGTGTATATAATTTCAAAATTAATATTGATTTTGGTTATTGAAAACAAATGAACAGTTAGAAAATTACATGATGGTGGATTCGACTCGTTTTGTCAAGCAGTTTATTTCCACCGTATCTGGGAAGTTTTCTCTGATTACCCCAGACACCTACCACAGTGGATGGCACATCTGTTATGCTGACCAAAATCCTGACCAGGTGAACGGTCCACTCTTGCAAAATGCTATGCTGCTCACTAAACAAGATAACAGGGACAAACAGAAGACAGTACAGGAGCACGGGCTTTAGATATC
Organism: Pongo pygmaeus; assembly: GCF_028885625.2. Classification (NCBI taxonomy): domain Eukaryota; kingdom Metazoa; phylum Chordata; class Mammalia; order Primates; family Hominidae; genus Pongo; species Pongo pygmaeus. The sequence continues at coordinate 5,662,075 of NC_072373.2, forward strand.
TCAGTTGCTGAATAATTTAACTTCTCCAACTCTCCTTTTGCACTTTTGGAGAACACGATTATTATTATTATTAACAACAATATGTGAGATAACATATTCTCAGCTGGAGCCAAATTCCTATTAGCCACTCAAAACCTGCGACCTCTTCCCTTACTGGTACTTGTTCCAACATGCCCAAACGGGTACAATGATGTAGACTGTGGTGCACTGGGGCTGTGGGGTAAGGAAAGAAGTGCATTCAGAGTAGACGCATTACCTCCCAGAGTTCCAAGATAACCAAACGTGAGTGAATCAGGCCTCTCTGCCTGGCTGACGGGATGTGAGTCCCGGGAAGAGGAAACTCTGATTTTAGGCCTGTGGAAATCAGTTCCCAGATGCTCTGCTTGGCCTCTGTGTCTCAGTTTCATAGTTTCAAAGGAAGACAATACTAATAATTCATCTTGCACAGTATATATGAAAAGAAGTATCTATTTCATGTTTTAAAGGTCATTGAATATATAACAGCTAGATAGTTAAAGCAAAATACCATATTCATCAGTGAAATAGAAAAGTTTAGCAGCATTCATCTGTTCTCATTTTAAATTTACCACAGTATGTAAATTAGAGGATTTAAAAAAGCATCAGGCAAAAATCTGAGCTAGGTGCGAATGAAAAGCACAATCAGAAGCAAATTTGTGACTGCTTGAAGTTAAGAGTTTGCCAAATGGGATGGTACTTAGATTTTACTACTAATCTGAGTTTATGTAAAGCCAATAGAAAGATCCCAATTATTGTTATATACCCAGAGTAGGAATTTGCTGCTAAACTGCTGGAGAATATCGGTCTCAGGTTGGCTTTTGTAAACATCTTATTTTATGCGCTGAAATTATCACAGGAATACTACACAACGAGCTGAACTTTAAACACTCAGTCTCAGTATTATATATACAGTCTGAAGAAAATAAACCAAATAAAATTTGGATTAGTGGCTGAATTACCTGATTGTAAAAATATTTTGCTGGAGTTGAGAGAATCTATTTAGCCAGGAACAGCAGTTATTCTATCAACTTAACATTTCAAAATACGATTGATGGCAAAATGAGATAACCTGATCATTCTTAACAGGATTTTCTTACATCCAGAACATTCACACTATATCAGAAATGTACAGAGGCGGGTTTGTGATTCACACTCTTGTAGAGCTCAGTGGGCCAATATGTTACATTGAGACATCAGCCTACTATTTAAACAACACCCTGTCTGGTTTCTATGGAACAAACTACCTTCAAAAACAAAATGAACCATATTAAATGAAGCCCAGGGAAAGTCAAGCTCAAGAGTGCTGCCATAGTCTCAACTCCGAGTCAGGAGACCTGGACTTTTATGTTGCACTGACCCTGCAGTCTTGGGCTGGGGCCTCGAGCCCACCAAGAAGAGTGTAATTTACAAGTGACTGCAGAGTACAGCCGGTGGGACGGAGACAGATGCCCACCTGAGTGCCAATCAAAACCTGCTCCAAATTTTGCGATCCCCAGTCTGAATTCCCAGAGTCCTAGAATACTGTTGATTACCTCCTGCACCCTCAAATAACATCATGACATCTCATCAACTCCGGAAAAGGAGAGTCATAAGATAAATGTATTTTCTACTTCACAATGCCTAATCATTCAGAACACTACACTTTTTGAGTGCCTACTATGTTCCAGGCACTATTCTAAGCAGCATGAAATCAGTGATGAACAAGACAGATGAAGTCCTTGCCTCATGGCGCTCACAGTCCAGAGAAGGAAAACAACAGAGTGAGAAGAGTCACTCAGTTCTTCAACGTTTTGAGAGGCTGCTAAAGGATCAGACCTAGAACCTTGCCTGGCACAACAAAAGCCCTCACGGAATAATTGCATCTGCTTCTCAGAAAAGAAATAAGTAAACATTAAGTTTTATATATATTTTCTGAAGGTTCACAGCCCATCTATGCATTTCAGTGTAAGAATCTCATTGCAGGCTGGGTGCGGTGGTTCACACCTGTAATCCCAGCACTTTGGGAGGGTGAGGCAGGAGGATCACTTGAGTCCAGGAGTTCAAAACCAACTTAGGCAACACAGTGGGACCCCATTTCTAAAAAATATATAGATAGATAGATAGATAGCCAGGTGTGATAGTGTACACTTACAGTCTCAGCTACTCAAAAAGCTGAGGGAGGAGGATCCCTACAGGCCAGGAGTTCGAGGCTGCAGTAAGCTGTGATTGCACCACTGCACTCCAGCTTGGGTAGCAGAGCCAGATACTGTCTCAAAAAAAAAAAAAAGAGAGATCATCTCAAGGTAGGGAGAAGTCAAAAAGGTATGACACAGAAAGAGATAGAGGAGTCTAACTGTTTGCAAGGGTTACTAGGGGAGGTAACGAAAAGGGGAAGACGAAAACCCTCAACTGAGCCTGTTACTGTTTGCATTTCCTTTTACACAATTAACACGTGCTTAGTGCAGAAAACTTAGAAATGGTCAGAAAGTGCAGTGGAAGAAGGCACACCAGTAATCCCAGAGAGCACTGCTGTATTCCTTTCTGGTGTGTGGCCTATTGTCTGTATGTGTGTGCACACATGGAAACGCCTGAGCATGTACTCGCAGGTGTAACGAGATGTAGCAAGAGGGAGATAATTTTATTCAGCAGCTGTGTGGTTGTTAAAAGGGCCTTTGATGGAAGGGTTTTTTAACTGTGGGTCATGACCATTTAGTGGGTTACAAAATTACTTTAGCAGGCCACAATCAACTTTTTATTTTATTTTTTGAGACAAAGTCTGGCTTTACTGCCCAGGCTGGAGTGCAGTGGCATGATCTCAGCTCACGGCAACCTCTGCCTCCTGGGCTCAAACAATCCTCCCACCTCAGCCTCCTGAGTAGCTGGGATTACAGGCACGCACCACCAAGCCTGGCTGGTTTTTGTATTTCTTTTTTTGTAAAGACGGGTTTCTCTATGTTGTCTAGGCTGATCTCGAACTTGTGAGCTCAAGTGAGCCACCCAACTTGGCCTCCCAAAGTGCTGGGATTACAGGCGTGAGCCATCGGGCCTGGCTTAAATTTCATTTAGTATATATATGTAAGTGTCCGTATGCACATGTGTACAATGTGTGCTTACTCAAGAAGCAGGCTACTCTGAATATGTACATTTAAGACAAGAGTTGCGGCAGAACTGAATGGTTCTGCATAATAGAAGGGGGTGAGAACATTTGGCTCCTAGAAATATGAGAAGGCAAAGAATTAGAAAGTTATAGGGTTAAGGAAAGCGGGAGATAGGAAAAAAAAAAGTTCCAAGTTGGGAATGCACCCAGGAAAGGACTATGGAGGGGAGAACTAAGTATTAATGGAGATTGTTATGTTGTTTCTAAGGGAGGTTTGGCATGAATGTTTTCCATCTTCTTATAATATCTTCAGTAAAATCCATGCTAATCAGCAGTAAGTTTGTGCCTATGAAATCTTTTGGGAAACTCAAGGAGATGCTGAGCTCTATGTACAAACTGACATGGGGCAAAATTTGAGTCTACATGTGTGAGATACACAAGTTAGAGTATGAAGAAGATGTGACATTTGGGGTACTTATCCATCTATAGATCTATAATTATATATCTTCTATGTATGCAAAAGATGAAATAATGTATACTACTTTTATCCTATTTCCCCTTAGGGGATATATTTTGAACATTTTGTCATATCAATAAACACTTCTTTTTCAACAAGTGATTTTAGCAGCATTTTAGAATTAAATGCTATATTAATCCTAACGCCTGTAATCCCAGCATTTTGGGAGGCTGAGGTGGAAGGATCACCTGAGGTCGGGAGTTCAAGACCAGCCTGGCCAACATGGTGAAACCCCGTTTCTACTAAAAATACAAACATTAGCCGGGCGTGGTGGAGCACACCTATAATCCCAGCTACTCGGGAGGCTGAGGCAGAATTGCTTGAACCCGAGACGCGGAGGTTGCAGTGAGCCGAGATGGCGCCACTGTACTCCCAGCCTGGGCAACAGAGCAAGGCTCTGTCTCAAAACAAACAAACAAACAAAACCAGGTTATATAACAAAACAAACAAACAAAAATAAACAGGTTATACATACCCTATGCTGTCCACGCATATCTCTACTAAAACAGGGGCTAGCAACGCTGGAATACATGCTTTCCCACCAGACGAGAATCCCCGGAAGTCAGTGATTGATTTATCTTCCATATCTCCAAGGTCTGCAGAATTCCTATCACGTAATAGGTATTCAATCACTTTTGTATTTTTCGCTGGTTTTCTGTTTCAAATGAACCAAACTATACAGTAGCTTAAAGGAGTTGTAAAATAGCTAATGAAGCCAGAGGAGTTCAAACCCTAATGGCGTGGTGGAAAGAACTGAGGACACATATGGAATCAGCCTATATTCATCCTAACCATTACCTAACAACTTTTAAATGAAAACAATGTCAGTTCCTAGAGAATCATTCATTAATTCAATACAGTTTCATATACTGGGACTTCAGAGATTGATAACACATGGTTCACACTGAAGACCCCACAATCTAATGAGGGGAGAAGGATGTCGAATGCCATGAATACAGTGATCTAAGTGCTAGAAAACAGAGACGTTTACCATAGGAACAAGGACTGACTAACTGCCTAGAATCAGGGAATGTTGGCCTCTAGAGAAAGCTCATGTTTTTAACCCTGCCCCTACCCAACCTCAAAAATCCCACCCTGAAAGAATAGTTCTGGTGAGAAATTTGGCAATCAGATCCAAACACGTTTTCAAGCTCTTCCTTGGAGCCATTTATTGAAGTGGAGAAGACAGAATCCCAAGATGGGAGTGTGGACCTAAGGAGAAAGGGCCAAGGGACTGCCCGAATTGCCACATTTGCAGTCACTGAGGCCTCCCTACTCTAGGCGAAAAGCCAAAAGGAGTCCAGGACTCCATGATCCAGTCAGGCCTAACAGGAGGTAACCCTGCTAGTGAACACAGAGGCATAATTCAAAATCAGAACTATGAAATGAAACACTAACACTATGTGTTAAGGGCCATGTGGAAAAACTGGGGCACTTCCAGAGATCGGTCACAAAAATAATGATTTTAAAGTGGAAGAGATACAGAAGTTAAGTATATTTGGTTTGAACAAGAAATGATAATGTGTTTCCAAGGATCGTCTTCCAAGGGCTGTTCTGCCTGGCTATGTGAAAGAAGAAACGTGTTTCCCAGCCTCAAGTCTATGCTATCTCCTTCATCTATGATACAGAAATCACTAGCAATATGTAAAAAGCCAAATTTAGCTGATTTTTTAAAAACAAAACTGTCACAAATTTTGCAACTTACCAATTATTCTTTAATGTATCAGCCACTGGGGAAACCAAAAGCTTGGAAAATATATAATTCATTCCAAATGGCTATCATAAAATTTGTAAAGTCAGAGTCATTTATGTAACTGCTAACAACCTTAGCAAGTCGCTCCATTAAGCATGACCTACAAACCTTGAAAAATAAGGATCAACTAATAACACAATGAGTTGTTAAATAGCCTAACTAAAGCAAGGGAGCCATTCCAGTTATAATGAGATCAAAGCATATTTAATAGTGTGATTAATACTTATTGAGTGTCCACTGGATGTGCATCATTATATAATAAAACTATAGATTTTTATTACTTAATAATAGTAATTAGACACACATATATTGAGTAGGTTTTCCAAACATGAAGATATACATGAGAGGTTATAAAATATTTTTTAAATGTTGCACATACACATCAAGTTCTGCTTTTGTCTAATTTTTACCCTTCTACAATTTTAGGAGATAAAAAAGATGATAAAAATATGATGATTTTAAAAAAGAAGATAAAAAGGACTACAAATTCATTTAGTAAATGCCTTCTAAGGGCCAGGATCTGAACTATAGACAAGAGATACAAAGATGACCAGAGTATGGTTTCTGTCCTTAAGGAGTTCACAGTCTAAACAAGTCGGACAGTCAAAGAATAATTATAATGTCCTATATGTTTGAGCAAACTGCTGTCTGAACGAAGTACTGAGTAACACAGAGAGTGGCGTTAAGGAAGTCTGTACTGGAGATGATGGCTGACCTGGGTCTTGGGAAATAAGAGGTCTCTAGGCAGGGGAGGAAAAGGTCTTCCAGGCAAGAGCACCCAGACTGTGAATTCTCAGAGACAAGGGTTAAGTCTTACGTATCTTTTCAACCCCGAAGCCTACCACAGGCCCCTGTTACCATTGTTAGAACACAATTCATATCTGAAGAATGTATGTATCTAGAGTGAAAGAACTATAAATAAAATAAATACATGAACAAACACCAACCACCTCTCTACTTCTATTCACACATGATTCTAGATTGCTGAGAAGAAGGAAGAACAGAACAACAGAAAATCCCTTTTCAGAGTCCATGAACTATAAAGAAAAGATGTTTACTCTCCTTGTTTGCTACAGCCAGATTTAGTAATGGACATAACCAAGCCCTGGAGGACCTGTTTCTGTCTAAATCTATGCCTTGACAAGGCCTGGATGAACCACACCTCAAGCTTCACCTGTGGATGACACCTCCCATTGTTCAGCAATGCGGGCGCCTGCAGCAGCTACAGCCATGAGCAGCTCTCCCAACCCATGAGTTAGGAAGCAAGGACTCAGGAATCCTGCTGCACACTATGGTATAAGGGAAATAAAGCCAAAATAAAAGTCACAGTTGGGACAGGAAGGGTGAAATATGATCACAAGGCCACGCAGAGACTATTTAGCTCCTCTAAGAAATGCCACAGGGAACCATTTACACGCTTAGCTTGGTGACATGTCCCCAACAACCACCCCACAGGGAAGTCTGTAGCTCTTCACACCATATCCTCTTACCTTTCTTTGTAAAGTTTTAAATGTTTACAAATATTTTTATTTATATTATTTTAACTATAACAAATTTAAAAAACGGTTAATAATTCTGAAGACTTATCAATGCTTTTAATATCCTAATGTACATTTTGACTCTCTAAAAAGTAGATAGTTTATGCAGTATGTTCCAAAACTAAGATATCATGCAAACCTTTTTTCAAAGACTATCTGTGAAGGACGGATTGTCTATAAAACACATTTGCGAAAGTGCTGCTCCACCCCTTTGGGTCACAGTGTAGCAAAGGAGTAAACAGGCAGTTATGTAAGATAGTGTGTGTGTGTGTGTGTGTGTGTGTGTGTGTGTGTACACGCACACACACACTATAATCACCATCTTGATAGATACTAAGACCTAATTAAGGAAGAAAAATAGAATGGATGCTCAGATCCCCTTCCTCCCCCAAAATAAAAGGAAAAGTGGAAGGATTATAGTCACCCAATTTAGAGAGAGAATAGTTGTTCATTACCTATTGATTTGTTCATTCCTCATTTAGCAATGAGACTTAATGCATTCATAATGCCTTTTAAGAATGAGGCATGCTTTTTTTTTTTTTTTGAGACGAAGTCTTGTTCTGTCACCCAGGCTGGAGTGCTGTGGCGCCATCTCGGCTCACTGCAACCTCTGCCTCCTGAATTCAAGTGATTCTCCTGTCTCAGCCTCCGGAGTAGCTGTGATTACAGACACGTGCCACTGTGCCTGGCTAATTTTTGTATTTTTAGTAGAGACAGGGTTTCACTATGTTGGTCAGGCTGGTCTGAACTCCTGAACTCAGGTGATCCGCCCACCTCAGCCTCCCAAAGTGCTGGGAGTACAGGCGTGAGACACGGTGCCCGGCCAAGCATGGGTTCTTAATCCAAGAGTTTCCTAAACCCATTTGAAGCTATTTGTATTTTCAGCCATACAGTCTCCTAAGAAAGTAGTCCTTCCATGACTTTTATGCAAGGAGTAGATGAGCTCCCCATCCGAGAAAGCATGGCTGCTCCCCCAAGCAGCACCAACTGGGCAGCAGGTCGCCTGAAAACCTGTAAATGAGGTATATTCTCCAGGCTGAACAGTGGCCACTGCTTTTATTGCCAAGTGGCTATGGATGGTTTGCTCAGTATATAAAAGCTCCACTGGCCCAGTTTCTGGGTGGGGTGAGGCTGATGTTCTTAAGCCAGGAACAGAGAAAGCAGAAAGGGAACAGATAAAGTTCCCTTTCTTCTGCCTCCAAGTTGGCTTTTCTCTGACACAAAGAAAAAAATTGGTCAGGTGCAGTGGCTCATGCCTATAATCCCATTGGGAGGCCAAGATGGGCAGAGGGCTTGAGCCCAGGAGTTCGAGACCAGCCTGGGCAACAAAGTGAGACCCTGTCTCTATAAAAAATATAAAAATTAGCTGGCGTGGTGGTGCAAGCCTGTAGTCCCAGCTACTCGGGAGGCTGAGGTGGAAGGATCAATTGAGCCCGGGATGTTGAGGCTGCAGTAAGCAGTGATAGTGCCACTGCACTCTAGCCTGGGCAAGAGAGTGAGACCCTGTCTTAAAAAAAGGAGGAAAGATAGTGCATGGAGAATGCAATGCAGATTCTTCTTAACCAGTTACTATGTTATACATCTTTACTTGTCTGATGCAGGTAGTTCCTTCCAAAGAACAGTAGAAGCTCTCTAAATGGAGTACCACTTACCCTGATCACCCAACAACTAACCCTTTCCTTTTCCCTCTGTCAAACACACGAATGATGTCCACGGCACAGTCAGTACTATGGCCAATGACTGCTGCTCTCCAGCACAAATGGGCGCTTGTGCTCCCACCAGTTGTGCTCTACTTCCTAAAGTCAGCCGTGTTTCTTCCCAAGCCTGTGTGTGCTGCTTACATAAACGTAATTCCATGTTTGCTGAATTCAGAAGTATGATTGTTAAAAAAAGAGTTGCTGATTGTATGAAAACGCAGTGGAATGATTTAGAAGCATTCAACAAAGCCAAATTTCCACCCCCCTACACAAAAAGTTTGTCCAATTAGGTGTGCCTGAAATAAATGTAAAAGATTTGGTGGGCAAGGGCCATTAAAATAGCAAATTCTGCATGAAGGCTGTTTCCCAAGTGTCTTTATGTCCTCACTCGGTTTGGAGAAATCAAAATTGGGTGCAATAAAAGATGTATTTTGGGTGTTGTTTATCCAGGGCAAATGACATGGCGTGCCAAATCAGGTGATCCTTATACACAAAAAATATGTCTCAGCTCCACATATCCATCACTTGTCATGTATTTTTTGACCTTCCAATTAACCATCCAACTTCTGGTCTCAAGGTCACTGGACAAAATAGCTTCTGGTAAATATCTGATTATTTATGTCCATTGTATATTTTCCTTTTCATCATTAGTACTAGTCCACCTCCCTATTTCTGGAAGCATATAAGTTATTGAGTGGGTACAGTAGAAAACACTAGACCTGATGCCAGAAAACAGACTGGAGTCATTACCTGATTCTTTGGGCTTCCGTTTTCTTATCTATAAAATGTGGTGCTGGGGATGGGGATGAGAATGGAGGGTGGCAGTAGACAATGAGAGGTGAAGTTGGACTAGATAATCTTTCAGGCCTCTTCTGATTCTATAAAATGCCATTCTACATAACCTGGGTCATATAAGACAGGCAGAGCTCCTTAAAAATTTATTAGTCTTTAGAAATACATTAGAAACTAATATTTGGAAAAATATATGTTTGTTATTAATGTGAGAATAAGTAAATTTACTTGAGATAAGTAGACTTTTTTTTAGGAATTTTAATTTAAAAGAAGAAAATACAAAAGTAACCACATATATAAATGATTAAAATAAGATTTAAGTTACCAACATAAAATAGAAATTGATACCCTTATAATTTGAGAATAAGAAAAGATCTAAAAGATGTTATATCTTAAATGTCCATGCTATCTATAACAACAAACAAACTTTTAGAAGAAACTATTCTTATTAATTTACAGTTCCAAAGTGGATTACAAAGTTGCATTTCTGAGAATACCACGCAGTATAAAATTAAATAATATCCAGTATTAACTTTAATTTCACTAACAATTATTGATTGGTGGAAATAAATTACCCAAAGAAACAAATGCCACTTTCTTTCAAATCTTTAGATCTGGCCAGGCGCCATGGCTCACGCCTGGGAGGCTGAGGCAGGTGGACTGCCTGAGCTCAGGAGTTTGGGACCAGCCTGAGACCAGCCTGGGCAACATGGTGAAACCCCATCTCTACTAAAATATAAAAAATCAGCTGGGCATGGCAGCATGGCCTGTAGTCCCAGCTACTCAGGTGGCTGAGGTAGAAGACTCGCTTGAACCTAGGAGCTGAAGGTTGCAGTGAGCCAAGATCGTGCGACTGCACTCCAGCCTGGGCAACAGAGTGAGACTCTGTCTCAAAAAAAAAAAACAAAAAAAAACTTTACTGCTGCAACAGAACTAAAATAAAGTTAAGCCTACGACGTAATCTAAATCACGCTTGAATTCCTTTACTAGCAACGTGGCTTGTCAAAAATAAGTATTTCTAGATAAAAAGAAAATTATTGGAGCTCACTACCTAACACATTGTTTTGCTGTTTCTTTCATTTTAATTATTAATTAAAATGGTGTCTGAATTACCTTCTGTGCCACAAAAATTATACAAACTAGGCTCATATAGAAACATAAGAAGTTTAAATCTAAGTACACATGATCCTTTCAAATAACCATTTGCCATTTGTCAGTGGGAAGAATAAAAACAAGTGTAATTTTCAGTTTGTGTGCTGCCTTGGAGTCTGTATCAATTTCAAGTTTTCTTTTATGATTCAGCTATTCCAAGAGTTCCAAGAGTCTGAAAATATTTCATTAAAAATTAATGTGTTATCCACACAAATGGCAAATATTGAAAACTAGGAATATAAATAAAAAATAATAAAAATAGTAAGTCTACTAATACTGAAGAGGAAGGAAGACAGGAGGGGAGGAGAGCATGTGAAAAGGAGAGAGATTTTAAACATCCGGTTTCTATTCTGGACCGTTATGGAAACAGACAGACACAGCAAGCGGAAGCCAAATTTATTCTTGGGCTCTGACAGGATTTGTTTTCGATCTTGTCATTATTTTTACTATATTCTTCCTAATAATATTTCTCCAGTGTTCTAGATTTCCTGACCGACAATACCAGTCTCATTAAGAGCTTACAAATGAGAACTGTGGAGGATTCAGGCACACTGGTGGAGTCTAGCTGCCTTGCGAGGTTACATGCTGGGGGTTTAAAACTTTCCCAGGAACTCTTCAGCACTAAGGCACACAATTATGTGTGTGCACATGGCCCCCATCCTATGCAACCTTCCCAAGTCCCATTGAGTGATTTGCCTAGGACCTAACACACAACCTCTGGCAGAGCAACAACCACCTGGTCTATCATAAAAAGATGAAGATGAACAAAATGCCCATTTCACTAATACTGGTATAAAGGCAATAAATTCTCCATGCATCCTCTTTGCCCTTTTTGTAAGAATTATTCCAAGTTAAATAGCAAGCAAATACCTTCATTATTCTATCTCAAACCTTTCCCTTTACATGTCACTGAGAGAAAGTTACACTGCTTATCAAACATGCAGCCACGGACACACACTTGTTCCTACATCAAAATAAAACACAATAGAGCTCCTCTACACAAAGATAATGAGGGAACTATTTTGAAAATATGAAAGATTTGTTTAATGCAGACTATAAAAACATCTCTTTGCATCAAAATAAGTGTCCCTCTTTATTGCATACTGATTATTTTCTATAGAATTTAAATTGTACATAAAATTATATTTGTGCCTTGTTTAATGTAAATTGATTGTCTCAATTATTGGGAAAGGACTTGAATTTTAATGGACTATTTTACTGGAGATATGCCAAGCAAATCAGCAAAAACTCTAATAGCTCTAGCTGGAGGTACACAGCCAAACATTTAAATCAGGAAGAAGATGTGGTTCCAAGAATTGACACTAAAGTAGTCTGAAAAGGTCTGTAAGCTTTTCTCCATGAAGAAGAAATCAGCTTTAACCTCCAGTGCTGGAAGATTCTGTGACTGTGAGGCTGTCATTTGGTTTCTGTCTGAAAAATCTGGAAAGATCCACACATGAGTGGAAAGAACTTTTGTGGCTATACTTTTTTTTTTTAATGTTCTTTTTTCCTACAGATTAGGTTACCTATGAAAATCAGGGCTTTACCTTGAAGGCAGAACTGACGTAAAATCCAGAGGCATTGTGTCATGCAAGCGCTGAGACACACTTGAATGGGACGCTTCCCTGTCTTTGGGAAGGCCACACCAGGAGGTTGGCTGTAGATGCATCACAGCCACATGCCACGTAGTTACTGTTTGACATGTCTCCTTCTTATAATCCAGAGTCTACGACGTCAAACAAATCTCCTCCATTCTTACTATCACAGGCAAGAGCCGACCTTAGCCATCTTGCTACCCAGACGGTTGCAACATTTTTATTGTTCAATTACAACCAGTGATACCAGAGGTGCAGATATACATCTGCTGCAAATTGCCACCCTTCTACTAAAATCCTTTTCACAATTCCTCAATCTCAAGAAACACTGTTGATATAGATGTAAAAATCACCTCTTGGTGTAATATGATGATCTATTCACTTACACAGCAAAATTTACACCTCATTATTAACCAACATGAATTCATTTTGAATGCTACCAATTTGAGGTATTTTGTAAAAATACGAAGTTTTATTATAATAATTTCCATCTTTAAAGAGCTTCTTTTTGCCATAGAAAACTGACAGTACTAATATAGACACACATATAGATGTTGTAACAGCACAGAGTATAAACTAAGCTTTGGGCCAGTGAATAAAGATTTCTTCTGTTATTCATCAAACTTTTCTGAATGAATTTCTATGATGTTAAAGAATCAAGCTCAATATAAGGCATTTCTTTCTATAATAACATTCAGAAAGTCTAGAAAGGGCCATAAATTATGATCAATGACAGTTGTGACTCTTCCTATGTGCTGATCTGACTTGTATAAAACAATCTCAATGTTAAGATACTTCAAAGTCTGTATGATATATCTGTACCTATATTTACATATATATATTTTAACAAACCTAGAGTTTTCTGACAACTAGATTTTTGATTAAAATTCTTTGTTCCCTAATTAGTACATCTCAGATTTTAGATAATAAAATCTAGCCATATGAATTTGAATAAAATGCCACTCCTAGGCACACCATTTACCATTTTACTGTAGAAGAGCACAAATTCTGACCACATATTTCCTTCTAGAAATAAAGAGGGTATTCTAGAAATGAAGAACCAAAGCAACAGGACCGTGAAAAGAGAGCAGGAAAGTAATGTAAAATTGAGGGGAGTATCAGACAAAGAAAAAGATAAAGAAATAGCAGAGAAGTAGCATGGGCTGGTTAGAAAACAATTCAGCATGAACAGCACGTTTGGCATCTTAATACCCATCCATCCCCTGTATCCACATTTGCAGAGGACTGTGTGAGCTTCACTTAGCAGCCAGAGTCAGCAATACATCAGCTAGATGGATGCCTACTTTCTTTTAATGACACATTTGCCTAACATATAAATATTAAAATTTACATTTGTTGGAAACGAGTGACTCAAAAGCCACTTTAATGCTGTTTTTCTATATTCATACAAAATGCCTTTAAAATACCTGCTCCTTAAAGCTGAATATTTTCCATAGATAAGAAGGAGAAAATGGTTCTGCCCATGTTCATATACAAAATAAATTATTTTATGGATAATGGCCATTTTTAAACCAATTAATTTCTTGAAAACAAAAGCCCAGAAAATATCACCAAGAATATATCATCAAGATATTATCACAAAACCAAACATTCACTTTAATCTGCTAAATTCCCATCACCAGCAGACTGCATGCTACACGTGGCCAAAACAATGCACGAAATTGCTTTTCCCCCTTAAATATACACATTCAGCTCAACAAAGGAAAACACTTTCCAAAAGCACTAAATGCATTGCTTTCCTTATGTAATCACCTCAGAAGTAATTTTGTTCAAAATTACCAAAGAAATGTCAAAAAGCCATGGTATCCCACAAAGCAGTTAATTCATTATGTTTGATTGAGTCTAGATTTCAATCCTTTGTGTAACATCAAAAGTGCACAATTGGAACACTGCTGCCTACAGGGCCTTACACACAGCTCCAACCCCATGTCAATGCCTTCCAGTCATTTCCCAGAATTCCTGGAATTCTTCCTGGAACTGACCCATAGGCTCTCTGACAGGCAAAGTGAACTGCCCTTCCCAATTCAGGTGAAAAGTGTCTGCCTCGGAACAAAACCTCTCAAAGGCAGCCTGAAATTGAGTGTTTCCTGAGACAAAAGCAGGGTCCTGTCTAGCAGCAGAGCTTATTTAGTTTTAAAGGAAGACCTGCTAGTTAATGTTTTTCTTTTCCTTTGGTTTTTTTTTTTTAATTTAATAATGATATACTATTAAGTGTGAATTGCAGAACAAAACCAAATAACTTATTTTATTTAACAAAAACATACATTGTTTTGTACACGCCAGGCAAATGCGAAGCTCATTTAAGTCTCATAACCCTATGAGGTGGGACCTTTGCTGTTTTTCTCTCCTATAATGAAGACACTGACTTACCGAGGGGTGAAGTAACTTGCACAAGGCCAACAGCAGGTTCAGTGGTGGGACTGGCATTAGAAACCAGGCAGAAAGCTCCGGAAACTGCATATTATTAACCATTATGCACCATATGCTCCACTAGCTATTAAAAAGTCTTTTTAAAAGCTCGTTTAGTCTTGCTATAACCTGGGAAGCTTTCTAAGACATATTAGCCTGAAAGGCCCCTAGTAGAGAGGGAATTTGACTCTTAGATGTAACAAACACTGTCACTACCAAGTTGGGATGCGAAAATCTGCCAGAGCACTTCATGAACTGGGAGTCTGGGGCCTTGTAGTCCAAGCCCCGCTGAGAGGCTGGCTTGCTGATGAAACTCAGGTAGCTAAAAGCATGGGCTCTGACATCAGATAACCCTGCATTCCTAGACTAACAATGCCACATATTAGCTATGTGATGTTGGGTAAGTTCTATAACCTCTCAGAGCCTCAATTTCCCCCTCTAGAAACAGAAGGCAATACTACTATCTCTACAGAATAGCTCCAATGATCTCTGTGTGTGTGTGTGTGTGTGTGTGTGTGTGTGTGTGTGTGTGTGTGTGTGTGACGGAGTCTCACTCTTGTTGCCCAGGCTGGGGTGCAGTGGCATGATCTTGGCTCACTGCAACCTCCGCCTCCTGGCTTCAAGCATTTCTCCTGCCTCAGCCTCTGGAGTAGCTGGGATTACAGGCGCCCACCATCCCACCTGGTTAATTTTTTGTATTTTTAGTAGAGACAGGGTTTTACCATGTTGGCCAGGCTGGTCTTGAACTCCTGACCTCAGGTGATCCACCTGCCTTGGCCTCCCAAAGTGCTGAGATTACAGGCATGAGCTACTGCGCCTGGCCAGATGATTAAATTTAAAATGGTAAACTGGGTGCAGTGGCATGCACCTGAGGTCCCAGCTACCTGGGAGGCTGAGGTGGGAAGGTCACTTAAACCCAGGAGGTTGAGGCTGCAGTGAGCCATGACTGCACAACTGCACCCCAGCCTGGGTGCCAGAGTGAGACCCTGTCTCAAAAAATAAAAAATAAAATAAAAATAAAAGAAGCAGCAGTCACCAGTATTGTAACACATTATCACAGGCTGTTTTCCATTCTTTGATGCCTCACCTTCCGACCCCTCACTCTCACTGCCCAGGGATTGCAGCCAAAATAAACATTCATATTTAATCCTTGCGCAGGTTCTAAGACAGTAGGAATGAAGGAATTGGCGGAATCTTCATTGAAGTCACTCACTTGGTTAGTTAACATATCTTAAAACAGATATGGAAAGATACAAAGCAGAGGAATGTCATAGGAATGGAGGTAGTTGGATAATGCAAGCAAAATCACTGGGGAAAATGTCAATAAACTCAGAGATCAGAAACAAACTACAAAGTTAAAGATAGGCCATGATCAGCAGAAAGTTATCAGGAGCCACTCTGGCTCACCAAGTACGAGAAAAGCCTCATGGTACTGAAAACGCTAACATCACAGAAATGTCTTTCCCTTATTTAAAACCCTTCAAAGGCCCCTCTCGGAGTGCTCAGAAGAAATCCTAAACATTTCTACATGGTTCAAGAGAAAGACTCTTCCAGGTCTAACTTCTGAGGGGTCTACCTCCTACTAGGAGGTAGGCAGGTGCATGCGTGCATGCGTGCACACACACACACACACACAATCACTCCCACTCTTAACAATGAGCAAAAGCCAGATAATCTTCAAAATCATATTTTTTCTTGAGCCAATCAGAGAGCTGAGGTTGCAAGGTAACTAGCTGATGTAAATTCTAAAAGGTGACATGTCTCTCTGAAGACAGAACAATTGAACTGTTTTATCTTTGCCATAGCATGGAAAGGGGAAATGGCCACTGTAAAAGTAGATAAAAGGAAAGCAGCCAACCTTTTAATGGGATCTTAAGAGTGTGGGCTAGTGTGCCAGCCTGGAATCCCTGGGAGCCCCAAACACAAGAGGACAAGAGAAACCTGCACTCACTATTGAACACTTTTCCACAGCCTTTCTCCCCCTGGATGCGCACAGGAAAGATTGGAGATGGGGCAAAAAAACCCGCGAGCAGCTTCCCCACTCCGAGGTGGAGCATGAGCACATCCACTGCCCACTGACTAGACTCTATGTTTTCATATGAAGCAAACGCCTCAAGCTCCTGGGCGAGGGGCAAGAAACCTTCTCAGGAAAAGGCCCACTGCCTCCAGGGGAAGGTGAGAGGCAAAAGCTGTCTTCCTCTGGGAAATGGGTGGCAACCTGTTGCCCCCATCCTAGGAAAAATGTGAACTGTCACTGAGGGAGGGCAAAAGCAAAATCCATCAGTGGTGTGATGGTAAATGTTTAAAAAACAGCTTTCTGGCCGGGTGCCGTGGCCCACGCCTGTAATCCCAGCACTTTGGGAGGCCAAGGCGGGCGGATCACGAAGTCAGGAGATTGACACCATCCTGGCTAACATGGTGAAACCCCGTCTCTACTAAAAATACAAAAAAAATTAGCCAGGCCTGGTGGCGGGCACCTGTAGTCCCAGCTACTCGGGAGGCTGAGGCAGGAGAATGGCGTGAACCCGGGAGGTGGGGCTTGCAGTGAGCCAAGATCATGCCACTGCACTCCAGCCTGGGCAACAGAGCGAGACTCCGCTACAATACAAAAAAAAAAAAAAAAAAAAAAAGAATTCTTCCATGTCATTTTAGGATTTGACGATAGATATTATTTCTCAAAAGAATTGTGCCCCGTACCTCCAAACCTAGGTGATATGCCAGTCTGATGTGCACACAGAGCATCCTGGGTTTACTCTTACCATAGTCTATTACACCTGTATGATTACCGTATACCTCCCGCACTGGATTAGAAGCTTCTAAAGGGTAAATATCATGTCTTTTTTCCTTTTGTACCTAGTGCTAAATGCATGTTAATAAATATAGGGATATATTAATAAGTTAGAAGGTGCAAAATAAAGCAAAAGCCAGGCAATCTAGTTTAGGTTTTCAAATTTAATATTCAATGTTTAAAATTATAAAGTCTAAGGCAAAGCAACAAACACAAGTACAGAAATGAAAAATCAGATTTAACTTAAAAGTTCTAAGTTAAATTTTAAGTCTTAAGAGTTAAGATAATGAAAATTCTAATCAGAAGTTCTAGATCTACCAAAAAAGATAAACCAAAGAGAGAAAATTAGCTTTAGAGAGTGAATTGACTGAAAGAGGTTTACATTGGATACAGGGAAGAAATTTTTCAGGGACTTTCAGCACTGAAAATGCACCTTTTTTCCCCTCTAATATAAGAACAGAAATTTACCTATTCTGTCTTTTTGGCAGAAGACCTGTCTCAAGATAGATGTTTAATACTCATAGCCTCTTGTGGTTCTTTGTACAATGCTAACATGTGTGTAGCAATTATTATTAATTTAATATTTTTGTATTATCCAGAGTTAATTGTAGAAAAAGCAAAAATAATAAACATTATAAAAATATTAAAATTGGCAGGTTATAGATGGTTTGTCAGAATTTTTGCCTCCAAACAGGCATTAGTTATTTCCTAGTACTAATATAAAATTTTCTCTCCCAGGAGTAGAAGTTAAACTCTGTTAGCCTTTTGTTTTTCTGTTCCTAAAGACTTAATGAAGTTACAATTGGGAATTTAAAAAGAATGTTCCTCTCATATAAATGTAGTTAACTGATCTTTGACAAACAGCAAAAGTAGTACAACAGAGCAAAGATACAGTTTTTAACAAATAGTGCTAAAACAACTAGATATCCATATGCAAAAAAAGAATGAATCTAGACACAGACTTTACACCCTTCACAAAACGTAACTTGAAATGGATCACAGATTTAACTGTAAAACACAAAACTATAAAATGTATAGAAAATAACATAGGAGAAAATCTAGGTGACCACAGGTAGGACAACAGCTACAACACCAAAGGTATGACCCATGAAAAAAAGTTGGGGCAACTCGCTGGGGACCCCTTCCATGCTGTGGAAGCTTTGTTCTTTTGCTTTCACAATAAACCTTGCCACTGCTCAAAAAAAAAAAAAGTTGACAAACATGATATGATATCATACAGAGCATGTTCAATGGTAGATATATATCATGTGTTCATCCAAACCATAGAATGTACAAAACCAAGGCTGAACCCTAACGTAAACCATGGCCTTTGGGTGATTATGATGTCCCAATGAAGGCTTAGCAATTGTAACAATTATACCACGCTGGTGGGGGATACTGATAATGGGGGAGGCTATGCATGTATGAGGTATATGGGAAATCTTTGTACCTTCCTTTCAATTTTGCTGTGAACCTAAAACTTGCGTAAAAATTTTTTTTAGAGTGTTCCTTATTCCTAACTATGCTGAAAATACAATTTTAAAAAAGCAACTAGATAGATGTATCCCTCTTGAAATTTTATTTGGGGCTCATACTGGAAATTTTCACCACCGAATAGAGGACACACACACACACACACACACACATTCACATGTTCACAAACACTTAGAACATCATGGGCATATCCCAAGTTGTGGTCCAAAATGTCGTTCCATAAATCAGTTGTTGAAAATTCAAAAGGCATTTTGCCTAAGAAATAACATTATGTAAACATGGTATTTTGGTTCACAGACTAACTCACAAGAGTCAATTTAACCTATAATATAAATAAACAACCATTTAGAATCTAAGTCTCTGAAGTTCCTGCTGCAATCCCAGAATCCAGAACAGAGCTCAGCATGTATTAAGGGCCTAATAAATATGTTGAATGAAGGATACGAATGAATAGCAATGTGAAACATTTGTTAAGCACTAACGTTGTGCCAGGAACTATTCTAAAGACCTTTTCGTGGATTATTTTAGGCAATTTTCATAACCCTACAAGGTAGCATTTTGGAGATCAAGAAAGTGAGGAAGATGAAGTTTAAGATTAAGGAATTAGCTCATGTAGCTACAAAGCAGCTACAAAGAAGTAAACTGAGGAAAGCCCGGAGAACTTGGTTTTAGGAAGGATGCTGTTAAGTACGATCCATACTATCTCTCTACTTTGGCTTTAGGTCTTAAAAACAAAGGACTAGATCTTGAAGGTAGCTCAAAGCATGTAAGTTCCATAAGGACAAGGCTGTCTACGTGTCCTTTGATGTATCCCAAGCACATCAGCAGTGTATAAGCACTCAGTAAATATTTGATGAATAAATCAAAGGGTGTCTTTTTCTTTTTCCCGGGTAGTGGGCCTATCCTAGGCAAAAGTGTAACTTATCATTTCTTTGGCATTGTCCCAACTTTGTTTTGTTGTCCCCTTTTCCCATTTAATGTTCTCCCCCGTAATCAGTTATAGCAGCTGCCTTGTCCCAACGAAGGTAACTGCACAGCCTGCTTTAAATAACTCATTATCCATTCCCAGATCAAAATTGTAACTCCCACAGAGTGGCAAAGCTCCCAACTTATTGGGAGGGCAGCAGTCTGATCTGGCCTTCCCACTACAGTATAAACAAATGTGTCTTCCAGTCCTCTCAGGGAGTTCTCAATGCATACAACTGGCTTATGATAAAGGGATTGTTTGAACCCCAATTGGCTTATAATTTTTGAATAATTTGAAAAAGGATAAACTTTTCTATGTGATTTCTAGTATTCGATTGTCTGTTGTTAGACCCCTTAGATGAGACAGCCTCCCTAATCCAAACATGTCAATGGTCCAGTGAAACAAACTCTAGGGATAACAGGAACATTTCAAAACAAACAAGATGTAATAAGATATTTTTCTAGCAACATATACATCTCTTACCATTTCTTCATAAGAGTATAATTTTATATTATAAAATAATGGCATATAAATCCAATTTTGTTAATTTGCTCTTAATAGCATGTTATCAGTTATTTAAAAACAAAGATTTGCAAGCAGCAAATCAAAGGAGTGCCTCTCTATAGCAAATTGCTGAGGTGGTGGCAGGAGGCAGGGATCATATATCTGCTTTAGCAAAAGAGATAATGGGTGATTCATTTCTGAATTACAAGTCATATGGGACTTAAAATGTAGTTATTGGGAAACCATTATACCGCTGATGCAAGTATGCAATACTGCACCGTAGAGGGTTAACAAAACAATCCAAAACCAACTAAATTATTGTGATGAAGCTAAATTAACAGCAATTTATAATTAAAAGCAAGAAGAGCAGCATTTGAAAACGAAGATGACCTCAGAACAACGCTGATAACCTAGTAATAATTAGAATCCTTTCCCCAAATCATCAAAAGTCAAACTAGCAGCGCTTACGTTACATCGCACAAGCTCTGCCGGGTGTGGAGGCGGCCAGTAGAATATTGCGTTAGCATTCTCAGTAAGTTGTTTTGGCTTATAAAAACCAAATTTCAGTACTTTAAAATTTTTTACTTAATAGATTTTGAAACTGTCCATAAGAATTGACAAAAACACCTATAACTCGGGGTGAGTCTTCTGGTCATCACTACTCAGGAAGCTTGGGTCTACACCCTGATCACTTTTCTAAGCAAAAGATGAACAACTCAAGACATTTCCCCAGGGGCAGTGGAACTTTTTGACCACACACCCCAAATCTCAATAACAGACCTTTAGGTTTATATAAAACAGAGAGAACAGGAGACTTAAACAAATAAACACTTTAAGGGCAGCCAACTCCTGTCTAGCCTGCCAAGGGAGGCTGGTTCCTCAGGAGAGACTTTCTTCTTGCATCTGGGTTTCTGGAGGCATGGCAGCAGGCAGGAATGACCTCCCAGGAGATGGCAGGTGCTGCCATGGCTACTCTGCACTGCAGGACTGCAATACTTAGGCCAGCCCAAACAGAGGAAGTCTGCAGCCACGAGAGTGAGGCAGAGTATATCTTTATTTATTTATTTTTTTTTTGAGACAGAGTCACACTCTGTTGCCCAGGCTGGAGTGCAGTGGCACTATCTCGGCTCACTGCAACCTCCGCCCTCCAAGTTCATGCAGTTCTCCGAGGCAGAGTATGTCTTTTACATCTTTGTGTCTCCAGACCTAGCACAGTGACTGGTACAAAACAGATGCCCAATAAACACAGAATAAACTAAGTCTGGCCTCAGGTTACCTTTCCAGCACCGTATCCATAAGCCTGCATTTATCAGCTCATATAATCTCTTCTGCTACAGCTGCTGCAGATGGCAACAGAGGAGGTGACCCTTTGCCCAGTCCACTATCATTTTCTGCTAAGTGCTTGGTATCCCAACCCACCTCTCTTCTCAGGAACCTTATACGCCGCACTTTGTCTACCTCAGTGTCTCCAAATTTCTTTTGACTCTCAAACCCCCTTCATAGAAACACATGGAATTTATTAAACCATCTCACTTTTAAGTAAAAGCATTTCATTTAAAATAAGCATAAGTTTGAACTTTATAACATAAAATTTTAATTTTCCTGTGCAATAAATAATGCCACTATTTCATTTACATAAATTAAATCCATAGTGAATTAATTATGAAAGAAAAAGGCACTATTGGCTAATAACATGTCTTCACACCAAAAGATACTCTAAAACACAGATTTGAAATTAAACACATGTTATAAAATCAATAACAGATAAAAACAATTTCATGATTTGTTTTGAAATGTTTGTCTTTTGAATATAAAATTCAACTGCTACTATTATAGCTTTCTCTCTTTTTTTTAATTTTCCCATTTTTTTAAACTTTTAAGTTCAGGGGTATACGTGCAGTATGTTATATAGGTAAACTTGCGTCATGGGAGATTGTGAAGAGATTGTAACTGTCACCCTAGTATTAAGCCGAGTACCCATTAGTTATTTGTCCTGATCCTCTCCTTTCTTCCACCTCCTCCCCTCCGGCAGGCCCCTGTGTCTTCTGTTCTCCTCTAAGTATCCATGTGTTCTCATCATGTAGCTCCCACTTACAATGACAACATACGGTATCTGTTTTTTTGTTCCTGCACTACTTTGAAGAATAATAGCCTCCAGCTCCATTCATGTTCCTGCAAAGGACTCTTATTCTTTTTAAATTATGAGATAAAGATTAAGATTTCAGGCTTCTATTTTCAAGCACTTTTCTGAAAATAGTAAATAGTGTTAATTCCCCAAATTAAAATGTCAAATTACATACAAATCAATATTATATTTTGTATTTTTAACACTGGCTTTTGAAGAATCAAATTTCTATGACAAACATAGGACTTATGGATTTGGTAAAGATCATCCTGAATCTAGTTTATAGAAGAATTACCTATTTTAAACTCATTACTAGATTGTTACACTTCGATCAGAAGCTGTATGTCTTTAGACAACGGTTTTTATGGATATACTTTAAACAACATATTACCGTACAAAAGGGGGAAAAAACTCCTGTAAAACTGTGTAACTGACGAAACCCCCGGGATTACTGGGAGCTGGTGACAGTGAACGCCCAGATGAGAGGACACAGGTGCTCAGCAGTGCTCCACTGGCTCTGGGGCTTGTCCACTCTGTATACACTGGGGGATTTTCACACAGCTCTATTTTCTAGGGAGAAATAGGTGAATTGATACTATTTAAAATAAAAACAGAAAAAAAAAAAAATGGCACTGCCATCTTTAACGTGAATTCCCTGGACTGCCTTTGTGGACACCAGGGGTTCCAAACCACCAGTTGAAAATTTAACTTTCTTCATTTTTACAACTTGAATGATCTTTACAATCATTTGAACATCACATTCAAGGCCAAAACGTAACGCTTGATCTCATCCCAAACCCAGGCCATCTCAACCGCAAATCAGCTTCTTTAGAGTGTTCCCTAGTTCTCAGTAAGTAGCAGCACTAGGCACCCATTGCTCAGGTCAGAAATATGGGTGTCATCCTTGATATGCTCCTCATCTCCACCCAGCACTGCTAATCAAGTAACTCCTGCTGGTTCTACTTCCTATACATTTCGCCAGTGTTTACTTCTGTCACCAATATTAGCATTCCTGTCCAAGCATCATCATTGCTTGACTAAGTCCAAAAGCTCCCTAATTGTTTTTCTGTTTGTTTGATTTTTTAGACAAAGTCTCACTCTATCACCCAGGCTTGAGTGCAGTGGCGCCATCTTGGCTCACTGCAACCTCCGCCTTCCGGGTTCAAGTGATTCTCCTGCCTCACCCTCTCGAGTAGCTGGGATTACAGGCGCTCGCCGCCACGCACAGCTATTTTTTGTATTTTTGGTAGAGACGGGGTTTCACCATGTTGGCCAGGCTGGTCTCGAACTCCTGACCTCGTGATCCACACACCTCGGCCTCTCAAAGGGCTGGGATTACAGGCGTGAGCCACCACGCCCGGCCCATAACTGGTCTTGAGTAAACATGATGGCTCTGTTCCAATCTGTTATCTATTGTGGAGCTAGAATACAATTTTTAAATGCAAATCTGATCACATCTCCTCTGTTTTTAAAAAACTCTTTTGATTTCTTCCCATTAGTAACAAGATAAAATAAAAGGTCCGTGATAAAAACATAAAGACCAGCCGGGTGCGGTAGCTCACGCCTGTAATCCCAGCACTTTGGGAGGCCGAGGCGGGTGGATCACGAGGTCAGAAGATCCGGATCACGAGGTCAGAAGATCCAGACCACGCTGGCCAACACGGTGAAACCCCGTCTCAAAAAAGTAGCCGGGCGTGGTGGCGGGCGCCTGCAGTCCCAGCTACTCAGGAGGCTGAGGCAGGAGAATGGCGTGAACCCGGGAGGCGGAGCTTGCAGTGAGCCGAGATCACGCCACTGCACCCCAGCCTGGGCGACAGAGCGAGACTCCGTCTCAAAAAATAAATAAATAAAATAAAATAAAAATAAAAACATAAAGACCCTGCCTTTAGGTCCAGCCTTTGCCTACCTCTCCGACCTCATTGTATGCCACACTTTCTTTTTTCCTTTATGTTGGACACACAGTTCTTGCTCTTCCTCGAGTACTATGCTTTCTTATCTCAGGAACTTCCATTTTATAGATTTTCTTTCTCTAGAACAGGAGTCAGTAAAATTTTTTAAGAGAGGGCCAGATAGTTCGCCAATTCCTGATCTAATCCCACTGCTTACCGATTCAAATGTCATGTTCTCATTGAAGCTTTTCTTAATCAATGTTAAGTGCCCTGCTGGGGACAGTGGCTAACACTTGTAATCACAGAGATTTGGAAGGCCGAGGCGGGAGGATGGTTTGAGGCGAGGAATTCAAGACCAGACCGGACAACATAGCAAGATCTAGTACCTACAAAAAGTTTTTAAAATTAGGCCAGGCACGGTGGCTCATGCCTGTAATCCCAGAGGAGGCCGAGGTAGGCGGATCACCTGAGGTCAGGAGTTTGAGACCAGCCTGGCCAACATGGGGAAACCCTGTCTCTACTAAAAAATACAAAAACTAGTTGGGCGTGGTGGCAGTCCCCTGTAATCCCAGCTACTCGGGAGGCTGAGGCAGGAGAATTGTTTGAACCCAGGAGGTGGAGGTTGCAGTGAGCCGAGATCGCGCCACTGCACTTCACCCTGGGCGACAGAGTGTGAGACTCTGTCTCAAAAAAAAAAAAAAAAAAAAAAAAATTAGCAGAGCATGGTGGTATGTACCTGTAGCCCTACCTACTTGGAAGGCTGAGGAGGGAGGATCACTTGAGCCCAGGAGTTCAAGGTTACACTTCAGCCTGGGCGACAGAGATATTCTCTTAAAAATAATTTTTTAAAAAACAAGTTCCCTTATTAAATGTACTTGTACCACAAAATATATTTCTCCTTCATAGAACTGGTCATTATTGTACAGTTGGCCCTTGAGCAACATGGGGGTTAGGAGCATCAACCCCCGTACAGTAAAAAATCCATGCGTAACTTTTGACTCCTCTCAAATTCAACTACCAATAGCCTACTGTTGACCAGAAGCCTTATATTGATAACATAAATGGTTGATTAACACATATTTGTATGTTATATGTGTTATACACTATATTCTTACAATAAAGTAAGCTAGAGAAAATATTCAGAAAATCATAAGAGAAAATACCTTTACAGTACTGTACTGTTATATATTGATGCCGTAAGTTTATAATGTCTGTTTACAAGATGAATCATCTGAAATGACAGGCAGCTGCAGCTGCAAACTTCAATCTAAGCTACATATCCAGCAATGCAACTTTAGCTTGTAATGTCATGACTTTTCTCTGCTTCTTGAAAGTACTTCCAACATCACTAGTGGCACTTCGTATGGGTCCCACAGTGTTATTCAAGGTTTATGTATTGCACTAAACATGATGAAAAATACACAAGAGCTGCAACAGATCACTTGTTATTGCAATAAGCAATTTACTGGAGAGAGAAACTGTTCACATGCAGACAATTTAGTACACACAGTGTTTTCAGTGGATACTTACAATACTTGAGCTCCTCGCAATAGCAACAGGAGGTGGTTACAAAATTATCACAGTAGTACAGTGTGTACTACAGTTAATTTCATGCAGTTATGATTTAATACTGCATCTTCACATTTTACATTTCTCTCAATTGCAAATGGTACCATGTATGATCTGTGCTTGTGTGTGTAAGTTTTGATAAATTTTAACTTTTTATAATAGATTTGCATATATTTTATGGTAGTAAATGATAAAAACCAGTATCTACAGATATTTTATGTATTCATGACATACCTAAATTTAAAACTTCTTTTCATTCTTTCTAGGCTACATGGTTTGTCTGCAGGCTTTTTCAAATTGTTGCAAATCTCCAAAAAATTTTCCAATAAATTTATTGAAAAGAATCTCTGTATAAATGGGCCCAGACAGTTCAAATCTGTGTTAAGGGTCAACTATAATTAATTAGACAGTTATGAAATTCTTTTGCTAATATCCATCTTCCCTATAAGGATGTATGCTCCATTAGAGTGGGAACTATATCTACTTTGCTATTTTATTCCAGCATGTGGTAGAAAATGTGACACATAGCAGCAATCAATCAATCAATCAATCAATGCTGAATGAACGAATCATGAATTTGCCACCTGACCTTCATTCAGCACGTTTGTCTTTCTTAGGCTTAGTTCTCCATCTGGAAATGGAGATGATAAATGCAGCTACTTTCAAGGTTGCTTCAAGATACATAAGGTAATATGTGTGAGAGCATTCTGGGAACTCTAAAGCAATACACAAATGTAAGAAAATAAATGGAAAGATGCCCCAGGTGCACAGGACTGGGGCAAAGGCTGGCCCAATGGCCAAATCCTCTGGCTCGTTTTGTTGGTCCTCTAGCTAAGAATGGTCTTTACTTTTTCAAAGGGTTGTAAAAAACACAAAACAAGGAAGACTATGCCACAGAGACCACGTGTGGCCTGCAAAGTCCGAAATATTCACTCTCTGGCCCTTCACAGAAAACGTTTGCAGACCCCTGGCCTACAGAAGTGCCTGGGCTTCAGTAAACATTTTAATAGTGAGTGAATAATTATTACTTTGCAAATATATCCATATTTTGGTATTTTGATAACTGACAAGCAGTGCCATCATCTGACTGCCTGTCTTCATTCAATAAAGCAACTAATCAACGTAAAAATACCTCCCCCCGCCAGGCTAATATGTTTACTTTACATTTAAAAAAATACAAGGAGTCTATAAATATTTTCATTTCCTTCAATTATATCAAGAACTGTTTTTGAAACAGAGAAGGCATGGATGGCTGGGAAATGGTGTGGGGATGCAGAGCTGGAGGCCACGTGAACCGTGTCCACTGGAAGGGTGGCTGCTATCATTGTGCACACAGTTGTCATGTGAAGTCCAAGTCTACAGAAACCCATTCACTGTCTGCTGTGAAACACTGAGATTATTTTCTGCCCAGGGAATCCATTATCACACAGAAATGAGAAATGGCACATGGATAAAAAATAGTAAGAGGCTGTGTTTATTGCCAAAAAAAAAAAAAAAATCCCCATTACTGCACAAAAAGAAAAGGATTTTGGAGTCAAAAGATCAAGATTCAAGTCTGAACTCTACCACTTATTCCATCTGTCACTTTGAGCAAACCTATTAGCCTCTCTGAGCCAAATTTCTTCATCTAGAAAAAGAGAATAATAATCATTGATGACATTGAGTGGGTGGCCTTTATGAGCCATGTGCTTTGCTATATTATATTTGATCTTTCTATCAAAATGCAAAGTAGATATGATTAGTGCCAATATATAGGTGAAGAAACAGTCACTCAGAGAACTTCAGTGACTTGCTCAAAGTAATGCCACCAGAAAGAAGTGAAGGTTTTGTTTGTAGTCAAGTTCTGACTCTAGCAATGCTATTAGTGCAACCTCTGATAAGATGTTTAACCTCTTTAGACCTACTATGTGCTTTACCTTACAAAAAGCATATAAAACCTAGTTTCTAGGAGAGATAATTTGAAATTCCTCCATATTACAATATTACCAACTTACACGTTAAAGGAAAATGGCTTTCCTTCATTCTTCCATGTTAAACCTAATTCTGTGTCTTCAGAGAATAACAAAAAGAGGATGTACTCTCCTCTTTGTGTATAATAAGAACAACCTAAATTAAGGAAGCATAAACACATAAAATAAAAGTATTAGATTTTGAGCATGTCACAAGTAGCATAATGATGATGAATTCTACTTATTCCACAGCAATTCCCCTCCTGTGTGTAAACCAAACACATTCAATACGTGACACAAGAGTTGACATGAAACCTTGATTACCTTTGCTTCATTGTCTCATGTACTCTCCCATGCTGGACACACTGTTCCTCCAATTCTTCATTTCTTCTCTGTAGCTTTCCCAATTTATCATATGTATACCTTTTTTCTTGACTGAGTTGAGCTATTTCAGATCTAGAGAAGTGAAAACACAAAAATAATAGATGTTAAAGGTTCTTATTACTAGGGCATATTGTTATTATATAACCTTAACATTATCTTAAACTGCATACTTTAACATAATAGTATAATGAAAACTATATCCTTTGCAAAAGAAAATATTTCAGAAATGGCAAGATACATTGTAGAGACTCACGTGTTAGACAGAAAAAGGAATAACAACTTATTCTAATAGAAATGGCTTCCCTAAGGAACAAGACAAAAATGATAATGATCAAATCTCTTTTTCAAAAGACTATTGTTCATTTAACAAATACTTACTGAGTGCTTGTTATAGGCCAAACACTATGCTGTCAAAGAAGAAACCCTAGGCCTAATTTCTATAACAGAGTTTCTTTTAATTAACATAACCAGTTTAATGGCACACGGTTAAAATGAAAATAGTTCTTTACCGGTTAATTTTATGTGTCAACTTCGTTGGGCCATGGTGCCCAGACATTTGGCCAGACATTATTCTGGACATTTCTGTGAGGGTGTTTTTTAGATGATATTAACATTTAAATTAGTAGACTTTGAGAAAAGCAGATTGCCGTCAATGCAGGCGGGCTTCATCCAATCCACTGAAGAGCTTAATAGAAAAAAGATTGACCTCCCCTGAGCAAAATGGCAATATCCTATTTTTCGTGTCTTAGATGACAATCCAAGTCTCAAAATTTGAAGATCAGAAAGATGTTTATCCAAGAAAAGTTATATTCCTTTCCCTGTATTAAGTAAACTCTAAATTACTGCCTACTGCCACCATCTCCTCACCCACTAATGCCTCATCAGTTAGAATGGAAAGTATAAAACTCTTGTTATGTTATGAGTCGTTTTCACGTTAATGATTGGTTTGTTTTCCGAAGACTCCTGACATAAAATTAATTCCCTTTAAAGAAAGGATTCTTCTAGTAGGCAAGATAGCCTTTTCTTCCTGGTCAGGAAAGGATTTGGATTTGCTAAGGGAAATCTTACTTTACAAATTGTTCATCCCAAGGACCAGGCTGCTCAAGTGTATGGAACAAAAACTCTTTCTTTTAGTTCACCTCATTCTTCATTTTGTTTTCATCTTGGTTCAAATGTCATCCCAAAGGAGGCTCGCCCTGATTAATACCTTGCAGGTCTCAATATGTCAGCACGTTTTTTGAAGCTACCTCTAGCCTTTATGCATACATTAGCTTATAATTTATTCTTTTAAATTGTGCTCTGTGCCTTGTCTTTCCTACCAGATTCTGTATGAGAGCATGGATTATCTCATTTTCAAGTTCAGATCAAGTGCTCATTCTACATTTGCTTCTCCTAATAAGCATCCACCTATATTTGAAATAGTACAAAAGGAGTTAATAATGACTTAGGTTTCTCCTTTCAGAATCACATACAATACAAAAGAATTTAGAGGCAGTTATAATAAATTTTTGATCTGGTATCCCTTCCAAGATTAGTATCTCCTATCATACCATGCACTAAAATAAAATTCAAAAGAAGAAAAAAAATCCTTAAACCAGATTAGAAAAAATGCAGAACATTGATCTTTTCTCAGGCACTTTCCAAGCAAAAGGCATTTTTAAAAAGAAAAATCACAAAGAAAAAAATAGATTTTACAATATAAAAATACAAAACTTTTATGCATAAAAAAATCACATGTTTAAAATATATCATAGGTTTGTGTGAGAGTATTCATTGTAGCATTGTTTCTAGAAACAACCTTTCTTTGCAACCCATAATCTGGAAACTTAACCAAGAAATCTATCAACAGGAGCTTGGTTATGTTACTTATTATTCTGATAATGTGGCTATTTATAAGTGATATTTATTGATCTAAAACTGTGAAATATTGGTAAAAAAGAGAAAACATTAAAAGTCAGCATGTATAATGTGATTTCATTTTATAATTTAGAAAAATATTTTGACATGCATACCAACTATTAATATTGGTTATTGCTGGATGGTAGGATCAGGAATGTTTTCTCTGTTCTTTATTCATCCTTTTCCATACTTTCTAAATTTTTTAAATAGACATGTATTTTATTTTTTTTTAAATAAATTCATTCTGATTTTGAAAAAAATCATAATAAAACAAAATGTAGATGCCACTGGTGGGGGAGGTTCTGTGTGGAAGGAACAGGGAATATATGGGAGTTCTGTACTTTCTGTCCAGTTTTGCTGTGAACCTAAAACTGCTCTAAAAAATAAAGCTTATTAATTAAAATCAATGTAAACAACAGGAAATTATTTACAAAAATAAGACAAATAAACATTAAAAGCATCATTTAATGAAACACTAACTGCACTCTCCATCAAAATTCCAATTAAAAAGTATAAGAAATATTGAAAATATCTACAGAAGAAACACAAATGATCAATAACATTCATAACATATTCAATTTCACTATTATTCAAAAAATAGCACAACAAAACCAGATACTACCACCAAATATTTACTGCACGCCACCGTATAACAAACAGTGAAATCCATCCTTTACATTCATGATCTCAATTAATCCTATAAGGTAATTGTAAGGGTTTCTTTTCTTTTCTCTGTGAAGTAAACATGAAGTTGAATAATTTGCCTAAGGTCATCCAAGTAGCCAAGCCCAGATACCACTTAGTCCACCTCTAAAGGGGTGGTTCCACCCACTGTGCAATATTGCCTCTCATTCTTTTTAAAAAAAATCTCACTTCTTTGTAATGTTATTTACTAATATGGCTACATATACAGTGATTCGAAGTTAGTGTAGTACTTAAGCAAGGTAAAACACATTAATACCCTTAAAAGGATTCATCGTCTTAGACCAGCAATTAAGGAAACAATCAAAAATTTAGATTTAGGTACAAAGTTTTTGTTGTATTATTATTAAAAAGTGGTTAAAAATTGGAAGCATCTTAAAAGCCTAATAATTCCCATACACGCAAATCATTTAATAAAGTTTTGTTTTCAGAGTATTTACTGATATAGAAAAATGTTCATTAGATATCAAATGAAAAAGCAGACACAAAACTGTATATATGGTATAATCTCAATCACACTATAAATGTACACAGACATACACATGAAACATGACTGAAGGGAAATATATGAGAGGTAAGAACAGTTATCTCTGGATGGTAGTGGCACAGGAAATTTTCCTTAATTCTTCTTTGTATTTTCCAAATTCCCTGCATTGAGGATGTCTTACATAATCCCAAAAATATAAATGTTATTTATAAAGTACATATCACTATCAAGTGTGTATTGCAACAATCCTTTCTTCTGCTTCGCATATTTTTGTTTTTTTCTTTATTTGTAATTGTAATTTGCCTACCAACTTCCATTTTTCAATAAAAATTTGACATATATGCCTGCACATCATCCTTTTTCTGTCCGGAGCTCATGATATGTTCCTAGAACTAGTAGTTTGCAAAGCTCAAAGAGTAAACTTACAAGTTTTCTGTTAGTTCAGAGATACATTTCTGGCATGATTATCCTGTGTCATATAAAAGGATAATTGACTCTAATCCATTTTCATAGAAAATTTAGGCAATTTCTGGCTTTACAGAAGCATGAACTTTCCCCTGTATTTTTATATACCAGTTATGTTGTATAATTGCATTTGCATGAAATATATTTTACTACTATAATTCGGATTAAAATGATAATTGCTTTCAAAGGGAAATACAATATCTTAATTTTTTATTCTTTTAGGTTCTAGTTTGACTTTTGGTAACAATTAGCAGAGGCCAACATCAGTCTCCTCTTGTAGAAAATATAATTTTTATAGTATCCCAACCTAACATCATCTAAACATGCAAAGGAAAAAAACAGTTCAACCGGGTGTGTGTTCTTCACCTCAATTAAACTCACACAGTTGGATACCTACTGTTGCCAAAACAGTAATATAATTTATACATTATAGTCCACACAGTAAAACTACACTAAAAGTCATTTAACAATATTTATAACACCATAAAGTATAGTGTTAAAATATATGAACTGCAATATGTACCAAAATTATAAAATTTGTTTCTCATCATCAGTGATTAAAACCAGGATCATTGCTCTAGCCTCAATACTCACAACCCTGGTGACAGATTAGAATTCAAATCTTAATGATCAATTTACAATTAACAAGATAGAAGTGAAACAAATTAAACCAACCATTATATATAACGAGACCCCATGGACTCCCATTGTTCCTCTTAATTACAAAACTCAAATCACAAATACACAATAGGCAGTGTTAGACATCAGTCCACAAGCCTCACAACCCAGAAAGTGACAATGACAGAAAAGAAAGAAGCAAAACCACATAGACCCTGGTTCTATGCTCTATCCTGTTCTTTTCAATGTGCAAGAGGTGGAAACTAAAACCTAGCACACACTTCTCTCCACTCTGTGGCTGGCAGAGGCTCACTCCTTGCCAGCACCCAATCCTTCCAAGCTCTCCCAGGCCAGGTGTTAGATAGCACTGCAAACCGCACTGCAACGTTTTACTGCTGATTCATCTAAGCGCGTGGGGAGAGAGAACACTTCCTTCACTTTGATAAAGAAAAATCACAGTTGTACCAAAGATATTTAAATAGCTCCGTTTACCTCCCTCAAAAAACAACCCCATAACTGTAATAAGCTCTCAGAGTACTGGGGAATACAGAAGGAAGGATAGCGAAAGTTTATGTGAGCTTCAACTAAAATCAGCCAGAATGTCTGCCTGGTGCCAATTAAAAGCAAAATGGAATTGATTGTCTTGCCTGATGGTGAAAAACAAGCTATATAAAATGCACAGAATCGGCAGTTCATTTTAAGTTTTAAAATGGGACGTGCCATTCACAAACCCCGGGGTTACAGACACCACTACGTGCAGTGTGGAGTACACACAGTGCGCAAACTACTGTGCTAATCATTATGGAGGCTTCCAGAAAACAGAAGCAGTCGTCACTGCCATAATGCGACTTACGGTCTACTTGGGGAGAAAACACATACAACAGACACACACACAGAGGTACCATTTCAAAACATTTTCACAGAGCAACAGAGCAGCCTAGCATGAAGCTGGGGCAGAGAGTAAGGGTGTACGTGCACGCCGAGCCCACGCTGTCAGCTTTCCCGTCATTCTGCATGGGCTTCAGTCAAATGACTAGATCTGTGAGTTTAAAATCTTGTTTTAAATGGTAGGAATCTATTTGTTTAGTTGGTATTTTGAAAAACAAGACTCTTAGAGTAATGTTGCTAGTAACAGAAGAGGGAAAAATATGTCTTAATTATTGCTCAATACAAAATAAATACACTTACTTTCAAGAAGAATTTTACTGTAATACTCTGAGGAAAAGCTGGACCAAAATTACCATATGAATTGCATAAGTATAAATTTGGAGACTGAGTTTCCACAATGACAAAACTTTAGAAACTCCAAGATTTTCCTTACCTCAAAGCACAGGGAAAATTATTTATCCCAATAGTTTGGCATGGGGTATGCAGAGGCACACTCCTGGAGGGCTTCTTCAGGGTTTACTACATTAATAATTTGTATTTTAAAAGAAGCAGTTTAAGCCCTTCAAGTTTTATAGGTGGATTCAAAGCAGAAGGTAACATCAAAATGGAATGTAAAACTTAACATGAATGAGTTATTGAAAATGTCATAGTAAGAAGCCAGGGAGAAATGAAACTGGAACTTAAAGAAATTAAGAACAACCCTAAAATCACAATTTGTCCTATTCACTACTTTCTTGTGAGGCGCACAAAATGCACTTTTCGTAAGTTTTAGGGGCGCTTGAGAGTTTTAAAAATAGTAAGTAACAATTTATCAAGTGTTTACTACTTGCCAGGCCTTGGTTGAGTCAAATTGTAAAGTTACAGTAGGTGCCTGCTTTAATTCATCAGAGTTACAAAATACAACTAGATCTACATTTTCCTGATCTGGCTGTTTTAAAAAGGCTTTCATTGTGGCATAGACTTATGTCCGTCAGAAAATGACAGTCAGACTTTCCCTGGCAAAGACAATGGCTATGTAAAATGATACCCAAATTACCAGTCAAGACCCTTAAAAATGCCACCAGTGAAAATAATAGCAGCTACTGTGTATTACTATGTGTCAGGCACTGTGCTAGGCACTTGATACGTGTATGTATGTGTATCTATATACACAATTCTAATTCCCATAACAATCCTTCAGTGTGGCTTTAGAAATGTTTTTACAGAAGGAGAAGCTGAGGCTTGGGGAGATGAGGCCAGGTACCCAAGGTTACAAAGCTCCAAGTGGGAGAGTGAGATTCAAACCTAGTTCCTCTGAATTGCCACGTGTTCTTTACTGCACACTGCCAGCCATCAACAATGGAACAGACTGGCATCAGAAGTCAGATCAGGAGGTGCGAATAGCACCACACCTATTTGTTTCATTCATTCATCATTTATTCATTAAGTGCCATCTATGTCAGATACAAAAGAATACATCCAGTTTACAAAGTAGTGTTCAGAAGCTGGAGGAATGAGAAGCAGGAGGAGCAATAGAGGTGCTGAGTTAGACCAGTACAGGCAAAGATGACAGATCTAGGGGAGGAAAAAGAGGGCCTAGGGGCACAGAGTAAGTTAACCGTTACATGCCAAGGACGCTTACTTCTCCACGGAAATTTAAAGGTTAATTTTTCCTTCCCAAAATACTGTAATTACCATAAGAAAGAACATATACTTTGGAACCAGAAATACCTATGTTAGAACCCTAGCTCTCCCACTCACCAGTTATTTAAACAGTTTTGGTTTCCTTATCTGGAAGATAATAATTCCTGCCTCAAGTTGTGGTGAGAATTAAATAACATATACCAAGCACCTTTTTGTCTCTTTTATATAATAAATTTCCCTAATTAGGTCTCCTTGGAGAGCAAGATCAGTAATCATTCACAAACCAATTTTAGACCTAACACATTTATATAAAACCCAGATTAATATCATTTTATCCCTAAATGACACAATCTTGTTTGTTTGCTTCTAACAAATTACTTTTGGATCTATGTGGTGCAAATCAAGTATTTCTGGTTAAGAATAGCTACTGTTGATATTTTATGGGTCTCTTTCATGACAAAATCATTTGGTTTTCTTGGTCAAATTTCCTTGAACTATCTGGTATTTTGGCACCTAGGTTTTCCCCTACCGAAATACAATCTTAGTATATGCTAGGAAGGTGCGCATGTCAGAGTTCATTCTTGGTGGTTACAGGAGCCTCTGCCTTCCTGTGAGCAGGGAGAGTTGGATGCACGAGCCCTCTGATTCCCCAAAAGATTCAGGGATGGGGGTTCTATCAGCTAAGACAGCTTGTTGATGCAGGACTCCAAGATGGAGCTCAGAGTGATCAGATATGCCCTGATCCTCCCAGAAATCCTTTCCGAATGAAACATCTAGGTCAGTAGTTTGTTTGCTGAGCCATATTTCCTGCTCTCAATAGATCTATGTGAGTTTCAGAAAAATGCAGAAGAGAAGACACACAGGCATTTTTTTCATTAAGTTATCATATAAAGTAGTATTTGACATCTTATCAGTTATGTGAATATTGCCTTCCATAGTTCAATTTAAAGCGATTCTGTCCAATGTCTTTCATTTACAAAAGAAGAAACCATAGTCCAAGTAGGTCAAATACATTTGTCCAAGATTATTCAGTTACTGTCGGAGCTGAGATGGGGAGTCGGGCTTCTTGCAGTTTAGAATATGAAATAATTTATTCATTGAGATAATCTGACTAGAAAGTGTACAGAAAAAAGTCATTAAGATTCCAATCAATGGATTTATAAAAGAGTAGTATGCCTATAAAATGAATGATGGCTGTTCTATTAAAATATAACAATTTTAGGAGAAGGGAAGAATAGTTTTGGTTTATTTATTTCAAAGTACCATCTACTTTCATTTTTATATATACACATTTCATCTGTTATCATTTAACCTAAAGTCAGCTTTTGTGTTCATGGTGAATTGTAACAATAGATTAAAATGTGTTAACCATACCAATGTAAGATTTTATAACTGCTTGATTTATCTGCATCTTTATGTTATTACCATATTGATCCTTCTTTCCTGAAACTTCAGTTTTCAATTCTAAACATTAAAACGTCAAATAATAGTACATACACATAATCATGAAAAAACATAAAAGCGTATGGACAATTAAGAAAATGTCCATATGTAGAAAATATTTTCAAAGAAAACATCAGCAGATACCTAATTTTGACATTAAACTATAAAACAGTGCAAATGCTGTTTTTTAAGGAAAAATTAGAGTAATCACACAAACAGTGCTCTTGAAAGTATTCTATAACATCACCTACCTGGTTTTTTGAGAGATTTGTTCCAGTTTCTTGGCTAATGTACAGCATTCTTCCTTTAACTTTGTCAAAAATGTATTCTGGGAGGTCAGCAACAAATACTGCTCATTTTCTAGAAATAACAATAAACCCCCACCAACATAAGATGTTTATGGTTGTCACTCTGCAGTGCTTCCATACACAGAGTGGTAAAGTG
This sequence comes from Pongo pygmaeus, assembly GCF_028885625.2. Taxonomy (NCBI): domain Eukaryota; kingdom Metazoa; phylum Chordata; class Mammalia; order Primates; family Hominidae; genus Pongo; species Pongo pygmaeus. Next base: position 5,698,881 of record NC_072373.2, read on the forward strand.
CTTAGACCCCTACACATTTCCAATAAGCCACTAGATCACCTTCAATGTCCTAAGTCAAAGGACTTATCATCTGGAAAGACACTCAATCTTGGGAGTCATTTATTTTCAACATAATTATACACTAGAAACATTTTTCATCATACCAGCTTGGTGTAACATTTTAACATGTTAATAAAGTGTCAAATACCTCAAGTGGAAGAATAGATGCTTATATCTTTGCAATATGCAAGATATTATATTTTTATTTTGACAATTTTACTATAAACAGAGTGTCAAAAATTATCACAACCAGATAACTCAAAACTAAAATCATCGAGGAATTCTCTTCTACACTGTAATCCATGCTTTGTTTCATATTTGCACACATGGTTTACTACCACCACCACCCCCAGTCTTGCATACACTTCTCTAATTATGAAGGTAAAAATGTGTATTTTCTTCACAATTTTAATTTCATTGTCAACAGCATGAGCTTCAATGGAGATGTGGTCAAAGAAATTGAAAACAGTGTGATTTTGTGTATGTGTGTACAAGACAAAAGGAAATGTTCTTAAGGTGGTTTTAACAGTTAAATACACTCTAATCTAATGCTTAGATTCTGCCCAAGACTCTGATCACTAGGATCATGCTAGCAGTGGGGGCAAAAACAATAATTTATCCTACAATTTCCTCTTTTTGTTTTTAGAGGAAAAACATCTACTAAACCTGGTGAATTTTCGTTTCTTCTGGCCAAATGCTGTTGGAAGAAAATCTCTACTGAAAGTGCTAGAGGGAATTATGTGAGTCAATATGACATTTGCCTCTTCATAAGTAAATAGATTATTTAATGACTTGCCTGTTAGCAATTTTTCACCCATAGGATAAGAAATAATTTTTTACTGTGTCATCAAATACAATATATTAATACATTAAATCATATGAAAATTACCTCTAAGCATAAGTTTTAAGAGGCCTTTATTTCTTTTCAATTTTAGCCAATGATTGGCAAAAAGCATATAGCATACAAATCAAAATAAATCAAGGCACTAAAATTAAGCAACATTTTTCTGGAAGAGACAGGATCAATTAAACTTTTGTTTTAATAGTACAATCAGTGTGGAGTATGTGGTGTGGAATTATAATGACTGACACTGTCTTGTTTTGACTAACACTGTCTGTGAACACACAACTCAAAAGTGAAAGAAACTACATAATGCTCTGACTGAACAAATCAAACTGTCTATTTTCAAAGTGCATTTTACTTTCAAATTAAAGGTAAAGAGTTACTGGCCAACTCAGTCTGCAGAATAGTGCCAATGTGATGAAAGATGGCAATTTTTAGCCAAGCTGCCAGCTGTGGTCAATGCCTTGTATTAGTGAATTTTAACAGCAGTTGTGAGAACTTGAAGAATGCAAAGGATTAAACATCACTCTAGATTGGGTTGGGGGAGGTGGGGAAATCATACAAATGCTAAAAATGTTCGAAGCTGCAAAGATTAAATAAAGGAACATATCAATTTGGAGCCACTGAATTACATCCAGCTGCGACAGTGAATTAAGAACCGATTAATGGCTAAAGCTTTTCTCCAGTTTGGATGCTGAAGCAAACTCATTAGGCTTTTAGAGTAGCTATAATGTGTGTACTGTGGGAACTGTTCAATGCTATTCAGGAGACTCTAACTGTAAGCTCAGAGCATTTCCCGCAGAGCTTCTGATGCTATTTTCTTTATATAACATGTGTGCCTGAAAACCCAGCCAAAAACAAGCCCTTTGTTTTTCTACTTTGTTGTGGTCTCTCTCAGCTTTACGTTTCTTGAACACAGGTAAATAAACTCATAATCCAGATGGTGCAACAGATGTGAGAGCAGCACTCTGAAATCAACAGACAGTGGGCAATACTTTCCATTTTCTCTTTTAAACGCTAACTAATATGTAATTCGGAATCTCCGGTGTAGTTAGCATCTGCTCCCTTCGGCCAGCCAAAGGTTACAGGTGTTCCTGATGTCATTTCACAGTAAGGCGTGGGCCTGGCTTGTGAGCGAGTGCCCAGGCTCTAATCTTTCCCTACCACCTACCAGTTTTGTCATGCTGGGCCTCCATTTGCTGTATCTTCTGTGTCAGCTCCTGCTCTCTTTGCTGGGCCTGAAGGGCTTGGGCCTTTGCTTCCTTGCTAAAGCTCTGCTGAATGCTATCTTTTTCCTGTCTGCAAAACAGAGAGGAGACATACAGAAATTTAATCTGCAAATGCACAAACCCCCATCATGTCCCCTATAGACCAGAGAGAGCTGATACATAGTAAATTGTTAAGCATAAAAAGACAAGGACCTTTCTACTGACCCTCTCCCACTTTAGGGGGAAGATCCAAACAACCTTCCACACAATGTTAAATACGTGCCATGAATCCAAATGGACTAAAGTGTGCAGTGTCAAAACATCATAACAACTAAATAATGGTGTTTTGTAACTTTAAAACACAAACCTTTTTTCTCTAACATTCTTAATGTTTTACACTACCAATGAATGTTTCATCTTCTGGGTGGTCAATGTTTCCGAGATACTGGAACTCTAGGAACAAAACTTAAATTCTTAAAATTAAGCTTTGTAGACCACTTCTGTTTTCATTCTAAACTTAAAATGGAATCTTAAATATAATGCAGGAGCCTCTATCTAGAGGCAAGTAACTGATTCTGCAGTGCCACATGTTTTCACTAAATATCTTCACACATCAGGCCATATAATGGGAATATAAACACAAATATGAATATGAATAACTTCCCCCAGCCCTTCATCATAAAATCCCTCTTGGGTCACGTTGAAAGAAGTTGCAGGATGAAAAGCTTCTGTAGTCAGACAACATCCCATCGTACTGTGATAGGACACTGACCTATCCCACTGGGTCAATAACCAAGCACGGTGGCTCCAAAGAGAGAAACTTCCTAAACAATTAGAACCTGGGGAATGCAAAGGACCTCAATGCTGGCAGCACTGTGGATACTGACAGTGTGTGTGTGTGCATGTACATGTGTGCACACACACACACACACACATTAGGATAGTTCTTCAAACTCTAAATATGGGTAAGTGGTATGCGGGTTTCCTTCAATTAACTGACTTAGTTATTTCTAACTCCTGATCTCCTTGTGGGCATGTCTCATCCATGCTGCTTTAGTTTACTAATTGAGATATTTACTGCTTAGCCTTTGCCAAACTAAAAATAAACAATTCCATAAAGCTATCACTACTAGTCTATGTACCGCTGTGGAACTTCAATTCACTGGCTTCTAATTATAAAGCAACATAAGGAAAGCCTGTATTAAAATTGGTCAATGCATGTGGTAATGCTGTAGTGTAAAATTCTGGAATGAAAATACACCCACACCTCACTCAAATGGAATCATTGGGGGTCCATGCTAAATGTGAAATAAGGTCCTGTCTGGTACTTCTAATAACAACACCTCCCCCCGGGATGTGGTCCAAGGTCTTGCGTCGCACTCAGTTCCAAACTAGTATATACAACAAATGGATAGTCAGACTAGGCTACTCTTTGCCTCCCCAGTCACACCATGTCTTTTCTGGCCATGGATCACTGCACATGTCTCTTCCTCTTCCTGGAAAGCCCCGCCACCTGCCCACTCAATCCCCCTGTAAGATGTATACATACGACTGCCCCCTTCAGACCTAGCTCAAAATTCTTCCCCTCTCCTTCCTCTCTCCTGAATTAACTATTCTTCCCTCAATGACCTCAATATATGTTGTGTACCTCGTACAAAGATAGTATTGATCACACTTTAGTTATTGTTTTACATGTCTGCTTCCTTTGTCGTCTTTGTCTCTCTATACCCTCAGCCCAGCTCAGTGCTTGGCACACAGGAAGTGGGCAGTGAATATTTCATGATTGGATGTTGTTATACTCTTGTCATAGGGGAAAGGAAGGCTGCTATCTTTATGTGTAGCTGGAGAATCTGCTTAAGTCTTACAAGAGGAGGCAAAAACTTTTCAGACATGTTAGAAAAAGGTGCTTGGAAGAGAATGGTTCTAATGGCTCTGCCAGCTGGAGACCGTGCTGCTAAAGGAGTCAGCTAAAAAAAAAAAAAAGCCCTGTGGACTCTAACCATCCCCAAGTCAGACCCCCTGCTGGGACAGGAGACAGAGATAGAAACCTGGGGCTCTGCAACCCCTAACAATTGGCTGACATAAATGCATTCTCCAACACCAATACCCATCTGAGAGTGAAAGAGGCACCATTAATAATTATACCAAGATAACAGTCACAACTGAAACTACCCATCACAAATTGGCACTTAAGGTTCCCCAGTGTAAAGTGATTGTCAATCTCACCATCAATTTTTAGAATAAGCTGCCTAACTACCGATATTCTAAATTGACTACAGGCCAGGCACGGTGGCTCACATCTGCAATCCCAGCACTTTGGGAGGCTGAAGCGGGCAGATCACTTAATGCCAGGAGTTAGAGATCAGCCTGGCCAACAAGGCAAAACCCTATCTCTACTAAAAATACAAAAATTAGCTGGGCATGGTGGTGCATGCCTGTAATCCCAGCTACTCAGCAAGCTGAGGCAGCAGAATCACTTGAACCTGAAAGGTGGAGGATGCAGTGAGCCGGGATTGTGCCACTGAACTCCAGCCTGGGTGATAGAGTGAGATTCTGTCTCAAAATAAATAAATAAAAATAAAAAATAAATTGACTATAGAAAAGAACTACTGTCATAATTGAAGTCCTTTTTATAAAATAAAACAATTTAAAAGACTTCTACCAACAAATGTTGAGTTACACGTCAACTGATATTTCTTGAATCCTTCCCCAAATTTCCCTTTATTTGGGAAACTACACATTACGTTTCATTGCCTAGGAACATGACATAGTCTTGCTTTCCAACCTCCTTTCCCCTTCCACTTTCCTATGTTGCCTTCTCTCCTCTCTTGCAGGTTCTGACTTGGTAGGCTTTTTATAAATTCCCAGAATGTTAGAACTAAAAGGGAACCTCAAATGTGTTTCATCAAACCCTCTCACTTTACAGTTGGAAAAAAAAAAAAAACCTACTAAAAAATCCCCAAGGGTCACAAAGAATTTGAAGTCTGCTTATAGGGTGCATAGTTAATGATTTAAAGGCAGAGGTAGGATTAAAATGTTTTTATTTAGGGAACCCTATAATACTCTAGAGCAGGGGTATGCAATCTTTTGGCTTCCCTGGGTCACACTGGGAGAATCGTCTTGGGCCACACATAAAATATACTAAAACTAACACTAACGACTGCTGATGAGCTGGGGGAAAAAAAGGAAAAGAAAAGAAAAGAAAATCACACACAAAAAATCTCATAATGTTTTAAGAAAGTTTACCGGTTTGTATCGGGCTGCATTCAAAGCTGTCCTGGGCCACCAGTTGGACAGCTTACTCAGCTTGCAGCCTGGATGGTTTTGAATGTGGCCCAACACAAATTCATAAACTTCCTTAAAACATTATGAGATTTATGCACGGGCCTTTTTGTTTTTTCCTTTTTAGCTCATCAGCTATCATGAATGTTAATGTCTTTTATGTGTGGCCCACAGTTCTTCTTCCAGTGTGGCCCAGGCAAGCCAAAAGATCAGACACACTGCTCTAGAGGTAATACAATAATGGATTGAAAAAATTATAAAAAGCACGTAGGCATTCAAGGAGCAACTAGAGAAGAATGTAAATCAATGCATTAAATATTTATCAGAACTCTCTTATGTGAAAGGCACTCTGCTAGGCACTGGGTCAAATAAAGATAAATAAGACATGCTCCTTGCCCCTAGCAGGGAGTTCAAAATGGCCAAACACAAAGTAGATGGTAAAATACTTCATAAGAAAGGTACAAGGGGAAAATTTACCAAAGCATAACAAAATGAGAGTCAAATCCAGCTGGGTGTGAAAGCCTGGTGAAGGATGGTCAAGCTAGTCTCTCCAATTGGTTTGCTTTAATTCCCACTCAAAACACTGAGTAAAAAAGAATTTCTTGGTAGTTATGGGGCTGAAAGATTTATTCACAATTGCTCAAAACAGGAAACAACTTAAATGTGCATCAACTGTTCAATGGATAAACTGTGGTATAGTCTAACCATGGCTAGGAAGAGTAGAAATAAAAAGGAACAATGCTACATACAGCACTTGGCTGAATCTCAAAAGCAGTACACGTAGTTTAAAAAGCCAGACACCAAAGACATGTATTATGATGTCATTCACAGGCCATTCAAGACAAGTAAACACTACGGGACAGAAAGTAGATCTATGTTGCCAGGATTTGGAAGTAGGAGAGGGGTACCAGGGAGCAAAAGGGCACAAGGACATGTTTTGGGTTGATATAAATGTTCTTCTATGTTATGACTATGATCTTTCCACAATTCTATATATTTGTCAAACCATATCTACCTGCACAGTTAGAAATTGGTGATATTTTATTATATTTAAATTTACCCCAATAAAGCTGATTTTTAAAAGGAGCAAATCAGTGGCTCACACCTGTAATCCCAGCACTTTGGGAAGCCAAGGCAGGTGGATCACTTGAGCCCAGGAGTTCGAGACCGGCCTGGGCAACCTGGTACAATCCATCTCTACAAAAAAATATACAAAAGTTAGTCAAATGCGGTGGTGTGTGCCTGTAGTGCAGCTACTCAAGGAGCTGATACAGAAGGATCACTTGAGCCCAGGGAGGTCGAGGCTACAGTGAGCTGTAACTGCACCACTGCACTCCAGCCTGGGTGACAGAGTGAGACCCTGTCTCAAAAAATAAAAATAAATAAATTAATTAATTAATTAAAAGAGGAGCAAATGGTCTAGAATAGGAACATCCACCTTTATCCTCCAAGTTATTCACATCGCCTGTAATCCAGGCATATGTAGGCCATGTCAATGTTTTCTTCATAAAAATTCAGAATTAAAGGAGTGAACAAGTACTGGCTAGGCCTCAAACACAGACTACATATACATGGAAGCATAGTCATTCCTTTTTACCAATTATAGTTCTGGTTGATTGCATTTTCTAAAAATGGTCACAATGATATTTACCATCCCATTTTTTAGAAACGGGACTGAAGCATTAAGCTTATATTTTTGATACTCAACTTTTTCATATCATTTATTATTTTAAATCTTGCAATTTAAAAAATGTTCATGTCACAGAGCAAAAATGATTTGTTAAACAGATTTTTTAAAGTGCATTTTCTAATGATGTTAAATTTAGCTCAACAATGAGCCTGGGACAGAAAAAATGAAAGGCTCAAGTCTGGGAACAAGGACCTGGTAGTTGTGGGGTTGAGGCACCAATCCCACCTTCCATGTTCCTACTCACATTTTTACTGATGTCTGAAGTTCCAATGTAAGACATACAACTCTTTTGGCTAAAAGGTGTTTCCCTTCTAAGATAAAATTTTGTGAGCTTTGTGATAGTAGCATATTGGTATGAAAAAACTTGTGAGAATTTATAACATGCTTACTGGCTGAAAATCATTAAGGAATACAGATAGAAGGGGCAGGGAGGTGCTGGGTACTGATGTGAGTTTAGACAGAAAATGTACATTTGTCCCAATATTGGTGCTATTAGCTTTGATAGCTTGATTAACATCATTGGGGTGCCAGACGATTTTAACGACAGGCCTCCAGGGGACAGGAAATCCCTCTTTGGTAGTATTCACCAATTTTCAGTGTAGACACTTCCACCATGCTCTATTTTAAGCTACCAAAGTGACATCACTGAATACCAAGTTGGGAAGAAATACACATAATTGGCTCTCACGAGCTGGTACAAGTCAGACTCAGCAAAACAGCAGTTAGCTGAGCTCTCCCAGGCCTCTCTACTGTAAAGTTACTCTTTTCCTCGCTGTATCAGGTTGGCGCAAAAGTACTTTTAATGGCAAAAATCACAATACTTTTGCTCCAACCTAGTAAGTAAGAGGTAATTTGTTGGGAGATGCCAAGACTATGCAAACATCCTATTCTTCATCGAGCTCTCACCTAATAGTTTTACATCCAAAAATGACTTTTTTACTCCATCATTCTTTCTCTATTTTTTAGTTAACATTGTATTATAAGAAAGAGCTTTCCCTTCTCTCTCATTTATTAATTCATTAATATCAGCATGGAGTCATGGATTCATATCTTATTCAGTGGGTTATAATCCATTATGATTATTATTTTTATGCTCAATTTATCCTGGATTTGGCCAGGGGGAACCCTTTCAAGGTGGTTCCTATGTGACATGTCTGTATTGTTCATGTGGCTTTCTATTTCCACAAAATGTCGCAGGCTCATCTTGTAATGTCCTTGTACCAGTCTTGGAATCAGCATTTGACCAAGCAGCTGTTTTTGTGCCTTTAATGGAGAATGGTATTTAGAAACCAGGATCTGTCACTAGGTGGTGCTCATTGCTACTGCAAAATCATTGCTTCTAGGTCACCTTGGTGGACTAAGTCTGGATATGAATATACATTTAAGTGTATAAATGTGAATATAAATATAAATATTTGTCTGTATCCTATATAAATATATGCATACACATTCATACTGGTCTTTCCAATTACAACCCAACAACATACATAGAACCTTGTCTCCCTTTCTTCCATAATTGTAATTTTTTCCTCAATAGTAAGAAACTTGGTTTCTATTATTCTCGACATACTTGTTTGTTCAAACTTGGAATACACAGAAAGTAGTTTCAAAATTAATAATCTATGGAAAGCAAATCTACTAGTAACTAGATTTAAATATTTGCTTACAGTTTTGTTTTGTTTTGCCTTGTTTTTTAAACAAATGTATAGGTACTTTTTGAGTTTATTCTCTTTGTGCTCTGGGAAGATGACACCTTGAGAGGCAACAGAGTACAGCCAAACTCACAGAGCTAGAGGGTCAGAGTATGGCATCTACCACCTTATCACCTGTGTGACTACAGACTAATAACTTTCTTCCTTTAATCCTGGGGTTCTTCATTCAAGCAGAACAAAAAGAAAATCCAACCTTAAAGGACTAATCATTTTAAGAAGCTACTAATTACTAATGTTTACACATAAGCTAAGGTCTTTACATGCATTCTTTTATTTAATCCTCATACCAACCATATAAAGTAGGTTCTCTTAGTATCTTCACTTTATAGATAAGAAAATGGGGGCCTAGAGAGGTTATACAGTATGTCCAAGTTCTTTAGTTATTAAAGGTTATAGCCAGGAAATCCAGGGCTATCTGACTCCAAAGTCCACAGTGAATCACTGTGCTTCAATCTCTTCTTTTATCAGGGATGTAGAGAAATGAGAGAAGGTTGAAAGGATAACAAGTGTCTATTTCAATTATCTACATGGGAGTGTGCCATTTAATAGCCATATTATCCATCTTGACAGCCAAATCCCAAGCTAGTTCTCCTTCTTTTTTCCCTGTTGTCCCCTAAGCTATTGGATTATTTTCTCCTACAATGACACCATCAATTAGTTGTGTCCTTCTCGAAGACATATATTCACCTTTGCAAAAACACTGAAAGGTACCACAAACACATCTCCTGCCTCAAGTGGGCACAGACTCTAGAAAAGATAAGACATGTGCATCAGTCTGGAACGTAAATCCATGGAGAATAGGAACCTTTGTTTTGCTCACTAATTTATCCCGAAAATCTGGAATAGTGCCTGGTATACAGTTGTGTGGTCAATGAACATTTGATGAATGAATAAACGAATGAATGAATGATCAGCTACTAAAAGACGGAAAGTACTAAGTATCCTCACAGGTCTAAGTATCATCCTGTCTACTGACTACAGTCAGAGAATGTGATAAGATAATCTCTATTTTTGCAAGAATTTATTATTATTATTGAAAATAAAACAAAACAAAAACAATAATAAAATTGGTAGACAGCATGATGTCTTCCACGTTTGAGAAGAACCCAAAATTCTATGCTTATTTACAGCTAACAGGGGCTATATTCTCTTATTTGAGCAAATGTAGAACTACTGAGAAGAAGCAGAAAGGAAAACACAGGAATGAGATTAAGGAATCTCTACTTCCTTAAGTATGCAAAAGACTTAATGGCATATTTCCTGGAGTAAATTACTTCTATTTTCTTCACTGCAAAGTATGTCAGAACTTCAAGCACAATGTTGAAAGATGAGTTATCAGATCAGAGAATGAGTCACTTCTAGGGAAGAAAGCAGAAACAGAAAGGAGGTCAACTTCTTTCAAGGGAATATACACAAAAGAAAGGAAATATTTAACAGAAACATCTCTAAAAATAATTTTCCCTCCAAAAATATTCTTACAGTATCTCCAAAATAATTTGAAAACTTACCTTCAAGGCAAAAGACAGTATAGTAGACTAGCTATTGCCTGTTTCTATTACATATGCACAATTCCCATTTACTTTTTTTTTTTTTTTTTTTTTTACTGTTGACCTGTCACTGTTTATTATTTCAGCACTAAAACTGAGGAGCCTCAACTGCTGGCTCTTCTTCCCTTTGTATTTGTGTAAGGAGCACTGCACTCCCATAAAGGTTTTAAAATACAAAATGTACAAGAACACACAATTCCAAGTGCTGTAAACATAACTAAGCAAAACCGCAGACTCTTACTATCAACTCCAGTTACTATCGCATCACCCTTTGCATGTCTGTACTTTCTATTTTAAAAGGCACATTCAAATGCACCGACCTCTCTATTCTTCATAACATCTCTGTGGGGCAGAGAGATGGAACACATATTCCTGTTTGATAGATAAAGTGTCTCAAACTCGGGAATTAAGAGATTTTTCTCAAAGCCATGCAGCTAGTAAGTAGCAAAGCTGGAATCCAAATCTGTCTTCTCACTCCAAGTCCAGTGTTCTTTCCATTCCATGGCACTGCCTCACATGATGGGTTTGTTTAATCAAACAGTGGATTGCGCATCCATTCAACAAATACTTAAGCAACTACTTTGTGCCAAGCACAAAAGTATGGGGACGCATCAGTGTGCAAGATGTAGACCATGGCCTCAAAGAGTCTATGGTCTAGTGAACAAAATAAATGAGTTTTGGGGAAAAAAACAACCCATGGTATAGTAAATATTAAAGTAGGGCTAAATTCCTGCCATTATACAGGTGGAAAGGATAGGAATTGGGGAGTAGTTGGGGACAGGGAGGAAGGATTTCAGGAAGCTTAAAAAAAATCATAAGCTTAAAATATGAGTAGTAATCTGCCATACAAAGAATATAAAGAAGATTATTACAAGTGAAGTGGACAGTTTGTGCAAAGACACAGGGTGGAGAGATAACCAGGTGCCCTGAGAACACGGCAAACAGTTTTGGCATGACTGGATGCTGGAAGATATATGTTGTGGGGCAGCAGTGCACAGTTGGTGGAGGGGAGATTATTGAAGAAAGATGAGACTTGGAGATGTAGGCAGGAGCCAGAACATGAAGCTATTTTTAAGGCCCTCGTCCTGAGGGAAATAGGGAGCCAATGTAGGGTTTTAAGCAGTGGAGTGTTGTGATCACACTCGTGCTTTAGAAAGATCACTCTGGCTGCAGTGTGGGGAACAGATGGGGAAGGGACAACATTAGAATCAGGGAAAGCACTTATTACTACAGCAATAGTAAGAGCAATTTCTGTAATGGTTTCTTTAGATACGGTAGATACCATAGGTAGATACTGAGACTGAACAGCCTCAGCGCATTTGATAATGCACACTTCATTAATTTTCAGTCTTCAAATGTTTTCAATAGCTCAGGGTGCCCGATGCATTAAGTGATTGCATGGGGCAAAGATCCTGTGAGATAGTAAAGCACTACCGTATCCTATTGTACAACATCCTGTGCCCAATTCATCACCCTAAATAATAAGGCCAAATATGCTATTACCTAAAATAAATTCGATCGTGATTTTGCCTTTGTATCTTCATATTTTCAAAAATTCATAGTTTCCATTTCAATTTGTCTGTATAAACTAATGACTTTTATGCATTCTTGGCTTTCTTCTTTGAAAAATATCACTTGATCTACAAATTCCCAGTAACTAATCCCTCTGATGAGTAACTTCAAATCAGGTATCAGTAGGATCAATATGCATTCTAGTGGCGTTTCTATAACACGTCAATGGAAATGCATTATTATCAAATTGTAGCATAATTAATTGAAAAGTTTCTATTCTATTATTAAAATGCTTTAGGAATTAATTTCTAGGACATAGTATTAAATGGGGAACATGTTGGTTCCCTTGTGGCTATAAAATTTATTCAGAAATATGTATAATAGTAAGAATTATAATTTATATATTTTTTATTATATTTTATCTCGTAAGTATGACAGAGTAATGCATCATTTATCTAGAATGTTGAGAATATGTTCCACATACGAGAATTTTCCAGGTATTAGATCCACAGAATTCTCACCATTTGCAGTAGAAATATGTCTAAAATGTGTTAATTATGTCTCTGCTTTCTTAAGCAAACTATACCAGATACAATAAGCTCTCCTTAATAATTAAGGTTCATAATTTAAAACAAGGTAGGCATACTTACTATTGCTATTCCTTCTGCTAGTAAGTGCCTACAGATCGTTGCTCATTGCCAGATCTTTAAGTGCTTAATAGAGTGGCTAGAAACAGAAGGCATTCAATATTTATTGCAAGAAAGGTCTCAGATGTTATTCTAAAGAACCAAAAGCATACTGGTCTTCTTATAATTTTTTATTGGTTGGTTTGCTGTGATTTGCTGCCATGTTTTTTTATTTTGTTTTTAATTTTTTTCCTTTTTGCTTTTTAACACCTAAAAGTGTGTTAGGATAGTTCCACAGATGCTGCACAGAAAAGTGCAAGGGCTTTGTTATAGTTACTTGCTTCTTAAAAGTGCGTTTTAATTTATACCTCAATTTACAGCCATATTTCAAACTAGCCAGAAGTCTAAGCTTGGGACAGGCGCGGTGGCTCACGCCTGTAATCCCAACACTTTGGGAGGCCGAGGCGGGCAGATCACCTGAGATCAGGAGTTCCAGACCAGCCTGGCCAACATGGTGAAACCCCGTCTCTACTAAAAATACAAAAATTAGCCGGGCATGGTGTGCGTGCCTGTAATCCCAGTTACTCAAGAGGCTGAGACAGGAGAATTGCTTCAATCCGGGAGGTGGAGGTTGTGGTGAGCCAAGATCGTGCCACTGCACTCCAGCCTGGGCGACAGAGTAAGACTCCGTCTCAAAACGTAAAAAAAAAAAAAAAAAGAAAAGAAGTCTAAGTTTGAGTAAGTGGGGAACTTCTGTAATATAGTAGAATTTTCATTATTGCTGAGATGGTGTGCCTTTGGTCAAACATCCAATGTGCATGTATACAGAAATTACAGCTGTATTCTATGGACTAGTAACCTTGACTTGGCAACAAGACCACTGTAGTCCATTTTTAGAGTTTGATTGAGAACTCTGTAACCTCTCCATCTTTGCACACAATTCTGGAAGTAAAAAGCACTACATTTACAGAAGAAAAAAACCGACCTGAGCCCAAGTTTTCTGATTCCTACTCCACTATTCTCATTCTTCTAAATAAGAAAATTCTTGTTCTTGATACAATAATTAAGTCAATTTCTTCATCAAAACATTTTGGCTTTCAGTCATTTTATGATTTAACATTATTTCTATTTGACTTTGTAATACTTGCTTGTAACTATTCTTATCTACATCTTTAATTATTTCCTCTGCTTCAATAACCTGTGTCTGCTGGATCTTTCTCTTCCTCTAGCCATTTCTTAGTCTTCATCCTCACCATTCCTGTAGCTACAGAGCTGCCCTTTCCATTCCTGGAAACCTGCTTCTTCCAGCCTTCTAAATCTATCTTCAAACTAATTTCCACAATGTAGCCTGCCCTGACTATATCCAAACCGAGGACTTTGTGTTCTGAGAAAATAAATATAAGCAACTGAAATCCTAAAATACCCCTAAAAACAGTAGGATACTTCCAGCTTTTATCCCTTCGCATGTAAGCTCCACTGCCAGCAGGGCATCTGTACACAAGGAGGCAGAAGTTCAGAGAACAGGCTTTGGTGTGTGCTAGACTTAGCATCAAAGCTGCAATTCCTCCACTTAGTAGCTGTGTGCCCTAAGTCAGTGGTCCCCAGCCTTTTTGGCACCAATGACTGGTTTCGTGGAAAACAATTTTTCCACAGACCAGGGTGGGGGGTGTGGGGATGATTCAACTGCATTCCATTTATTGGGCGCTTTATTTCTATTATTATTACACTGTAACATATAATGAAATAATTATAACACTTACCATAATGTAGAAACAGTGGGAGCCTTGAGCTTGTTTTCCTGCAACTACACAGTTCCATCAGGGGGTGATGGGAGACAGTGACAGATCATCAAGCATTAGATTCTCATAAAGAGTGTACAACCTAGATCCCTGGCATGTGCAGTTTACAATAGGGTTAGCGCCCTGATGCGAATCTAATGCTGCTGCTCTGACAGGAGGTGGAGCTCAGGTGGCCCCGGGTTGGGAACTCCTGCTCTAAGTAAGCCACATAACCTACGACTCAGTTTTCTTGAATGAAAAATAAGGTTAATAACAGTACCTCTCCTCATAGGACTATGAGGATATTACATATAAAATACTGTTAGTACAGCAGTGACATATAGTAAGTTAAAAATATTAATTAGTACTTATTATTATTATTGTTATCCTTATTGTTTCCTGGAAGACGACTACTCAAACTGAAACAATCAATATAATTATCTCAAAGACAGCCTTGAAGAAAGAATAAAAATTTTCCTCAATTTCCTGACATAAGCTACACAGGGGGAGGTAGCATTGCCCAGCATTGCACACACAGGGCTGGGCTTCAGCCCCGGCTCCACCATGTGCTAGCTGTGTCACGTCAAGGCAGAACCTCATCTCAATCTAAGCCTCTGTTTTCTCATTAATAAAATGATATTATTAGGATTATGTGAGAAGCTCCACATAAGGCAACTGGCAATGTCCAGCCCAGATCACCATTTGAAAGGTTCCTAAATTGTCTAAATCCAGTTAACAGATTGACATCTAGTTATTTAATTGTCAAATTTATTTTCAACAACTCTTCAACATATAAAGGCAAAGATGGGACAGTAAGATATAGAAGAACTTATTATAATGTGATGCTGGTATATTTAATCATTCATCTGCTCTTCAAGTAATGGCCAGTAAATGGTAGCTTCCTCTCTCTTCCTCCTCCTCCTCCTCAAAGTGGCGATTCTTCAGAAAAAGACTAATAAGTATGAGTCCTGGCTACTGCCTCCAAAATTCAAGAAAAAGATGACATGATTTTCTTGTTTTAATAAAATGGTTCCCATTTTTGTAGAAACAATTCAGGGTTTAAGCTCATGGGAATCTAACTGCATCTCTGCTGGGCACTGTGGGAAAGCTGGTAAACTGAGTAACAAAAATCTAGAGCTGTGACGTCTGGAGTGGCAGCCACTGGCCACGTGGGGTTAGTAAGCACTTGAAATATGGCTAGGTTGGATCAAGACATGCTGTAAGTGCAAAATACACAAAGGGGTGTGAAGACTTAGGAAAAAAATTAAAAATATGTCATTAATAATGTGTTATATAAATCACATGTTGAAATAATACTATTTTCTATACATTGGGTTAAATAAGTTGTTATTTAAATTAAT
Source organism: Pongo pygmaeus (assembly GCF_028885625.2). NCBI lineage: Eukaryota > Metazoa > Chordata > Mammalia > Primates > Hominidae > Pongo > Pongo pygmaeus. Next base: position 5,714,480 of record NC_072373.2, read on the forward strand.
TTCACCTGTTTCCGTTTGCTTTTTTTTTTTTTTTGAAATTGAGACGGAGTTTTGCTTGTTGCCCAGCTCACTGCAACCTCCGCCTCCCAGGTTCAAGCGATTCTCCTGTCTCAGCCTGCTGAGTAGCTGTGACTACAGGTGTGCGCCATCATGCCTGGCTAATTTTTTTGTATTTTTAGTTGAGACAAGGTTTCCCCACATTGGCCAGGCTGGTTTCGAACTCCTGACCTCAAATGATCTGCCTGCCTCGGCCTCCTAAAGTGTTGGGATTGCAGACGTGAGCTACCGCGCCCAGCCTCCTTTTACTTTTTAAAATGTGGTTATTTGAAAATTTTAAATGACATGTGTGGTTTACATTTTGTGGCTCCCTCTGTATTTCTACTGGACAGCACTGGTCTGAGTGCCACTCCTTTGTCTACCACCCTATAGCAAAGCAGCATTTTAAATCCTGATTCCACAAATAAAAATAACCAGGTGCCCAAAACTACTAAACATAAGTGCCTCATGAAGATATAAAAACTCATAATTTTCAAAAACTATTAAAATTACCTTTTTTAACCTTGATAAGTTTCTCATTTAATCCAGCCACTCACCTATGATTTGAAAGGAGAAACAAAGGAGAAGAATTCTGATAGAACACTAAGAACAACTGAAGCTGTATACCAAAATGATCCTCTTCTTCTTTTTTTTTTTCTGTAAATCAGATTTGGTTTGAGGCAACTCCCAAAAAACATATTCAAATTTAAAATTAAATTACAAAGCATTATGAAAAAGTTAATCCATACAGCCAAGCTGGCAAATTATTTTAAAAATGTTCACTTATGTACCTGGGTTGCAGACTCCTTCCTAATAAGTGAATGTAAATAAAATTGGAAAATCTTCATCATTGGATAGTCTTTCTATAATTTTTAAATGGCAAATAGATTCTCTGAAATGTTTCCCCATGGATTTCTTTACTCAATCTCTAGTAATCATCCTCATATCATTCATTACTTGTTTCTAGTAAGAAACGACTAGTTTCAAAGTTCATCGAGAGGACCTTGCAGTCATATTAGCTTGTCAATCAATGTGTCAGTCAGTTTAGTAAGCTATCCCACTGCCTGGGGATTTAATCTGCTGCCTTTGTAGTTTTCGCTTATTCCCAAACATTTTCTGCACCTTGAGGAATACAAATAAGCCAGTGAATGGTTTCAAACTTTTATAAAAATTGCTGGAGTTGATTTGTTGACGGAAATGTAATTTGAGAACCCGGAAAGTGGGGTGGGTGGGAAAGCTAGGAGCACACATAGTAAGTCTTCATGAGAATCACAATTCCAGTCGTTATCATTACAAGATGGTTATTTATAGAAAACCTCACCAGTAGAAACTGCTTGACATAATTATAAATTATAGGCACCTCGAAGTGTATTTACAGAAAAATTAGCACATTATGAGTGCTAAACTTCTCGACTTCCAGAGCTTATTGCCCATGAGTTGCTCTATTTCTTCCTAACAGAGGAAAGAATACACATAAAAGGGAGGAATATTGCCATATCGTGGGTTGAAGGAAAATAAAATCTAGTGCAGTCTGACTTAGGGGCCCATACTTCAAATCTGTGCCAATAATTCCTGGCAGGAGATTGTCTAAAACGTTTATACAGGAGAGCATCCACAATAACATCTTATTCTATGACATCTCATTCAAAGAGTCAGGCTTTAAAAGGTGTCTAACTTCAATGAACTGACTGGCAATCTAGTTATGTAATTGTCAAATTTGTTTTCTAGAATAAACACATAATTTAAAATAAATAGAATTATCACATAAAGGCAAAGTTGGGACAGTAAGATATGGAAGAACTTGGACTGTGACTCTGGCACAGCTAACTGTCCGGCTACTCTTGAAGTCTGGTCAAAGATGCTTCCCCACCCCACACCCCCATTTTAGAGAAATGACTAAATGAAAATTGAAAGTTACCAACCTATCTACTCTTTCCATGAACCGTGTGTGTTCTAATGAAAGTGAAGTTGCAGGGCAGGGTGGGATGGAGTAGGGTGTTGCAGAGGCACTGATGAGATACAATAACGAATAATCCCCAGATGATAGTTTTCAGCAGTCCTACTACAAATTAGTTTAGTTCAGTTTTTCCCCAAGTGTATTCCTAAAAACCTGATTCCTGGAAGATGTGTGGAGATTTAATAGAAAAGCTTCCATAAGTCATATAAATTTGGGAAACACTGAAAACTAAATTCCTTTCTAAGACAGTCACAGTGTGTACTAACATATTAGAAACGCTGAGAAGCCCTACTGTCAAGAAACCTGATTTAGCCTGTTGAATACAACTTTCCAAAAGGAGCTGGCGACAGAAGTTATTTTTCACAACATCCACCATCAGAGGCAATATAGTGTAATGGATAAAATCGTAGTCAGGAGCCTAACTGCCTAGGCTTAAGTGCCTACTCCACCACTTAGTAGCGCTGTGACCTGGGTCAAGGTACTAACCTCTGAATACCTCAGTTTTCTTATCTGTAAAATGGGGCTTATGGCAGAGTCTACCTGGCAGGGTTATGTGGGGATTAAGTGAATGTGCCTGTTACAGGGTAAGCAGTGTTTATGCGGGAGGTTATCTTTACTACCACTCCCAGAAGTAGTTCCAAGAAACGGGCTGGGTGCCATGGCTCACGCCTGCAATCCCACCACTTTGGGAGGCTGAGGCGGGTGATTGCTTGAGCCCAGTCAGGAGCTTGAGATCAGTCTGGCCAATATGGTAAAATCTCGTCTCCACTAAAATTACAAAAATTAGCCGAGTGTGATGGTGCACGCCTGTAATCCCGGCTACTCGGGAGGCTGAGGCAGGAGAATCACTTGAAGCCGGGAGGCAGAGGTTGCAGTAAGCTGAGATCACGCCACTACAGTCCAGCCTGGGCGACAGAGTGAGACTCCAGCAAAAAAAATAAATAAATAAATAATAAAAAGTTCTAAGAAGTGAACTTGGTAATTACTGTTTGCAAGCTAAAGAACCTTTGTGTTTTGTTTGTTTCAAGAACCAGTAACCGTGTGCCAAAATCCAAAAATAATTTTTTTTTCCTTTCCAAAACAGGCTGTGAAAGACTTGCACTGAAGGATTTTAATGGGGTTTCTCAGACAAATCATATCATCAATGAGAACAAAGAAGTATAACGTGGGATGCAGGAAGAGCACTAGACTTAGAGAAAGGAAATTCAGACTCTACTTTTTGCTGTCACTCAACTACTGTTGGTATTAGGAAAATCACTTAGCTTCTCTCAACATTCTCACACATTATAAGTGTTGGGCTAGATGAGAGTTTCATTAATTCATTTAAGATGATCATGAGTCACAAATTTATATACTGTTTTCTAGATTTTACACACACACGTATGTGTATATGTAATTACATAAACCTTGTCTGGTAGGTTGTAGGATACTTGTGAAAAAGGATCATGGGCTCTTTATTTTGAAAATTTACATAGTGCCTGGTGTAGCTAGAACAGAACATGTGCTCAATAAACGTTGACTGAATACCTGCTTAGCAGCAATCAACTTGTTATCCCTTCATTCAAAAAAATTAAAGACTCATATCAGATAAGACACTTTACTAGGTACAACTAAATTTACATATTTCTGGGAAGCTATTGGTTCTACCTATAAGAAGTTTACAATTTAATTTGTGATATGACTATCAAACGATGACACTGATTGTTGCAGTTTCTTTTTACTATCTTTCAGTTTGAACCCCATAGTTTAGGCGAGTTTTATGTTATTATTTTACAAAGCAGCACCATGCTAGTAGCATTATTATATAAATAAATTTGATAATTATGATGGAAGAGATGGCAAAATCAGTACCCTATAATCAAAGCAAGGATACTCCAATCGATTTTATATAAAATTTTAGATTAATAAGAAGTTATTAGATAAAAATTCCTTAACAAGTGGGAGAAAAAAGTACATTTTGCAGATGATTTTAAAATACAGGTCATCAACTTCCTTTTACTAGAAGAAATCACTTACCATTTTTCCTTCAAAATATAGTTGTATACTGCCTCATCCAGATTTAAAAAAGAGACCAAAATTGATGATCTTGATATACAGCACAGGAGTAAATCAACATCTTCTATAACTGCTAATCTGATTTCAATTCTTTATATTTACTGACAAAAGCATGCCATGAATCACAGACATTCTCTCTAAACTCAAAACATCCCAAAACATCCAGCCTTAATCAAATGTAATCTATTTGATACAGGCAGTTCTGAGACAAGCAATGTCAATATAGTACTTATTTACTTTGTGTGTTTAATCTCTGTGAGCAGTGTGCAGAAACTTTTGTGGATTATTTACGAGATCTTTAAAACCTCAAAATAATTGTGCATTGTCATCATTTTTCCCAGTGATAGCTTCTTAATAGCTCCTCCTCTATTGGCGTCTCTTTGTCAGAAATGTAATGTAGTAAAATTTTCAAGGAAAACTGTGGTAGACAAGGGCCCACATAAGTGGTATGTATGAATTGACCACACAGAGCATTAGCAGGGCTATCTCTGGTTTGCAGTGGAGAAAGTTACATTTTAATAGGTCTTAGAAAACAAGAAAGTCCTCATTTCTTGCTCCACTGTATGCATACTGTTCCTTTTGTAAATTGTACTTAGGTTTGCAGGTGTCTGCCCAAAGGCAGGTCACTGAAAGTCAATGAAAATCAGGTCAACCTCAGCAGCAGAAATTAACCTGCAGATTGCGGCAGGCAAATGTGTATTTTAAAGAGCATTATTCCTACTGAAACAATCAAACCGGACTTCATAAAATGAACAGAGAATCCAAAACAACAAAAGCAACCAACAGCATCTATTCTAACATTGCAAATTTCTTAGATATTACAGATGTCACCCAACAGTGCATGCATTTGCTTCCCATATGTGAACAAAACTGAGGCATCACAAGATAAATTTGAATGGAATGTTAACCTTCACTTTAAATTTTTTTCTTTTCCTAGCTGACGACATAATTTTAGTATTATCATAATGGAGCTTCTGGCTGGAAAAAATTAAATTAATGGATGGATTTTAAAAAGCTTAGAAACTTGAAAAAAATAAACAACTTTCAAATATCTATACTTGACAGTGTCAAGAGCCAAGATGAATGTATTTCAATTGCAACTTCCAAACTAAACTCACAAATTACTACCATTATGCTAAGTGTTAGCTACCCCACTGTGCAGTTTTGCTTTGTGAATTTTTACCTTCCTCTATGAACACTTTTAGCCACTGATCGCACAGCCTTTCAATGTTTTCTGCCTTTTCCTTTAAATAAACTGGCTCTGGCTCCTTCCATCTGGTTCCCCTTCCGTCAGCAACCCTGCACCTGTTCACACCTCCTCTCCTGTTGGATTCCACTGAACATTTCCTCCTCTGCCAGGGCTATTCTGGCACTCGCAACCTTTCTGTCATTCAATCCATCTGTCAGAAGTGAACTTTGTTTACCGCAAGCTTCTGCTTTCTTCTTCAAGAAGCAAAGCCCCTCAAGGTCATTGTCAAATGAACTGTCGGCATGGATTTAAATCCTCTACTGCTAAGCAGCAGAAGATGAAGTTCTGTTGTGTAGTGTACTTGTGAAAATTCCTTTTGGGTTCAGGAAGACAATAATTTGGAGGCAAAGTAGTAAGACATGGGGTTTTAATGATCATTTGTAAAACCAGACAGCTGATATGTATTTTCTTCATGTGTGTCTGCACTTCTCATTATATTGAGTATGAACTATATGTCTAAGAAGCAAAATAAAAGTTTTAAAGTGAAATCAAAATATCATAAACAAGTTTACACTATATAAAAATTGCATCATACTATATAGCATTAACTTGAGGAATAAATATTTTCACTAATGAATTAGCCAAGGGAGAGAGTATTCCAATTAAGAAATTTTACACTGAAAGGCTTAAAATGTACAAATATGTACCATTTCAATTATAAGCTATATATTAACACACAGCTCCATTACTGCTTTGAAAAACTTAACCCATAATATACAAATCAATTCATGTATATTATAAATTCCATCATTTAAAAAATAAAGTTCTGTTTCAATAATGTTCAAATATATGCTGCCAGGCAAACACATAATCTATCCAAAGAAATGTAAGTTGTATCAATAGTCTAGTTCTGTGAAAAAAATAAACTCATAGAAATTAGGTGAAAATTATACTCTCAATTGAATTTATTTTGTGGCATCTATAGCTATCAAGTATTTACTCTCCCTTCATAAATCAGACATGAAATCACTCAATGTTGAATTATTTACTAGTATTTTAGATATCATATTCTTTAGGAAGAGGGCAAACCAATGACTCAATTCAAATTTCTTATAAGAAAATGGAAGATCATTTTTTAGGAGAAAATATATGGCAAAAAAGTAACACTGTTACAAATGTGAACTTAAACGTGAACCTAAATGGCACTTCATTCATAAGGCTGCTTTTATATTTTGAAGGATTATCCCAAGATTTAATCTTATGGCAGATGCTTGTATTAAGTAAAATCAATCAAGTCTGTAAAATTTTCTAAATTTTTAGAAAAAATAAAAATTAAATATTTTTTATTGATATAAAATTGAATGTCAATTTCATTAACAAAAGCAGTGGAGAAAACATTGAATTTAAAATTTAAATCTTAAAGTTCTGACTGATTAAACATTTATAATTTATGAATAGGATTTTATCAAAGCAGTTTTTCAGACATATTTTTAAAAATTGTGAGGCTAAATTAAAAACAAAAACAAAATCAAAAAGATAGGTTAAAATCTAAGTACTGAGACATGCTTCTTAGCTATAATTTCAATTTTATTGCTGACCTTCAAAATACCCAGTGTCATATAAATCATTCTCATGTAATATATAATGTAATTTAATATATGGATTTTATACTCAAAATATGAATTCTAGGAGGTGTTTTCTTCTTTATCTTCCTAAAATATCCTTTCTAAATAATTTCTCTTCACGTGGAGGAAATTTCAAAAATATTGCTTAAGTTTTCCCAGCAAGTTTTTTACTACTTTTCTGGATATTTTTCCTTTAGTGTAATCTGTGCTTGACAGTACTTTGGTCACCTGGATCCCTGCTTCTGAATAGCGGTGAAAGAATCCTGGTAATTTGATCACTTCCATGGTCTGATTTGCTATATAAAAGAAAGAAGCATTTGCAAGATGCTAGTTTAATAGAGGCTGCTTAAATCACCGTGAAGGAACTCTTCACTCTGAGTAAACTGCATTTCAAAAACACACTAGTAGCCTTCTTTTGGATAATTTGTATGATACGAACATAAATGAAAAGCACTCAGTTTTAACTCACTTCCAGTCACATACAGACACATAAATGTGATACACACATACACTTTTCCATAAACACTCAAGAAAAAGAAACGGGAAACGAAATCATTACTTTTATAAATGGACTAATTCAGGAACTCAGAGAACACCGTTAATATTTACCTGCTTAATGCGTCATTGCTTATCTTATCTTTCAAACAGAAAAACTAGGAAAAAATTTAGATAGTTTGATACTAACACCTGAAACACAAATTTTACAGGAGAAAAAAAAAAGAAAAAGAGGCATTGAAGCAATGTTGCCAGGTTACACTACCGAAGAGTAAAGCCGTTTCTAAGGGCACTGCTAGGTGAAGGCAAAGAGCTGATGTCACTCACATTCTTTAATATCAGTTTTCCTAAAACAGCATATGGACGTAGGATGGAAGGTAAAATATTTAAACTCCTTAATAAAGAACTGACCTTAATTTATCTACATTCTGAATGAGACTTGCAGTTCCGTTTTTCTAAGAACTGCAAATGATGAAAATACTGTAATTTTCTCTGGTTTATTTTTTTTTCTGCCTATATATTTATGAAGTCTTTTAACGACAGAGGATATTCATTTTTCCACCCCCTTCCTCAATTACCTTAAGGCAAGACCTTCTTTCAGATGTGGAAATATTTTCAGGGCTGCAGGACAAAGAACTGGGATATTTTCATAGAGTTGATCAAGGGGGAAAATGAATTTGCGAGATTCTGTTAAGAGTAAGAAGAGACTAAATGACAACTTTAAATCTGCCACAATCATTTACTAATGTGCTGCTATATCAAATAAGTCTAATTTTTTGACAGCACCAAATTAGATTTATTGCAGAAACTGCTGCATAAATAGCATATGGCTATGTTATACCACCTATTTCAAATCCTGTAATGTTTCCCCCTCCCCCTCCAAAATGAATAAATTGAGCCAAGCTATAAACCTTCTGCAAAAAAATAAATAGACAAGTTCAAAAGCAGGTGTAGGAGATCTGGGTTTCTTTGTTAAAGTCGTCATTTTAATACAAACGTCCCAACTCTATACTTCAAGAACCACGACTCCTTAATAAGTTATCAAATTTTAACAGGTCAGTTTTCTCTTTTATTTGCAGAACGAGTTGGTTTGATTTTTGTTTTAAGGTTTTTGGCTCTGAATTATGCTTATATTTTGATGTTCAACCCACAGTTACATGGGGGAAAAAAGAAGGGCAAGTGACTCTGAATCAAACACAGCTTAAATGAGCTTATGAAAAATTATTAAGTAGAAATGCCTGTATCACATGGTTGTTTTTAGTTTTTCATTTTGTGAAAGACATATGTGGTAGAAAGCATATCAAAAAAATCTTTTCTAATTTTAACTATAGCCTTGATACTGCAAACTCTTTGATGCATAAAATGTATAAAGTGATCATCCCATGTGCTACACTGTATACGTTAGATTGGCAGAACCATACAAACAGCAAAAATCAAGGTTCCATGGTAGCTGGGACTGAAAACTCACAGGACAAATTCAGAGATGGACAATTCTGCCTTTCTCAGTCACTACCCCAATGCCCACCCCCACCCTCCAAGTTTGACATAATTCAACTCAATTTTCCTTTTTGAACAAAGTTTCAGTTCTTCTGTAGATGGGAAAGACATTGCAAGGTCTTATCTCAGACCAATGGGCACACCACTGCAAACATCATGGCACTCGGCTACCCCGCAGACTCCCTCTCTGTGGTCAGTCTTCCCAGCTGCCCTATCTGTTACTGTCTGATTAGTTCTGCTAAGGAGCCCCTCCCCTGCCAGCTTTCGGTGCCATCTGTTCTACACAAGATGGCTGCTGCCCAGCAACCTAACACTGCCCTCCTACCTGGCACCCGGCTACCATCCTTACCCCAAAGTGCTAACACAGGTTCTCACTGCTGGCAGAGTCAGGATTTCATTACTACTACTTTGACAAGTGCAGGGTTGTTTGTAATTTCTCTTTTATCCTGATTTTGATTGTACAACCACCTCCCACTGATTCAGTTTGCTTCAGTTTTGTTGCTCACAGATTTTACTCTCCACATTAATCTCCCTCTGGCATGTTACTGCATCTGTTCCCTTTTTTATTATTAATTTTCAAATTCCCACCATTTTTGACAAAAAGGAGGTAATCTACACTCTGTTTCTGCCCATTTCATTTTCTTTAATTTGGAAGATAAGTATGAAAGCATGCCAAAGAAGTTAATTCTCCGTTAACAGTTTATTTTCTGGCATCCCTCAGCCTTTGTATATGAAAAACAGAGAGGAATAAATGTTGACTGAATCACAACAACATAGTCCCAACCATTCCTGCATTTAATGAAAAGCAAACATATGAAACAGCATCTAAAAAGTTTATTAGTTACATGAGTTGTCTCATGCTGCCATCTTTTTCCCACTTTTAACAGATAATTCTTTGTGCAAATCAGTTTGAGTGCAGGATCTGAATTTGGGTTCCTCCACAGTTCTGATCTGGGCTCGATTTTCACTGTAGATGGATTTTATCATTCCTTAATATCATTATCATCTTTCCTCAAACCAAACATTGTTAACTAATTCAATAGTGAATGATTCCGAATAAATGCCTGACTTCGGAAATAGGCTAAGAATAGACAACTGCCATCAGTGCAACAAAGCACAACTTACAGAGCCCCTAGGGCACAGAGCTGCTTCCATTAGATATTGTTTTGACAAAGAGTTGATATCATGAATGGCAAGATAGTTTGCCCTCTAAAGACAAAGAGGATCATTTAAGATGTAGAAAGAACAATAAGTTAGATGTAGACAATATATTTAAGATGTAGAAAGAACAATATATTACTCTGTGCCCCAAATAGCCTTGCCATAAAGAGCTTCAGTCAGGTGGTCATGCCCTTAATTGCTCTAAAGTTTTCTAGACTGATCAATACACTGACTACTCATTAATTTATTTTACCTGAACTCATATTAAAATCATTGGAGTGCCTGAATAGATAAGCTTCAGATTTACAAAACACTGAATGAGTTAAAATGATTTTGCATACTCATATATATATCCTCATAAAATCACAGTTAAGGTCTGTAGGAAATCAAGTACAATAGGGGATTTTCCCCAAGGTGACAAAAAATAATCAGAAATAGAACTAGGACAAGTGTCAAGCTCAAGCAACGTCCAGCCTGGTGAACCACACTTCAGATGAGCTACTGGGCAAAGGGCAAATCTGGAACACTGCCCAAACCACTGCCCAAACCCACTCTGAGTGCTTCACCTTGACCGCCTACCACCCCCACCTCCTGCATACATTCCGATAGTGACTTGCTCTTTATTTTGTTTACCTCTTTTGTTCATATGGTTCTAATGGTTATATCCTCAACACTGGGTTCATTCTTTTGGTAAATCTCCTGGTCAGGAATAGGCTTCTTGAAGTTAGATACAGGAAAGGTGTCAAAGGGATACCCTGCTTATTCACTGGTGCCCACCCTGGGGAAGGAATCCCTTTGATATTCTGAAACCCAAGCAGCCTGTAGCTCTCCCTCCCTACCCCCCATGGCTTGGTCAAGGCAGGAGATGCTCAGCCCTATCACAGGTGACCCTGCCTGCTGGGGAGAGGCCACACAGAGCCAAGGCGGAGCACAGTCTTAGCTCAGCTAGATGGCAAGCTGCTTCCAAACATTTTCTGACCTGTTTGGTGCCTACTCTGAGCTCCCAAGATTGACTGCATCCTTTGCTTGGCGACTCTAACAGAGTTGCCACATAATAAAAATGTGTTTACTTGAAGTGGGCCCTGGTCTCCCATGAGACATGGCTTGGGAGAGGGCACTGAGCAGACTGAATATTTCCCAAGCCTCTTACTTGCTCAGGATCCTTAAAATGAGCTTTAATTCCAAGATTTATCAATCAACAAATCACCATGTACTTTGTGAGTATCACAGAAACATTAAATAACAAGGGAGTAATGCCTAATAACTTGATGTAAAGAACACATTCACTAGGAGGAGGTGTTTAAGAAGAAACTAAATATCAAAGGCGGGCCCAGTGGCACACACATGCCATCCCAGCTACTTGAAAGGCTCAGGCGGGAGTTCCGCTTGAGCCCAGGAGTTTGAAGCCAGGCTGGGCGATACAGCAAGACTGTGCCTCTAAAAATATATATAAAAGAATGTTAATTAATTTTAGAAATTTACCAGAAGAAATTAAACATCAAGGTGATGGGCTTTTGTTATATTCCTTTTACTTTAAAAATAATATTGGAGAGCAGAACTTTCTTTTAGAGACACACTCTGGCTTAGGGCTACTATGAGAACAATTCTATGTTTTGCTTTTTCTTTCCTATTTTCATTGAACCTGATGCTCATTGTTGTTGAGTCAGGCAAGTGGTGTGGGCAATACATTCTCGGTTTCCTCTAGGCTTCTTCAGGAAATGAGTTGGCTGCCGCTGCCACCATGCTCCAGGCTGTGGGCCTATGTAGCAGGGGAGACGAGTGCATCCCCAGTGGAGATTTTCATTGCATTCACATTTGGGCTTCACAGAACTGAGAGGAGCGAGCCAGGGAACGTTAAGTAGAACCTGCAAACACACATTTCCTGGCAGTGCCTGACTTTCGAACCTCTCCCGCCCCGGGCCACACTGAGACCAGGGTTCTGAGCCCTTCAAACAGGTGGAGCAGAGCAAGCTCAGGCAGTGTGGTGTCCACCAGAGCAAAATGAAATGCCTTTTCTTTCCTGGCTCTCTGACAGCCTGTTTTCTCTGATACTGGGTGGGGGAAGGAAAAGAGGACGCAATTTAAAACAGCACCAAGGCCATCTATTTCAAGCCTTGAAGATGTTGGTTGCACATATATCCATTTAAAATTATTTTTGACACATTCTCTGCTTAATTTATTCATGAAAGGAGTACAAGAAAAAAATGAGCTTAACTTTGAAATGGAAACTTTAGGCTAAAAATTCTTGAATAAAACTCAGGAGGAAAAAAAAGATAAAGTTCACTGTAAAATAGCAAGAATATACATCAATGTTATAATATCCTCTTCAAATAAACAGACAATGAGTTTGGCTTTTTGACCTCAGCTTGTTGTTATCTTAAGATGAGTTCCCCCCAACTTTTTTTTTTAAATTTTCCCAATAATAAAGAGCAAAGGGAACTTTATTCAATGTTTATAGAAAACCTGCTAAACACTCAGTGCCTAACTTGGTGCTGGGGGCACAGAGATAAAAGAGACCTGGTTCCTGGTCTGGGTGCTGAGATTTTACAACACCAAAAGTATTTCTGTCTCAGTCTGAAACAAGCTTTTGCCCTTCATCCCCTGCCTACTATCCTCCCTCCTGGATGCCCAACCTCAAGCTTTATCTTCTGAGGCTTGGCTTCCTCATCTATAAAGGACTGTTTTTTCTTAGGCTTGCTGGAAGCAGTGAGAAAGAAGCATAGCATCTCAAGCTTCTTATGGTAAATGATCAGCATATTTGTTTTAATTTCTAATCTTTTGCAAATAGTTTTTCAAAACACAATAAAAACGAATTACTAGAAAAAAATTTAAAAGATACCCCCCCAAAAATGCTCATTGATCATGCGCTTGAAAATTGTGACAATTTAAAATTGATATAAAATTTGCCAAATACTTCTATAGATTTCGGTACTTATCTTGTCATAGACAATAACAGGCAGCCATCATGGGCCACAGCTGGAACAGCACTATGCAGAGACCAAGCACAATACATGTGCATGCTAGAGATTTAGCTGTGCTTCTTTCTTTTTATATTCTAAGAGTTTTCTAAGTAAAACAACAAAGAGACCCTGTTGTTGTGAAGAACCGATGATGCCTCTTTGGACTTATCACATGTTGACAATGGCGAATATTATTTTCCAACATACATGGACAAAAATGTGCTCTTCACTCCTCTCTCTCCACTTGAAACCATTTCTTAGAGGAAAAATCAGGGCTTGCATTTTTATTTATTATTATTATTCTTAATTTTTTTTTTTTTTTTTTTTGGGACAGAGTCTCGCTCTGTCGCCCAGGCTGGAGTGTGACGGCAATCAAAGCTCACTGTAGCCTTAAATTCCGAGGCTCAAGTAGTCTTCCCAAGTAGCCAGGACTCAGGCACGCACCACCATGTAGCCTCCCAAATAGCCAGGTCTACAGGCATGCACCACCATGTAGCCTCCCAAACAGCTAGGACTCAGGCATGCACCACCACGTAGCCTCCCAAGCAGTCAGGACTCAGGCACGCACCACCATGTAGCCTTCCAAATAGCTAGGACTACAGGCATGCACCACCATGCCTGGCTAATTTTTTAATTTTTTTTTTTTTTTTTTTTGGTAGAGCTGGGGTTTCATTATGTTGCTCAGACTGGTCTTGACCTCCTGGCCTCAAGTGATCTTCCCACCTTGGCCTCCCAAAGTGCTGGGATTACAGGCGTGAGCCACGGCACCTGACCGGGGATTATATTTTTAAAAAGACAACAAGGGCAACAGTGCAGATACTTGGTGTTTTACTCACCCAGGATCCCTGACACCCTTCCCCTACTAAGAGCACCTCCCCTTACTTAGTGCAACTTTCTTCCCTTATTCCATGTGGTTCTGAAAAGGCTACCAGCCACAGCACCCAAAAGTGCATGTGTGTGCCCAAGGGTGATCCTAACCAAAGGTTTTGAAATTGGAAGTGAAGGAGCTAGGAAGTCACATTCTTACAGTTGAAATCAAGGGTATTTCCTTTATCATCAGTTTCAGAATGAAAGATGTTTTACTTCATGGTATGAAAGAATCTGAAAGAATTAGCAAAATTCAGACAGAAATTGAGCCCTGTTCTGGAAAGTTAGAATATGATAGCATGCTGGCTCCAGGAAACCCTGAGGCCAGCTGCACCTGGATTGTACATGGTCTGATTATAAAAATTTATCAATTTCTCCTTTTTGGATTTCAGTTCACCCAAAAAGTCCTGACTTGTATTGATAGGCTGGGAGGTCAAACAATTAACTTCAAGAAAATATCTGCACTAGAGGCTGGGCACAGTGGCTCACACCTGTAATCCTAGCACTTTGGGAGGCTAAGGCAGGCAGATCGCCAGAGGTCAGGAGTTTGAGACCAGTCTGGCCAACATGGTAAAACCCCATCTCTACTAAAAATACAAAAATTAGCCAGGCATGGTGGTGCCTACCTGTAATCCCAGCTACCTGGGAGGCTGAGACACGAGAATTGCTTGGACCCGGGAGGCAGAGGTTGTAGTGAGCCGAGAGCACACCACTACACTGCAGGCTGGGCAACAGAGCAAGACTTGCTTCAAATTAAAGAAACAAAAAAAGTATCTGTACTAGTTATATGTGGAAACTGAAAGCCCTGGAAAGGCAGCCTCTATCACTCTCCCCACATGATCTATCCAACATAACAGGTTAACCTAGTGACTGCTCTGCTGTACCTTTTTCTCACTTGCAAAAAGACACAAATCCTATAGGTCAAGTTGCTGTCTCTCTAGGTCACAGGTCAGATCTTCCCATTTGGATCACAAAAGTAGGTCACAGTATAATACCTGTTTGGTAGACTCTCACTTAGATTCCTGCTCTGAGAAATTCTTTGAAGTACATACATATTATTAAAAAGATCATTTACGTAAAAGGAGAAATAAGAATTTTTAAGGTTTTGTACTTAGGGCAATCCGAGTTCTAAATTCTCTGGATAATAAACAAAAGAAAGCTTCCTGCAGTAGTTCCCCTCAAGATCAGATACAAGAAAAAAAAAATGCAGTATTTAAAAAAATGTGTTTCAGTACATGGGCAAAAGGTATGGAAAAGAATGTCTCAGTAAGCAGTTAATAAGAATCACATAAACGGTAAGAAGTGGTTGCTTTATTCAGCCATATCGTAAGTTAACCCAACCACGTGTGTGTAAATGGTAGTCATATGAGCAGCATAAGCCACCGTGCCTGGCCTAAGATGAATATATTCTTAACCTCCGAGGTGATACCTATAGCTCTTTACAGATATTTGGACATGTCAAAAATAAATACTTGAAAAATTTCTACTTTTTAATAAAAGCCTCTCTTTCTTCTTGGGTGAAAATTAAGTAAGTAAGTAAAGGAGAATGACAATTGCATTATAATATGTTTAAATGACAATGGCAAATAATGGGCCAAAGGAAGCTATGTTTCTTAGGAAAAATTCAAGCCAAAATTCACCGTCACGTGTCATGCGTAAGGGAGCAGCTAACACTTCTTTTCTTTCTTTCTTTCTTTCTTTCTTTCTCTCTCTCTGGCTTTCTTTCTTTTTTGAGACGGAGTCTCGCTCTGTCACCCAGGCAGGAGTGCAGTGGCGCAATCTCGGCTTACTGCAACCTCCACTTCCCAGGTTCAAGAGATTCTCCTGCCTCAGCCTCCTGAGTAGCTGGGACTACGGACGCGTGCCATCACGCCCAGCTAATTTTTTGTATTTTTACTGGAGACGGGTTTTCACCACGTTAGCCAGGATGGTCTTGATCTCCCGACCTTGTGATCCGCCCGTCTTGGCCTCCCAAAGTGCTGGGATTACAGGCGTGAGCCACTGCGCCCGGCCGGAAGCAGCTAACATTTATTTATATTATAAATTCATGTTACTGATTTTCTAAGTTGTCTTTTTCAGAACAACTGCATTAATCCATTTATCTAGTAATTTACATAGAATTACAGCTTAATGGATAAGGGTACAAGCTTTGCAGGCAACTTACTGGGGTTCAAAACCTGCTTCGATAACATATCAGCTGTGTAACCTTAGATGACTGCTTTCCTTCTCTGTGCCTTAGCTGCCTCAGCTGCAAATTAGAGAAAATAAGAGTCTGTACCTTATAGAGCTATTGGTAGGATTATATGAGAAGCTCTCAGCTTGGTTCCTGGAACAGCAGGGGCTCAGCAAATGTTAGCCACTGCTGTTAGCTACAACTCTATTATTTTTTAAAGAGCTGCTACATGTAGCATGGTACCACGCAGATACTAAGATGAATATGTTGTTGTTGTTGTTGTTGTTGTTTTTGAGATGGAGTTTCACTCTTGTTGCCCAGTCTGGAGTGCAATAGTGCAAACTCAGCTCACTGCAACCTCTGCCTCCTGGGCTCAAGTGATTCTCAAGCCTCGGCCTCCCGAGTAACTGGGATTACAGGCTTGCACCACCATGCCTGGCTAATTTTGTATTTTTAGTACAGACAGGGTTTCTCCATGTTGGTCAGGCTGGTCTCGAACTCCTGACCTCAGGTGATCCGCTCGCCTCAGCCTGCCAAAGTGCTGGGATTACAGGCGTGAGCCACTGCGCCTGGCCTAAGATGAATATATTCTTAACCTCCGAGGTGATACTTGTTAGGTGTCTGTTTGATCGTTGTGTGTACTGTATTTAACTTACTCTTATGCATACATGCGCACCTCCCAAATACCATCGGTTCCCCTACACGGAATGCCCTTCATTCCCATTTTCCTACATCCAAATCCTACCAAAATCAGTAAGAAGTAATCTGTCTCTCTCCCTGTAATCCTTTTCTAGAACCTCCCTTCTGGATCTTATCATTTATCTTACCAACTACATGTGTATTTTCTTTTTCTTTAATTTTAGAGACAAGGGTCTTGCTCTGTTGCCCAGGCTGGAGTGCAGCGGTGCCATCACAGCTCACTGCAGCCTTGACCTCCTGGGCTTAAGCCATCCTCCCACCTCAGCCTCCAGAGCAGCTGGGACTACAGGCGTGCACCACCATGCCCAGCTAATGTTTGTATTTTTTGTGGAGATGGGGTTTCGCCACGTTGCCCAGGCTGGTCTCAAACTCCTGGGGCTCAAGTGACCTGCCCGCCTCAGCCTCCCAAAGTCCTGGGATTACAGGTGTGAGCCACCACACCCGATCTACTCATGTATTTTCTTCTCTTCCCCGCTAGCCTGTAAGCTTCTGAAGGGCAGCAGCTGAGGCCACTTTATCTTTCTATCTCCCATCATCCCTAGCACAGTGTCTTATGACAGAAAATGCTCCATGTAGAATGGGTGAATAAATGGACGAACATTTTTAAATGTACCTGAAAGTCTGTTATGGAAAAGGAAGAAGTTGTTTGAATAATATTAACAGTAATAACTGGAAGAAAGCAGCCTTGCTTTGTTTTCATACATGCTAGGCTAGACAAGTTTAGTGAACATGCTTACGAGGCACCTGTTTCAAACACTTGTCATTTTTTTTTTTCCCCCCAGAGATGTGGTCATGCTATGTTACCCAGGCTGGCCTTGAACTCCTGGGCTCAAGCGACCCTCCTACCTCAGCCTCCCAAGTATCTGGGCCTGCAGGTGTGCACCACAGTACATGGCTTCCACTGTCATCTTTTAGTTATGGGGATCTCTAGTTTAAGAGTGTGTGTGTGTGTGTGTGTGTGTGTGTGTGTGTGTGGTTTTTAAACACGTACATGTAAGTGAGAGGCCTGGTGCACTTTACTAAACCTACTTGCATTGTTAGAATGATTATCATTTGATTCTGATATGCTTAAACATATATATTTACACAAAGTTAAAAATTAAAAAAAGTGATTACAAAATCATAATATAGTATCATAGGGACAAGTAAAATTACCAATAAAAAATTTTAGCCTTATCTCCTTCTTATACTTTGTACTCTGATATATGTGAGAAGATATTTATTTGTATAGCAGTACTGAGCTTGAAAGAAAGTCACACATTTGGAATATAGTCACCATTTTTATTAATGACTTATTGAGCTCCAACTCTTCGCAAAGTGATGAGCTAGGGGCTCTGAGAAATATAATACTGATAAGACCTCTCCTCCTACTTGAAGAATAACACAATCCAGAAGCAAAAAATCGCAAGTACACAAAAAACTTCCAAATATTAATTCTTTTTTTCCCCCAGATTTTGCTTTTTCCTCCTTTGAGTAATTCATTTACTCAAATGCCATCAGCTCAAAGCGGGAAGAAGGATTCAAGGGGAGAAGTGCTCCCTTCTGACAAGAATCAACGGGGAGGCCTAGGTAGAAAAATCAGGATTTCAGGGAGACCTTGGTAAGAAGGTAAGATTATAATAGAGCTAGAGAAGGTCAGAGGGGTATTCTAGATATAGAGAACAGCAAATGGAGGGGAAAAGGGGAGCTGTGTGTACTGACATTTGTCTGGAAATCAGCAGGTAAGAGGGTTTCATCTTGGATGAAATAAGACTGGAAGGTTGAGAGCCTATCAGGATGACCTCACATGCCATGCTGTCATTTGCCTTTCTCTAATAAAGTGGCACCATGGAAGGTTTTCAGAGTATAGCAACAGAGTCAAGGCAGAGGCTTATGAATATTCACTGGGCAATGGTCAGCAAAAGAGACTGGAAGGGTGTTGAGACAATTTTGATAACCTTTGTGAGAGGTCAGCAGAACCTAAGTTACAAAGAATTTAAGTGGTGGGTCCGAGGGTCATTTCAATGAACTTTCTGAAGTTCAAACTAAGGAAATACCTTAAACAAAAGATCATCCAAGCAATTTAAATGCCTAAGGTCCAGAAATAGGAACTTAATAATGGGTTGTCTTAAATCATTATTAGAATCATTGATTATCAGAACTAGAAGGAAACTTATAAATCATCTAGTCTCACCTCATTTTATAGGTACATAAGCAGGCCCAAAGAGTTAAGTAATTTGTCAAAAGTTGCAAAGAATGCCTGGAGTGAATGCCTACAGAAGATACTATAATTCAGGTTTCTTCAATCCTAGGCTGTCTGGGGACCTCCCCTAAGAAAAGCATATGGTTTTAATTGTTACCGCCCCCTGAAAATACTCTTTGAATCATTCTTCTTTATTCTTTTCTTATATATCCGAAGACCCCATTTCAGTCTTATTGGCTGGTGGCTGTTCTTCCACTGTACTTTAAAACATGATCCTTTCTATGTGCTTTTAACCACTCCCTTAGCTACAACGAATAGCTTTATGTAAAAGGGGATCCAGATCTAAGCCTCTAGTCACGACCTTTCTCCTCACACCAAGCCAACATTGGACATCTCCACTGGGGTTGCACAATGAAAAGTATTCTTTTCCTCTGCTACCTCTTTTAAGTTCCTCAGTTGGCTTAACAGATCCTCTAGTCAACTTGGGCTAGAAAACTTACAGTTACCTTTAATTGTGTCCTCTCTTATTCATGACTCCAAACACCCCCTGAAGATGCTACTTCCTTTCCACTTCACGAGACAGCCACAGCCAAGGGCTTCATTACTCTCCCCCTGGACTATGGTGCTTATATTCTAATTGGGGTCCCTGCCAGTCATCTCTTCTCAACCCATCCATTTTTCACAAAGCTCTTCAATTACCTTCTTTAAATACATATTTGAATCTGTCATTATTCCAGCCCTCTTGACTTCTTACTTGAACTAAACAGCCTCCTGAAGAGTTGGTACACTTTTTCTGTAAAGGGACAGATAGTAGATATTTTAGGCTTTGAGGACCATATTCAACTCAAGTGTGATCGTGCCATACATAATAAATGAAGGATAATGGTAGTGTTTTCCAATAAAACTTTATTTATGGATGTATAATCTTTATGTGTCAAAAAATATTGTTTTCCCTTTTTTTTATCCACTTAAAAATATAAAAACCATTCTTAGCTAATGGTCACACAAAAACAGATGATGGGTCAGACTTGACCCATGGGTTGCAATTGCTGACCTTGGGCTAACTGGTCTTCCTGTCTCCTAGATCAACTCTCAAAGCTCACTTTCCACAGTGCTCTCTGAGTCAAGCTCCCAATCCAGAAAGTCAATCATGTTGATGCCCCTGCCTAAAATGCATTAAGAGTAACTCAGAATGGGTGAAACTCCGGAGATGGCCCATAAGGCTCTTCTGCTGGTCCCTGCTCCCCTTTCCAGTCTTATCTCCTACCAAACACCTAATCTGATAGTAGAGTTTCTGTTTTCTCCCATCTTTATGTCTCTGTATATATTGGTATCTCTACCTGGGGTACCCAACCCACTTTCTTCCACTTTCAGAATTCTTACTCATGAACTCACTAATCAAGATTGCTGCCAAATATCTCCACCTCCCTGACTATCCCTTTTCACTGTCAGCTTTCCCCGATATCAGCTTTCTTTGACTATCACCTTCACCTCTGGTGTAGAATGGGTCAATCCCCCTCCCTATGTGCTCCTGTGGTAATCATCACTTTCATCATTGCACTGTTGTCACACTCTATTATATTTGCATATACAGATGTGGCTTCTTTATCAGAGTATGAGCAATCTAAGGGTAGAAACTGAGTTTTATTTTTTCTCTCTATGCCTAGGACCAAGCAAAGTACTTAAAAGATAGTAGGTGCTCAATAAATATTTGTTGACTAAGTGAAAGTTACACTCACCCATTTGGGTCCTTGAACTAGTGCTAAATGTCTATTTTCCTTTTATTTTATTTTATTTTTTTTTGAGACAGGGTCTTACTCTGTCACCCAAGTTGGAGTGTAGCGGCACAATCACAGCTCACAGCAGCCTTGAACCTCAGGGCTCAAGTGATCCTCCATCCTCAGCCTCCTAATTGCTGGGTCTATAGGTGCACCACCATGCCTGACTAATATTTTTTGTTTTTTTTGTAGAGATGGGGTCTCATTGTGTTGCTCAGGATGATCACGAACTCTTAGCCTCAAGTGATTCCCCTGTCTTGGCCTCCCACAGTGTTGGAATTACAGGTGTGAGCACTGCGCCTGGCCTCTATTTACTGTTTTAAAATCCAATACGGAGAAACACCAAAAAAGTGGTAGGCTATTTTTCTTTTAGGTTGATGTACAGATTTCTACTACAGTTTTTAAATTTTCTTTGCCTCTAAAGATTTGGATCCTTATTTCATCATTACTTTAAACATGGTTTTCATATTCAATTTTAAACTTTGTTTAGAATATGCCATTTGAAGTGTTTAAGTTGAGACTGTGTGGTAAGGTGTTATCTGTGTGGGAGTTATGTATTTCAGCTGATCTACACTGAAAAAGAACGACACAACATTTCTCAGTCATACACCTGAGTATACTGAATCAATAAAGCATGGTGAGGGGTGGCAAACTCAAAAAAAAAAAAACCGAAAAAACAAAAAAGTACCATATATCAGAAATAGCCCAACAACCAAATCACATTGTCAGTGCAAAGGGGAGATATACACAGTTCCTTGCATTTCTAATTGTCATCTTTAAATTTATGAATGTGGATTTTATAAAACATGAACATAGACTAAGCATAAAATGCTTACAAAAGAGTACCGCACTTAGAAAATAATTTTTATTTCCTGTAAAACTACGTTTAAATTTTAGTAGAATTGGTTTAAATAAAGCTCAACAAAAAAAAGCTTTCTATGGAACCAAGCAAAACCGTTTTTCTTAAGAACAAAGGAATTAGTTACCACTCGTCCATTTTCAGCAGTTGCTGCATCTTAATATGCTCTACTTGCAAGAAATTGATCTTGTCAAACACTACAAATTGATACTACACGGGAAACCTCTCTACGGACTTTGACTTCAGAAATTAACTCTCTGAATAAGACAGAATGGCAAAAGGGGCAAAACCAGCATTAATATTTATTTACTGAAGCTCAGCCACACTGAGACGTTAAAAGCTGTCCTATTTCTGAGGTTTAGCAGTGCTTAGCACACAAATGGTTGGTTCTGAATAGAAGTCTGACAGAAAAGAAAAACTATTAACATTACCATGATGAAGCTAAATTCTGAAACTTCTAAGATTAAATAACCACAGGAATTATGCTAACGTTATGTTCTCAGTTCTACAATGACAATACTTTAAATGAGCATTAAAAGAACAGTTATTATTCTGCAATATTAAGCAATTTTTTTCTCATATATGTGTTCCATCTATTAGGATTTTTTTCTAGATACCATACATGTATTAATAATTTATTTTCTTTCTTTGCTTTCTCTTTCTTTCCTCTTTCTTTTATTGTTTAAAAGGGAAGATGTCAAATCATTTGGAATATTATCATAACAAAATGTTTTATACAAGGTTTGATTTTAACAGAACCAGAGGCATCTTAACACTCACCCAAAACTTTGGGAGGTTCACCAACCTCTAGAATATTTTTTTTCTCCAAATGCAGGCTGTTCAAGTGGTGCTTTTCTCCATCTGTTAGCATACCGTGCTCAGAATTACATTGTCATATTTAATGTAAAAGGGATCAGTCCCCTTTCATAGTTTAAATTCAACATATTACTATGATTGGAAGACCAATGTTTTTCTAATTTATAAACCAAACCAAATATCATAAACTTACATGTTTATTTAAACAAAGTTCTCTCTAAAAACTGAAAAACTCTAAGAACTGAGCAACCCCAAAGGCTTGATGTGAACACTGAAAAATCATAATAAAACTCAAAGTGAAAAGAAACCACATATGATAAAGTGAAATATCTACTTTCTCTTTTGAATTTTTCTTTCTATGTGTGTATTTATGTGTGTGTGTGTGTGTGTGTGTGTGTGTGTGTGTTTCCAATGCAGCAAATTCACAATGCTTACAACCTAAAGAGTCTTACTGTAATTTAGGGCCGAGCTACATACTTACTAAAGTTGATGACAATGATGATCACATCACAAAATCTCATGATGGAAATGAAGTAATTTGAAACCTCGGTGGTGTAAGCCTGGTTATAATAATGATTTGAACATGAGCAGTGCCAATCTATTTCATCTTGAAATTTTACACCTCCTTAGGATGCAGATTCCTTATTTCGTATCAGTTCCATTTCAATTTGCATCTTACAATTTATTTACTTTGTCTCTCTCACCATTGACAGTATTTTATTATTTTCCTAAATAAATTCCTCACATCCTTCAGTTCAAGATTTTTATTAGACGTAGAATTAGCAGAAGAGGTAGTAGTGGTGGTAGGAGAAATATGTCATTTTGCTTATATTGATAGAGAATCACCTAAATATTTGAGCATTGTAGATGAAAGGTTTTGTAATCTATCAGTAATTCCCTGCCACACTTATCATTCACATGTCTGGGTGTTTTGCTTACCACATCTCCACTTTTCTTAATATGCCTGAAAGCTATGTGTGAATTGAATGACTAAGACTAACTCTAACAACTGTTTGGAAGCCTGTGGCAAAAATCAGTGGAATGAAATCGGTGCTATGGCGCATAATGGGATTAGGGAGTACCTGGTGAGGTGCAGTTGGTGCTCGGATTCGCCCAGCAGTTCTGTTAGTCTCAGGCACTCCTCTCTGGCCCGGGCTGCCTTCTGCTGCTCCTGTTCCAAGTGTTGTTTGCTTTCACCCAGTTCTATTCTCAATTTCTCTATTTCCTTAGGTAGAGAGAAGGGGGAAAAGCATCCATATAAATACATGCACTTGAATTCAAAATTAGCTCATTTTTATTTTTTGCCATGAATTTCAATGTGATAAAAAATTATTAGAAAATTTAGGCTAGCTTCCATTTTATGACAAAAGGAATTAGCACATCCAAAAATGCACATGAATGAGGTTTTATTGTGGATTGTAAAATGAAATCTGAAATCTAATTTTAAAAATGAAATGATTAAATGAGAGTAGTCAAAGTGGATAATTGCACTTTCATGCTAAGAGTCGTTCCCTTTAAAAAGTAATATTTACTTAAAATGCCACTACCTTTAAAATGTGACATTTTTGTGTGAGATTCAATCAGACACATGTAGTGATTTACATCAAGTATGTACTTTTGATTCTAAAAGATAAATGTATGGCTTCATTTGGGTGTTTCGAAACCCAAATTAAAGGTAAAATAAATAATTTAAGAGATATTTTAGAAAAATGTGAGGTGTAAAAAATGGCATGATTATGATGTTCAATATTACTTGGAAAAAATACTCCAGGAAAAAAAAACAGCATGAGAAATTTAAGCGTTGAGAGTGTATGAGATTTCTGAGCTAAAATAATATTTCCATTTAAATTTGCAATTTAAAAAGTCAACAAGAACACTTTAAGACTAATAAATATGAATATATAAAATTTCTGAAGGTTTATTTTTTGGTTTCAGGATGAAATTATCCTTATCTTACTGAAACTCAAATATTTCAAAGCAAAAATACCTTATACAGGCCACAATTTTAAATAATTTATATACTAAAGTAGAAATATTTATTTATCAATAGAACATCTGTAAAATTAAGCCAAAGAAAATAAAAGATGAACCTTTAAAAATATTTAGGCTATTAAAACAAGAAAAAAAAAAGAAAGGGCAGAAACATTTTCAAATTCAGCAAAAAGCAAGAAGCAAATTTGATACAGAAAAAATTGCAACATCCTTTTGGAAAACAAAATCATGTGTAAGTAGAGGGATTTAAATTTAGTATTTAAATAAACTTCCAAATTTCCTCATGTCCTTATTCAATATTCTGAACAATCTCCAACTACCTTTGATACATCATGGAGGATAAATTAAATAATTCATTTACATTTTTTCTTGTATTCATAACAGTATAAATATTCAGTTTATCTCCATCAAAACCATACATTAACCAACAATATAATAACTTAGTACAGTTCTCAAATATTGGCTTATTTGAAAAACTATGAAATAATTGTATCATTTTCATTCAGTGTAGATTTTCTGTATTTTTCAAATTGGAATACTAAGTTAAACTGACTTATTTCTTTAAAATATTGTGTTATTAAAGTTATACCCATATATTTCCAATTTCATAATTAAATATAATTAAAGAGATAAAAATAATAAAGACTATTAAATTTGTATTGTTTAACATTTATAAAATTAACAAAAGCAAAGAAATACAGAATTGGAATTATATGTTAACTTTAAAACTTCAAAAATTTATTCATTAATTTTCTTACACAGTCCTATATGTAAGAAACTATACTACATAATATGATGAATTCAGAGTTCCCATCTCTCAACTCAGTAGTTAATAATTCATCTGGGTAAATGAGACATATATACACAAGAAGACTATCAAAATGCAAAGCATATAAAAACACCAACTGAGTTATGGAGAAAATTCATGCCTCAGTAGCCAGATGAGGGATATATTAGCATGAGCAAGAAAAGTGAGAAAGAAGTAAGGGCACGAAAGCTCTGGAGTGATACTTTAGATCACATTATGAAAGCTCTTTAACTGTAGATTAATAACGCTCCATTTTTCTTATAGATAACAGGGTGACATTAATGGTTTAAACAGGTATGCAGTACGACAGAGGTTGAGCTTGAGAAAACTGCATGGATGTGCACAATCAGTTTAAGGTGGCAAAGGATGGCGGAAGGGAGACCATGAAAAGATAACTGCAGTATTCCAGACATGAGGAGTGGAGCGACTTAAAACAGAAATATAAAGAGAAAATGGTGATTTTATGGAAATAAAAGGAGAGGAATCGGAAGACCAAAGATGACTCCGGAATTTTGAATTGAGAGAAGACAAAAGAATGACAGTAACAGAAAATGTATAAAATTCCAAACTTTTTTAAAAAGAAAGGATACAATTTTTGTAAGCACTATGCAACAGTAACAACGTATGTACCTTACACTGGTAATTAGGTTTTAAGTATAAATTAGCTGCTTTCTTTTCCTCATGTAATAAAAAGTCAAGGGTTGCACTGCAAGACAGTCCAAACACAGAGGTAAAGAACATGGGTCTAACAGCCAACACAAATCAGGCCTCCAGACACAGCTCTGGCACTTTTCTGTGACCTTGGACAAGTCATTAGACTATTATACAGTTTCTTCCTTCCAAAATCAGAGTGATAACAAGCTTCTAAAGCTGTTGTGAAGATTAAA
Source organism: Pongo pygmaeus (assembly GCF_028885625.2). NCBI lineage: Eukaryota > Metazoa > Chordata > Mammalia > Primates > Hominidae > Pongo > Pongo pygmaeus. Next base: position 5,740,516 of record NC_072373.2, read on the forward strand.
TTAGGCTAGGAATACTTAGCAGAGTGCCTAGCACATAGTAAAAGCTGAATACAAGACAGCGAATATCATTATTACTGATTTTTCCCTCTGTCTTTCAAGAACAGCAAAGTGACAAGAAAAAATGACCCACCTAAGAATATATGACTATCTCCAAAGAGTTCTCAATTTAATTCATAAAACTTCCCCCTTCTCAATAAAGCAGTATTTTGGTGAAAACTGAATAAAACTTCATCTATTGTAATTTCAAAATGTGAAATGCATTTTTGTTAGGAAGATGGAAAATTACTGCCTGCTTCTGATTAACCATGCCAGCAAAAGAGCTTATTGGTGCAGATAATCAAAATCAACAAATAATCTAACCAGCTGGACCAGGGCTCAACACCTACTCCCTGAGTCAGGAAAATCTGCCATGGCACCAAGTCCAACCGTTAGAAGAGAAATCTCTTGCCAGAAATGCCATGCTCCCACTGGCAGGATAACCCTTTGCCTCACCCAACTAGGTCAGGGCTGCTTCCCTGGCCGTATATAGTAGCTTGGGGATGAAAGACCAACAACAGCCATAGGCCAATTGTACATCACTCCCAAAGCACACTATTAACCTGCATGTCTACAGTGCAGTTTGATGTGGCCATCTTTTGGCTAACTGGGCAAAGGCAGGTCCAGATAGCTTTACACCTTATCAAAGGGTATCTTTCAAGTCATGACTATAACCACCAGAAAAACTCAAAGTAGAAACTGTTAAAAGTGGTCACTGCAAGAAAACAGTACTGGGGATCGAATTTGGAAAAGGGGAGACTTGATGCTGTTCATTTATATCCTTCCACACTGTAGGAAGTTTTTTTCTTAATCATGGGCATATGTTAACTTTCTTTTTATTGTTGATTAAATTTGCCCATCAAAGTAATGCACCTAATTTAAGTCATATAGTATTAAATGGCTCATAACAAGGAACAGCAGGGCCCATGGTCTACCTCCCCGATTTGAAACCTAATCTCCAATGGCACACACCATTAGTTCTTCTGATGTTTATCTTCATATTTTTAAAAGACAAACTTATACTGCTATTTCTTAAGTTTTCAATATTAGACCTTCCTTATGTGAAGAAGGGTGACAATTTAGGTCTCGCACAACCCACCCTACATACCCACCTCATGCTCCCATATAATGATTTTGGTTAAAGCATTAGTCAGTAGTTCATTTACATTATAATGATTATGAAAAATTTGCTCACTGCTGAGACAAGCATTATCTTGTTTAGATTAATTTTCTTATGTATCATTTTATTATTTCTAGAATTGTCTAGTTTTTTAATAGTTTGTTTTTCTAGATAACTGACATTTTCCCCCAAATATTCAAACATATCTGTTAAACAACCATCAATAATATTTTTTTAAATAACCACACATATTAGATAAAGTGTATGTTCTTTTAAGAATTTTTTTCCTGGATATATCCTTCTTGGCACCTTATGGATGGCCTGGTTGATCTCTACATTGTGTCAAGCCTTCCCTATCCTCTTTTAGAGTTCTCTGTTTTCTCTGTCATAAGTCATCATGTTTCTCAATTTATTCCCTTTTTTGGTCGAAGTACAATCTCCAGGTAGCTTTAATAAGAAAAGGTACACGAAAAACACATTTTCGAGTATTCGCGTGCCTGAAAATGCTATTATTGTATGCATACACTTGATTGTTTGGCTGGGTATAAAACTCTATTTTGAAATTAGTTTTCATTCAGGATTTTTAAGAACTATTCCACTGTCTTCTAGATCCTAATAGCACAACTGAAAAACCCTAGGCCATTCTGATTCTTGGTACTTGGTCTATGATTTACATTTTTTTCTTTCTGGAAACTTTTACAGTCATCTCTTTTTCCTTGTCATTTTGAAATTTTGCAATGCTGAATCTTGGAATGGAGCTGTTTTTCATTCCTTGTGCGGAGTTTTCAGTGAGTCCTTTTCAATCTGAAGGCTTATTTTTTTTCAGTTTGAGGATGTTTTCTTCTACTATTTTAAAATATTTTAATGCCATACACTTTAGCTTCAGGACATTAGTTGTTGGATTGATTATCTCATTTTCTTATATTTTCCATCTCTGTCTTCTGATTGTAACTTCTGGAAGATTTCTTTGACTGATGACACCTCATTTTGAACGTTAAGAAAATTTTCTACCCATTTTGTATTTCTATGAGCTATTTCTTGTTTTTATTGACACTTTTTTACATAGCATGCTAATTTTAATCTATGAATATAATATTTTACCTATTAGAATATACAGTATTTAAATGTTTTCCTTTGCTTATTATATGTTGCCTCAGTTTCCTCCATGTTCCTTTCTTGTTTGTCTGATTTGGACTCTCCATTATGTTGTAGGTTTTCCTCAAATACAGGATAACACTTGGCTATCCTTTTATATTTAAGAATGAGGCAGTTAATAAACATATGGGTTTAATAAGTTTTGGGGTAATATGATAGTTTATTTAGACTGTTGTTCAGCAAATATTCACTCCCATCTCCCTTCCACTGAAAGTGGAATATATTATGTCTCCCCAGGGACTTTGGGCTTAGCCATATAATTTCATTTGGCCAGTGGAATTTGCATGGCTATAATGTAAGCAAAAATCATAAATATGTTTATGTTTAGCTCATGTTGTGGTGATTAACCATGAGAAGTGTATGCACTGGGTAGCCACTGCCCCTTCAGCTTAGACCACAGAAAGAATACATGGAGATAAGACCCAAACTCCAACCGTAGCCCAGACAATGCACAACCCACAATCTGAAGCAGAAACACCCAGTCAAATAGAGCACAGATCAGCCAAAGCTTACCTGACCTGCAGACTTATAAATATAAACATACATGATTGTTGGCGCAAGCCACTGAGTTTTGTCAATATAAAATTATTACTTGAAAGGAATAAGGAGTGTTACAACTATACATCACCTTAGAATTTTATTTGATCTTTGAAACAACTGCATGAAACATACAGGGCAGGTATCTCTGTTTATACATATAACAAATTTTGGGTCGAAGACATTGAAAATTGTCTAAAGCAGTACACTCAAGCCTTGAACCAGATCTTCTGACTTCACTGCCTTCACCACATCGTACAATAAATTATGCAGTTGCTTTCAAACATTTTTTTGGCCAAGATCCATAGTAAAAAATCCATTTTAAATCACAATTCAGAGACACACACACATATAAATGTAAGAAGCATTTCATGAAATAATATTAACTCTTACTATGTGTGATGTGCTCTGACATTTCCTATTCCATCTTATTTTATTCTACTTCTTTTATTTTATCTTATCTTTTTTATATATATATATATATATATATATATATATATTTTTTTTTTTTTTGAGACACTCTGGCACCCAGGCTGGAGTGCAGTGGTGTGATCACAGCTCACTGCATCTTTGACCTCCTGGGCTCAAGTGATCCTCCCACCTCAGGCTCCCAAGTAGCTGGGACTACAGGCATGTGTCACCATACCCAGATAATTTTTTTTTAATTGTTAGTAGAGACAAAGTCTCGCTATATGGCCCAGGCTGGTCTTGAACTCCTGAGTTCAAGCAATCCTCCCACCTCAGCCTCTCAAAGTGTTGGGATTATAGGCATTAGCCACTATGCCTGGCCAATTCCAGTTCTTAAAAAAAAAATTTCTTGCTTCAATCTATAAAATTGATTTCACAATCCTACAATTTGAGAAGCATTCTGTACTTCAGATAATTAAAATATATTTTTTACATAAATTAAGTAGAACCAAATAAAAAGTTTCATTAAAAGAAATTCTACTATACATTTTTCCTGATTTCCTAAGAAAAAATATCCAAAGAAATGAATGCAAAACCTATTTGAAAAATTATATAACATCTTAATTCAAAAGGATAAATTTGCCTAGAAAGAAAAAGAAGCATAAACTATAATACCTCAATGATAGTGATTTATTCCTGCTAGTAAACATTATGTGGCTTAAAAATTATTTCACCATCTTTAATATAGGGTGACTTGTTTGTGTAACAGAAGATGAGAATGGGGAGAAGAAAAATTACAGAATAGTAAGAAGACTAGATTCAAAAATCCTCACAAGTTAAAAGAAGGAACTGGTGGATTTGAGGCTGACAAATTTTGACAATGTGAATTTATCACTCAGAAGCCAATGAATGAATTCAAAGAATATATTTCCAGAAGTAAGGTAGTACATAATACTGAAAATTGAAACATATAATCTATCACTTGGGAGAAAATAATCATTTATATAAAGTTCTGTGTGTGTAAAATATGTATTCATTGGAAATTTAGTATTTACCAGTTCATACTTTTATTAACTTATAGATGTTAAGATTGATTTTGTCAAATCATTAGTAAATTTTTGTCTAGAGCTGCACTAGTTTGCTTTGGCTATTTAAATTTAAGCTAATTAAAGTAAAGAATTTAGTTCCTTACTTGCATTAACCATAGTATAAGTGCTTGGTATCCACATGATGATTCCATGGCTACCATATTGGAAAGTGCAGGTATAAAATATTTTCATCATCACAGAAAATTTTTTGGCATAGCACTGGTCTAGAATATAGCAAAATTTATTTCTAAGACTCATTCTCCAAGCTAGACACTTGGGGAACCAGCCTATGTGAACAAAAGGATATTATAAGTAGTAACTCATTTTAGAAACAGCCAAAAATGATTGCCCTCTTCACTGTAGCAGATGTAGAAGGTTGCTGATACCATTCTAGAAATCCTGTTCACGGTTACCATTGTTGATTGCACATAACGCTGACTTAATGCTTTTATTGTGGACTTAATAGTAACACTGATACCAGCTATCATTTTTGAGTGCTTACCATGTACCAGGCACTGTCTTAGCATTTTATATTTTAAACTTCCATTCTGTGTTCATGACAACCATATAAAAATAAGTATCCTATTCCTGTTTTACAGATGAGAAAACTGAAGCTCACAGATGTTAAGTAACTTACATAAGATTATACAGTGGCAGGGCTGAGATTCAAAACGGAGTTAGTCTGATTTCAAGTCCTATAATCTTTCTACTACACCATATTGTCTCCCTAAACAATCCTAGATATAACAGAAAATAAAGAGGAAATGACACAGTCTGCCTTCTAAAACCTCTTGGCCTATAATGTGACATAGGTGGAAGACACAAATAGCACAGAGACAAAGGAGAAGATACAACTCAGATGACATGGGTCAAATATCATGCTGCCAAACACAGGGATCTCAATGTGCAAAGCCCTGGGCCTGGTTCACTCTGAAGAAGCATTTCTGCCGGAGATTTTAGGGCTAGTGACTTGAAGACGTCCTGAGGTTTGGATTTGTTTAGCCTCAGGTCCCACTGTCTACACCTTTTACAACATGATGAACTCCACGCCAGCCTAAGAATCAACGTGCAACTTAACCTTTCAGCCTTCCCAATAAAATACGCAACATTTTTGTGGAACTTTTCAGTTTTCCAATTGCTTCCAATGTGGCTATTTAATCAATCCTTACTCTAAGCAAATATTCTTTAAGGAATTTTAAGAAACTTTTTTTTCTTTGCATAATGTTAACAGAAGTGGCATCAACTGATCACTTAAATTCAGAAGCACTTCCTCAGAGCTAACGTAGCTCTCAGCCAAAACAAGTGTTCAAAACAGATGAAATGGAACTGTGGCAAGAAAGAAGTGCCTTTCTAAAAGTATGTGTCTAAAGAAGAGAAGAATTTAAGACATCTGATATAAAGCTGACTGTATTACATTGTGACAATACAGCAGACTTTTTGACTAAGCCAAGTTTACACCACTATTCTGTCATGCCAGGAGATTCAGTGGCAAAAGAATCATTACAACTCTGCGGTCAGTTTGCAAAAATGAGTTCAGGTGATATCTCTACTTTTTTGGGACAGGTTTAATAAAGACTTTACGTTGGCTAAAAATGAAAAAAAAAACTTGCTTTGCACTCTTATGAATGTAAGTTTCTAATCATCATAAACAAAATATCAGGCCATTCATTAAATCTGCAATTTTTTTTCTTTAAAATAATATAGGGCCTTTTTGGCCCCTAATCCTATCATGCTTTTTCAGTGTTCTAAATGAGTAAAATATTAACAATGTTCAAGGTATTGTATGCTGACATATTTGCATACATAGATAGAGATCTTGACTTTTTATGTCTGCTGATGCTAGGAGCAGACATAAAAGGTGTAAAGGAACATTAAGATAGCCCTGGATGAGGGAAAAATCCGAAATAAGATGTGATTGTTGGAAAGCTATAAAAGAGAAGTGATACATTTTTCAAATGATGCATTGCAAAAGAGTTGTTAAGGTATTGTGAATATTGTCAAGGGTAACTGGGAGAGGTAGATTCAGATTACAGATTGAAATGGATAAAGACAACCCGAAATTGTGAGTAAAAAGAGGTAAAGTGAAAAAAGACAATGTTGAAATAAATAGAAAAGTCTTAAAATAATGAAGTAGTCAAATATATAAATCTCCTAATTGTTGACCACACCAGTTATCATCTGTCAATGGTGTGGAGTTTTAAAACTGTCTGACAATAAGTTTTGCATTGGTTCAATACCAGAAAATGTATCAAGAGCTGAACTATAAAAGACAGCCATCAATCACAATGTTAAAAACCTACCACTTCAGAAGCACACTTGTCTCTTGCCCAGGTTGTATCCTTCATTTCTTACTTTTAAGGTCCCCTGTTTCTGCTCTTGAGTTTGATGTAAATGGCCCTCAAGAGATGCAATCTCTTATCACCCTGCTATGTGGTACATTTCATCCTTGTCTTCAAACATTATGATCATAAAATCAGATGGTTTATAGTTACTGCAATAGGAACATATAGTAGAGTTGCAACATGTAACAGAAAGAGATAAATGGAAGAAGTATGGGTGACTCCACCCACCATTCAACTCAATGAGTGAATGCCTTGGAGTGAGCATGAAGAGTGAGACATGAATCCACTGAGCCCTTGGTCGGTCACAGTACATGTGTACCTTTCATAGTATGACCATCTGACAACACTATGTGGTAATTTCATTTAAGAAACACGTACATTTTTCATACAAAGCACAAACATTGCCAAACACAAGTCAACTTGTTTATCGACTCCCCATTTGATTAAACAGCAATCTATCCCAACAATGAAAGTAAAATGATATGGGTTAAAATCTTTGAGACAGGGTATGAACGTCTCCAATGTGGCAGGAATATATGGCTCTAAATGCACATAAAATCAATACAGACAAATCTATGTAGACTATTAAATTATGAGGAATTTATGAGATTTTGTTAAAGTAATTTTGATCACATGCAATATTCAACTTTTTAGGCTGAACTTGGAACATAACCCCCTCCTGAAATGTCACTCCACTGGGATGAAATACACTGAGTTTATCTTAGTAGTAGGATTTATTTCACTGGCTTCACAAATAATTTTTATTCCATGTTTATAAACATTCCAGAGGTTGAAGGGACCCGTTATACCTTACTACACTTACTAGGAGAAATTCATTGTTTTTGCCTTCACTTGTGAAGATCTTAGATTTGTCCCTACAAATATCAAGGGTCTGATATCACTGTAAAGATTTTGAAAGCGGCTTCCTAATACCGCTCTTCCCCCTCACTCAGCTGGGAGTTGAATGTTTTTAGTACCTGACTACTGGAGGACTACAATGTTTACTGTTTCTGTAGGAAAAACATCCCAGGAATGGTGCTCAATCACTTACAAATCCACCTAAATGAACTATCATCCAAGAGAATGTTTCTATGTTTTGTTCAGAGCTGTATCACAAGAGCTATGTCAACGAAGTTAATAAACTCAAAACATTTTGGATATTTGGCAGTTCCTTGTTTTGCAAAGCTGGTAATTCTATGGCATCTATTCTACTGCACATACTATAAAATGCTATATTGGAATACTTAAATATGATGGTCTTATAATGTTTGTGGAGAGAACATAACTAAAAAGACTATATTCCTTTGCTTGGTATACATATAAAAGGAATCCTTTAATATGCTATGACCACCCAAATGTTACGATTTCTAAAGAAAGAAAGGCTCAAAAAAGTAATAGCTTGGCCCTTCTTTTCTTTTCTCTTTTCTTTTTCTTTTTTTTTTTTTTTTTTGAGACAGGGTCTCATTGTCTTAGTGTCACCCAGGCTGGTGAGATTACAGTTCACTTCAGCCTTAATCTCCCCAGCTCAAGAGATTCTCGTGCCTCAGTCTCCCAAGTAGCTGGGACTACATGTGTGTGTCACCATGCTGGGCTAATTTTTGTATTTTTTTTGTAGCGACGGGGTTTTGTCATGTTGCCCAGGCTGGTCTTGAACTCCTGGGCTTAAGCGATCCTCCTGCCTTGACCTCCCGAAGTGTTGGGATTACAGGCATAAGCCGCTGTGTCTAGCTGGCTTCTTATTTTCTAAAAGGAAATTATGTCAGCCATGTAGTTGACATTCCAATTTTATGAAAGAAAAAATCATTTTCCACTTAAAATGTTAATATATAAGACTAATTTTATACACATGTATATTTACATATAATATTTAGATATATACATCTATTTTAAGATATACATATAATATATTTATATATGAATGCATATATTAAATATATGTAATATATTCAAGTTGACTTATAATGCTATTTAATAAAATAGCCCTTGGTACATTAGTAAACAAAAGTACCAGGAAGAAACTGGGACTCCTTCCTTTCTTCCCTGAGACCAAGCCATGATCCCTTGGGAGAAAAGCAGGAAGAGGGTGACTGGTGAAGATCACCTCACTGTTTCTGAGGTGAAAGTCACCAGTGTAAAGGTACCTTTGACCTGTGTTTGCTAACAAATTGGCACAATTTTTAAAAATAGCAACTCTAAATTTACTTTATGTAAAAAAAAAATTACACCTAACCCTGACCTAATCCTTTTGAAAGCACTTCAAAAGGATTTTTTCTTGCTACACTAGCTGTATTCAAATAAAAAATAAACCTGGAGTTGTTTCTTTCAAAATGAACTGCAAAAAACCAGGAAAACAATCTTTTCTGGTGGGACATCTCCATATAAAAAAAGTAGTCTTTCCAATGGCGAATAAAAGCGAAAAATCTAAAAAGTATAAAAGCTGGTAGATAAAAGAATTACCAAAGAAAAATTATCTTTAAACAGTTACCCAAAATGCAGGAAAACATATCACAGCATAATAAAAGGAATATTCATTACAGTTATTGACTTTTATTACCATTTGAAAATAGTTTTTTTTGCCAACTGAGAAAATCATCCAAAGCAAAAATAAAATATAATAAAATAATTCCAGTTTAGGAAAGCAAACTGTTAATTTATTCCCTTAAACTATTCCTTCCCAAGCTCTCAATTCAATACAATAAATATTTTTGAGCACATACTATGTGCCTGCTATGTGCAATGTGCCAGACATTATTTATATATATATATATATATATATATATGATCCAGATGGCCAGATAATTTTATATATATGTATATATATCTACATATACATATGTGCACATACATATACACACTATATATGAATAATATCCAAGTTATTTCACTCTTCACTTTCTTTTGTAACTATTAAAATATTAATTGATTCCCTATCATTTTGATAAAAAACAAGTGCAAGTCCAATGAGACATCTAAGGTACATCATTTCCTCCTCAAATTTACAATCATCTGGGCTACAGTAAATAACAGAAATTATTATAATACTCTTATTTAGTTTTCATAAAAATTTACAGCAGGAAATTATAAGTATTAATATTAGGGCTTCAGGACTCATTAAGTGAAGTCTAAACATCATTTTCACATTATGTTATTACATTTTGGGCTAATTATATTCACTTATGTCTAAACATTAAAGCTATTACTTACTCAATAGAGTAATTGCATTGATATTATATTGAAATATAAGATTAAAAAAACTTGGTCACATTGCCCACTACTAATTACAGTGGTGTAGCTCCTGCACCATTCCCTATGTGTAGAAATATGGCTAAACACAAGTAAAAAGCAAGACTAAATATAAAAACCACACTAAAGCAATTTTAATAAATAAGAGAATGACAGGCACTTTCAAATAAGATAAAGATGCTTTCACTATAAAAATAAAATAAATTTAAATGAACTGAAAATATTGCTATTCATAAAGTTATAACTGATTTTGCCTTAAGAAAACTTCATAAGTCAATTTAAACACAAGAAGTTTATTATTGACTTCAAGTTTAGAAAATATCTTTTTCATTATTAAATGTATCTACAATGCTCTCAGGTTCTCATCATGAGGTTAAAAATACTTAAAAACCAACAAGGATGCCATTCATAACCCTAAATTAAATAAAGTTTTTGAAACGGTTTGTTCAAAATTGACACTATTACCTTAAATGAAGAGCAGCCTAAAGGTCATTTCAAAACTGAATTTCAACAATTTTCTATACTTCTACATATGCTTCAGATGGAATATTTTCTCAGATACTAAAATTACAGGAAAACAAACATATATGCAGGCATACTTTTCAAAGCCAAAAACTTTTTAGTGTAGATATAAAAGTACTGACAACTACAAAAGTCACAATTTCCAAAGAAAGCTAGATAATTAGTCTGCTATTATTGCCATAGTAAATATAGTTCTTTAGATATGGTATCTGCTACTAAAACTTATTGTGTAAAAGAAATTGGCCCATTTATTCTTAACCAGAACAAAAGGCAATTTTTGGCAAAACTATTTTGTCTCTTAGATGGTGTACACATTTTTATTACTTTTCTACTATCACAAATTAAAACTCTTACACCAAATGGTACTCTTACAGAAACTGTCTAGAAAATAATAAAATACTCTGATTGCTAAAGGGAATATACAATGAAACTTTTGGGTTATTTTGTACCTAACTTTCAAGACTTCGATGTACAGTATTCACTTAGCAAATACAATTCTCCTTTAAATACTGTGCTGCTTATATTTTTTTCTAAAGTGTACTCCTATGTAAATGGTCCCAAAAACATTTGGGAGTAAACTCTCCTGTGAACATAAAACATTTTGTTTCATAAAAAACAAAATAGGCCTTTAGGAAAAAAACATGCAGTTAGGGACACAAGACACCTCAGTCATCATCTTAATCTATCGCCTCACTTTACAGGAGGGAACGTGGGATCCAGTGAAGTTAAACCACTCGCTAAGCCCACTCAGCTGCACTAGAACTCAAGCTCCAGACTCTTCGCCGATACCCATTTCCCTTCAAATGTGGAATAATGCCAAGCCACAACGCTAACTCAGTTACAAGCATAAATAAGCTTCTATTGGCAATAATTAACTTTTCAATGCAATAAAGAAAACATATCGTCTGTTTCTCCTCAGACAACTGTTAATCAACAAGAACTTTTTCATTTTGCTCTTTTATTCTCTTATTAGTTCTGTCAATCTCTGACAACTAGAACAAATGTAAGACTTATTCTTTTTTTTTTTTAAGCAGCATCTTAAAGCCATACATACTATTTCTTAATTTAGAGGGAAAAAATGCATTTTCTTAGGTTTGGTTTTTGTCAATATTACTGTTTGGTATAGGTGCTAGGACAAAAGAAAATGTTTATTTTCTCTCAAACCAAGAAAACCTCAAACATTTTTCCAGTTCAAACTAAATGATTTTGTTTTGTAGGAAACTGTATTTTAATTTTTCACTAAATGAACTTCAAACAACTGAGAAAAGGAAGTCATATTCTTGTAGTCTGGATCACTTAATAGTTCAGACCATGGAATACAGCTCCTCTTCTTGCCTATACAAACACACCGGCTCTAGCTGAGGTCACCTCTCTCTACCTACCTACCTACCCAGTTTCTGTTACTCCTTGGTGTACCTAATTACAGAGAACATCAGTATCAATGCTCTGGCTCCCAAATCCTAAAGAGAGTAGCAGAGGTAAAGTATTACTAAAAACATACCTAAAGCATTCTCACCTATAGGCTCTTACTAACATTTATGCTTGGATGCAAAATATTCTGACCACCCAAACAGCATGTCTGTGTTCAACTTACCTTTAAGCTGTTACTCTGCTTGTTGGTGACACAAAATAATTCTTCTTCCACTGGAAAACTGGACAATTTAACCTTATTTTGTTGGAAGGTTTTCACCAAAATTAATGAAATGTTCTTATGTGAAGAGGAAACAGCAATTTTAACAACAAAACTAGGTTTATTTATAGAGACATAACTGATTGAAAAAAAAATCCTTCTGTACTGAGACATGGTGTACGTGATCTCACCTTATGGGGAGTTTTTAGAAAACTCACTTTAGCTGTGGGTTATGTAAATATTTCTGTAAAATTCTATTTGAGGAACTTGAGAATTTATTGAACTTGGTTTTAACTCAAAAATAACCTATATTTTCTAACTAATTTTAGCAAGCAGCACCAAAATGTGAAGTAGATTTTTAGCTAATATTTTGAGTGTGTTATTTTAAATTAACAGCTTTCACATACAAAGGAGTAAACTCATCTCTTCAATTTATTGACCATCCATTCTATTCCTATGTATGTATACAGCTTTTCATAGTTTAGAAAACACTTTCATATACACTACTGAATTTATATGCTGTGATAATTAGAAAACTAGCAAAATTCCTGCTTTCACCCATTTTCATAAAGAAAAATAAAATAGGCATAGAACAGAGAGATATAGGGTAAATGATTACGACAAAACACTTTAAAATGGAGAATAAGTCAATAGAATGAATAGGAGAAATCTCAAAAAATGATTTTAAGACTCAAATTTCCAATTTATCCAATTTATCCCATTTATCCCATTTATCCAGGTTATCTAGATGAACAAAATGGAATTTCAGGCAGACCCATTTCAATTTTGCCCTCTTATTGGGAGTTTCCCAACACGGGTTTACATCCTGCCAAACTACAAATCTGCTCCATATTTACAAAGGCACTTTGATTTCTTAGCCATCCATGCCCAATTTCTTCATTACCCATCATCAATGCAAGCTTCTGTCACATGGTTCATTGGTATCTAAGCAAACTACTTATACACAGTAGGCATAAAAATAATTTTTTATTTGACTAGAATTATTTTGAAGAAGGCAATGGTCTGGTTCTTAAACAGAAAAATAAACATGATCTGGTTCTTAAAAATCAATTAGAACAAAGCATATGGAAGACAGAACAGCAAATATCAAATTATAAGGAAGCTACAGGTCACAGGCTCTGTGATGCTCTCTGTGCTATACTATTTAGACCACTAACTTTAATGAGGATGCCACCGACATGCTGATCAAATGTGTCTGTGGTATAAACCTGAGAGGATTAATTTATTATGGCAATATGCTGAAAAGAGGATCCAAGAGAGCTCGGACAAGCTGACGCAACAGGCCCAAACGAAAATGACCAAGTTCCAGACAGGTAAATGCAAATGCCTATATTCACTGCCCAGTTGTAGGTCAGCAGATGCGTGCCATGAGGGGTTTTAATTGAATTTTAAGCTCAATAAGAATTTACAATGAGACATATTTGATAAACAATAAGGCAAATGATAGTTGGCTCTGACGCCAGATCAACGTAAGCTTAGGCAATAGCTCCACTGCTATGCACTGGGCAGTTCAAACCAGCAGTCTCATATTCAGTAATCATCACGACTCTGGAAAGGAATGTGATAAAATGGGACACAGATGGGAGAGAGATGAAAGTGGAAAAGGTAAGGATCACAGTATTAGTAAAACTGGTAATTATTAGTGTGTATTGAGCAATTATTACATGTCATGCATTGTACTATGAGGTTAACATAGATGACCTAAAATTTTACAAAATCCTGTAAGGTGGGCATTGTAGCGATCCTCATTTTACAAAGAAGAAAACTGAAGCTCGCACATTTTCAGTAACTTGCGCGGGTTTGTCAGGTAGTAGGTAGTAAAATGAGAAATTTACTTGAGGCAGTCACTTGGCCATCTCTGCACCCACCTATCCATCCGGTTACTGTGACCCTAATTGCAATCAGGGCACCGGGGCACTGAATACAAAAGAGAACAAGACAAGTAAAAGTCTCTGTCCTCAAACAACCTACATTCTAATGGAAGAAACTGATTGTTTAAAAGCAAATGAACAATAAAATAATAAAAAACTTATAATAAGCGCCATGAACGAGGGGAATGAGGTGCTGTGAGAGAATAAGAGTATACATTAGTAGCCAGTGAAGTAAAGACATTGAATTGGAAATCAAAAGAAAGAAAAAGAGCTGGTTAAGCAAAGGAAGAGTGGGAAAGAATATATGTGGAAGATGTTTGTCCGAAGGCCGTGGCATGTCTGAGAAGCTAAAGGCAAACCACGGAGGCTCCACTGAATGGAGAGGGGAAGGGTGGATGAGAAGAGGGTGGAAAGACAGGCAGTGGAGAGATTATGCAGGGCCTTGTAAACTGTAGAAAGGAGTTTGGACTCGTGTTTCTAAATGCAAATGGGAAGCCATTCCAAATTGCTAAATGAAAGAGCAATGCAATGCAATTCACATTTTGCTTTTGCAAATGTGCGGAGTATGAACTAAAGAGGGCATAACTTTATGAAGCTAAGGTTGCGTTAAGGAAAGATGATAATAAACAAATGAGTAAGATATGGAGTAAAATAAAGCAGAAAGGGGGCAGGAGTACTTGGAAACTGGTTTACAACGTAAAACAAGGTAGTCAGGAAAGTCTCACACAGATGATTTCAGCGATGACTTGAAGGGTTATTTTGTGATCCACAGGATATCCCAGAGAACCCGGCGAAGAGAAGAGGGAGTCCAAAGGCTCTGAAGTGGTTGTGGGGACAGACTGGTTAGCACCTTGTAGGTCACTGTTTGACTTTGCCTTTGACTGTTACTGAGGTAGGAACCACTGGATGGTTTCAGAAGGCTGACAAGATCAGACATAGGTTTTTGTTTGTTTTTTTTGTTTTGTTTTGTTTTGTTTTGAGATGGAGTCTCACTCTGTTGCCTAGGCTGGAGTGCAGTGGTGCAATCTCGGCTCACCGCAACCTCCGCCACCCAGGTTCAAGCAATTCTCCTGCCTCAGCCTCCCGAGTAGCTGGGACTATAGGCACCTGCCACCGCGCCTGGCTAATTTTTATATTTTTAGTAGAGACAGGGTTTCACCATCTTAGCCAGGCTGGTCTTGAACTCCTGACCTCCTGATCCACGTGCCTCGGCCTCCCAAAGTGCTGGGATTACAGGAGTGAGCCACCTCGCCTGGCTGATATAGGTTTAACAGACTTTCTCTGGTCCTTATGCTGTGAAAGGGCTAGATGAGGAGAAGCAGGGAGCCCCAGTTAAGAGACTGTTGCTGGCCGGGCATGGGGGCTCACGCCTGTAATCCCAGCATTTTGGGAGGCCGAAGTGGGCAGATCACAAGGTCAGGAGATCAAGACCATCCTGGCTAACACAGTGAAACCCCATTTCTACTAAAAATACAAATTAAAAAAAAAATTAGCCGGGCATAGTGGTGGGTGCCTGTAGTCCTAGATACTTGGGAGGCTGAGGCAGGAGAATGGCGTGAACCCGGGAGGCGGAGTTTGCAGTGAGCCGAGATCGCGCCACTGCACTCCAGCCTAGGTGACAGAGCGAGACACCAACTCAAAAAAAAAAAAAAAGAGACTGTTGCAATAACACAGCTGAAGACGACAGTACCTTGAACTAGACGGTAGCAGTGGACATATGTGAAGATATATGGACAGAAGAAAAGCATCTGAAAAAATGCTCAGTACCATTCATCACCAGGGAAATGAAAATTAAAAGCACAATGAGATACCATTACATACTTACTAGAACAACTAAATATAAAAAAGACTGATCAAACATTTTCAACACATACAACTGCTAAAATATGAATATCATTATAAAAGGAGTTATTCTCATCTTGATTCTAAAACTTTCCATCAGACATAGCACAACAAAGACTGACCTAGGAGTGAGAAGCTCAGTCATCTCATTTAGGTACTATCACTAAGTATTTAAGGTTTGTTCTTAGCTCACTATGCATTCACTCAATCAACAGATAAATATCTGCAGTAGGTCTCCTCTGTGCTGAGTACCGGACACATGATGAAGGGTAAGCTAAGACCCTGACTTTAAGGACCTTACAGCCACTTCTGGCATGTCATTTCAGTTTTGTGGGGCTCTGTCTTTCCCTCCTTATCTGTTGCACCCACTTGTGCCCTCCAGGTGCACACAGAACAGTGCCTTTGTGACTCTGTCCTCTTTGCCTGAATGGCCTTCACTTCCCATTCTCTTGCTCCCTCCAGACTGGGCTAAAATATGACTCGGATGATATCTTTTTTTTCTAAAATAACAACTTTATTAAGATCATCCACACACCATAGAATTCACCCACCGAAAGTATACAATTGAATGGTTTTTAGTACATTCACGGAGTTGTGCAACTATTACCACAATCGATTCTAGAACATTTTATCACCCCCAAAGAAACTCCATGCCCATCAGGAGTCCTTCCCATTTGTCCCCAATTGCAGACCTGGACAATCACTAATCTTTCTGTCTCTATAGATTTGCCCATTCTAAACATTTCATATAAATTGAATCATACAATATGTTGTCTTTTGTGACTGGCTTCTTTCATCTAACATGATGTTTTCAATTGTAAGTCTACCATGCTGTAGAATGCATCGTTACTTCATTCTTTTTTACTGCCATGTAATATGTATGTATATACACACACCCCACATTTTATTTATCCATTAATCAGTTGATAGACATTTGGGGTGTTGGCAGTTTTGGGCTACTATGAATAATGCTGCTATGAACATCCATGTAGAAGTTTTTGAGTAGCATGTTTTGATTTCTCTTGAGTATAGACCCAGGACTGGAATTGCTGGGTCATATGATATCTCTATGTTGAACGTTTTGAGAAACTGCCAGAATGTTTTTCAGCCTGTATGACTTTAAATTCTACCAGCAACTTATGGGGGGGTTTCAGTTTCTCTACATCCTCACCGACACTTGTTATTATCTGTCTTTTTTATTACACTTATCCAAAGTAGATGTGAAATGGCTTCTCATCTTGGTTTTGGTTTGCATTTTCCTGATAGCTAATGATGTTGAGCATCTTTTCACATGTTTATTAATCATTTGTTAATAATATAGTTATTATTAACATATCTTCTTTAAAAAAAGTCTATTTGGATCTTTTGCCCATTTAAAAATTGAGGTGTCTTTTTATTATTAAATTGTAAGTGTACCTTACATATCCTAGATACAAGTCTCTTATCAGATACATGAGTCACCAAAAATTTTCTCCCGTTCTGTGGGTTGTCTTTTTTCTTGATAATGTTCTTTAAAGGTCAAAAGTTTTTAATTTTGGTGACATTCAATTTATCTATTTTTTTCTATTGTTCTTTGTGCTTTTGGCGTCATACCTAAGAAACCATTACCTAATCCAAAATCACTAAGATATATGCCTATGTTTTCTTCTAAGAGTTTTCTAAGTTTAGCTGTTACATTTAGTCTTTCATCCATTTTGAGTTAATTTTTGTCTACACTATGAGGTAGGAACCCAAGTTCTTTCTTTTACATGTGGGTATCAGGTTTTCCCAGCACCATTTACTGTAAAGTCTGTTCGCTCCCTATTGAGTTTTATTATCCTTGCTGAAAATCAATTGACTGTAAATGTGTAAAATCTTTCTGGACCCTCTCCTGCCACAGTAGGCCACACCCTTCGCCGAGCCCCCAGCACATTTAACTTCCTCACCAGACTATAAGAGTTGTTAAGAGCAGTAAATATATTTTTATTTTTCATTGCAACCCCTGTGCCTATTTGTTTGCAACACATAATAGGTTATCACTAACTATTAGTTAAATAAATGGCTGCATGGAAATAAGTTCATTACTCCCAGCTGACTCACAGTCTAATCATATACAGAACGGAGAAGGTGGACTAAGTTATTAAAGTCTTTTTGACCCTTAGTGCCCACCAAGCCATTGCTCTTTATTATCTGAGGCCCTTCCTTCCATCCTTTATATGTGGCCATTGAAATAGGAAAGACTAAAGACAAAAGTTACCTTCTTTTTTTTTTTTTTCCTTGTTTTTTTGAGACAGAGTTTCGCTCTGTTGCCCAGGCTGGAGTGCAGTGGCACGATCTCAGCTCACTGCAACCTCCGTCTCCCAGGTTCAAGCGATTCTCTTGCCTCAGCCTCTGGGGTAGCTGGGACTACAGGCGTGTGCCACCACGCCTGGCTAATTTTGTGTATTTTTAGCAGAGACGGGGTTTCACCGTATTAGCCAGGATGGTCTCGATCTCCTGACCTCATGATCCGCCCACCTCGGCCTCTCAAAGTGCTGGGATTACAGGCATGAGCCACCACGCCCAGCCCAAAAGTTTCCTTCATAAATTCCATTGCTATGTGGATAAGAAGCATCTTCTGAAAAATGCCAAGGTACATAAAGTTATTATTATATATTATTATTACTTTTCAGACAGGGTCTTGCTCTGTTGCCCAGGCTGCAGTGCAGTGCATGAATGCAATTTATTGCAGCCTTGACCTTCTGGGTGTGAATGATCCTCCCACCTCAGCCTCCCATGTAGCTGGAACTACGGGCACATGACACCATACCTGGGTAATTTTTTGATTTTTTTTTTTTTTTTTTTTTTTTGTAGAGATGGGGTCACACCATGTTGGCTAGGCTGGTCTCAAACTCCTGGGCTCAACGATCCTCCTGCTTTGGGACTCCTGAAGTGCTAAGATTACAGGAGTAAGCCACCATGTCTGGCATGAAGTTATTTTCGACAATCAGCAGTGGTTGTAGGGGAAAAGGGATTTTCATACCAGTAATAGTTTTTTAAAATCCATTATTGTGGTTCCCTTCCGAAAATCCTGATGCATTATTATATTGATAGATAGGTGGTCATGTTTGCCTCTTCTAAGTTATAGTTTAAGGTGAAGCAGTATAAACAGGAAAAAAAAAAAAAGCCCAATTCTTCTTAGTATAAATGCCTTTAGAATGTCTTCCTCTAACATCTTTCCCATTTTCTCTTCCCACTTCCCCCACCATCCCCCTCTGCCGCTACTTTTCTTTTCTCTTCTTGTTTTTATAACTAAAGATAATTCTAGCATCTTTCTTGCTCTCCTAGCCATTGAAGTAAGTCCATGGTATGTCAAATTCAGCACTGAGATACTTCAAACTTCAGGATCTGCTCAAGAAAAATCATCAATAAGTCACAGTAAGGTTATAGATTAATAAGATATATAGAAAGCTATATATCTACGTATATATTTAAAAATACATACAGATATTTGACCTATTCGTTAGTCTGTGTTGATGCTGCCTTTAAAATGAAACATGTCTGGTTCTTATTATATAAAACCTTGCATAGCTTAATTCGCTATACACATAGTGGACCTTCAGTAAATTAGGGAAGAAACACTGACCCTCCTACAGTTCTATGATAAATTTAGTTGAAAATGACACCCTAAAGTTTCTAATGCAAACTAGGATATGACAATCACCTCTCCATATGAGTGAATTCAGATTTCTTTGCAGAACATTCTAAGCAAGCTAAAGAAGAGTCCACACCAGGCGCAGTGGCCCAGGACTGCAGTCCCAGCACTTGGGAAGGCAGAGGTGGAGGGATGACTTGAGCTCAGGAGTTCGAAACCAGCCTGGGCAATATAGCAAGACCCTGACTCTACAAAAAAATACAAAAAGAATTAGCTGGGTGTGGTGGCATGCACCTGTGATCCCAGCTACTTGGGAGGTGGAGGCGGGAGGATCACTTGAACCCAGGAGGTCAAGGCTGCAATAAGCCGAGATTGTGCCACTGCACTCCAGCCTGGACAACAGAGTAAAACCCCAAATCCAAAAATAATAATATTAATAATAAAGAAAGAAAGAAAGAAGAGTCCAACAGAAAAGGTAGCATTTGAAATAATCTTTCGAGTAGAACAATTCTTTCTCTTCCATCTTAAGATCTCCTTAAAAGTTTATTTTTATCTCCCTTGTTTCCTTGGTGGCCACACTTTCTATAAAGATATGAGCATCCCCTTGCACTTTAATGGGAACTTTCAATGACAGCTTGACTCGTAAAGAAAGGCTAATACTACTACTTGTATAATTTATTAGCATTGAGAGAGGGTGGGGGACAGAGAGAGAGAGAGAGAAGGTATCAGGACTTCAGTTGTAAGTAGAGAGATTTTATACAAAGAATTTTCCATTCCTATAGGGAACTCCAGAAATTTTCAGGGATGGCAGAAGGCAGGCCAGAAATAAAGACCCTGCAGCTTTCTTGTCTTTTTCCTAAATGTAAGTGTAACGAATCCACTTAAGTACAGATGTTAACACCAAAAAGAGTTAAATTAACTTGACCATCTGTTAAGAAGAGTAATATGAAAACTCGAAACACCTTGCAACTCATTAACACTCATGAGCAGCCCAGAGTTAGATCAGGAATCTCTGTGTAGGGTGATCTGTCTCACACTGTGTGTCTAACACTCATGAGCAGCCTAGAGTTAGATCAGGAATCTCTGTGTAGGGTGATCCGTCTCACACTGTGTGTCTAACACTCATGAGCAGCCTAGAGTTAGATCAGGAATCTCTTTGTAGCGTGGTCTGTCTCACACTGAACTCCAGTGAGGGTCAGAAAAACATGCCAGGGATCTGTAAAACCTCTAAGACAATTGCAAAATTGTTTTTGGTTTCATTTTGATGATTTATTTTAAAAAGAACCCCCAGAGCAAAATCTTAAGATGATTATATTCTAGGTCATCTATGTCCAGAACTACCACAGCTTTTCATTCCATGCTTGCATTTATGAGGGCACCAAGTGAAAACAGAAAGTGAAAGCATTAACTATTAATGGTGCATTTCTCTAGTGGGAATCCACCAATGTATTCCTGATCATCATAAGTTCACATACCTAAGAAACTCTGGCCGAAGAGATTTACTTTCACAGGTCTTGCAAAAGCTGGCTACTCTCGCACAATACTACCTTTGACAGTTTGCCAGTGCCTCAGATCTTTCCAGTAGAACTGAAATTTTAATTCAGAGTGGGGCTTTAATCCTTGTTGCAAATTAGATGATGTCTGTCTTGTAAGTAAACTTAACTCTTTACAAGGCTAGACATTTTATGTTCTATTACCAATGATAACGAAAATATCTAAAATTGCAGATGACAGTCAAAATTCATTTTTATAATCTTAACAAAAGTGTCATGTTTATAAAGTGAGAGTGAATAACTGGAAAATACAGAATAAAACTGGAGGCTCCATGGAATTTCTATTGATTTTATGAATATTTAATTCACAATTAAGAGGGGCAAAGAAATATTTCCTGTGTTTCTAGAAATGTAAGAATTTAGAGCTAGAGAAAACTTTTGCTACCACTTGTCCAAGCTTCTCACTTCACTGGGAAATAAACTGAGGCTCTGAGAGGTTTGCTCAGGAAGTTAGCTGGAAAAGCCAAATCAGAAAGTCAAGTCTTTGTACGCATGGTCCTTAAGTAAAGTAGTACCCTGTATGATCTGTGTTTCACCTTTCATCAACAGTCATGTGCTAATCTTCCACAAATCAAGACAATTGTCAATTCTTTATTTCTAGGAAAACAATCCCATATGACTCTAACACTGTAAATAAAATGATGTTTTATTTATGTTATCTGAAATTTGAAAAGTCTTAAAATTTTTCCATTACATAAAAACTACTACAAAGCAAATGAAATACATATGCATACATTCCCAAACGACAACATGACTTCCATGCCTGACTGCAGGGCATACAGTATATTATAAGTAGACAATTATATTGGGATTCTGTTACTGAAACCCATTTTCTATGAGCAATCTATTACAACAGAGAAGTGGCACTTGAAATATGGAGGTCAGTTATACAAAAATGCTATGGAATCAAAAGACACATATGTTCTCGGATGCACCCTCCTTTCTCACCCCCATTCCTTTGCTCAAGCTGCCATGTTGAACCTTCTAACCAAATAAATTCCTTCTTCTATCCGTGCTGGGCAACATTCTTTTTTTTTTTTTTTTTTTTTTTGAGATGGAGTCTTGTTCTGTTGCCCAGGCTGGAGTGCAGTGGCACAATCCCAGCTCACTGCAACCTCCGCTTCCTGGGTTCAAGCAATTCTCCTTCCTCAGCCTCCCGAGTAGCTGGGATTACAGGCGCCCGCCACCACACCTGGCTAATTTTTGTATTTTTAGTAGATGCAGGGTTTTACCACGTTGGCCAGGCTGGCCTCGAACTCCTGACCTCAAGTGATCTGCTTGCCTCGGCCTCCTAAAGTGCTGGGATTACAGGCATCAGCCACCATGGCTGGCCCTAGGCAACATTCTAACCATCCTGCAAGGATGTTATCTTTCCCCTCCCAAATTCCCATGCCTTTTGCATTTTGCTGATAGTTACTATATTCTCTTTGACATACATTTATTGGCATACCTGGTTTATATACTCCTTTCTTACATAAATTGATTATAGCCAAGTAGAGTGCACATAATATATGGTTATTGGATTAAAGTAACATATGAAGTTTAGGGCAAAAGGGCTCTAAATCTGTGATAGTGGCTGTTCTCAACATCTAACTTACTATCATTTTCCCTTACAGGTATATGTAAATGGCCACAGTAAAGTGATCACTATGAAGAATAAGGAGCAACACAGAAAAAATGCTTAAGATAATGTTAAATGAAAAAAGCAAAAACCAAAACTAGAATCTATTTATATTTGCAAATATTATAGATGCATATGTACAAAAAGTGGAAGGTAAAACAGAAAAATAAAAACAATTTGCACTGTTGCGTGATGGAATTACTGGCTTCTGTTAATGTGCTTATGTTTATACAATAAATGTTTTTAAATGTATACATATGTAGTAATTAGTGATATTTATATTGGATATTGGTACTAATATTTCTGGACTATAAACAAAAAGAAAGCATATGTAGTTGTCTTATGTCTAATGTCTCTCAGCTTGTTGGGCTGCATGGACACATTTAAAGAACTGTCACTACCTGGTAGCTACCAGAAAGAACGGCAGAGTTGGTACCTGAGAAGGCACTTTGCAAGTTGGCAGTTGGCTGGTAAGTCAACTTTTACAGTCAAAACAAGCATGCAAAAAAACGTTCAAAGAACCAAAATACCTGTCATCCACTGAAACTGAAAATATAGCAAACATTATATTTCTTCAGGGCACACAGGAATATTCTTAGAGTCCAGTTTACAGTTTTATATTCCCATCCAAAGGCAAACATTTATTCTTAATGTTTCTCCTATAAGGCATGTTATTTCTAAGAAAGCCTGTTTTATTTCCTATTTGTACTCTTATCTTCTAAATATACCTAAATTGCTGCTATTTTCAGATGTGTTGTCTCTGCTTACATATTTGATTTTGTAAAATAAATTATTATGTTAAATCGCATTATCAGCTTTGTTGGAAAATCAAATAACAAGTAGAAATTAATAGATTCTTTTTTGAGCATGTTAATTGAAAACTCAGTGTTTCTATGAATGAGGTATACATACCCTGCCTCAGAAAACAACTGCCTAAATCATTAAGAAAGTGACTAAATGCTAAATGCCCCAATGATCTCCAACTCGGTATTATTCGCAGGATTGATCTGGAACTGCTTCTTTATGCAGAAAAATTGAATTGTATTTTTTTACTGCTAATTTTGTGATTTTACCAACATGATGATTTTAAATGAAGAAAGTAATTTGGTACAGCGTTTTAGAAAAATAAGTTCAATCAATAACTTAGACTTTTATTAAATGAACATATTTTAAATTATTTGCATAATCCAATAAATCCTACTTGTCCCATTCAAGCATCATCCAGGACAAGAACAAAAGAGGCTGATTTATTAGACATATGTGAGGCTGAAGAATTTTCTCAGAATTCTTGGTTAGGCTGTGATAAGAACACAAATTTATCTAAGTATGCTGAACAATGCTTTAGGGCATACTTAGAGAAGATGCTATAAAAAAGCTTTATTGCATCACACACATGGAACCAGATTCTCCCTCTCATGGGCTGTAGCCAGCATGAAGTTCACACTACATTAATTTGCACTTGTCGATATGCTGCTTTGCAAGTATTCTTAAGGCATGTTCGAATGTGTACTCTGACTCCTCAACTAGAATATAAACTCCCTAAGGGTAGGACCTGGGTCTCCCAGTTATTACCCCCCCAGTGTCTAGCATACTGGTCTGGGTAAGCCAAGCCCTCTGGAACTGCTGTTGTCTTCGTAGAGAGCAGGGACAAGAATGTGCTAAGCCTACAGACTGAAAGAGGGTGTGAAGAATACTGGAGAGCAACTCTGTCATCACCAGGACCGAGTGATTACATGTACCAAAGGCAGGCCCAAATGGCCCCTCTCCCAGTCATTTTGTAGAGGGAGAAGTGAGACTGCAGGTGGTAGTTGGATAAGTTTCTGAAGTCTGGCTCTTGAGAAGTCATCCATTATCTTAGCATATTCCCCAAAAACCTTCTGAAAAAGAGTACATAGCTTTACAGACATAAAGCAGAGAATAGAACGGAACAGGATTTTACTTTAATCTGTAAGTGCTAGGTTTCAAGTAGAAAAGACTAACACTGCTGTTATCCGCTTTTAAAAGATACAACGATGTCTTTCTAGGACGCTTGCAGAATCAAATAGAAGACTGGACCTCAGAGGTCCAAGAGCTGGGTCTTCAGGTAAATCATATTGCTGCTACTATTTAAAACTAAAACTTCCAGGGAAAAGGTTCCATGGCCTGTTGCAGCAATTTCAATCTTCTTACTGTCAGAAAATTCTTGTTTTAGGCTATTGTGATTTGTAGTTGCTGTAGTTAAATCCCTTTGTTCTTGTTCTGTCCATATTGAATACTCAAATCAGGTGTTTAACTTTTTCTTTGAAATAATCTGTCAAATCCTTGAAGATGTGAAGCAATGTTGAAGTCTTCTCTAAGTAAAAGGTACAATTCTTCAATGTTTCTTTATTGCTTTTACATTTCTCTAACTTTAAAAAGGACTGACATAGGCTGGGCGCAGTGGCTCACGTCTGTAATCCCAGCACTTTGGGAGGCCGAGGCAGGTGGATTGCCTGAGCTCAGGAGTTCAAGACCAGCCTGGGCAACACGGTAAAACCCTGTCCCTACTAAAAAACAACAACAACAACAAAATAGCTGGGCGTGGCAGCGTGCTCCCATAGTCCCAGTTACTTGGGAGGCTGAGGCAGGAGAATTGCTAGAACCTGGGAGGCAGAGGTTGCAGTGAACCGATATCGCACCACTGCACTCCAGCCTCGGCAACAGTATGAGACTCCGTCTCAAAAAAAAAAAAAAAAAGAAAGAAAAAAGGACTGACTTTTAGGGCTTGCAGGCAGGCCTTCTTCTCCTTACACAAAGCCATACAATATAGATGCACTTCTTCCAACAGTCTAGTTAATTCAACTGAATTTAGGTGATAATTCCTGTGTCGTTATACTCCATCCTTAATGTCAATGTCCAAGTGCTGAATCACTGCTGTAGATATGAGCAACCCTCAAATCCTTTTTTGCCCTCATTTTTCCAGCCAAAATTTTCAGATCTATTTATTTTGCAGAGATACCCCACCCTAAATATTTGCTTTGATTGATCCATTAAAGTCATTTCAAACTTGATGTTTTCTACTCAATAGTAGCCACAACTCCAAAATTATAATTTATACAATACCGGTAAAAAAAAAAAAAAAAAAAAAAAAAAAAAAGCTTTCTATATCAGCCTTCTTATCTCTGAAAAATAAAATTGGAACCAACCTAAAAACAAAATTGTAAATATAAAATAATACTGTATTTACACTGCCATCCAAGCCACTAGTAAGTCATGTGCCACTAATAAGAGAATGCCATGATTATCAGTGATACACTCGCTTAGTAATGCCATTAGATTTTTAAGAGATTAAAGATGTGGCACATTTGTTGTACTGCAAAATACTCTAAAATCATTGTTATTATTTAAGATACATGGATCTTCAAACTCAAAGCGCAGCATCCTAGTAAGTCAGATGCTTACTAGGTAAGCATCTGGTAGGGATTGGCAACTTTTTCTGTAAAGGATCAGACAGTAAATATTTTAGGCTTTGTGGGCTATATGGTCTCTACAACAACTCCTCAACTCTGCTGTTGTTGCAGGAAGTAGCAATAGATGATACATAAATGAGTAGGTATGGCTGAGTTCTAATAAAACTTTATTTGTAACATAGACAGCAGGCCAGATTTGACCTATGAGCTGTAGTTGGCTAACACTTTTTAATGAATACTGGGCACATTAGCATATTGAATATGCACATGTGTCTGTATATGTAAGTGGGGGTATATACACATATATTAGTATGCAAAATCTCCATTTGCCCATCCCCCTGGTCATGGCAGTTTCTTGGGCACGTGATCAGTGCAGTCACATATGTGCTGTTCAGAAGGGCCCTCACACTTGCAGGTTAATACTCTGTGGTCAATGTCTTGAAATTATTAGCAATTGTATCCTAGAATTGTGGTTTTTTTTTTTTTCGTTTCGCTTTGTTTGTTTGTTTTGTGTTTTTCCGAGACAGGGCTTCACTCTTGTTGTCCAGGCTGGAGTGCAGTGGCGCGATCTCGGCTCACCACAACCTCCGCCTCCCGGGTTCAAGCAATTCTCCTGCCTCACCCTCCTGAGTAGCTGGGATTACAGGCATGCGCCATCATGCCTGGCTAAATTTTTTTTGTGTGTTTTTAGTAGAGACGGGGTTTCTCCATGTTGGTCAGGCTGGTCTCAAACTCCCGACCTAAGGTGATCCGCCACCTCGGCCACCCAAAGTGCTGGGATTACAGGCGTGAGCCACTGTGGCCGGCTAGAATTGTGTTTTGTAGGTGTACTCTGATGGAACAATGGAGACTGAACTCCTATATGTGGTCTCATCTTTCCACTGCCCCACTGCAGCCCTAGGCAGTTCTCAGAAATATACTCCTCTCCAGCTTCCTCTATCCCGCCCTGCCCTGCTGCTGAGGTGGGGCCCTCCACCCAGGGTGGGACCAGGGCATGTCACTGGGGGAGGTGTGTATGTCACTGGGGGAGGTGTGTGTTCTGCTGTGTCTTTTGCCCCTGGCAGAATCCTGAATGTGTGTTTAGAGAGGATTGAGTCAAGTGTGCCCATCCCTGCCATCTTAGAGCAGGACAGGGAGGTAAGAATTCCCGCCCCAGGCCAGGCGCGGTGGCTCAGGCCTGTAATCCCAGCACTTTGCGGGGCCCAGGCAGGCGGATCACAAGGTCAGGAGATCGAGACCATCCTGGCTAACACGGTGAAACCCTGTCTCTACTAAAAATACAAAAAAAAAATTAGTCGGGCGTGGTGGCGGGCGCCTGTGGTCCCAGCTACTCGGGAGGCTGAGGCAGGAGAATGGCGTGAACCTGGGAGGCGGAGCTTGCAGTGAGCCGAGATCTTGCCACTGCACTCCAGCCTGGGCGACAGAGGGAGACTCCGTCCTAAAAAAAAAAAAAAAAAAAAAAAGGCATGTCCAGCCTGGGTTGGTGAGGCAGGAAGGGCAAGGAGAGAGAGACTGAAGAAGAAAGGAAAATGTTTTATATTTTAGTTCTTTTTAATATCACTTCTTTCCTGCTTTCTGAACAAAAGGGTCCTGTATTTTCACTTTGCACTGGGCCCTAATCAAAGGTTAGCGGCTATAAAGAATCGTCTTCTGAGATTCATTTACCAAAAGGGAAGTCGACAAAAAAACTCTATTTATGCATCACTCATTTCAGGTCAGCTCATCCTTGTAATGTTAGGGCTTCCTGCAACATTTCCAAATCTTAAATACAAGGCTGTGAAATCAATGACGAATTTGGGGTTTCGGATGCTAGGAAGCTCCTTTTGGGATATGATTATCAGGAATGCTGCGTGGTAGCCATTTCCTTCACATACTTTGCTGTAGGATTAAATTTTACCTCTTTAGAATGACAATGAAGCATTTTATAAAAATAAAGCACAATCAAAACATTATGTACAAAATTTAACAGACAACAACAAAGAAAGATGAAATTGTTCTAAGAGTTCTGTTTATTTCCTATTAAAAAGGGTAACACCAGATAATTCTAACATACAAAAACATACTTGTTCTCCTAATTTGAATAAATCAACTGTAAAATAAACATTTTTGAAACAAAGAAATGTGAATATAGGCTGGGTGTTATTTGATATTAAAGAAGTATTGTTCCCATTGTTCGGTATGATAATGACATAGTATGTAAACATATCCTTCATAGATCCACACGGGTATTTATGAGTAAAATAACATAAGGTCTGAGATCCATTTAAAATACTTCTGCAAAAGAAGAAAAAGAGGTAGAGGAAGAAGATAGAAGAGGAAGAAGATGAAGATGAGAAGGTGGAGCAGAAAAAACATGATAAAGAAGATGAAGGTGACAATGAGGACAGAAGTGGAGAGAAAAAAAGTGAGATAGATGGAATAGGATTGTGGAAGAAGACTGGCAAAACGATGAGTGTAGGTGATGGAAATGTGAGGACTCATTACAATATTCCCTATACCCTCATATATGTTTTTAAATTCCCCTGATCGAGTGTGTGTGTGTGTGTGTGTGTGTGTGTATAACCATTGCCTAAAAAAATTTCTAATAAAAATCAAAGTGCATATTTCACATTCTCCTCCATACCAAATGCCTCTTTTTCTGGTGCAAGAAGCATCCTCTGAGGCTGACAGGAATTCTCTAAGCTGAAGAGACACAAAGGAGTTGATGGGAAGGATAATCCGCCCATCGGTTCCTGACACAATATAAAGAAGAAAAGAAGAAAGTGGGTGGAAGAGGCTGCCATTGTTACTCTCCTAACCTTTCCTTCTAATTATGCCAGAGCCAAGGCTCAGGTCACAAGGAAAATTATTTTGGTGGTCAACCATTTGCCCTATTTTGTATACATCAAAAAAGCTCTTGTTCTCACACATTCCAATCTCACAGTTTCCCACCTACTTTAAAAATGTATCAAGTGGTCAGAAGAACTAAAATATGAATAAAATGACTGTATTATGAAGAACACCTTGTTTGCAAACCTACAGATAGCCTGCTTGTGATGCTGAATTGTAAGATACACAACACTTAAACATTTAATCTACTTTATATTATTGTAGGTATTTCAGATAAATGCTCAACATGCCCCGCTTTTAAAAGTTAAATGTAAATTTCTCTCTTGAGTGCAGATGGTGGCCAAGCAAAGTAGTTCTTTGGTCTCACAGACAGAAGGTCAGGTCATGGCTGAAAGACCAAAGAACAATTGCTGCTTTGCTACTCCAAATCATCCATGGAATGAGACACCACGACTTTCTTTTCTGAAACTGTCTGTTCAATACAAAATAGTTAAAAAGAGTACCTATAAGATTTCCTCACATTCTGTCTGGGAAAAAAAATGGTAACAAGCACATCACTTCACATCACATCACAAACATCTTGTAACTGTTCAGAGGTTTTATTCCTAAAGCTGTGACCTCCTAAAAAGGCTCATCTGTATCTAAAAACATACCACTAAACGTCATTATGAAAACTACTATTGTTTCACTATTATCAGAAAATGTTTACAAATGAAAACTGCTCCTTGTAAATCCTGCAACTTTAGCCTCCATACCATCACGGAGTCATTACAATGAGATTTAATACTGCAAATGCTTCTAAACAAGTTATTCCTTTACAAGTGATATTATACTCCTACTGTTCCTGATTTTTTATTCCTCTAGAAAATTATAATGGAATTTTAAATAACTGAGACTCTTTCCTGATGTATTTTTGCAGTTAGTCCAAAATATTATGCTGTCAGAATGCTGTAGAATAATACAAAAGGCCAAAAGTATGCCAATATATTGATTCCTTTTAAAAAAATTACAATATATCAGGAAAGAAAAGTTATCTGTGATAAACTTAGTAGACCTAGGCCTTCAGTCCCTGACAGAAAGCATTTTCCATTCCACTATCAGGCACGCCCCCAACTGGATGAAATAAAATGTTTCATTATTTGCACATGTTAATAATTAAAAGTCTTCTGAAAATGTAAAACCCATTACAACACCAAATATAGTGGTACAAAAGCAGAATTTTACTTTGGTTGCCAGGATTTTAATTTAGTACTTAGGATTTCAGTTACGACTTGAAAAGCTTTTTGTTGTAATCTTCATTATCACTTTCATTTTCAATACTTTTCCCAATTGTCTTTGTATCATTTGTTGTAAAGACTTCATTGGCTCAAAAGAGAAAATATGTTGGAAAATATGATGAAAAACCTCGAACGAGAAACATATTTGAAAACACTTATTTGGAGTGACCTACTTCTAAATTCTAAAACAATTATTTTAAAATATTGACACTAAGAACCCAGTCTTATTATTTTAATCGAATAAACAACCTGCTTTCATTGAATATAAAGAATGAAAACCTTCAAGGTCCTGTACTGTAACATAAAAATAGAAAATCAAAAGTCAGCCTATTAGAACTGCCTCTCTAAAAACTTTATCCATGTTGTCAACTAAAATTGGAGTTATCTACTTCATCTCAATAAAGATATAACATAAAACATCTGTTCAAACTGAAATTAAAGTACGCAGCTTTTATCCACTAACATTTCTAATGTCACTGTATTTAGGCTTCATGAACAAACGTATTCATGGTTATCTTAGTTAAAACTGGTTTCACTCTGCCAACAATCAATTTGATTGACATATTTACATATCAACTCATCTCATCTTACGAATTTTAAACTTTTTCATTTAAAATTGGATTCAAGTTGGCATCTTTCAAGAACTTTATGTATGTATATTTTAGGTTCAAACTGTGCATTAGAACATTTCTTTTTACTTTTGTAAGTAATAGATACACATATCCAAATGTATATTTATGACCTGTCAGATTGGAATTTTATATGCATGCTGTTGTATTCTCACCATTTCATGTGAAAGGTGATAATTTTAGGCAACTATAAAAGAAATTTTCCTAACAGTGTAAACTAGATCATCCCATTAGTTAGAAACAATACAAATAAATAAATTAGGAATAAAACAACATCAACTTGAGAAAGAATGCTACTCATATCTGTAATTGCTGCAATTATGCTGTGTCCTCTCTTACCTGATCTTTAATTTCAAGATCCCTGTTAGTTTTTGCTCTGAACTCTCTGTGCTCCTTTTCTGCCTCATCCTTCTCCATGTTGGTTTTATTCAGCTGATAGCGCATTTCTCCACACACCTGTTAGATTGTAAAAAACTGGATGATTACCTGCTGGAATCTACCAGGCAATGCCTGCAATTAGATCTTTTGGTGCCCCCTAGAGGTCATATAGATAAAATACAGCAAAACTTTTCTAAGAATGCCATTTTCTATTAGAATATTCAACGTAGCTTGTTAAGATTCAGAAGCAACATCAGGGATTATTGATTCTAACAACTTGAAATTACAGATAAATGCATAACTAAGGAATTTAAGTAATATTTCCAATATTATTTTATATAACAGTTTCAATTGCATATTATCAACCAAAATGCACTATCATCTAACCTTTAAATAGGTAAAGCTAGTAGTTAAAATGTTAAGCTATGTTATTATTCATTCACATTGATACAGTTAAATATTCACTCTATATTACAAAGTTTTCTTCTAAAGACTTCATCAGTTATGCTCTTTAAAAGGAAATGTATAAAGGAAGTTTTGTCTGCTGATAGACATACTATTGATATTTAGGTCTGTAATATCCAGCATTGACTGCAAGGTTTGCAGATGTCATCTTATCATACACAATAAGAGGTATTCAAGTTAAGGAAGATTTTCTGGCAAAAGCCATAGACTGGAACTAAGCACACCATGCACTTACGACTGTAACATTCAATATAAAAGGAAAATACACATTTAAATGAAATAATTGTAATACAGCATCAATAATGAACATACATAGTATCTTAAAAGTGTTGTGTATCATCCTCTATACTTAACACTAAGAACTTTGTTTTATTTATTTTTTCGAATCTAGGACTGCTACAGAAATGGAAATATATTTGAAAAGTGTAATCAGTAGATAAATCTAAACAAGCAAATTATGGGCCTTTTGAGAGAACTGAGAACCTATAGAAAGTTCAATTAATGTACAAGTCAGCTAAGTTGGCTTCTAATTTACAAATATATGGCTCTTAATATATTATCTCATGGTTATGCTTTCTTGGAACTTTTCAAGTATTTGGTATTTCTCCAAAAATAATGATTTTGGAAACTTTAGAAATCAGTTTCATCATTACTGAGGTATTAGAACAGACTAAGGTATAAAACCTATACGCATTTAAGCTAGGCATGGTAGCGCATGCCTGTAGTTCCAGTTCCTCTGGAGGCTGAGGCAGAAGGATGGCTTCAGCCCAGGAGCTCAGGACTGCAGTGTACTGTGGTAGTGTCTGTGAATAGCTACTGCACTCCAGCCTGCGCAATACAACAAGATCCTGTCTCCAAACAAACAAAAGAGAACCTTAAAAGTAATTTTAAAAATAAATTTAACCTACGTTTAAAAGCTATAGTGACAAGACAGAAGAAAAAGTCAACAGGCTTCTCCCCAGTAGCCCTCAGAAAGTTAGAACAATAATGAAGTTATTAAAAATTCTATTGGAAGTTCAAATGCCTTCAATGTGAGAGAGTTTATTCTTCCCATTTCAAAAATTATAAATGTATAAAAACTATTAATTTTAAACCTAAATAAAAATTACAAATTCAGAGTGACAGGAAAAAAATGAGGAGCCATACTCTATTTTCTTTCTCAATTGTTCACTATTACTATTTATGTCTATGAATAAAATGGAATAAAACCCCGAATTGATAACATCAGAAGATAATAATTATACAACCATGATGTTTAAAACCCAACACCAATACAAACTTGTTATGTAAAAACTGTTTAAGCATCAGGTCTTATTTAAAATTATTTTATCCCTTCATTTTACTCATACGGTTCCCTGCTTTACTACTTTCAGTTCAGCATTTGCTATGTTTATCCACAGCACTCAAATTCTATTTCAAATAAATTAACACATTAAATTGAACCAGAACTATATTATCTCCACGTTGGAAGCAACTTCAAGGCGATTTAGTCCAATCGCTCTTCTGATGCATATGTCCTTTCAGCTAGTTCTTGAGACAGAGAACTCTCTCTCTGCTGTACTGATTTCAACAGAAAGCTGCCTCTCCATTAACAACTGAAAACTGTCTTATCATAGCTTTCACCTATAAATCTAGGTTAAGTATTCTCATCCTTCTGAACTAATTCCTTCGCTTCCACCCTATCTCCACACAAAAATTTGAGCTTCTTAAACTTCTACATTAGCTAACAGGAATTTCTAAAAGCAAATGGAGAATTATAGAAACTCAAGAAAAAGGGTAAAATGGCTCCCTTTCCTAATACATGTTAAAATTAATTTTAATTACTGAATTATAGAGCAACAATGGCATTACAAATATGTCAAAATTTAGGAAAATAGATTGAGGAATAAAAGGTAATATGCAAAGAGTATTTTAAGCAAATTACCTGTGTATTTAGTGGTAAAAAAAATTGATTTTATTAGTTTCTTAGTTTTAAAGCAATTAACTATTGAAATCTAGATGGACTTCTAGTATTTCTTACAATATGTATCTTAATCATTGCCAGTAAAGACCACTAAACATTTTAGTTCTTGATTCACAAACCAGTGATGCCCATAGCACAATGTAGTATTTTAAAGTATAAATTTAAGCACCAATAAGATCCTGTAGTATTAGAATCTTTATTTTAATGACCAAGTCTGAAAAGGAAAAGGAAGTGGAAGATTTTTTATGTCAAGCACACCTTTTAAGTTGTCAGTATATGTCTTTGGCAATTATTGTAAACACCAACCTTATGCTATCTATGGCAAAAACAAGGCACTCTTAATTAATTTAGAAAAACAAGGTTTATCAAATATTCAATAATTAAAGTAATATAACTCTTATTTATTTGTAAGTCTGTCTTTGCCACTTAACCCTTAAGCTCTTCAAGGCCATGACTGGTGTCTAATTCATCCTTGTACATGCAATACCCACTAAGGGGCTGCATACAGTAACTGAATGTTTGCTGAGTAACCATTAGGTGGCCTTTTATTATTCTTGAAATCACAAAACTTTTCTACTCCAAACTTCCTCCTGATAACAGTAAGAGTTTTGTAC
Source organism: Pongo pygmaeus (assembly GCF_028885625.2). Classification (NCBI taxonomy): domain Eukaryota; kingdom Metazoa; phylum Chordata; class Mammalia; order Primates; family Hominidae; genus Pongo; species Pongo pygmaeus. The sequence continues at coordinate 5,774,701 of NC_072373.2, forward strand.
ATTAGGAAAACATTTTTCAAATAAAATATTTCCTTAAGTAACGATTACACTAAAATCTCTTTCTGTACCTTTGTGACATCCATTTCCCGAGAAGCAAGCTGGCTTTGAATTTCCTCTAGTTGATTAATAGCTGAAATCTTTTCCTTTGTAACCTTTTCCACCTGGGCCTCCAGTTGGGCAATATTCTGAGACAAGATCAACATCTGTAAGGGAAAATATAAGTCCTAAACAATAATGTCATTTGACAAATCAAATACTAAAACTTTCTTGAATTAGTAGCATCTCAGCATAGTCACTGGGCTCTGTGAGCCATTTCTCTGTGGATTGGGTATGTTCATTTTTCTCCTTCGTCTGTTCGCCTATGCCCAGTGAACTGAAATATGTACTTCTCTTCTACTCAGTCCCCTGATCTCTAACCTCATTTTGAAAAATGTATAACAAGATGATAAAATCAAGGTTTTAGTTGAAACCCTAAAGTGACAGTTATCAAACACCCAATTAAGTTATGAAACAGAGTGCCATAAATAAATTCCAAGGAGATACAGGAGCATACAACTCTTAAACCCTTCTTCCATATGGAAGGTATGAAAGGACTGATGGGGAGAGTCAGGGAGGAAGTTCTTTAGAGAGAGCAACTGCTCTGCTATGGCTCCCACTCCCCTTCCCACAAACCAGCAAAGAAGAGGCTCTGTGCAGTGCCCTTTGCTGGCACAACTCCAGCTGCCCCTATTATCTAGTTCTCCCTCATTTCTCCTATAGGCTTCAGCTCAGCCATTATCTCCTCTCCTCTAGGAAGTGCTCCTTGACTCTAGTTCCCACCACAAATAGGTGACCCTTCCCACGCTCAGGGCTGATATTCAGCTAGTGTGCACTGGGACAGTCATGACTGTTGTTTGTAGCCTGTGTCTACTCTCACTATTTCCTACACTGTAGAGATTAATATTTTGAATATCACTATGGCATGTGCTCCTACAATCTCAGTATATATACCTCCATCACACCACCACCTCTGTGTACCTCGACCACAGTACTCATCCCACTATTTTTAGTTGCCTGTTTCCTCATTAGAGTAGAAGTTCCTCAAGAGGTACCAAATATTTGATGAATGAATAAATAATTAGAATAAACGGCTTTCCAATGGACTCTATGGATATTAGGTTCTCAGCTTTTCTTCTCAAGATTAGAAATGCTTTCTAGAGCTTAGATTTATCCTTTATAGTTTTTGGTTTCCAATTATGTTTTGTTCTTTTCCAGGAAGTCACTCTTCTAGGCTCTTAATATCTTACTGTACTGGCAGTTTTTAAAATGTAGAAGCAGCAAAACATATAGGAATACCTATCAATTTTTATCTGTTAAAACAAGAACTGGTGACACATTTTAAATAATGATGCTTGAAATTTACCATTGTATGCTGACATGGGTGTGAATTCAGTTTTATAACTGAAATCAATTACTAAAATTCTATGATAAAAATCAACTTTGAACCAAAGTTTTAGTAAATTAAGGCCCTGACATCAATAAAACGAAGAAAGGTGTCTGCCTTTGAACTACAGAACTAGTTAAAGTTGACCCTATGAAAATAATTTAGGCAGATATATTAATTAACTTTTCTGAAGGTAGTAGAGAATTTTATATTTGACTTATGGTTGTTTACACGTCCCTATCATCAAAGGATTGTCTACAAATCTAATTTTCACATACAATTAGCTTTACTGATAACAAACTAAAAAATATTCTTGGGCACATTACAATATAAACCTAAGGTTGAAAAGAAGTTAAATATAACAAATCAAAAATATCAATTTCATTTCTTAATTTAAAATTTCGAGTTCATGAGCATATATATTATGAATGTGTAATTATAGCTCTTCTGGAACCATATGACAGCAACAAACTTTATCAGCTACTAAAAATCATATTTTGCTTATTTATGTGGACATACATAACTGATGGTAAACATCTTAACATTGTATGGTTTTTGAAGTAAATATACTGACACTTATTTTGCTAATTATAAATTCTAGTCCATTTCTCTTCTAAGGCATGTCACAAATCTCTCGCCTTCCTTAGGATTCCTCCCTCTGCCACCCATCATTTCCTTCCTTTGCCCACTACCTGTCTGCTACCTCCTGTCGCCCACTTTCTGAGGTCTCCCCTCCTGTTGTCACACCTTCTTTTTCCCCACGCCCACCATCTGGAAGTCAACATTACACGGCAGGAGCTTCTCCATCCACATCTGTTGCAGAGCCAGAAGTAACACAGACACAGCTGCAACACTGCTGGATGTCCAGGACGCTGACATCAGGTAAGTCCTTTAAACTTTGACAGGGGTAAGGAAGAGGCAAGGACACCCAGGTTGGGAGAGGCTGATAGAAATTTCTGCAGAGCAGTCCCTAGTGTATTGAACCTGGTATGAAGCTGTACTCCCTATGCAAGAGATACAAGAATTAAGGATTTTAACAATGGATACTGTCAAGGAAAGCAATTGAGAAAACGTGTGGACCTCAGGGGGTGCTCAATAAATAAATGATCAATGACTGAATGAACTAACAAAGCTGAGTGCTCAGTGCAACCAAGGACCATTATTGAAGATAACACACAAACTCACAGCAAGTACTGTTGATGGGGAATGATTCAAACCTGTCTAGGTAGAAGGCATCTGTTCTCCTACAGCTTCCCACACAAATGGAATTTTTTTTAAAAAAAAGAAAAGTAAGGGAGGAATTAAAAAAAAAACATAGAAAGAAAGAAAATCTATACATTTCACAAGTATTCCTACTGTTAGGAAAGCAGAGATTCTTGTTCTAGCACTAACTTTAACTACCTAGCACTTACAATGTTATGATTAATTGGTCAGTCATTATGTTCTGGTGCCAGGCAGTGTGATATGCATTCTCTCTTTAAATCCCCTTAGAAAGGCCGGGTGCTGTGGCTCATGCTTGGAATTCTACTGCTTTTGGAGGCTGAGGCAGGAGGACTGCCAGGAGTTCAAGACCAGCCTGGGCGACATAATGAGACCCCAATTCTACAGTTTTTTTTTTTTTTTAATTAGCCAGGCAAGTTGGCACATGCCTGTAGTCCTAGCTACTTAGGAGGCTGAGGCAGGGGGATTGCTTGAGCCAAGTAGCTTGAGGATATGATGAGCTATGATCACACCACTGCACTCCAGCCTATGTGACAGTGAGACCCTGTCTCTAATAAATAAATAATTAAATCCCCTAGAGAAGGAATTATATAGACTTAATTTTCATTTGAAGAAATGAGATTCAGAAAACTAAGTAACTTGCTCAAGTTCATTCAAACTAATAAGTAAAAGGTAAAGCTGGGCTTTATATAAAAGTCTGTCTGCTTTTACTAACAGGAAGGGCCAAGAAATCTGTCCAATAAGGCTCCTTCTCTCTTTCTCTAAAACAACAGCCACAAGCTAAAATTTATTAAATGCCCACGGTAAGTCAGACATTATATTAGATATTTTCTAAACATTATCTCACTTAATCCTATCAATTCTTGATGTATTATTAATTTTATTTACTCCTCTGAAACTGAGAGGTTAAGTGAATTGTTCAAGGTCACAGAAAGGTCAAGCTGGATTCAACTCTAAATCCTTTTACTCCAAAACCACTTTCTGCCATTTCCTGGTGAGAGCTGGGACCTCAGTGCTAGGACCACTGTGAGCTCTTTATTCATACATCTTTATTTAGAGCAGGATCTTGAGATCAAATGTCAGCCAGGGCTTACTAGGGACAAAATCAACTTCAATGACTCTAGCTCAGAAATGTATGGTATTGAATAGAGACCCAGAAATAAAGCCACACACATACAGTCATCTGATCTTTGACAAACTTGACAAAAATGTGCAACGGGGAAAGGATTCCCTATTCAATAAATGGTGCTGGGATAGCTGGCTAGCCATATGCAGAAGAATGAAACTGGGCTCTTACCCTTTACCATATACAAAAATTAACCCTAGATGAATTGAAGATTTAAATGTAAGATATCAAACTATAAAAATCCTAGCTGAAAACCTAGGAAACACCATTCTGGGTGTTTCCTATATGGGCCTTGGGAAAGAACTTATGACTAAGTTCTCAAAAACAATTGCAACAAAACCCACAAATTGACAAGTGGGACCTAATTACACTAAAGAGCTTCTGCACAGCAAAAGAAACTATCAACAGAGTAAACAGATAACCTACAGAATGGGAGAAAGTACTTGCAAATTATGTATCAGACAAAGGCCTAATATCCAGAATCTATAAAGAAAGTAAACAATTGAACAAGCAGAAAAGAACCCCATTAAAAAATGAACAAAAGACATGAACAGACACTTCTCAAAAGAAGACATACAAATGGCCAACGAACATGAAAAAGTGCTCAAGATCACTCAGCAATGATATGGTTTGGACTTCTGCCCCCGCCCAAATATCACATCACACTGTAATCCCCGATGTTGGAGGGGGGCCTGGTGGGAGGTGATTGGATCGTTGGGGCGGTTTCCCCCTCGCTGTTCTCATGATAGTGAGTTCTTACAAGATCTGGCTGTTTAAAAGGGTGTAGCGCCTCCCCCTGCTCTCTCTTCCTCCTGCTCCAACCACAGAAGACATGCCTGCTTCCCTTCCACCACGACTGAAAGTTTCCTGAGGCCTCCCCAGCCATTCTTCCCGTTCAGCCTGCAGAACCAAGAGCCAATTAAACCTCTTTTCTTTATAAACCACCCAGTTTCAGGTATTTCTTTATAGCAGTGTGAGAACAGACTGAAACACTAATCATCATAGAAATGCAAATCAAAATCACAATGAGATCCCATTTCACACCAGTCAGAATGGCTGTTATTCAAAAGTCAAAAAACAACAGACCATGCAGAGAAAAGGACACTTCTGCTCTGTTGGTGGAATGTACATTAGTTCAGCCACAGTGGAAAGCAGTTTGGAAATTTCTCAAATAACTTAGAACTACCATTCTACCAGCAATCCCATCACTGGGTATATATTCAAAAGAAAACAAATTGTCTTACCAAAAAGACACATGTACTCACAAGTTCATTGCAGCACCATTCACAATAGCAAAGACATGGAATCAACCTAGGTGCCCATCAAGAATGGACTGGATAAAGAAAATGTGGTACATATACACCACTGAATACCATGCAGCCATAAAAAAGAATGGAATCAGGTCTTTGGCAGGAACATGGATGCAACTGAAGGCCGCAGTCCTAAGTGAATTAACGCAGGAACAGAAAATCAAATACTGCATGTTCTCACTTACAAGTGGGAGCTAAGCATTAGCTACTCACGGATAGAAAGATAGCAACAACAGAAACTGGGGATGACTAGAGAGGAGAGGGAGGGAGTGGGGTAGGGATTGAAAAACTAACTACTGGGTACTATGCTTATGTAGGGGGTGACAAGATAATTTGTAATGCAAACCTCAGCATCATGCAATACACCCAAGTAAAAACCTGCACATGTACTCCCTCGAATCTAAAAGTTAAAAATAAATAAATAAACAAATGATACATAAAAAATGTGCTGCATTTCTGTCACCACCTTTATTCATGAAACAACTGTCAGTAAAAGAGAGAGGTTCTGTTACATATGAAGGCACCTGGAACACTGCCAGGCACACATCAGCCTTTGTTTTTCCTTTCTTATCAGGAATTCTCATCAACATACTTCTATACAGTAGAACTCAGCAAGGCAAATGGTTTCCAGCAAACAACCAAAAAATACAAATTTCCTAGGTGTGAACAATAGCTGGTGTTTGCTATTGATACCATTCTCTCTCACACAACACTGAATTCGCAACTTCATCTCCCTTCCATGTCTTATTCATATTGGTTACAAGTGGCGTTCCTTCCCCCATACCCTGCATTTCTAAACCGCATCTATTCTTGGAAGCTCAATTAAAACGCCATCTTTTCCCCAAAGCCTTCCACGATCTCTTGCAGACAATCAGTTCCGATGCTCTGAACTCTCAGCATTTTAGCCATAACTTCCCAATGGCATAGGGACTTTTTTCTTTTCCTTGTAATTCATTCCTTCATTCATCTAATATATACTGAGCATATTTTATATGAGAGGAATGTGCCAGGCATTGAGGATGTTACATGCAAGGGACTCACTGAACTAGGGGAGGCAAGCTATTCAACATGAATTTGTAATGAATTGAGTTATGGAAGCCCACAGGAGACAATCCCAATTCAGTTATGGGAGGCGCTGAGAGGACGTGGTACCAAGAAAAATTCCGGGCCAGGTGCAGTGGCTCATGCCTGTAATCCTAGCACATTGAGTGGCCAAGGAGGGTGCATTGCTTGACCCCAGGAGTTCGAGATCAGCCTGGGCAACATGGCAAAAACCTGTCTCTATAAAAAACACAAACAATTAGCCGGGCATGGTGGCACACCTATGTAGTCCCAGCTACCTGGGAAGCTGAGGTGGAAGGATTACCTGAGCTCGAGAGGTCGAGGCTAAGTGAGCTGTGAACACCCCACTGAGCTCCAGCCTGGGTGACAGAGTGAGACCCTGTCTCAAATACAAACAAACAAACAAACAAACAACTCTGAAGAATCAGTTAAAGAGGGCAGAGGAAGACTCCTCTAGCCAGGGAGCAAAGCACATGCAATATCCTGCACTGGAAAAAACAGTATGGAAGAGAGGCATATGTGCATGCTTGGGGAAGCACAAGTAGGTCAGTGTGGTGAGGGTGCAAAGAAGAAAAACGAAGGAACATAACACCGGAGAGCCAAAGAGAGGAACAATATGGTAGAGTCTTCATGCTATGATAAGGGATCCTAAATTTTATCCAAGGTTGCAGGTAGACGTGAAAGGATTTTTAAAGCAAGAGACTGACATGTTGAGAAAGATCATCCCAGCTGCAGTTTGGAGAACAGATAGGAAGGAGGTGAGACTGGAGGCAAGGACACCACAGGGGCTATAGGAACCATCCAAGGATGAGATATGGTTAGCAGTAGGATAGAGAGACAGGGCAATGTAAATGCTCAGGGACTTAAGTCTTAGAGCCTGGTGATGATGAGATGTGTGGGGTGAGAAAGACGGGGGAGAAAAGGGTGACAAGATTTCTGTGCTGGATAACTGGATAAATAGTAGGTCCACTGGGATAGGGAAGGTGGAAAGTAAAGCTGGTTTGGGAGCTCAGTATACAGTTAAGGATCTAGAAATCAAATAGCTTTAGTCTTGAAGCTTTAGGTCCTAAGGCTATATATACATGGAATTCAAGCTATAGTACTGCTAAAGACACCTAAATCTTTAGCTCCCTGCTAAACTCCAGAACCTCCTATCAAGCTGCTTTCTGGATGTGTCTCCTTTATTGCCTCAAAGGCACTTTAAACTCAGAGTAATGTAAAAAGCACACATCATCATTCTCCCAAATCAAGAATATGAATTCAAAGAAATCATAAAAGGAAAGAGAATCCTCTAAGGAGAATAAGACTGAAAAAAAATCAGTAAATATAGTATAAACAGATCTTCAGTGAACATAGCAATGGTAATTTCATTGGCTGTAGCATGGAAGTTGAAATGCAGTGGGCTGAAGAGTAAGTGAGAGGTGACAAAATAAAGACAACATGTATGGACAAATCTTTCAAGAAACTCGACTATTAAAAGAAAGAGTCAAAGAGGGAGATGGAATTTCTGAAGTGGTTTCCAACCTTGGCTGCACGTTGGAATCACCTAGGTGAGTTTCAAACACACTGACACCTGGATGCTCCTCTCAGACATTTTGATGTAATGGGTGTGGGGTACTGTTTGGACAATCAGATTTTTAGAACTTCTTGCGTACCAAAAATTAAGAACCACAGATTACAGGAAAGATTGTTTCTTTCAACAGTAAGAGACATCTGAAAGTATTTTCCTGAGGATAAGGAAGAGACTGTAGTGAAGGAAAGATTGATTCAGAAGAGTGGAGCAAACAAACGGAATGAGCTCCTTGAGGGGGTGAAAGGAGACGAGGTCCATGGGAAGCGGAAAGGATTAGGAAGACGCCTTTCCCATTCAGACTGGGTTGGAATACAGGTGAAAATTTATTTTAAGGCATGGGCAAGATAAATAGTTGAGGCAGTCATCACCCAACGGCTTCAATTTTCTTTGTTAGGTAAGTAAGGCTCTCTGCTGAGAACAAGAGGAAAAGTGGTATTATAGAGAATCTGAGAAGAACAAGTGATTTGAAACAGTCTTTAAAGAAATGCATTTAAGATACCATCACTTCCCACCTGGACTACGATAATCACATCCAGACCAGGACCACGATAATCACCTCCAGACCAGGACCACGATAATCACCTCCAGACCTGGACCGAGAAAATCACCTCCAGACCTGGACTGCGATAATCACCTGCAGACCTGGACCGCGATAACCACCTCCAGACCTGGACTGCGAAAATCACCTCCAGACCTGGACTGTGATAGTCACCTCCAGACCTGGACTACCATAATCATCTCCAGCTGATCTCCAGGCATCTATTCTGTTTCTCCTTCCAATCCACTGACAAAATGATTTTTCTCAAATATAAATGGCATCGTGAAACTGACAAATTCAAAGCCATTCAATGGCTTTCCATCCCTTTTTGGACAAAATTGAAAATCCTTCATATGCATTTTAAAGCCATTCATGATTCCATCCCAACATAATTCTCCAAACTCATTCCCACTACTCTGCTCCTCTCTCTCTATGCTCCAGCCATCAGGGCCTTCTCCAAATTCCTAGAAAGTGCGATGCTTTCCAGGTCCAGAGTCTTGGGTGTGTTATTTTCCTGGGCCTGAAACCCTCTTCCCCTCTTCACCCGACCACTCATCAATGCTTTCAGGTCTCATTTTCAACATCTCTTTCTCAGGAAAGTCTTTCGTGACTGCCTAGACGAGGTCAGATTCCTGTTACACATTCCCACGATATCCTAAACCGAACCTTATGGCTTTATCACAATGATGATCGAAAACTCACTTATGAAAATATTTGTGTAATGTCTACTTCTCCTACGAGTTTGTAAGCTTCATGAGGAAACTGCATCGTTCCTGTGACTACAACATTCCCAGCCCCTCTGGTTAATATCTGTTGAGTGTGGAATGAAGAAGAGAGAGGAAGGCATAAGAGGACTGCTGGAAAGCACTGAAAGGACCGTGGACACCGAAGACCTGGAGTCTACAGCCGTGTCATCTGCAAGGCTGTGTGATTTTTACCAGCTAAGATCACCAATCCAGGGCAGAGAAGGTAGGTAGTAGGGTTTTGACAGACACAATTTTTAAAAATGGATAAGAAGACAAGGACATTTACAGGAAATGCCTGAGTTTACTCTTATTAAGACTTAAAACTCACAGGGCAGAAGTTGTGATTTTTCTCTTTACATATCCTTAGGGCTCCACATTGCTTTGCACACAGCACATACTCAGTATATATTTATTGAATGAGTTAATTATCACACATTGGAATCTGATAACAACATAACATTTAGAGTACAAGCTCTGAGTCCACTTTTAAAAACAAACATGTAACACAGTTGTTTTGGTTACTTGATGGACCACAACTTGCTCGAGTCTAGTTAGCAATTTTAAAGCTAGGTCCCACTCAACTCTGTATTCTAGTTTGTGAACTCTTTTTCAAACTCTATTCTAGTTTGTGAAGTGTTTGAAAACATTTCATGTTATCTGTTCCTTTTGCCTTAAATCTCTCCCTTCATCTGGTTACCGTCATTATTCATCATGTAATTTGTCAGAACTGATTTCATACAGAGTGCATAATCACTTTTTCTTGGTTACTCAGTTCTTTACAAGTGTTTCATCTTCTGCATATTTAATTTAGGGGTAGGAGATAATGCAGGGAAGTCATCCCTCCTTGATTTAGCCAAGGTTGAAATAAATCTGGGTATCATAGCACGCCTCTGGGAAACATGAGAGAGGGAATCCAACAGAATGGCAGGATTTAAAGTAAATTTTGTAATTTCATTGTATGGAATGTAACTGATTATTTTATTTGAAAAGATCAGCATAAACTATTGAGAAATATATGAAAAGATAAAACATTTTTATGAATTCTAAATTATAGGAAATTTAACTACTTATATAATAACGATTTTAAAATTTAAAGTTCATTCAAGAACTCCAGCCTATGGAATCATCAATGGCATCATAAAAAACCTTTCTTCTGCAATGTGGATAACAGCAGAGTCCTTAAGTACCTTTGACCCCATGTACTCCCTTTCTTTCGTTATTTCCTTTTTCATCATGTCTTTCTCAATGGCCCTTTTCTCTTGCTGAGATGCAAGTTCTTTTTCAAGTCGCTCTGCCTGCCTCTCCAGCTCCTTCCTCAACTGGTCACACTGGATTAAAGCCTGCCAGGATAGAACAGATTGAAAGAGGAGTTTAGAATTGGGAAAAAATATGGGGAAAATGAGATAATTAAGCTTTAAGTATATTTAAAATAGTTAAAACTCACTATAAAGCCCATTAGAATAATTTTTTATTGTTTATCAATACCACTTATTGACCTAAAAGAGTATCCAAATGTTACATTTATTGACATATTTCAATTTTCATGATTAAAGCCATATTAATTAATCAATGACAAAATTCAGGTGATGAACCTTGAGGAGGGCTACAGATGAGTCAGAATTTTAAAACAGGGAACCAGAAACACCAAGTCCTCTAATATTTTCAATTATATATCATCTTTATACTACATGAAATATGTAAGTATCCAAGTCCTCTAACATTTTCAATCATATATCATCTTTATACTACACGAAATACGTAAGTATCCAAGTCCTCTAATATTTTCAATTATATATCATCTTTATACTACACGAAATACGTAAGTATCCAAGCCCTCTAATATTTTCAATCATATATCATCTTTATACTACACGAAATACGTAAGTATCCAAGTCCTCTAATATTTTCAATTATATATCATCTTTATACTACACGAAATACGTAAGCATCCAAGTCCTCTAACATTTTCAATCATATATCATCTTTATACTACACAAAATACGTAAGTATCCAAGTCCTCTAACATTTTCAGTTATATATCATGTTTATACTACACGAAATACCTAAGTATCCAAGTCCTCTAATATTTTCAATTATATATCATCTTTATACTACACGAAATACGTAAGTATCCAAGTCCTCTAATATTTTCAATTATATATCATCTTTATACTACACGAAATACGTAAGTATCCAAGTCCTCTAATATTTCAATTATATATCATGTTGATACTACACGAAATACGTAAGTATCCAATTTAACTGATTTCTTATTTGCTCATGGATAAAAATTATTGGAATACTTCAAATGATAGATCAAAATACTAAAATGAAATGTTGAATATATCATTACACACAGGCATCTTTTGTTTAATACTATATAATAATCAAGTTTCTTTAAATATAACTAAGAGAAAATTTAGCTCACTCTCCTTAAACATGCAACTGAAGTAAAAATTATGTAATAATCGTAAGTTAAATGGAAAGACTCAAGACAGTATTCACTACTTAGTTTTATAAGGATCTTCCATTTCTGGTAAAGTTCATTATTATTCTTTACTGTAAATTTCCCACTCTGCATTTCCAGAAATAAAAACTCTCTAACTTCATTTTGGCCACTTTTACAATATCTTTATTTATAACACCCAATAATAAAATATGACTTCAAAAATCCCAATTTGGGGAGGACTTTTTTTGTATAAATGTATGGGGTACAAATGTAATTTAGTTACATACATAGATTGCATAGTAAAATCCCAATTTTTAAAAATCCTAATAAAAGTAAGGTACTATAGTATCTTATAGTCTTATTCCAGTGGCCCTTATGTACAATATCCACCTCACACAACCTCTCTTTTCTCCTGAAATGGTAGAAAGAACCCCAGGTCTCATATGACTTACATGCTGTGTGATTATAAATTTCATAGTCACATTTGACTTTAATGGAGATGGAAATGGCCTCAGTAAGCACTGTAAGTTTTATGCATAGTTATGCTTCCCTCTGGTGAAAGCTATAATAAATACAGACAATAAATATCTAGGATATGTGAATTTTCCTCTCTTCATCTGGAAAACATTAAACTCCAATTTCTTTTGGTCTCTTTTGAAAAGTTTCTATGCTCCCAGGCATAAAATATAAAGGTAAAATTCAATTGTCTCAGATTAACTAATAAACAAATACAATGAGTAAAAAATGATTCTTCTAGGGAGGTAGTCCCAAGTCCAAATTCCAGCTGAGAATGCCTGGAAAAGGAAATTTTAAATTAGATATTAAAATAAATGAAAAGGCATACTTTTTCTATAATTTAAGCCCTTGGAGCTTGAAATAGGAATGAGTTACTTTTGTGATTCAAAATGTAATTGCTCTTGTGAAAAGTATTTCACATGAATCTAGTAAATGTTCATAACTCTCCCTGATATAATGAATACTACTGGCATGAATACACAAAATGCTTACTTAATATAAACCAATATATCCAATCAGAAAGTTTTCAATTGAACAAAAACTCAGGAGTCATCATCATTAAGTATAGGAACAGGGGAAGAGACTGAAGATCTAAAACCAGGCTACCATGAAAGGCACCTACAGAATCAATTCAAATAATCAACTAAGGAACAAGCAACAGTAAATAATCCTGGCAGGATAAGAGGTGTAATGCCAAGATAGGATGATACAGTGAAAAGCACAAAGTGAGAAGCTGTAAAATCATGTAAACAAAGCCACTGCTGAGGCCTTGGTTTTGTGGATGGTCTTCTCTCTATTAGGACTGGCCACCACCAATGGTTGATGATCAGTAATGAGCAACAAAACACTGAATAAAAATATTAGGTTAAAAACTGGTTATTGGCTGGGTGCGATGGCTCACGCCTGTAATCCCAGCACTTTGGAAGGCTGAGGCGGGTGGATTGCTTGAGGTCAGGAGGTTGAGACCAGCCTGGCCAACATGGTGAAACCCCGTCCTACTGAAACATGAAAATTAGCTGAGCGTGGTGGTGCATGCCTGTAATCCCAGCTACAAGGGAGGCTGAGGCAGGAGAATCGCTTAAACCCAGGAGGCGGAGGTTGCAGTGAGCCGAGATTGTGCCACTGCACTCCAGCCTGGGCAACAGAGTGTGACTGCGTCCCCAAAAAACACACAAAACAAACAAACAAACAAACAAACAAAAAACTGGTTACTAATGTCTCTTAGCATGTAACCAACGATTCCATATTATCAAATAGCTTCTAAGGCCGGGCACAGTGGCTCACATCTTTAATCCCAGCACTTTGGGAGGTTGAGGCAGGCGGATCATGAGGTTAGGAGATCGAGACCATTCTGGCTAACACGGTGAAACTCTGTCTCTATTAAAAATACAAAAAATTAGCCAGGCGTGGCGGCGGGCACCTGTAGTCCCAGCTACTCAGGAGGCTGAGGCAGGAGAATGGCGTGAACCCGGGAGGCAGAGATGGCAGTGAGCTGAGATCATGCCACAGCCTGGGCGACAGAGCAAGACTCCATCTCAAAAACAAACAAACAAACAAAAATAGCTTTTACTTTTATTTGCTTTGATTTTAACATATATGTCCGGTCACAATGAAGAAAATAGAAAAGCGTACTAACACTTGGAATCAGAAAAATGATTTATTCTTTCTAAAGATAACTCTCTCACACTGGACCGCACATACTAAAAGATTTGGGTCTAGTAAACAATTATTTATACACTATCTCCATTAAAGCTTTCTCTTAATTCTAGAGTTTCTTCTCCTATTTTCCAGAATCCCTATTGATTGAGTACCCCTATAACCACTCAGTAAAGACATAATAACCGACTTCTCAAAGGCTAGGTCAGTAAACAGTCAACTACCATCAAATGATTATAGTTTTAATTTATATAAAATTATAAATTATAATTTTATAGTAACTGAATGCTATAAACAGGCAATTACCATTAAATGATAGATCTTTACAGGTGACAAAGTTAATTTGGGGCCTGCGGCTGTTATTTCTCTCAGTAGTTCCCAAGTCCTGGCTTCTCTCCCTTTCCCTGAACACAGCCCTTTCCTTGGTGGAAATGGCTGTAGGTCTTGGGAAGTTGGGGAATTATACATTCCCCCCACCCAGCAGACTCATTCCTGAAGGTACCTTTTCTTCTCTGAGAATTTCTTTAGCTGTGGTCATTCTGTGTTGACATATTAACACTTTTTTTCAAACACAGTTTATTGGACTTGATATTCCCAGTCCTGGTTTTATTAAGCCAAAGGGTAGGCACTACTATCTTAGGCAGTCAAAATATTTTCGAAAACAAAATTTATATCTAGTCAGCTAAAATTTTAAAACAGGAAACCTATTGTAGATAATATAAAAGTACTTCCCAACTGCTAGGGTTAGTTTTCAAGAAATCTTTGTGACAGAATAATTCATAACTAAGGAATTAAGATCTTATGAAAAATACACAGCTCACACCTATGAACATGAACTTTAAAGCTTATAAACATTTTTATTTTTATGTAATAATAAAGCCCACAAAATTAAAAAGATTAACACATTTCAAGCATCTAACTTATGAATAATGCAAACTATTGATTTTAATTTATAAACCCTTGCTAACCAGAAATTTACCAATCTATTCCTATGTACCATTTTTCAAGATATTTATACTTTTCTTTTGTGACAGATAACGTGCAAATCAAGAAGCATTATTTTCTATACTTGTGACTATAACCAAATACTCAATGCTTTTCTGACTTTATTTTTAATCCAGGTTTCTAATTCCTGCCTTTCTGACTCCCTGTAATCCAAGAAACAGAATAATTTGGATATTTGAAAAGGGGGAAAAAGTCTTTGTAAATATTTGTTCAACCTACCAGGTTGCTATTTTAAAAACTAATCTTCAGAATATCACATGTAACCCACAAATATGTACAATTATTATGTATACACAATAATTAACTTTTTTTAAAAGTTCACACCACTTACCCACAAAGGTATGTATATGGCAGGATAGGTCTTAGCAAATTTGAAATACGTACTTTGTTCAAGTTGTTATGAGTAAAAAAGAAATTTTTTTTTCCTTAGAGGGTTATGTCATTACAGATATGCTTACGGTAACTTCATGCCACAGCCCTTGCCTTCAGGCCTTTCCACATACCTCTCAACAATTTCCCTTCCAACACAAGCAGGCAGGCCTAAGGCCTGGTTAACCTTTTCATCTGCTTTGCATAGCTTTATCAAGGTGTCTCGTAGCTTTATCAAGGTGTGACTGCAAAAGCCTC
Source organism: Pongo pygmaeus (assembly GCF_028885625.2). Lineage (NCBI taxonomy): Eukaryota > Metazoa > Chordata > Mammalia > Primates > Hominidae > Pongo > Pongo pygmaeus. The sequence continues at coordinate 5,789,953 of NC_072373.2, forward strand.
TACTTTTTCTCACCATTTAGTCCCAGGTGAATTTTTTTCCTCTTTTAAAATTATCACCAATTGAAATAACTTCCATTTTCAAACAAAAATATTTATTGAGCACCTACTATGCGCCAGATACTTTGCTAAGTGGCATATATGGATTATTTAACCCTCTCAATACATTTTAATTGGTTCTTATCACTCAATTGAAGAAACTGGTACTTTGAGACATTCAGTAACTTGCCCAAATCAGAGACCTAGAAAGTGGTGAGAGTAGGGAGTTTATCCAAGGTAGTGCCACACAAGAATCTTTGCATGGCATTATATACTTCTCAAGTTATATATTTATTTTCTTATAAAATCCTCAGGCATTTTCACTGCCACAAAGAATGTAAATATGTAATTCCTTCTACTTAGCGTGTGATACCCAAATGCCACACTAGATGGCAACAAACGTCAAGGAACTAAACAAAGTAACCATTTCATCGCTCCGTAATATAAGTAGTTGGGTTTTAAATTAAAATATGTATACCATCTGGCTTTTTAATGTGCTTAGAAAGCAAAAATTCTAATGTGTTTTAACATACCTTCTAGATAAAAATTACTAGACTTGCAATACATTTTGTCCTTGCATTCATTATTACTAATTTACTGAAAATGCTATAGATTCCTAATGGACAAGTGTTGCTTGCTCTCAGTTATCAATTTTTTTAAAAAAATTAATTACAAATTTCACATTAATAATAATTGTCTTCCACTGAACAAACATTTATTGTTAATTAAGACGTAAATGGTCATGTGTGAAATACAATGATAGATGTCACAGACCTGATTTCAAGGTCTTCTGGTGGAGAAAACTGTGTAAACAACTACCAAAATTATACACCACATCAATAGGAATACAGAGGAAAAAGAAGTTAATTCAAACAAGAAGGGGCTAGGGAAAACTTCAGGAAGACTGCCACTTGAGTTGAACCTCATAGATTGAATAGATATTTCATAGATTATTACAAGGCAGAAAAATATAGCATGAGCAAATCAATGAAAATGGCCAACTGTAAGTCATGTTCTGGAAACAGTGAAGGTGATATGAAAGAGCAGAGTGAAAGAGAAGACTAGCAAAGTTAGAATGGGGCCAGATTTGTCTTTTATTCTACTGCAAGAGGGGAGCTACCTAAACAGGGAGATTTATAACTTAGGAATTATAAATGTTATGAGAGCACTGTGAAAAGTATGCTGGAATTAGATGAAATTTGAGGGAAACCAATTAGAAAGCTATTGTAATTGTCTGCATACTCGGTATAAGAATACGTGAAGTATACCACCGGACACGGTGGCTCACACCTGTAATCCCAGCACTTTGGGGGGCCAAGGAGGGAGAATCAGTTAAGCTCAGGAGTGCAAGGCTGTAGTGAGATATGACCGCACCACCGAGCCTGGATGACAGAGTGAGGCCCTGTCTCTGAAAAAAAAAAAAAAAAAAAAAAAGCATGTGAAGATGTGAAGACTTGAACCAGGGCAGTGGTATAAGAATGAAAAGATAGGCATAGTTAAATAGAAATTTGACTCTGAAGAGAGAGAGCGAGCGAGCTTGGGAACTGATGGAATGTCAAGAGCAAGCATAGGGAAGAACCGAGATGTTTTAAAGAACGCAAGCCAGGACTGTGGTCAAGATGGTGATGCCTTTGTTTGAAGACGATCATAGAGAAAATGGTAGAAAGAAAAGGAGTGGTAAATGGGAAGGTGGAGCCAATGAACGGTTTGGTTGTGTAAAGTTTCAGACGCCAGCAGTGTATCATCCATAAAAAAAGATCTAGTAGCAGCAAAACATGTAGGGCTGGGGCTCAGAAGAGCAGTTAAAGCTAAAGGCATAATGTCGGCGTATTCACTGGTAATATTTGGCCACGTGAGGAGAAATGAATCCCAGGAAGTCAAGGCAACATGGGAGGAGGGCTGCGAACTAACTCTGAGGAACGTCCACACTTAAGACTTGTGGAAAACAAGAAACAAGTTAAAAGAGACTTAAGAGTAGACAAGAATGGTACAATGTGGACCCATGAGAGTAATATATCAGCTAAATCAAGGGAAAGAGATGGTATGTTATGATAGGATAGTTAACAGGGTTCCAAATCTATAGAGTTTAAGTCCAATGAGGATTGAGATGAGGTCACTGGGTTTGGTAATCAGGAAGTGACCAGTGATCATTAAGCGAGCACTTCAGTAACAAGAAATCAGGCTACAGTTTGTTCAAAGCCTGGCTACGATGTGCTCAGAAGTGAAAGGAAAGCTACCAGGGTGGACAACTGTTGTGAGATGTCTGCCAGTGAGATGAGGAATGGATGGTAATAAACAAAGTGAAAGATGATCACAGCAAAGCTGCTTTTTGTTTACTTAAACAAAGGCTATGGGAAGGATGAGGGGGAAAAACAGTGGAGAGAAAAGGATAAAGGATGCAAGAAAAATGTGATGACATAGAAGTGGGAGACATCAAAAACTGGGAGAAAGATGTTCATCTTGGGAAATAAGAGGGCCAGAAAAGAAAAGAGACATGAGGAGAGGAGACATTCGAGGGATGAGAAGATGCCGAGGAGGCTCTTGTCAGTTGGTCCTAATCTTAGTAAAGTGAGAAGTAGGTCATCCGATGAAAGTGAGGTGCCAGCAGTGGAGTTGGAAAAGTGAGGAAAGTGGAGTTCCTGGCTAGAGTATATAAGGTCTTCAACTGCAGAGAAAGGAATTGTTCAACAGTACCTACAACCACTGAAGGTGACTAGTATTACTCTTCAGTGGAACTCATTAAGTGGATGTTTTTTTTTAAGATGGAGTCTCACTCTGTTGCCAGGCTGGAGTGCAGTGACATGATCTCAGCTCACTGCAACCTCCACCTCCCGGGTTCAAGCGATTCTCCTGCCTCAGCCTCCCGAGTAGCTGGGACTACAGGCGTGCGCCACCACACCCAGCTAATTTTTGTATTTTTAGTAGAGACGGGGTTTCACCATGTTGGCCAGGATGGTCTCGATCTCTTGATCTCGTGATCCGCCTGCCTCAGCCTCCCAAAGGGCTGGGATTACAGGCATGAGCCACTGTGCCTGGCTATTAAGTGGCTTTGTTAAATGACTTCCTTCAGCAATGCTTGGGAGGCTCAAACTAGCCTTCAAAAAAAAAAAAAAAAAAAAAAAAAAAAAGTGTGATTGGGCCTAATTTTCACTGGGTACTTTTGCTGGCAAAGTAGGTAAGCTGGAAAGATAAGAATAAAGGAATTATAGAGTGCTAGTGAGAACTGAGTTGCAATTTCCTTCCTCAGTGGATATTTACTGAGTACCTATTTATTATGTGCTGAGATCTATGCCAGATGCTATGGATTTAACAGTGATCAGGATGGAGAAATTCCGTAATGCCACAGATTTTGTCACCAAGGGACTAGCGCAGACTGATTAACCATTGTTTAAGTTGTTACAGATAGCACTAAGCCAAAATTGCAAGTCATGTAGTCCAGGCATGTGCACTGGGAAAAAGCTTTAACCTCCTAATTGTTTTTACTTTATTTTTAATTTTTGTTGAGTACATAGTAGATGCATATATTTGTGGGGTACATGAGATGTTTAACCTCCTCATTGTGAATACCAGCACCCTGGCAGACTGGCTGCACTGGTATCACCTGGGGCTACTTCGAAATGCCTCCGAGACCAATCTTCCTGACCTTGCCACAGGGTAAGGAGAGAGATTGGAGTGTGGCCTCTTGCCTCCTTGCCAGTCAACTTGCAACAAAGCCTTGTATTTTCTTAAAAGCCAGTGCCATAGCATTGGCTTCTATGTGCATAGGGAAGCAAGCCCTTGGCTTGGTGACAATTTTAAAGTTTAACAGAGATTTCTCAAAGAACTTAATATAGGGCTACCATTCAACACAGCAATCCCATTCCTGGGTATATACCCAAAGGGATATATATCATTATACCAAAAAGATACATCCACTCAAATGTTCATCACTGCATTATTCACAATAGCAAAGACATGGAGGCCGGGTATGGTGGCTCACGCCAGTAATCCCGGCACTTTGGGAGGCCGAGGCGGGTGGATCACTTGAGGTCAGGAGTTCAATACCAGCCTGGCCAACATGGCAAAATTCTGTCTTTACTAAAAATACAAAAATTAGCCAGGCGTAATGGTGCACACCTATAATCCGAGCTACTTGGGAGGCTGAGACAGAAGACTCGCTTGAATCTGGAGGCAGAGGTTACAGTGAACCAAGATCACACCACTGCACTCCAGCTTGGGCAACAGAACAAGATTCCGTCTCAAAAAAATAAAAAATAAAAAAAAAAGACATGGAATCAACCTAGGTGCCCATCAATGGCAGATTAGATAAAGAAAATGTGGTACATATACACCAGGGAATGTATACATCCATAAAAAAGAATGAAACCATGTGCTTTGCAGCAACATAGATGGAGCTGGAAGCCATAATCCTAAGCAAGTTAATGCAGTAACAGAAAACCAAACACCATATACTCTCATTTATAAATGGGAGCTAAACGTTGTGTACACATGGACATAAGCATGGGAGCAACAGACACTGCAGACAACTTGTGGGAGGAGAGCGGGGGCATGAGCTGGAAAAGTACCTACTGGGCACTATGCTCAATACCTGGGTCTACCATGTAACAATCCTACACATGTACCCCTGTATCGAAAATAAAAGCTGAAATTTTTTTTTGAAGTTTAATGAAGGATACAGACAAACAAGCAATAATAATACATTTGATAAATGCTATATAAGTAGTGGTTCTCAAATGGGGGTGAATTTGCCCTCCAGAGGACATTTGACAATGTCTGGAGACATCTTTGGTTGTCACAACTTGGGGGAGGAGGGTAAGCTACTGGCATTGAGTAGGTAGGGGCCAGGAATGCTTCTAAACATCCTACAATGTGCAGAACAGCATCCAAAACAAAGAGTTACATAGCCCGAAATGTCAATAGCGCCAAGGTTGAAAAACCCTGCTATAAAGGCATATAATGGGTACATCAAATCTAGACAGGGGAGATCAGAGGTTTCCTAGAGGGAGTACCATGTAGGCTAAGACAAGTAAGGCTAGAGTAATATACAGGCACTGGAGCAGAGAAGAATGCACATGGCACATACAAAGACTCAGAGGCTGGAGAGAGGATGGGATAATCAGCAGGGTTATCAACACCACTGCTATTTATTGAGAAAATATTTTGTGCCTGCCTGGGTTTGTATAAGATAACCAATATACATTTTAAAATGCAGTACTCATTCACAATCCTAGGAGTCACATATTTCTGCATTTTACACATGAGGAAAAACTGGGACACAGAGAAGTTAAAGTAACTTGTCCGAGGTCACACAGCCAGTGAATGGTGGGGCCAGAAGTTGAATCTAGGTCTGGCTAACTCTAGTAGGCCCATGTTCACCCCCTAAACCCTCCTGCCTTTGATGATAGCTGAGTGTACTGGGAGACAGGCTGCGAGAGGAGGAAAGCAGCAGCAGCCTTGGAGGACAAAAGGCAGCCACATTATGACAGACCACGGGCATGGGAAAGAATGTGGAGACTGTCTTGAAGGCAGTGAAAATTCACCGAAGGATTTTAAATCAGAGTCACATGATCAAATGTGTCTTTAAGAAAGATGGCTTCCGGCTGCAGTGTAGGGAGTGGAACGAAGGAGGGAGGCAAGCTAGGAAGAAGTGTAATAGATACATCCAGAGATTACTTAGCTTCCATAAGAAAAGTGTTAATGAGGGAAAGAATTCAAGAAAACGTTAGAAACTCAGATCTGTACTTAGTGACTGGCTAAAAGTTAGGGGTGAAGGACAGGGTGAAATACAGTTTTCTGATCAGAGCATGTTAGTGGATAAAAGTGCCATCCAGTAAGAGGATACAGAAGGCGTAGCAGATTTGGGAGAGTGAATATGTGAGTTCAATTTGAGATGGTAAAATTTATATTTAAATGGGAAGAAAAGAAGACCAGCCTGGACACAACAGATAAAATGAGAGATAAAACGAAAGAATGCTGAAGAACTAGAGGCGAAAATGAAGACATGGAGTAGATTTAACTTTGATAGGGAGGAAAGAAGAGAAAAGGCCCTAGTCAGAGAGTGTGGTTTCAGAGTTTGAGATCTTAGGGGCACTTCAGTTCATGTGGGAGGTTAGCGTAGAAGTAGGGGATATAGTAGAGTTAAGGAAGCTGAAGAGTATTAGTGTTTTGTGTATCAACAACATGGAAATTCAAACATTGAAGGATGAAGAAAGAGATAGAATGAAGGGGAAAGGGTCAGATGTTAAAACTTTCAAAAAGGGGCCAGGTGCAGTGGCTCACGCCTGTAGTCCCAGCACTTTGGGAGGCCGAGATGTGTGCATCATCTGAGCTCAGGAGTTCGAGACCAGCCTGGCCAACATGGTGAAACCTTGTCTCTACTAAAAAAACAAAATTAGCCAGGCATGGTGGCGCATGCCTGTAATCCCAGCTACTTGGGAGGCTGAGGTGGGAGAATCACTTGATTCCAGGAAGCTGAGGTTACAGTGAGCTGAGATTGCGCCATTGCACTCCAGCCTGGGCAACAAGAATGAAACTCCATCTCAAAAAAAAGGATAATAAAAATAAAAATAAAATAAAATAGAAAGGGTCAAAAAGCGCCTTCTCAATTGAGAGATTTTATTGATTAGGGAGAAGAGAGACAACACTGATTTCAAAGAGGAGTGTGATATGGTTTGGATATCTGTCCTCTCCAAATCTCTCATGTTGAAATGTGACTTCCAGTGTTGGAGGTGGGGCCTGGTGGGAGGTGTTTGGGTCATGGTGGTGGATCCCTCATGAATGGCTTGGTGCCCTATTAGTTATCCTGAGGTCTGATTGTTAGAAAGAGCCTGGCCCCTCTCCTCCTCGCTCAGTCCTGCTCCCTTGTGAGGCTTGCTCCCCTCTGCCTGCTGTCAGAGAGAAAGCTTCCTGAGGCCTTACCAGAAGCATATGTTGGCACCATGCTTCATATGCAGCCTGCACAACATAAGCCAAAATAAACCACTTACTTCTCTTTATAAATTACTGGTCTCTGCTCTTTCTTTATAGCAATGCAAAACAGATTAACACAGAGTGGTAGCTTAATTTCAAAGAGGAATAGGACCTGAGAGTAAGTGCCAAAACAAAGCCCTGGAAATGGCAGTCAGGAGTGAAGTAACTGGGGTTTCCTCCATCACACCCACATAAGACGACTTGACTGACACAAGGGCCGTCACTGAAGGTTTTGAAAGTCATGGTATCGAGGGACAGCTAGAGCTCACAACAAATGAAGAAACAGGAGAGTTTGAAGAAACAGTATGTTGGGGAGTTTGGTCATAACTGAACCTAAGTTTCAGAAAGCAGGAGGGTCAAATGGGAAGAGTTATGGATGAACTGGATAAAGACAAATGGACATAGCAATGGCTGACAAGAGGCTTAATGCAGAATTGAATAGCCCTAATTTTTTTTTAACTTTTATTTTAGGTTCGGGGGTACATGTGAAGGTTTGTTACATAGGCAAACTCATGTCATGGGGTTTTGTTATACAGATTATTTTATCATCCAGGTATTAAGCCCAGTACCCAATAGTGATCTCTTCCGCTCCTCTCCCTCCTCCCACCCTATATCCTCAAGGAGATGCCACTGTCTGTGGTTTCCTACTTTGTGCTCGTAAGTTCTTATCATTTAGCTCCCACTTATAAGTAAGAATATGTAGTATCTGGCTTTCTGTTCCTGCGTTAGTTTGCTAAGGATAATTGTCTCCGGCTCCATGCACGTTCCTGCAAAAGATCTGATCTCACTCTTTTTATGGCTGCATACTATTCCATGGTGTCTGTGTTCCATATTTTCTTTAAACAATCTGTCAGTGATGAACATTTAGGTTGATTCCATCAATTCCATCATTTACGTTTGCTATTGTGAAGGGTGCTGCAATGACCATTCACGTGCATGTGTCTTTGCAGCAGAATGATTTATATTCCTCTGGGTATATACCCAGTAATGTAGCCCTAATATTTTAATAAAACACTGAGATTTGTATATGGTTTAGACCAGTGCTATCCAACAAAACTTTTCATGATAATGAAAATGCTCTATATCTGCACTGTCCAATATTTGCTACATGTGGCCATTAAGAACTTGAATTGTATGCTAGAGTGTCTAGGGAAAATACATGCAACTTTAACGGATTATGGTGTGGTCCCCAAATACAGTAATGAATCAACAGTAACCTCCTGTTCTTCAAAGTGCCTATAACACCGTCTGATCACTAAGTATAAACTGTTATTCTCATTAAGTATGTTTGAGTTATCTTACAGTAAGTCCAGACTCAAAGATGCTACTAAGACCGGGCGCGGTGGCTCACGTCTGTAATCTCAGCACTTTGGGAGGACGAGGTGGGCAGATCACCTGAGGTCATGAGTTCGAGACCAGCCTGGCTAACATGGTGAAACCCCATCTCTGCTAAAAATACAAAAATTAGCTGGGCATGATGGCCCGTGCCTGTAATCCCAGCTACTTGGGAGGCTGAGGCAGGAGAATCACTTGAACCCAGGAGGAAGAGGTTGCTGTGAGCCGCAATCGTGCCATTGCACTCCAGCCTGGGCAACAGGGCAAGAACCTGTCTCAAAAAAAAAAAAAATGCTACTAAATATGTATATATTATTGTCTTTGGTATATTTGGATTTTCTCAAAACTTCCCAATTATTGAGGAAAAACATTGTCTTTAGTCATATACGAACATACACAAACTAATGCCTGGGTGTTAAGATTTTTGCAGCATTGCAAATTATCAGCAAATCAAAAGATTAAGCATATACGTCTCTCAAAGTATTATACTGTACTACATTCTCTGAACAGTGATACAACAACAGTATTTGCAGAGGAGTAAGAATTCTCCAAATAGCAAATTTGTTTAATTCAGAAAAGTCAACATTAACAGATTGATAATTCACTTTGTGTGTTTGAAAAACAGAGTTTAGTTATAGAAGAATAACCAAATAAATACTCAGAAGAAAAAAGAAAAAAAAAAGAAAGACACTTTTATTTGCATCTTATTAGACTTGCCTTGGTTTTTTCAAAATTGGCTTCCTCAGATATCTGCAAAACTTGTTTCACCTGTTCATAAGCACTTGCTTCTCTTTGCTGCGTATCTGCCAAGCTGCTCCTTACAGAAACTAGTGCAGACATCAAGTCATCTCTTTCTCTGTCAGCACAAAAAGAACATTCAAAACAAGAAATGATCAAACGATCATGTCCTCATAAGTCAGGGAGAAGAAAGTATTAATATGTATTAGAAGAGCCAGGGTAGGCCGGCTGAGCACATATTAAATAAAGCACACCCCAGAGAAAGACCCTCTGTCCTCACTTGGCGAGCGGCAGGCAGAGCAGCCAGAAAGGCTAAGAGCCTTTGTGGCAGGACTGCATCTGTGTGGGACAATCATCTGTTGTGGAGAGGGCTGCAGGGAAAGCCCAGAGAAGAGCAAATTAGTTTTTTAAAAATTGGGGGAGGTGCTGAAAAGGAAAAATGCAGCAAAATAGGGAAGGTACGAATTGTAAATCAAGGTAGCAGTCAACATTTTAAGGAAGGACTGAGGCTTTGTCCGTGCAGCAGATTCTCATTTACTTGAACAAATATATGTCCTTTCCTTTTTATCTTTCTCCACTATCCTCTTTTTTGCGCTTCTCTTTCAATTACATTCTTTCAGTTACTTATGAACACTTGTTGTTGTTCCATGATTAGTACTGTTGAACTCCTCAAATCTCCTGGCTATGCATATAACATTCACAATTTAACACAATCTTATCCCACTGGGTTTGATCATTGCCAAGACCCACCCCTCTTCAGCAATTCTCAGAAGTACTCTATCCTAAGCTGTTTATTGGGAGTAGAAGTGAACCAAATGCCAAAATGCTCTGGCATGTAAAACAGCAAGGATACAATCTCATAGATTAAATAAGTCCCATATAAAATATTCTAGGATATTTGCAATTTATCAACTGAATAAAAATATCCAGTAGACAAAGAGAAAGTGAGGCAGGAAACTTTCAAGACACAACAAGCAAAAAATGTATGTTGGACTGTTACATATGGTATTCCCTGTTTTGTTAAAGAGTTGAAGACTAAACCACGGTTTCAAATTCAGTTGAAGTAAATGCTTGCAGTTTCCTTTTCATTGCCAAGTTCTAAACTATGAGAAAAGGGCCAACTATGATTTTTTTTTTAAATTAGCAAGTTTTAAAGAGTCATAGTTTAGAGGATTATAAACTCTGCTTGAATTACTTTCAGAATTAACCAATGATTCAATTTAAAACATCTCTTAAAGGTAAAATAAACTATTTGTGGTATTTGGAAAGCAGCCACATTTGAAGAAACGTAATACTGAACAAAGTTACAATTATTAGCAGTTTCATAAAAGCTCTTTTTGTTTAAAAAAGAATAAGTTGCTGCAAATGTAAAATTCATGAAAGCAGAGTGATCTTCACTTTAGAATTTCCTGATTTGTTTTAAATTGATAAAAATAATTTTTCTTCCAAGGAAATGAAAAAAGAAGTAAATTGTTTTAATCGAATATAATCAAACACAATTACTATGTAACAAAGTGGAAGAATCAAGGCAAGATTAAATTATCCTAGTTAAGTAAAAAAATAAACACCAGCAAAATTGAATATATATGTCTATTTGCATTTCCATAAAAGTTCTATAATGTAAAAGAGGTCTAGCTTTATCAAGGATATGCAATCCATTTAGGATCTATGATTCCAAAAGAAAAGAAAAATTCACTCTTTAAGGACAGCAAGTCAATATAGGCATCTTACAGTCACCTTTCTTAAATCACTAAGACTTAATGAAGAGCAAAAGTTAACTATTCAATGAGATTCTCATCTGTTCCTGATACCATGCAATCACCAAAGCCAAAGTTCCACAGAAAAAGAATGAACAACAAAGGCCAGGCGCAGTGGCTCACGCCTGTAATTCCAGCACTTTGGGAGGCCAAGGTGGGCGGATCACTTGAGGTCAGGAGTTCCAGACCAGCCTGACCAACATGCTGAAACTCTGTCTCTATTAAAAATACAAAAATTAGCTGGGTGTGGTAGTGCGCACCTGTAGTCCCAGCTACTTGGGAGGCTGAGGCACAAGAATTGCTTGAACCTGGGAGGTGGAAGTTGCTGTGAGCTGAGATCGTGCCACTGCACTCTAGCCTAGGTGACAGAGCAAGACTCCATCTCAAAAAAGAATGATCAAAAAAGCTCAGTGTTTATAAGTATGCAAACATACAGATCCACAACAGGATAAAAATCTAACAAACTTGCTGCTTATGGGAAACTTATGTTTAATAGACTTTATCTCTTTTCAGAATATCCTCTTGTCAAGAGTAGTGTTTGTCACACAGTAGATGCTCAACAGAATAAACAACAAGAAAACAAATAAATGAATAAACAGTCTGCTATAGGACAGTGTCAAAAGAGGTGAAGTAGAGCTCCCTCTCAGTTCTAACATTCATGGTCCAAGCTGCAAACATTACCTATTTTGAATTAGAAACTAGAGTTCAGTTGTTCTGGTTCAAAAGTGTTTCAGAATATTAACTCCCCAAATTTACACTATGGAACCACAGAAATTATCAAATATAAAACTCCAATATACAGATATCTTGTTAAGCCCATCATTCAACAGTGAGACCACAAAACGATTACACTCAAACTCCATGTAACCACTGGGCTGACACACTCCACCTTTCTGTAAGGCAAATGCAACGCATGCTTCAAGGTAGCTTTGAGCCCACCTGGGAAGCTTGCAGGTAGGTAATCATTTTGGCATTTAGGATTATCTACTCATTCACTCAGGTGTTACTAAATCTTGGTTTTGGTTTGGTTTGGTTTTGACTCAGCCAGTCCACATAACAAATAGCAGCAAGCAACCCCACAAATAATTTTTTTAGAAAGAGCCCTGGGCTGGCAGTCCCCTCTCCTCAACACAAGGCCTTGCTTCCTACTCTATTCCTGTGTCCATCTGGCTTCATCTTGTCTGAGCTTTCACTTTTTAGCCCACTTATCCCCTGGGACTAACAGTGCTACTTATATAATCTGCCTTTCAGAAACAGCCGATTCCAGCCACCCAGGGTAACTGCCCAGTTAGCTACAGTCCTGCTCTAGGTCCCGCAGTCCACAGGGCCAGCCCAGAGCCACACCTGAATGAGGCTCTCACAATGGGAAGCTGTACAGATACATGTGGCATATCAATGTGAGAGTGAAAGGGCAGTTCTCCAAATTACCATCCTCCATGGCAAGTGTTCCGTGAGTGCTTGGAAACACCATGTGAATGTGTTGATGAATGTATTCAAGGAGCTTCTTGAAGCAAAGCCAGCAACACTGTGTTAACCCTGCACCATTCCATGATCCAGATGAAAGAGCAGCTGAGGCAGAAAGATGATGTAAAGATCATGAGTGTTCTGGGGTGAAAAGCACGTACTTACATGCACTAATGAGCATGTAATATTTAAGAAACTTAGCACAGCAATCAGGGCCAAAAGGACTGAGAAAGTCCCTTAACAATCTCAGCCAAGTGTTTAAGCAAAAGAGTTGGTCTACTGTATATGCATGAGCTTCACCTTGAAATGTGGAGTGGCTAAGAAATGTCTTATAATTTCTAAATTACTCCAGTTATTATTAATTTTAAGCATTATTAGGCATCACTAATAAGTGTTACTACACCGTTTTTAAAAAGAAAGTCTAGAAGGCTGACTACAACAGTTCTTTGTTCCTCATTTCTGGGAAGTTCCTGCTGTAGTCTTTTAAAGCCAACTATGCAGAGCAGGCCAATGATCCACTCCAAAATCACAACCTGGACTAAAGCCCCACAAAAGTACCCTTGGAATCATTTCTCTTTTTTGAAAAGTATAGTGAAACTTCTCCAAGGTACTGTGAGCTACAGAAAGGAATTTAAGCAGTTCCATCTTGATTACCATGTGAAGCTATTTCGATCATTAAGCAAGAAAAAGAGGCGACTGTTGCTCCTACCTCCCTCACGGCATAAAGAGGCCAAGTGAAAGGCGAAAGGTCAGAAACAATATGAAGACTTCAAATCAACGTCAAAATACATCCAATGTCATCAACAGTTGTTAAGTATATTCTCCAAAAAGTCCTTGAGTCCTAAGAAACCACAGAAACATATGGGTGGCCTAGTCTCCAAGTCATGCCTGATCCCCTCCTTGTCAACTGTATAAGCCATTCTTTTTTTTTTTTTTTTTTTTTGGAGACAAGGTCTTTCTCTGTTGCCCAGGCTGGAGTGCAGTGGCGCAATCTTGGCTCACTGCAACCTCCGCCTCCCAGGTTCAAGCAATTCTCCTGCCTCAGCCTCCTAGGTAACTGGGATTACAGGCGTGCACCACCACATCCAGCTATTTTTGTATTTTTAGTAGAGATGGAGTTTCACCATGATGGCCAGGCTGGTCTCAAACTCCTGATCTCAAGTGATCCACCTGCCTCAGCCTCCCAAAGTGCTGGGATTACAGGTGTGAGCCACCATGCCCAGCCATCAAGCCATTCTTATGTCATGAATATATATTCAAAATAGTAAATGCTAAAGGATGCAACAAAGGAGCTGAAAGCTGCTGTCACAATACCACATTTACAAGGAAATTTTTGATTTATCATATTTAAGGTATCATTTTTAAACATTCCATGTTAAAGTCATTCAGCTAATATGATAACAGTTTATGGAGGGGTCAGGCTTCCAACTATACATAAAACTAGAAATCCAAACCCAAAAGGTGCTGGACACTCTTCAAAGTTAGCATAGCACTCAATATCCAGCACTCTACATTAGTAAGTTAGGCCAAGAGAATGATACAGAAAAAGAATTCCCTGACAATAAAAGCAGAAACCGTTCAGTGTTAATAGGTTTAATATCCTTTCTGTCATTAAAGCAGAACATGAGACAGTGATATGCTGACAAGGCAGAAAATTGAACTAAGTAGGTTGACATTTACTTTAAGAGGCTAAAAGCTCAAATTTAGGATAGAGAGAAAGGAATATATAACTGATCAAGAATCTTAATTTCTGAATGACTGCCAGGCTTGGAAGTAACCGAAACATTATAGCTTCCTTTAAAAATATTTTTTCATAATCTAGAAGGATAATATAAAAGGCAACATAATAATTTGTTATCTGTTGGTTTTTTTTTTTTTTTTAATTTTTAAATTTTTTGTAGAGACAGGGTTTCCCTATGTTGCCCAGACTGGTCTCAAACTCCTGGCCTCAAGTGATCCTCCTGCATCAGGCTCCCAAAGTGCTGGGATTACAGGCATGAGCCATGGTGCCTGGCTTATTAGTTTTGCTAGACTACCTAGTTTTAAGCTCTGCCTCTTTTTATGTGCAACTTTTCATATGCTTTCTTCTTTCTAAAATTAATTTTTAAACGATATTCTCCTTGCAAAATTAGTTACCAATATTGTTAAAGGCCTATTTGACACCCTTTCAATTTCATTGCCTTCGTCCACCTCTCTAGTGGTAATCTCTGTTAAATATTTGGTGTTTACTCTTTCAAATATTTTTCTGTGCATATCTATGAACCTCGAAGGGGAAAAATGTAGTATGGTTGTATATGGACTTAAAAAATATAAAAGGTTTCATACTAGATGTATCTTTAGCCATTTTGTTTTGTTTTCTTGCAACAATATATTTTGGAGATTGTCCAACATTAATACACATAGAACTACTTTCGTTTTACACACTATGCACAAAATGTCATAGTTTATCTAAACAATGTTTAGTTACTCTCCTTTGAACGATATTTAGGTTGTTCACATAATTATAAACAATGCTGCAAAAAGCATTCCCTATACATACCCCATTATGCATGTACATGAGTTTTTTTCTTGAGGGTAGATTTTGAAAAGTGAAATGCACAATTTGAATATGAATGGACAGTACTAATTTACTTCCAAAGTATTTCCAATTTATGAACCCACCAGCAGTGTGAAAATACTTGTGTACTCATGACCTCCCCAACTCTTGAAATTATCAATCTTGTTCTATTTTGTCAGTCTGATGGGTTGTTCTTTTTTGATTGTATTTCCTCAAATACTAATAGAATAAATACATTCTCATATGCTGACATCTTCCTCTTTTATTGCTCCCTGATTTCTATTCTTTACCTACTTTGCAACTAGGCAGCTTGTCCTTTTTGTTTGTTTCAAAGGAAATTTATTCCATCGGTCTTTTGTCATGTATAGTACAAATATTTTTTCTCAGCCTTTTAACTGAATATGTAATGTTTTATTGTAAGGAATTTATTTTTTAATAGAAACAAATGTATCTTTTTTTCCCTTATGACTTCCACTTTTCACGTCATCCTTAGGACTATAACCCACAACTATAAGATATTTTTTATATTTATTTCTAAAGCTTTTATAGTCTGAATTACATCTGAACCTTTAAACTACCATGAATTTATTTTTGTAAGGTACAGTTCTGTTCTTGTTTTTCAAATATAAACAGGCAAATTTTTAACTTCTCTGAACCCCAATTTCCCTAGCTATAAAACGGGGGTAATAATATCTACCTCATGAATGCTTTAAGATTTTTAAAAATTATGTTCTTAAATTGTCTAGCACAGTCCTTGACATATAATAAATGTTTACTACATTTGTTCGTTGTATCTGAAAATAGTTAATACATATTTAATAGTTATATTGAGTATATATGAATAAATTAATAACATATTGAATACTTAAAATACTTAACAAAAACAGAACCAAGCAGTATAGATCATAAAAACTACTGGTCGGGCCGGGCGTGGTGGCTGGCACTTATAATTCCAGCACTTTGGGAGGCCAAGGCAGGTGGATCATGAGGTCAAGAGATCGAGACCATCCAGGACAACATGGTGAAACCCTGTATTTACTAAAAATACAAAAATTAGCCAGGCATCGTGGTGGGTGCCTATAGTCCCAGCTACTGGGGAGGCTGAGACAGGAAAATCACTTGAACCCGAGAAGCGGAGGTTGCAGAGAGCCGAGATTGCGCCACTGCACTCCAGCCTGGCAACAGAGAGAGACTCCATCTCAAAAAACAAAAACAAAACAAACAAACAAAAAAAACTACCAGTCAGTCTACACTGGAAATTCTATGTTCATATAACAATCAGTAGGTTAGGTCAGGTGTGGTGGCTTATGCCTGTAATCCCAATACTTTAAGCTGAGGTGGGAGGATTACTTGAAGCCAGGAGTTCAAGAACAGCCTGGGCAACACAGTGAGACCCCATCTCTACCAAAAAAAAATTTTTTAATTAGCTGGGTGTGGCGGCACATGTCTGCAGTTACTCAGGAGGCTGAGACAGGAGGATCACTTGAAGTTCAAAGTTGCAGTGAGCTATGATTGTCCCATTACATTCCAGCTTTGGCAATGGAGTGAGACCTCAACTCAAAAACAACAGCAACCCACCCCCCACCTGAGTGGGTCAGCCATGTGTGGAAACCACAGCTACAAGACATATTGATCATTCTTGGGAGTATGGAAGGTACAGAATGGTTTTAATATTTATTGAGCATTTACTATATGTCAGGAAGTGTTTTAAGCACTACATAGGTTTTCTCTAGTGACCCCTGAAGGTAACTCTATGAGTTAGGTACTTATGTCACCATTTTAAAAATGAGAAAATTGAGGCACAAAAAGGTTAAGTAACTTTTGCAAGGTTCCATGGTAAGTTGGCAGTAGAACCAGAATATGAACCCAAGCAGTCAGTTTCAAAAGCAGTACTTCTGGTCACAGGCTAACCTGCCTTAGTAAAATCCCAGAAAGGTCTTAAATCTCAAGAAGCAGGTACTTTCCTCCAAACAACAGAAGATGCCAGGCTCAGAAAAGAAAAGGAATTTGTTGAAGGTCAGGACATGGAGCAAAATCGGTCTGATCTTAATGACCACAGAAGAAAGGAACGTAAGTCAGTTGAGGACAAAATGGGGCAGAGCTGGTGAGAGACTTCTTCTAAAAGGAAGTGGTCTGGGGTTATTTAAGTGAGCACAGGAGATAGAGAGAGGTGACACTGAGCACAGAGAAAAGTAGGGGACATGGAAGAACATACACTATAAACTGCCACTGGGTTCTATATTACATAATAATTCTCAATTTCCACTGAATAAAATTTTCACAGGAAAAGGTCTCCTCTGGAATAGTGAAAACAGAACAAAACAGATGTACAGAGAGAATTGTTTCACTCAGCTTAGATGAAAACTTGGACAACACAAAAGGTCATCTGTAACTTGTTCTCAGTTAACCCTCAAATATCAATAGTGGGATACAGTGGGTCCTTATAATATTCCTTACAACAGACACATGATGAAGATGTGGTAATAACTCATTCTACCTGAAGTACAGCAGAAAAATCCAAGATATGGCAAAACCAAAGGAATTTCTATTACATTCAGTTTTGTTAAGAATAGTATTAGATTTGTAATCATAGATTCATAGAACTGGACAGAATTGTAAGGAACTGTCTAGTTCAGTTCTCTCACTGGAAGATGGACTGAAACCAAGAGATACTATTATCTGTTCAAAGTGGCATGGTTTCTGTTCAAAGTGACATGGTGACATGGCAGAACCTACCCATTTGTCTTCAAGGAAGCTACAATGAAGGAACCTTTTAAAATCCATTGTATTTGAAGATTAACAATAATCACATGTGACTTAGCATAGGGCTAAAAGAACACAATGCCCCTTTAAAGGCAGAATTTTCCATATTGCCAAAGTCTCCGTGCGTAGAAGCATACTTACTTAACCAGTCTTTCGATGGTCTGCATATGAACATTAGTATGGGTTTGGGAAAGAACAGCTTCGTGCTGAGCACATTTCAAACAAAGACCACCAACACGGTTACAAGTATTAGCAGCCAGAAGAAACTCTTTATGCTTTAGTTGCTCTTTAAGATCTTCACAAGTTCTCTGATATTCAGCTAAGTCGTTCCTAAAAAGAGGGTGAAAAAATTCTAGAAAATGGCCAGGTAAAATTACATGACTTTAAAATGAATCATCAAAATGTTAACTACTACTATCGCTTATGGGTGTTCACCTTATGCTTTAGTTTACATCCAATACCTTATTAATTTTTACCACGACCCTGAAACTTTGGTGTGGTGATTCTAATTGACACATTGAATATGATGAGACTTGAATAAATTACATAATTAGCTTAAGTTCTTGTAAGATTTTAATATAGATTAGAATCTGCCTGATACTGGCTCTCTTGTCCCAGGATCCAACCTCCATTAATGTTATATTAACCACAAAACAAAAATAAAATTCCAAATATAAATCCCAAATCATTTTCCTTAAAAAAGGGGTGGGGTAATATAAGACAACACACTTGAGGTGAGGAAAATACCCTATTTCAAGCATTAATCTCTTAAAATTTTTAGAGTGTCTTAAAAGTTTACATAAAAAAACATGGGATTTTATCCTTGACTAGTTTATTACTGCCCATTTTTCTTCAGGAGGAAAACATTACTGTTAGATAGATAATTATCTAACAACGAACTTCTACAAAGATCTGTTTCAAAAGAAAGTAAGTTACAGAAGGAAGTTACATAGAACTTGCCAGTCATACGATTTCAGGGGTAGTAGCTATTAGCTGGAAACATACAGACTGCTACAGAAAGGGCTGGGGAATGGTGGGGGTGGGGGTGGTGTGAGTGTGGGTGTGGGTGCAGTTTTTGTTTGTTTTTACTTTATCAGCTCACCTCTGGATGAGGTTTTTCTCCAAGGTGACTTTTTAAGGATTAAATGACTGGTACATGGATTGTATTTTCCTACCTTATCCCAGTAAAGCTGCGCTAAAGTCACCTTGGCAACTGAGCTTCCTTGCCTAGATGGTTCTTTTGTACTTTAAAAAAAAAAAAACAAAAAAAAACAAAAAAAAAACTTTCTAGCTGAAAAATGAGACTACTGAAGGCAGGAACTTTATCTCCATCTCTGTCTACTCTCTGTTGTCATTGTCAGAGTCTCCATGCTCAGGGACTGTGGCCATCTTAACTGGCTCACTGTCACAGAGGAGAAGGCAACAGCCTGGCTGTCAGACAACCGTTGAGATTTTGGGGGATTTCAAGCAACCCAGGAGAGGCACAAAAGACTCACAGGCAATCTAAGGGTTAAAGAAAAAGTTTGGAATGGCATTCCAAAGTTGAGGGGAAGAAAAAGGAGCTGCTTCTACCCTATCCCCAAAATAATAACAGCAACATGATAAGTTTTCTTTTTCAGTATCATGTAGGGAACGTCTGACTTTCAAAGGCTTTATAAAAAGAACTTGGGAAGCACATTCCAAAGTCAAAGGGTCCCCATTACTAATTTTGGTCAGCTCCAAACTCAAAACACTCAAGTAGATTTGGTTACTAGAAATGGCAAAAGAGAAAGTTAAAAAGAAAAGTTGAAAAGAAGACTGATTTTATTTATTTATGAAAATGCCTCTTTAAATAATCTTAAATTATAGTAAAAGAAAATGAAGAAACAGAAGGATTCAGAGAACAAAGTCTAGTTCATTACAAGTTGGTATGTTAATGTAATTAAAGATGAAATATATGGATTCTGAATGAGACAAAATAAGTCACATTCCCTTCAGTACAATGATCTAGAAATACATCACTTTAAAAACTGAAGAATCAAGTTGTAAAAAAAATCAAAATAAAATAAAATAGGACAAAAAGCATGAAAGCAAAAATTAGAGTATTTTTTAAATGTTAACGTTTCTTTGTAAAAAAGTAAAAATCTCTAGAGAAATCCTAAAACTAATCAGGGTAATCTATGAAAAACATAAGAATATTTAAAAAATAAACGAGCATGTACGGTGAAAGCTATGAGTTCTAGCTCTGTTTTTTTTTTTTTTTTTTTTTTTTTTTTTAGATGGAGTCTCCCTCTGTCACCCAGGCTGGAGTGCAGTGGCATGATCTTGGCTCACTGCAACCTCCGTCTCCTAGGTTCAAGTGATTCCTCCTCAGCCTCCTGAGTAGCTGGGACTACAGATGTGTGCCACCACACCCAGCTAATTTTTACATTTTTAGTAGAGACAGGGTTTTACCATATTGGCCAGACTAGTCTCGAACTCTTGACCTCAAATGATCCACCCGCCTTGGCTTCCCAAAGTGTTGGGATTACATGCGTGAGCCACCACAATCAGCTGAGTTCTGGCTCTTAGTATTACTCTAGTTATGTCTCTAGATAGGATATGGCCTGGAAGATTTTAAAATTTCAAATCGGACTTATTAAAATAAAATTATAAACAGTATTTCAAAGTTTATTTGATTTAAAATTACTTCATTACTACTATTTAAAAATAATCTTTAACAACAAAAATATTAATTCCTGCTGTCTTTTTCTACTCATTATACATAAATCACTAATGGTTAATCTATAATATATAGGTCTTACTGGGATGTCTAATAGATAGATTCTATAAAAAGTACATGAATATTTGTCATATATACTCAAATTCATCATGTATACAAATACTCAAACTATTATATTATCATTGCAATTTTAAAATTAGATGAAGACTACAGAGAAAAAATACTAATAATTTGAAAACTAAAGTGCTTTATTTTCATTATTTTTCTTGAATATCATAATTTCTACAAGAGCAGTTAGTGATTCTTATTTCTTTTTTGAAATGGAGTCTCACTCTGTCGCCAGGCTGGAGTGCAGTGGCGTGGTCTCAGCTTACTGCAACCTCCGCCTCGCGGGTTCAAGCGATTCTCCTGCCTCAGCCTCCCAAGTAGCTGGGACTACAGGCGTGCGCCACCACGCTCAGCTAATTTTTGTATTTTTAGTAGAAACGGGGTTTCACCATGTTGGCCAGGATGGTCTCAATCTCTTGACCTCATGATTTGCCCGCTTCAGCCTCCCAAAGTGCTGGGATTACAGGCGTGAGCCACCGCGCCCGGCCGTGATTCTTATTTCTACAAGAAAACACAAATATTTTACAACTGATGAAGAAATGGGAATGTGATTTGGAAAAGAACTCAATTTTAGGCCCTTTTATCCTTTAATAATCTGAGGAAATTTTTTAAAGTGTATATAAAATGTCATCAAGTAAGTCTGATAATGACTAAAACTAGAAGTTCAGCAAACATTCAAATATATTTTAAGATCATTATGCTTTTGGTATGAATATAAATGGACGATTTCACTTTACCTCAAAAACTTCAGTTGGGATTCCTGAATTTCACACTTTTCCTCATAAGTAAGTTTTAGCTTCTCCTATAGAAAAGAAAAATAGAAGTACATTTTTCTCTATGTCCTGTATTTTATAAGTAAACTTTAATTTTTAATATTAAACTCAATTTTTTTCTTTTTACCCAACATGCGGGAAACATGTCTTCTTAGAAAATATTTTCCCTAGTCCACCTGAAATTTTCTATTTTTATTGTGTGAATGCCTGCAAAGAACTGCTGAGTCATAAAATTGATTTTCTTTGTCTTTCAAAATTGCATATATCAGGTCTTATCCCTAAAAGTGTGACTCTGGGGAAAAACAGTTGTAACCCATAAGGTCCACTAGGGCAAAGATCAAATCTTATTAGAATCCTTCATTGTGGCTGTTGAATATTTGACATATAATAAATATGTGCTAGATGAATGATCAAAAGTAAAGTTTTATATCACGTGATGATAGACTAACTCCTACAAGCCTCTGTTGGTATCCAGTTATTCTTTCATTCAACAAATATTTATTGTGTATCTAAGATGAAGGTGGCTTGAACTGCAAGGAACTTACTTATAAAATATCCCAGAAAGGAATAGAAAAATGAAGAATTTCAATCACAGTTGACCCTTAAATAACATGGAGGTTAGGGGCATTGACCCCTGTACAGTTGGAAATCCATGTATAACTTTTTTTCTTTTTTTTTTGAGACAGAGTCTCACTCTATCGCCAAGGCTGGAGTGCAGTGGCACAATCTCAGCTCACTGCAACCTCCACATGCTGCATTCAAGCTATTCTTGTGCCTCAGCCACCCAAGTAGCTGGGATTATAGGCGTGTGCCACCACGCCTGGCTAATTTTTGTATTTTTAGTAGAGATGGGGTTTCATCATGTTGGCTAGGCTGGTCTCGAACCCCTGGGCTCAAGTGATCTGCCCACCTCAGCTTCCCAAAGTGCTGGGGTTACAGGCATGAGCCACTGTGCCTGGCCCCATGTATAACTTTTGACTCCCCCAAAACTTAATTACTAATAGCCTACTATTGACTAGAAGACTTAACAATAATATAAACAATTAACACATATTTTGTATGCTATATGTATTATATACTGTATTATTACAAGAAAGCAATCTAGAGAAAAGATAATGTTATTAGGAAAATCATAAGGAAAAGAAAATAGTATTTTCTATTCATTAAATGGAAGTGGATCATCATAAAGGCCTTCACCCTACCATCTTCACATTGAGTAGGCTGAGTTGGAGGAGGAAAAGGAGGGGTTGGTCTTGTCTTCTCAGGTATGGCAGAGGCAGAAGAGATGGAGGAGTTAGGAGGGAAGGCAGGAGAGGCAGGCAAACTTAGTTAACTTTATGGAAACACGTGGTAATTTCTGTCTCACTTTGTTACGCTCTTTAATTTCTCCAAAAATGTTTCTATATGATATCAATCCTTCTTCCATTTGCTTTAGTTTCAGTGCCTATATCATAGAAGGGTCCACGTCATAAAAGAAGTCAAAAGCAGTCTCGAATAATCAGAACCCTTCTACCAAATTATCTCATGTCAATTTGTTTTCTGGCACTGCTTCTTCTATGTCTTCTTCCTCATTTTCTGGCACTGGTTCAGAAGCACTCATCTCCATCAAGTCATCTTCTGTTAATTCCTTTGTGTGGTGTCTATTAGCTCCCGAATTTCTCCAAGATCTCTATCTTGAAACCCTTCACTCCCAACCTCTTCCACCACATCCACAATCTCTTTCATGATTTCCTTGACAGACTGTTGTAAATCTTATAAAATCATGCACCACATTTGGACAAAGTTTTCTCCAGCAGGAATTCATTGTTATAGGTTTGATGACTTTCATGGCTTTTTCTACAACAATGACGGCATTTTCAATGCTGTAATCCTCTCACACTTTCATGATGTTCTTGCTACTGGGGTTCTCTTCCATTGTGTTGAAAATCCTTTCCATAGAGTACCCATGTGTAATAAGCCTTAAAGGTCCTTATGACTGCCTAGATCTTGAGGCTGAATTAGAGACATTGTGTTTGCAGGCAAGGAGACCACTTTGATGCCCTTAGTGTTGAACTCATGGGGTTCTGCGTGGCCAGAGCCATTGTGCAATATCAAAAAACTTTAAAAGGCAGTCTCTTACTGGCAAGGTACTTCCTAACTTCAGGGACAAAGTATCAATGAAATCAGTATAGAAAAGGGTTTCTCATTGTCCAGGCCTTCTTGTGGCACAACCAAAAGACTAGAAGTTGGTGTTTATCTTTTCCCTTCAAGTCTCGTGAGTTAGGAGCTTTATAGATAAGGGCAATCCTGATCATAAACCTGAGTACATTTGCACGAAACAGTAGAGTTAGCCTATCCCTTCCTGTATCAAATCCTGGTGCTCACTTCTCTTCCTTACTAATAAATGTCCTTTGTGACATTTTTTCCCCCAGAGTAGAGCACTTACATCTGCATTAAAAACCTATTCAGGCAGATATCATTTCTCCTAAATAATTTTCGTCCTTTTTTTTGTTTTGTTTTGTTTTTGAGACAGATTCTCACTCTGTCACCCAAGCTCGAATGCAATGGTGCAATCTTGGCTCACTGCAACCTCCACCTCCTGGGTTCAAGTGATTCTCGTGCCTCAGCCTCCCGAGTAGCTGGGATTACAGGCACGTGACCTCATGCCCAGCTAATTTTTGTATTTTTAGTAGGGACAGAGTTTCTCCATGTTGGCCAAGCTGGTCTTGAACTCCTGACCTCAGGTGATCCGCCCACCTCAGCCTCCCAAAGTGCTGGAATTACAAGTGTGAGCCACCACACCCAGCCTCTCCTAAATAATTTTCATAATGGCATCTTGGAACTTGTCTGCTGCCTCTTGGTCAACAGAAGCTGCTTCTCTTGTTATCTTGACATTGTTAAAGCCAAATATCTTTCTAAAATTATCAAACCATCCTTTGCTGGCATTAAAATTTCCAGCTTTATACCTTTACTTTCCTTTTGTTTTAAGTTGTCATAAAATGACTTCTTTTTTTTTCTCAAATTATATTAGAGTCTACACGTATGCTTTTCTTATAGAAATCCTGTACCCATATAAAATCTGCATTTTCCATGACAGATAAAAATACATTGTGCAAAAGTACAAAGTTTTTGTACAAAACTTTGTGCAAAACGTTGTGCAAACTTTGTACAAAACATTGTGCAAAAGTACAAAGTTTTTGTGCGTGTTGGCACGGCTGCAGTGATGGCTTTACAAATTTCCTTTTCTTTTTGTACAATGGTCCTTATATTGGATTAATTTATCTTGAAATGGGGCAACAGACTTGAAATGGGGCTGCAGACTTCAATCTATGGAACATATCAAGCAATGTAACTTTTTCCTGTAATGTCATGAATTTGCTTCACGGGAGCCCTTCCAGCATCACTAGTGGCACTTTGTATGGGCCTCATGGTGTTATTCAAGGTTTACAGCATTGCACTAAACATGATGAAAACTACACGAGAACCACCAAGAGATCACTTTTTATTGTGATATGCAATTTACTGGAAAGACAAACTGTTTATGCAGAGATTAACTGGTGTCACACGATGTTTTAAGCAGACACTCGAAACACTTGAACTCACCACAATAGCAATAGGAGGTGGTTATGAAATTATTATAGTAGCACAGTATGTACTACATTTAACTTTATGCTGTTATAATTT
The DNA here is from genome assembly GCF_028885625.2 of Pongo pygmaeus. NCBI lineage: Eukaryota > Metazoa > Chordata > Mammalia > Primates > Hominidae > Pongo > Pongo pygmaeus. Next base: position 5,814,817 of record NC_072373.2, read on the forward strand.
AATACTGCATCTTTATGTTTTTTGCATTCCTCCTGAGAATGACTCCATGTACAGTCTGTAAGTGACAGTGTACCTAAGTTTTGAAAAATTTTAACTTTTTACAATAGATTTGTGTATATTTTATGGTAGTAGATGATAAAATAGACTATTAGCTACATATATTTCATTCATTTATGACATACCTCTTTCTTAATTTTTTCTTATTTCTAGGCTACATGGTTCATCTGCAAGTTTTTTTAAACTGCCACAAATCTCAAAAAAAATTCTGATACATTTCTTGAAAAAAATACACATATAAGTGAACCCACACAATACAAACCTATATTATTCAAGGGTGAACTGTTCATAAATTGCTCTAGTGAAGTATATGGAAACTGAAAAATTTAGAGAGGAAGGAACTCCTAATCCAGCCAAAGAGAAGTAAAGAAGGCCTCACAGAGGAAATGTTAAGATTTGAAGGATAATTTCCAGTAGAGCAGAAGGCACAGAAGCTGTCCAAACCATGTTTGGAAAGTAAGTAGATCAGTATCGCTAGAATGTAAAATGTGAGGTGGAGAGGTGGTTGGAGATGGGCAAAATAGGTAAAGGTGGGCCACAAGGAGAATAAAAATATCAAGACTTTTATTTGGTACACATGTCTCCTGTACTTTCCCTCTAGAAGAAACACTGGTGGGCCACTCAAAACTTTTTATCAGAATTGAGTCTTAAATCATAATTGAAGTGTGAAGAAAGGGAAACCAGTAATTACAAATACATAGGTAAGAGATAAGCACATGAACAAAAGCAATCAAGCAGTAGGAATTAAAAAGAAAGGATTTAGTATAGACATATTTAAGAGAAAAACTGACAGAATTTTATGACAGAATAGATATAGGAGAGAAAAATACACTAAAAATAATCCTGGGTTTCTGAAGTGAGCAATCAAGTGAATACTGGTACTAAAGATTTTTTTCAGACCAACAAAAAAAAGCAAAAGGGAATCATAAAAATAATTAATTCATGGCCAGGCACAGTGGCTCACGCCTGTAATCCCAGCACTTTGGCAGGCTGAGGCGGGTGGATCACGAGGTCAGGAGTTCAAGACCAGCCTGGCAAACATAGTGAAACCCCGTCTCTACTACAAAAACAAAAATCTGCTGGGTGTGGTGGCATGCGCCTATAGTCCCAGCTACTCAGGAGGCTAAGACAGGAGAATTGCTTGAACCTGGGAGGCGGAGGTTGCAGTGAGTCAAGACCATGCCATTGCACTCCAGCCTGGGCGACAGAGTGAGACTCCATCTCAAAAAAAAAAAAAAAAAATTCAAAGAAGACAGAAAAAGAGATAAAGGGGAACAAATAAGAGATGGGTAAAGAAGAAGCCAAATAGCAAGATGGTGTATTTAAACTGAGTTGTATAAATAATCACAATAAATGTCAGTGGTCTAGATACCCAAATTAAAAAGCAAATATGGCCGGGCACAGTGGCTCATGCCTGTAATTCCAGCACTGTGGGAGGCCGAGGCAGGCGGATCACCTGAGGTTAGGAATTCGAGACCAGCCTGACCAATATGATGAAACCCCGTCTCTACTAAAAATACAAAAATTAGCCGAGCGTGGTGGCATGTGCCTGTAATCCCAGCTAATTGGGAGGCTGAGACAGGAGAATCACTTGAACCTGGGAGGCAGAGGTTGCAGTGAGCCAAGATCATGCCATTGCACTCCAGCCTGGGCAACAAAAGCGAAACCCTGCCTTTGGTGGGGGAGGGAGGAAAAAAAGCAAATATTGTCAGACTGGATAAAAAAGCAAAACCCAACTATATGCTTTCTATAAAAACTCACTTCAAAAAAGATACAAATAGGTTAAAAGTAAAAGGAGGGAAAAAATATACCATGCTAACACTAATCAAAAGAAAGTGACATTCAATCAAAATACAAAACTCATGTGTTTTTCTCTATACTAGCAATGAGGAGTTAGAAAATAAAAATTTGGAAGATATGTGTCCTTTATGATAGCATAAAAAGTAAAAAGTCAGGAATAACTCTAATGAAAGGTGTATGAAACCTTTACTCAGAAGACTATGAAAGGTTATTGACAAAAATTAAAGATGACTCAAATAAGTGGACTGATATGCAGTTTACAAGGATTAGATAATATCATAAAATGTTGATTCTCAAATGACCTATAATCTATAATTTAAAGCCATCTCAATCAAATTCCCAAAATGACTTTTGGAACTTCACAATTCTGAACTGTATTTGGAAATGCTAAAGGCCAAAGGATAAAGAACAATGTTGGAAGACTTGGTCTGCCAGATTTCAGGCTATAACAATCAAGACAGTATAGTATTAGTGCAATTAACTAAAACACAGTCCAGTAATAGACCCAAATATATATGGACAATTTATTTAGGAGAAAGGTACTATCATAAAGGCAAAGGACTACCTTTCCAAGAAATGGTGCTTGGATGTATAAACACATAGGAAAAAAACAAACTATGACCCTATATACAAAAATAAATTCCAGGTAGGTTGTAGATCTAAATGCAAAAAGTAAAACCATAGGCTGGGCATGGTGCTTGCATCAGCACTTTGAGTGGCCGAGGCAGGTGTATCACTTGAGGTCAGGAGTTCAAGACCAGCCTGGCCAACGTGATGAAACACCGTCTCTACTAAAAATACAAAGTTAGCTGGCCGTGGTGGCATGTGCCTGTAATCCCAGCTACACGGGAGGCTGAGGCAGGAGAATCGCTTGAACCTGGGAGGCAAAGGCTGCAGTGAGCTGAGATTGTGCCATTGCACTCCAGCCTGGGCAAAAAAAGCGAAACTCTGTCTCAAAAAAAAAAAAAAAAAAAAAAGGCAGGGTGCAGTGGCTTATGCCTGTAATCCCAGCACTTTGGGAGGCCAAAGCGGGTGGATTGCCTGAGGTCAGGAGTTCGAGACCAGTCTGGCCGACATGGTGAAACTCCATCTCTACTAAAAATACAAAAACATTAGTTGGGCATGGTGGCATGCGCCCGTAATCCCAGCTACTTGGAAGATTGAGACTGAGGAATTGCCTGAACCAAGGAGGTGGAGGTTGCAGTGAGCTGAGATCGCACCACTGCACTCCAGCCTGGGTGACAAAGTGAGACTCCATCTTAAAAAAAAAAAAAAAAAAGTGAAACTTATAATTTCTAGAAGACTATGTAGAAGAATATCTTCATGACTGTAGTTGGAAAAAAACTTTTTTAAAAGGACATAAAAAACAACTGCATAATTAAGGAAAACAAACTGAAGTTCTAGCCATCAAAGCAACCAAGCAAGCAAACTATCAAGAGAGTTACAAGTGAAGCCACAGCGTAGGAATATATATTTATAATACATATACTGACAAAGGGCTTGCATTCAGAGTATATAAAGACCTCCCCAAATAAATATGTCAGATACATACCTCAATAAAAATAAGAAGAAGGATATCTGAATAGGCGGCTCACAAAAGAGGCATCAAATGGACAATAAATGTATGAAACAATACTCAATCACACTAGTAGTTAGGGAAATGCAAATGAAAATCACAAGATAGCACTATAAGTTCCCCAGAAAAATTGACAATACTATATGATTAGTAAGGACATGGAGCAAAGGTATAACTCATGTACTACTGGTAGGAGTGTAAACTGATAAAACCCCTTGTATGGGTAGGAGTGTAAACTGATAAAACCCCTTGGAAGGCTGTCATTACCTACTCAAGTTGAACACAGACATATCCTGAGACCAAAAATTCCAATCCAACATACATATGCAACCTAAATTTGTGTCATACACACCAACAGATGAAAGAATGTTCATAGCAGCACTACTCACAACAGCTGCAAACTGAAAACAACACAAACGTTCCTTGACAGCAGATGGATGAAGTCATACGTTCATATAGCAGACCCACCAAAGAAAATGAACAAACTTCGGCCAACGCAACAACATGGATGAATCTAACAAATATAATGGTGGACAACAGAAGCCAGATACAAAGAATACATACTATACAATTCCATTTATATAACATTGAAAAAACAGAACTCAAAAGTGTTTAACGATGCATTCTTGAGTATTTTTCAGAAAATTCAGGATCATGATTATCTTTAAAGGCATGAAGGGGCAGTAACTAGGAAGAAGCATAAAGTGGTGATAATTACATAGGTGTTCATTTACAGATAAATCTTTGAGCTGTAAATTTTTGTTTTGTGTACTTTACTGAATGTTATGTTAAATTGTGTCTTAGAAAATATAAAGGAGGAGGGTATAGTGAACAAATGTACATGTTATACAAAGCTGCTACTAGGTTTAGAGCAATGAGGACTGATAGCTGGAAGTCATTAATGACCTTAAAAAGAGCAGTTGGGGTGGACTACAGGGAGACGAAGCTCAACTGAAGCATACTGAAGCAAGAATAGGAGGTAAAGAAGTGGAGACATAAATATAGACAACTGCTTGGAAAAATTTTGGTATGAAAAGGAGAACGTAGACGTAGGGTGATAGTTGGAAGTGAATGTAGGGTCAGGAGAATATATTTTGGGTTTATTTGCTTTATGGGAGCTATTAAAGAACATATTCTGCTAAGAATAAACTATTGGCCGGGTGCAGTGGTTCACACCTGTAATCCCGGCAGTTTGGGAGGCTGAGGATGGTGGATTACTTGAGGCCAGGAGTTTGAGACTAGCTTGGGCAGCATGGCGAAACCCCATCTCTACCAAAAATACAAAAATTAGCCAGGTGTGGTAGCACATGACTGTAGTCTCAGATACTTGGGTGGCTGAGGCAGGCAAATTGCTTGAACCCAGGAGGCAGAGGTTGCAGTGAGCTGAGATTGAGCCACTGCACTCCACTCTGGGTGACAGAGCTAGATCCCATGTCAAAAAAATAAATAAATAAAAAGAATAAACCATTGAGAGGGAAAAGATACAAGAGAAAGAAAAGTCCCAGAATGAAACCCTTGGAAAAGTCCCAGAAAAGTCCCAGAATGAAACCCTTGGAAAAAGTGAAAAACATTTGTGAGGTAGAGCACACAAATGCAGAAATTGACCTTTTTCACAAACAGGGAAAAAAGATGAGTCTCCAATAGTCATAAACACAGTGCTAGGGGGAGGCATAAAAGAGAAAGGAATTCTAATGCAGAAAAGGGAAGAGAGAAGACATGCTAATCGGGAAAGCAGAATGAGAGGGCGCATTTCAACTACACCCCGAAGACTGGAAACATTTCAATAGGTAGAGGGTAAGAAGGGAACATTTTGGGGAGGGAGGACTGCATAAACCAAAGCCAGTTCTTCAAAGAGAAATGAAAGTGGATTATAAATTTATGAAGCAGCAACTGGTGAGTGGTCTGCATGCCTACAGATAAGATTTGTAAGAGTGACAGGAGAAGAGTGAGGCTGGGTACAGTGGCTCACACCTGTAATCCCAGCACTTTGGGAGGCCGAGGTTAGGAGTTTGAGACCAGTCTGGCCAACATAGTGAAACCCCGTCTCTACTAAAAATACAAAAATCAGCCGGGCATGGTGGTGCACGCCTGTAGTCCCAGCTACTTGGGGTGCTGAGGCAGGAGAATCTCTTGAACCCGGGAGGCCGAGGTTGTGGTGAGCTGAGATGGCACCATTGCACTCCAGCCTGGGCAACAGAGCAAGACTGTCTCAAAAAGAAACAAGAAACAAAAAACAAAAGACAGGAGAAGAGTGTGAAACTAGTCTCAAACATTAGTTTGACGCAAATTGTGGATGACTTGAGGCATTGGTCTTTATCCTGTAGGTATTAAGTAGCTACTGTAAATTATTCACATAGTGAAAAAAAGATACAATTTACTTAGTCTTTCCAATTTTCTTTTTTGAAGAAGGGTACTCTTTCCCAAGTAGAATGAAGCTTGGATTAGGGACTAAGACAGGAGAGGGCGACTGGGCAGAAGTAATGTTTAGAAAACTATAACATCTGTGGATGATAATGAGAACCTGAACTACGATTCATTCTATCTTCCCCTGGAACATTCCATTTACAGTGTTAATCTCACTCTTTCATCATCGTTGATCAACTCTGACATGTCAAATTTAATGCAAAGAAGACTTGAGGTTAGCAAGAGAAGAATAAACGTCTGTTACATACATCAAAGAATTGAAAAGTATTATTTGGTCTTAAAATAGAATTGTTTTTGACGCTTTGGGAAATTAGGACGTTCAAAAGCAGCTGTGTGGGGGGGAATTTAGAAAGTCACAGTATGCCTAGGAAAGATACACACTCAGAAACATCCTGAGAAGACTATAAGCTTTCACCTATGGCTGATCCTTAGGCTCAGAGCAAGCCTGGTTAAATGGGAAAAGAATGTCCCAGCACAGAGTCAATCTAAAAAGACTGGGAGAGGTGGGTTATTCTCTCTCTCTCTCTTTCTCTCTCTCTCTCTCCCCCCCACCACCCCCACGTTTTGGGGGGAGTGGGGGGTGTTTGTTTTCAGCTCCTGGAATTCAAGGAAATCTCTGTCAAACATTAGCTGAACATGAGCTAATAGACGAAGACTTCAATAATCACACATGATGTGGAATAGTCTTCACAAAAATAGTACGGAAATGTCTCAAAACAAAAGGACTATTACAGCCTTCAACAGTAAAATAAGACAGCAAATTCTAGAAAAGAAGGAGTTAAAGATTTCCAGAGTTATCACATTATGATAGTGAAATGCTCAATTTTCAACAACACAATAACAAGGAATACAAGGAAACAGGAAAACATGCTCACTCAAAAGAATGGGATAAGCTGACAGAAACTATGCTTGAGAAACCACAGACATCAGACTTACTGGGGAAAGACTTTAAAATGACTGTGTTAAATACACTCAAAGAGCCAAGAGACAAACATGGACAAAGAACTAAAGAAAATAAGGAAAACACATTATAAAAAGGAACCAAACAGAAATTCTGGAGCTAAAAAGTATAATAACTGAAATAAAAAATTTATTAAAGGTATTCAAGAGCAGATTTGAGCAGGTAGAAAAAAGAATCGGTGAACTTTAAGAAACGACAATTAAAATGATCAAGTCTGAGGAGCAGAAAGAAAAAAGAATGAAGAATTACCATATGATCCAATAAGTCTATTTCTGGGTATATACTTAAAATAATTGAAACAGGGACTCAAATAGATACTCGTATGCCAATGTTCACAGCAGAATTATTCATAACAGTCAAAAGATAGAAACAACCCCATTATCAGTCAACAGATGAATGGATAAAGTTTGGTAACATACATACAATGGAACATTATTCAGTCTTGAAATTTTGACACCTGCTACAACAAAATGAACCTTGAAAATATTATGCTAAGGGAAATAAGCGAGACACAAAAGGACAAGTATTGTTTAATTCCACTTATGTCAGGTATCTGAAATAGGCAAATTTATAAAGACAGAAAGTTGAAGAGAGGTCATTAGGGGTTGGCAGGGAGGGGAATGGAGATATTGTTTAATACGTACAGAGTTTCTGTTTGAGATGATCAAAAAGTTCTGAAAATGGATAATGTTTATGATTGAGTGACATTATGAATGTACTTAATGCAGATAAACTGTACACTTAAAAATGGTTATAATGGTAAATTTTGTTATATATATTTTACCAGAATTTAAAAAAAAGTACAAAAGAGAAAAAGAAAAAAAGATGTATAAGAGAAAAGCACCCAAATACTCACCAGTTCTAGCTGCTCACCAGCAGATGCAGCTTTGCCAATATCTGCATTGTCATGGGAAAATGGTCTTTTGGAGGTTTCGCCCACCCCAGAATCTTCACCTGTTGTAATCCAAGAATTCTGCATGTTTCCCTAAAATAAAATATGCCAGTAACTGCAATTGAATTCAACTTTAAATAAACATGCATATTTTACAAATAGAATACCGATTCTTACCTACGATGAAAAGAAAAAGCATATGCTTCTACACTACAGGTCAAGAATCACTTCACATTTTCAGGCTATTAGGGTCATATTCTACAAGTGTTGCAAAGTAAAATTCCTTCAGATACAGGCAGTAATCTAAATATGAGCAAAGAGGGCTAGATTTCAGTGCATTCAACAAATGGAATCATTCTTTACTCCTCTGAAGACATATACTCTTGAAGCACACACCTCTCTCTTAGTTTGTCTTTCATTTTCCATGTTTCATAAACGCATGGCTAATAATGATTTTTATCAAAATGCTGCTATGTTCCAGACCCCATTTTATGTATGTCATATATATTAACTCATTTAATCACTACAGTTCTATGGGATAGAGAGGTTACATTGTTGCCTCCATTTTACACAGGAGGAAACTGAGTCACATAGAGTAGCTGAGGGTCACAGAGGTAGGACGTGGCTAATAAGTGGCAGCACTAGAATCTGAAACCTGTCAATCTGAATCCAAATATATATGTGGTCTCTGTCCCTGGTTCCTGACACAGAACTCCTAAAACTCTGTAATTTCCTGAGTGACATGGGTGATAGGGGCATCTTTCGTTAAAATATTTGGTCTTAGTCCTGGGTTTCTGACACAAGTGCTTCTAAGACCCTTAGGATCTCCATGGTGATAAGAGTATCCTTTCGTATGCTAATAAGATGACTGGTGGCTGCAGTCCATGATTAGAAGACTAGAACTTACAGCCCCACTCCCCCACCTCAAGGGGGGAAAGGACTGGAGATTGACTTAATCGCCAACAGCCAATGATTTAACCAATCATGCCTGTGTAATAAAACCTCCATAAAAATCCTATATGATGAAGTTCAGAGAATTTCTGGGTTGGCGAATGCATCCACATGCCAAGAGGGTGGCGTACCAAACTCCACAGACAGAAGCTCTTCTACTTGGGACCAGCCTGGACCTTACCCTATGTGTCTTTTCGATTGGTTGTTCATTTATATCCTTTATATATTAATAAACCAGTAATAGCAAGCAAAGTGTTTCCCTGAATTTTGTGAGCCATTATAGCAGATTATCACACATGAGGAAGGGATTGTAGGAACCCCCAATTTACAGACAAATCAGACAGAATTGTGGATAACCAAGAGACCTACTATTTGCAGTTGGTATCTAAAGTAGCAGGCAGTCATGTGGAACTGAGCCCTTAACCTGTGGGTCTGATACTGTACAGTGAGTGTCAGAATTGAACTGAATCACTGGACACCTAGTTGGTATCTACAGAGAAACAGAGAATGGCCAGGTGTAGGAGAAAACAATCCCAAACATTTGGTGTCAGAAGCGTTATGAGAAAAAGGAACAGTTTTTTCCTTTAAAGTCCTTTATTATTATGATCTTCTGCCTTTCCAGAAAAATATTTATCTTCAGTAAAAAGAAACGGTGCATGTAGGGTGATAGAGTTGACATGCAGCCTGCATGCCAGGGATTCAAAAAGGAAGAATAGTAGGCTCTGTGACAAACCACAGAAATGTGTACCATCCAAAGGAAGCAGCCACTACTCAATTCCAGTCAATCACTGCCATGTGGGAGTGAAAATTCATATGACCAGATATCTGGTCCTTCATGTGAAACATTATTAAACACTGGCTCAAAACTGATCAAACAAACCAAACATGCCTAAGTTGAATTTAGTGTACCCATTGTTAGTTGCAACCTCTGTCACCCTCTCAACATTCAATGTAGTAAGCAGCCCAACGATCTGGGGAATTTATGTGTACAACAAGGATTAAAATATGTATATTAATTTAATTCAACAAATAATTATTGAACACTTGCTAAGGGCCAAAGGATATGGTAGTAGTCACAAGACAGGACAGGTCCCCAGACACTGAACTATACTGCAGTGTCATATCACGCTAGAATGTGGTAAACTACATTCATCTTAAGTAGTACTCTGATATTCTATTTCATATTCTTCTGGAAGTTCAGTTTAGTGCAAACATTTGTGTAACACCTATGGTGTTCAGACACTGTGCTAAGAGCTTGGAGGACAAAAATGAGCAAGATCAATCTTAGCTCCAAGGAGTTTACAGTCTAATAAGGGAGACACACACCCAGGCAGGTAATTTCAATTTAATAATGTGAGTGCTAGGCCAAAGGTGTGAACAGGGGCCTCTGCCAAAACACAGGAGGGATACTAAGGGCACCCAGAAATCCAAGGAAGGTTTTCTAGAAAAAAATTGACACTGGTGTGATATCTTGAAGGATAAGTAAGGGTAAGCTAGATGGAAAGGGCATTCTAAGAAGAGAGAACCTCATGATAAACGTCACAGAGGTATGGAACAGCATGGTGCCTGCAGGGGGGTCTTAGACAATTCAGCATTACTAGAGGTCAAAATATAAGGTGATGAATGTCAGAAGATGAAGCTAAAGAATCAAGTAAGAGACTTGAGAGTATACCACACCATGGAATGAGTCTGCACTTGATTCTCTCGGTAGAATCAAATCCCCTAAGATATGATTGCATTTAAAGTTGTTTTTGAGATCAATGAAGGAGGGTGGTACTAATTTTCTATGGAGAAATTGGAGGAAGCATGTAGACCACAGATCACTGACTTATGATATAAAATATTATCATTCTTTGGAAAGAATTGCTAGTCTAATGGACATTTTGTTCTTTCACAGATAGTTTTAAAAAACTTGAATGCTACTTAACCAAGATGTTTTTAAAAATCTAAGTACGTTACATCCTTGAAGATCATTCAAAACCTTTGATTTCTTAATTGGGTGGCGGGGGATTGGGGGGCGGGAGCCGTGGTAAGAGACGGGATGAAAACAAACGTGAAAAATATTGGCCGAGAAATTTTCTCCTTAAGAAAAAACTCCTGGACACATGACAAAATGTTGAATAAATAACATGTTTTCGTATTATTTTGATTTTGTGAACTCTAGAAAAAAGCTTTCCATGAGGAAATATTTTATGAGAAGGAAAAGTGATGAAAAATCAGGACAGGAATGAAATATACTTTGAATGGCTTGCTTCTTTAACTTCTAGGTCATAAACTAGACCAAAAGTTGAAAGCCTTGCAGGCTACCATCCAAGTCCAGGGCTACAAGCAGGAGACAATAAAAAGGAGGTTCTTCTCTTTTCTGCCAGGGAAAACTTCTATCTTCTGCAAACAAAGATGGTTTGGTTCAATGTCGACAAGCTCTTCCTAACTTACGCAGAAAGGCGGTATAATTTAAGGTTCTACTGGGTGTATTTAGAGAATTAGATAGTCCTGGGTTTGAATCCTTGCTTTGCCATTATCTAGCTCTGTGACATTAGGCCAATTACTTAGGTTACTTAACAGCTGTGTACCTTAATTTACTCCTCTGAAAACAGAGATAATAACACCTGCCTTGTGTGGCTATTGCAAATCTGAAGTAATATAACGTAAATAAAGTGTTTGACACAGTGCCTGGCACATTATAACCATGTAGTCATCAATAAATGTTAGTTATTACTATATGAGATGGTTAATACTGAGTGTCAACTTAACTAGATTGAAGGATGCAAAGGATTGATCCTGGGTGTGTCTGTGAGGATGTTGCTAAAAGAGATTAACATTTGAGTCAGTGGGCTGGGGAAGGCAGACCCACCCTTAATCTGGGTGAGCACCAAGTAATCAGCTGCCAGCGAATATAAAGCAGGCAGAAAAACATGAAAAGGTTAGACTGGCTTAGCCTCCCAGCCTACATCTTTCTCCTGTGCTAGATGCTTCCTGTTCTTGTACATCAGACTGTGGGTTCTTCAGCTTTGGGACTCAGACTGGCTTCCTTGCTCCTCAGCTTGCAGATGGCCTGTTGTGGGACCTTGTGATTGTGTCAGTTAATACTACTTAATAAACCCCCCTTAATATATATATATAATATCCTATGAGTTCTGTCCTTTGAGAGAATCTAATACATCATATAAATGTTTCAATTATATATATATATTTTTTTGAGATGGAATCTCGCTCTGTTGCCCAGGCTGGAGTGCAGTGGCGCAATCTCAGCTCACTGCAAGCTCCGCCTCCCAGGTTCACACCATTCTCCTGCCTCAGCCTCCCAAGTAGCTGGGACTACAGGTGCCCACCACCACGCCCGGCTAATTTTTTGTATTTTTAGTAGAGTTGGGTTTCACCATGTTAGCCAGGATGGTCTCTATTTCCTGACCTCGTGATCCACCCACCTTGGTCTCCCAAACTGTTGGGATTACAGGCATGAGCCACTGCGCCTGGCCACCTCAATTATCTTTTTTAAAAGGCATTATGAAACACTGAAAATCTATATTGAAATCAGCAAATTTCAATATAGCAAGGGAAGATTTAGCACCAACATTTTAATTGACTCTTTACAAAAACCCCTTCCCCCCAAAAGAAGATATTTCTTGATTTTTTATATTTAAGATATCCTAAACATTTTTATTCATGTTACAATTTGTAACACAGCACCATGCATGTATTGCTGAAATGTCTGGTTTTTTGTTTGTCTTGTTTTTATTGAGGCAAGGTCTCACTCTGTTGCCCAGGCTGGAGTGCAGTGGCGTGATCAGGGCTTACTGCAGCCTTGACCTCCTGGGATCCTCTGACCTCAGTCTCCAAAGTAGTTGGGACCACAGGTGTACATCGGCATGCTCGGCTACATTTTTTTTTTTTTTTTTTTAGAGAGATGGGGTCTCACTATGTTGCCCAGGCTTGTCTGAAACTCTTGGGCTCAAGTGATCCATCCGTTCGTGTGATCATCCTTCCAAACTGCTGAAATTGCATGCATAAGACACTGTATCTGGCCTTGAAATATTTCAATTCACTTACACAGGTAAAACGTGGGGGTAACAATTCAACAACAACAAATAACAGAAGACTACCATTAAAATAGATATCAAGGTCATCTGGCATATCTGCAGTAATCATTTCAATATCTGCATTACATTTAGCTCACATGAATGTTTAAAAAAACAACAAAACCTCTCTAAAACCTTATCCTTTCTATGATTCTAACTGTAGTTTTGTTTAGCACATTTTCTTTGCTCTTGCTGCAAGGAATGTGTGCTCTGACCATCATTTCCTTCCCCTTTTGCATTACTCATTTCTCTTGCCCTCTGATTCACTTGTCTGCCTAATTTCCTTTCTCACTTCACTTCCCCTTCTTCCACTTCTTTGGCATTACATAAATACTGAGGACTATGAATAATTGAATCATTGCTTGCTAAGTGACCACGTGTTTGGAAGAAAAGCAAATGAATATTTTTAAAATAAGCTACTTCTAAGTATTTTCTATATGGTGATATCTTCCTCAAATTGACATTAAAATCATAAGCAACTAAGATGGAGTTTTTACCACTAATAATTATACAAACCTTCAGGAAAAAGTTATACAGTGAGGAGAAAAGAACTGATCACAAACTTAAATGCAATTGCAGAAAATTAAACTGAAATACTAATTAGCCCACTTCATTTATCAGAGTTAATACACTCCTATACTTCTCAATAGCAAACCCTAACATATACAACTCAAGGATTATAAACCATCAATTCAAGTTAAAAAAAAAAAACTTCAAAAACGAAAATTAGAGGATATCCCAATGAAACATCAAGACTTTCATGTTTTCTTGACAGCTGATTTACTAATGATGACAAAGTCAAAACCACCAAAGTAAACTGCAAAGTGAAGCTGGAATAGGCAAGTATGAAAACTTCCGCATGGAAAGTTGAATTTGTCCCAAAAAGCAGAACAAGCTGTGACTATATCTTATAGCAAAACAGTTAAAAAAAGTTTAAGACAAAAGTACTCTGATAAGTCATAAGATTTAAGCACTATTTAAATGTCACCACAATAATTCTCTGTCACAGAATTATAGAGATAATCTGACCCCACGTTCTTCAAACTCTGGGCCACTGACATTAGAATCACTTAGGCAACTTGATAAAAGTTTAGATTCCTAGGAGCCAACCAGACCAAGTGAATCAGACTCACAGGGGATGGAGTCCAGGAATTTGCACTGAAAACTCCTGGTATAGGTTAATCCTCTCAAATTGCCAATAAAGAAATAAAGGACATATGGGATTAAGCTATGTAAAGCCTTCTAAAATTACTTGCTAAACACCAGCCTTCTTAGTGACAATGGGAAGACTAACATTTTGATTCTTGGATCCTAAGGCCAACATTTTTTCTGCTACATCATGCAGCTAATTAGACATTAGATTTCAGACCTCAAGGAAAATTTAGAGAAATTCAACAGAAATCTAAGTTAAGGTTCTGAACAGTTTCTAGACTTAGCAAAGTCCTTCCTGTATAACACACTTCCTGCTTTCAGACGGGCTCTTTCCATATGGTAAGGCAGAAATGGTATGCTCAGAGAGGAAACTGTAGCAAACATCACGAGATCATTTCATCTGAGGATTCATTCCGCCACAGTGAAGTTTGATATTTGAGGTCTCAAACAAATACCAACTTAGTACTTTGGCCACACTTCAGGGAGAAAATCTAAGCAGCTAAGAAGGCGAGGAGAGAGGGCAGAAGGGAATATTCACACTAAAATAAAATTTATGATTTAAAATAATGCTCACAGATGCTTCCAGAACTGTTTGTTCCCTCAGTGTCTCCTCTTGTCTTTGAGATTTCAGCTCTTGCTGGAGCCTTTCGTTTTCAAGCACAACTACTTGTATTTTATTTTTCATTCCAGAGAGTTCCTCCTATAATAAACAAAACCAAATACATTAAGCATTATTAAGCAGTGTTTTTATCTGTTGATTATTAGAGGACCCAGCATGATATAAAGTATGGAAGACTTATGTTCTCCTTTTCCTGAAATATAATTATATTCAGACAAACAAGGCAACCTAACCATTAGCTAGATAACAAAGAGAAGGCTGGGGTATAGTAATGGGCCTGCTGGTGGCATATCACAAAAGTGTGTCGTTTCTGATAATTTCCTTTTCTCCAAGGAATCGAGGCTCAAAGAAAAGCCTTAATTAAAAGGGTTATCCAAGAGATTTTAAAGAATGGAGTAGATTCTGAAAAATAAGATATATTATTACTCATGATCAAATACCATCAACTTGTTAAAAACTGATGGAAGATTAAATAGAGGGAGGCTCTGAGATAGAAAGGCATAGACGGGTGTGATGATTATCTATGAAATGATAGCCAAATAAGAGAGAATTGTAGTAAAACATTTCATGGAGAATTCTGAAAGAGTATTTCCTTGTCCTCACAGGGTGTAATATAAAGAATTACGAATCAATAACAATTAAAATTACAGGATGTAACATAAGAAATTACAGGTCAACAATAATTAGAATAGCTATTGAGTGGCACCTCAGTCTCTGGAAAAACATTTCAATAATATCAACATATCAATCATATAATACTTAACCTAATATTCACTATTAGTGTAATCAAAAGCTATTGTACAACATGTGAAAATTCCTCTCAATTATTATTTTTTAAAAACCCAAAGCTATAATAAAAAGCTGTAATTAAAAAAATATTGTGGACTTTCAATTTTCAGTCTGGAATGTAATGAGCTTGGAACACCTCACTCCCATCTTCCCAACAGGAAAAATGTTGAATGAACTGAAAATCAACTTTTCTTAGATCCATCAGAGAAGTGAAGTCATAGGGAAAACAGCTGCCCCAAAATTGAAGAGATGGGTGGACGCTGAGACACAGAATTTACAGGAGGAAATCAGAAACCTCTGTAGGAGGTAGAAAATCTAAACCATAATTGATGACTTGCTGGAAGCTCAGTGTCAGCAAGTTTGAGAGTTAAAAATTCCAGGCCGGGCGCAGTGGCTCATGCCTGTAATCCCAGCATTTGGGAGGCTGAGGTAGGCAGATCATGAAGTCAGGGGTTCAAGACCAGCCTGGCCAATACGGTGAAACCCCATCTCTACTAAAAATACAAAAATTAGCTGGGTGTGATGGCACACGCCTGTAGTCCCAGATACTCGGGAGGCTGAGGTAGGAGAATGGCTTGAACCTGGGAGGCTGAGGTTTCAGTGAACCGAGATCGCGCCACTGCACTCCAGCCTGGGTGACAGAGCGAGACTCCGTCTCAAAAAAAAAAAAAAAAAAAAAAATTCCAGGAAGACCCAGTCATAGGAGGACTGCCCCACTTCCCCAATTTTATCTCCAGGACACTACCAGGTTTTCACAGTAAAAACTAGAGAAAAATCCCGTTATGCAACCTAAAGGAAGAAGAAAAGCAGCCAGTTTGAAATATGCTCGGCACGCTGTGTCCCTTGTAACAGGCCTGCCTCAAGGGAAACGACTTTACCAGAGTCTAAATGACTGGAGGGCTGCTGCCACCTAACCGGCCTAAAAAAAGAGAAATCCAACTCCAGCCCCCTCTTGCATTCCGTGTGGGAGAAGGGGCCTCCGGCTTCCTCTAGCTATCTCGTCTAACTTAAAGGGCAGGGGAGACTGAGAAGCACTTGTGAATGTCACAGCCCAAGGCAAAGGCTTTACTAAAAGACTTAGATCTAGTCATAGGACTATTGAATGCTTCCCTCTACTCCCACATCTAATGACCACATCACTAGGGCTCCCGTATACTAACACAGAAATTCAACAGAAAGAACTGCATATCTCAGACTATATTTAGGAAAAACTCACTAGGGTAATCCATAGACAACAGAAGAGACAAGACCAGGACACTGACGGAAATTTTAGCCTCTGACATGTACGGTGACAGCAAACACAGCCTAGCTTCTAGCCAGATAAACATAAAAGCTCATGCTAAAGGCCTACTTACCTCAGTTCCTTTTACCAAACATGTCATGTCCAGCATTCATCAAACAATTACAAGACATGCTAAAAGACTGAAACACAGTTTGAAAAGATTTAACAAGCATCAGAAACAGTCTCAGATAAGGCAGAGATGTTAAAATTATCAGACCAGGAATTTAAAATAATTATGACTAAGGCCAGGCACAGTGGCTCACACCTGTAATCCCAGCACTTTGGGAGGCCAAGGTGGGAGGATCACCTGAGGTCAGGAGTTCGAGACCAGCCTGACCAACATAGTGAAACCCCATCTCTACTAAAAATGCAAAAAAAATTAGCCGGGGGTGGTGGTGCATGCCTGTTATCCCCGCTACTTGGGAGGCTGAGGCAGGAGAATCGCTTGAACCCAGGAGGCAGAGGTTGCAGTAAGCCAAGATCACGCCACTGCACTTGAGCCTGGGCGACACAGTGAGACTCCATCTCAAAATAAATAAATAAATAAAATAATTATGATTACTATGTTAAGGTCTCTAATAGAAAAAATAGACTATATGCAAGAACAGTGGGGTAATACAAGCAGAGAGATGGAAACTCTATGAAAAGAAAATGCTCAAAATAAAAAACTATTAACAGACATGAAGAGTGCCTTTGAAAGGCTCATCAGTAGACTGGATATAGCTGAGGAATGCATTAGTAAACTTTAAGAATTGTCAATCAGAATTTCCAAAAAAAAAGTGCAATAAGGAAAAAAACTGAAGACAGAAAAATTATACAAGAACAGCAGTACAATTACAAATGGTGTAATGAATATATATAATGTGTGTGTGTGTATATATATATAAATAAACAGGAACACAAAAAAGGAAAGAAAGGGAAAGAAGAAACATTTCAGTCAATAATGATTGAAAAATTTCCTGAATTAATGACAGGCACCAAACCACAGATTTAGGAAGCTCACCGAACACCAAGCAGGATAAATACCCCCAAAAAATACACTGAGGAATATCATATTCATACTGCAGAAAATCAAAGACAAAGAGAAAAATCTTAAAATAAGCCAAAGTAAACAAACAAACAAACAAAACCCAAAAATCAGGCCAGGCGCGGTGGCTCATGCCTGTAATCCCAGCACTTTGGGAGGCCGAGGCAGGCGGATCATGTGAGGGTCAGGAGTTCGAAACCAGCCTGGCTAACATGGTGAAACCCTGTCTCTACTAAAAATACAAAAATTAGCCAAGTGTGGTGGCAGGCACCTGTAATCCCAGCTACTCGGGAGGCTGAGGCATGAGAATTGCTTGAACCCAGGAGGCAGAGGTTGCAGTGAGCCAAGACCTCGCCACTGCACTCCAGCCTGTGCGATAGAGCGAGACTCAGTCTCAAATAAATAATAATAATTTAAAAACAAAAATCAAACTAACAAAAAAACAAAAACCTTACCTATAAAGAAGCAAGGATAAGAATTACCTGGGAGTACTTTGCAGAAGCCATGCAAACAAGAAGAGAATAAAATGAATCTAATTTTTAAAGTGTTAAAAGAAAAAACCCACGAACCTAGAATTCTGGATTCAGCAAGATTAACCTTCAAAAGAGAAAGAAAAATATTTTCTTAGACAAACAAGAATTGATGGAATTTATTGCTAGCATATATGCCTTGCAAGAAATACTAAAAAAGTTCTTCAGAAAGGAGAAAAGGTGATAAGGTCAGAAACTGCCATCTACATAAAGAAAAAAAGCGTATTAAAGAAGGAATAAGTGGATATAAGATAAAATATTTTCTTGTTAATTTGACAGATGACACTTTGTGTTCAACATCATAATTCCAATAGTGTTTGTAGTAATTTTAGTTTATGAATAACTGAAATTAATGACAGAAATGTTATAGAGGATGAGAGAGGGCTTGGGAATTCTGTTATAAGGAATGTACACGATTCAAGAAGTGGCATAGGGTTACTTGAAAGTAAACAAGTTAGTTATAAATATCTACTGCAAACAACAACAGCATCAATCAACTGGCTACCAGTAAAGAAAAAAAAAAAAAAGAAGAAGAAGTACAATTGATCAATTGATATGTTAAGACAGGAGAAAAACGCAATCATACAAAAATTAGCTGGTTGTGGTGGCTCACCTGTAGTCCTAGCTACTAGGAAGGCTGAGGCATGAGAATTGATTGAACCCAGGAGGCAGAAGTTGCAGTGGGCCAAGATGGCGTCACTGCACTACAGCCTAGGTGACTGAGAGAGACTCTGTCTCCAAAAATAAAAAATAAAATGCAATCATATAAAATGCTCAATCAAAGCCACAGAAGGAACAGGTGCAGTGGCTCACACCTCATAAGCCCAGCACTTTGGAAGGCTGAGGTGGGAGGATTACTTGGGGCCAGGAGTTCGACACCAGCCTGGGCAACATAGTGAGACCCCATCTCTGCAAAAAAACATGAAAATTAGCCAGGCATAGTGGTGCATGCCTGTAATCCTAGCTACTCAGCAGGCAGGAGGTAGGAGGACTGCTTGAGCCCAGGAGTGAGCTTTGATTACATCATTGCCTAGGTAACAGGGCAAGACTCTATCTCTAAAAAAAAAAAAAAAAAAAAAAGCCAGAGAAGGTAGAAAAAGAGTGAAAAATTTTTTAAAGAAACAAAAAATAAAGGCAATGAAGATAATAGTAACAAATGTGTTATACATTGATCCAATCATAACAAGAATCTCTTTAAATATAACGGTCTGAATATACCAACTAAAAGAGACTGTCAGAATGGTTAAAAAAGAACAACAAACTATATGTTGTCTACAAGAAGCCTATAATAGCCAAGCAAGGTGGCTCACATCTGTAATCCCAGTTACTTAGGAGGCTTGAGATGGGAGGATCCCTTGAGCCCAGGAGTTCAAGACCAGCCTGAGCAATATCGTAAGACCCCATCTCTAACCAAAAAAAAAAAGAAATCTAAAAACAAAAAAAAGAAGCCAATTATAAATACAAAGACACAGATAGATTAAAAATAAATGAATGAAGAAAGACATATCATGTTAACCCTAATCAACAGAAAGTTGGAGTAGCAATATGAATTTTAGACAAAGCAGACTTCAGACCAATGAAAATGATCAGAGATAAAGAGGTACATTACATAATGATAAAGAGGTCCATTCACCAAGAAGACGTTACAAGTCTTAATGTATATGTGCCTAATAAAAGGGCATCAAAATGTATGAGGCAAAGGAAAACACATGAATCCACTATTACAGTTGGAAATTTCAACATCCCCTGTCAGAAATGATAAAAATCACAAAGGACACAATTGAAATGAACAACAGCATCAATCAACTGATCTAACTAGCATTTATAGACTACTTCATTCAAGAACAGCAGTACACACGTTTTCTTCAGGCTCACACAGAACATTCACCAAGACAGACTACAATGTACAAACCTTAACAAATTTTAAAGAATAGGAAAGTATGCTGTCAGACAACAATGGAATTAAACCAGAAATCAATAACAGAATGATAGCTGGGAAACTCCCCAAATACTTGATGATGACACAACACTCTTCTAAATGACACATATGAATCAAAGAAGTATCAAGATCTATTTAGAAATATTTTCAACTAAGTAAAAATTAAAATAAGACTGATAAAAAGCTATATACTTATTAAAAGGATGCAGCAAAAAGGAGTGTAAAAAAATTAGAAAAGAAGAAATATTTCAAATAAATAATCTAAGCTTCTACTTTAGAAGTTGGAAAACCAACAGCAAATTAATTCCAGAGTAAGCAGAAAAGAACATATAATAAAAATTAGAGTGAAAATCAACGAAATTAAAAATAGAAAATCAATACAGAAAAACAACAAAATCAAAAGTTGGGTCTTTGAAAGAGGAATAAAATTGATAAGACTCTATACAGGTTAAGAAAAAAAAGAGAGAAAATACCAATTAGATTCTATCATATACTAAGATCAGAAGTGAAAACGGGGCTATCACTACTGATCCCATGAACATTAAAAGGATAATAAAGAAATGTTTAAAAAACAGGATAACAAAGAAATACTATGAACAACTCCATGATCATGAATTTAGTCACCTAGATGAAATGCACCAATTCTTTGTAAGACACAATCCATGAAAACTCACAGAGGGAGGAATAGATAATCTGAATAAACCTATATTTATCAAGAAAATTAAATCAATAATCAGCAACCTTTCAAAACAGAAAGCACCAGGCCTAGGTAAGTTCACTAGTGAATTGCACCAAATATTTAAGAAAGAAATTATACCAATTATCTATAATATATTTCATAAAATTCAAGAGGAAGTATTTCCTAACTCATTTTATGAGGCCAGCATTAACCTAATACCTGAACCAAGTGAAAACATTACAAGAGTGGAAAATTACAGATCGATATGTCTAATGAACATAGATGAAAAAATCCTCAACAAAATACTGGCAAATCAAATCCAACAATGTAAAAAATAATTATACACCAGGATAAAGTAAGATTTATTCTAATTACACAACATTGGTTCGACGTTTGAGGATCAGTTAATGTAATCCATCACATCAACAATGTTGAGAAGAAAAATCGTAATTTTAACAGAAGATGCAGGAAAAGCATTTGACAAAATGAGGCAGCCATCTATGATAAACACAGATGGTCCCTGACTTGTGATGGTTTGACTTATATTTTTTTGACTTTATTATGCTGCAAAAGCAATATGCATTCAGTAGAAACCATAATTCAAGTTTCAAATTTTGTTATTTTCCCAAGCTAGCAATATATAGTATAATATTCTCTCATGATGCTGGGCAGCAGCAGTGGCAGTGAGCTGTAGCTCCCAGTTAGCCATGCAATCACAGAGGTAAACAACCAATATTCTATAGTATATTCAATGCATTTTCAACTTACGACGAGTTTATCAGGACGCAATCCCATTTTAAGTCGTGAGGCATCTGTACTCTCAGTAACTAGGAATACAAGAAACATTCTCAACTTGATAAAGAACATCTACAAATAACCTATAGCTAATATACTTTATGGTAGGAAAGTAGTTTCCCACTAAGATCAGGAACAAGACAAAGATGGCCCCTCTCACAACCATTCAACATCATTCCAAAAGTCTTAGCTAATGCAATAAGACAATTAAAAAAATAAAATCTGGCTGGGCACATTTGCTAAAGCCTGTAATCTCAACACCTTGGGAAGCCCAGGCAGGAGGACTGTTTGAGCCCAGGAGTTCAAGACCAGCCTGGGCAACATGATGAGACCTCAATTCTACAAATAATAATAATAAAATAGCCAAGCATGGTGGTGTGCACCTGTGGTCCCAGCTACTAGGGAGGCTGCGGTAGGAGGATCACTGGAGCCCAGGATGTCAAGGCTACAGTGAGCCATGATCATGCCACTGCACTCCAGCCTGTGCACTCCAGCAAGACCCTTCCTCAAAAAATTTAATTAAAATAAATGAAAATGTAAAAAACACAAAATCTAAATATATTGGAAAGGAGAAAATAACGCTGCCTTTTGTTTGCAGATAATATGCTTGTCAATGAGGAAAATCCCAAAGAATCAACAAAAAATGCTGGAACTAATAAGTGACTTATACCAAGGTTGCAGAATACAAGGTCAATATACAAAGTCAATTGTTTTCTTCTATATTAGCAATAAATAATTGGAATTTGAAATTAAATACATAATACCATTTCTACTAAAAAATAAAATAGGTGGCTGGGCACAGTGGCTCATGCCTGTAATCCTAGTACTTTGGGAGACCAAGGCAGGTGGATCACGAGTTCAGGAGTTCAAGACCAGCCTGGCCAACATAGTGAAACCCCATCTCTATTAAAAATACAAAAATTAGCAAGGTGTGGTGGCACACACCTGTAGTCCCAGCTACTCGGGAGGCTGAGACAGAAGAATTGTTTGAACCTGGGAGGCGGAGGTTGTAGTGAGCTAAGACTGCAACATTGCACTCCAGCCTGGGTGACAGAGCGAGACTCCACCTCAAAAATAAAATAAAATAGGTATAAATCTCACAAAATGTGTAGATCTATTTGAGGAAAACCATAACACTGATTAAACAAATCAAAGAAGATCTAAGTAAATAGAGATATTCCATGTTCATGGATAGGAATACTCAATAGTATCAAAATGCCAGTTATTCCCAACTTGATCAATAGATCCAACACAATTCCAATCCAAATCCTATTTTGTGGGTATCAACAAACTGATTCTAAAGTTTACAGGGAGACGCAAAAGTCCCAGAATACTCATCACAATATTGAAGAAGAACAAAATTAGAGTACTGATATTACCCAACTTCAAGAGTTAATGTAAAGCTACAGTAATCAAGATAGAGTGATACTGGCCAAAGAATTGACAAGTAAATCAATAGAACAGGATAGCCCAGAAATAGACCCAAAAATATGGACAACTATCCTTCAAACATGATCTAAATGTAAAATAAACGATTATAAAATACTAGAAGAAGAAAGGAGAAAATATAGTGAACTTGGATTTGGTAATAAATTTTTAAACACAAAGTTAAAAGTACAATCTATGAAAGAAAAAAATTGGTAAGTTAAACTTCATTAAAATTAAAAATTTCTGCTCATTGAAAGATACTGTTAAGAGAAGTAAATGCCAAGTCAAAGACTGGGAGAAAATACTTGAAAAAGACATATCTGATAAAGGATTGGCATCCAAAATACAGAAAGAATTGTTGAAACTCAACAATAAGAAAACGAATAACCTGATTTTAAAAATGGGTGAACGACCTGAACAGACACCTCACTCAAAGATGTTACATAGGTGGAATATAGGCATATGAAAAGATGCTCAGCATCATTTGTGATCAGGGAATTGAAATTAAAACAGCAATGAGGTTCCACTACACATCTATTTGAACAGCTAAAATCTAAAACACTGACAACACCAAATGCTAATGAGTATATGGAGTATTAGGAACTCTCATTTACTGCATAATGCATAATGGTACAACCACTTTAAAAAAGTTAGGCAATTTCTTACAAAGTTAAAATTAGTCTTACCATATGATGCAGAAATTGAGCTTCTTGGTATTTACTTTAAAGAGGTAAAAACGGATGTCCACACAAAAACTGACACACAAATGCTTATAGTAGCTTTATTAGCAATTGCCAAAACCTGGAAGCAATAAAGATGCCCTCCCATAGGTGCACAGATAAAAAAGCTATGGTATATTCATATAATTGAATATTACTTAATAATAAAAAGAAATGAGCTACCAAGTTATGAAAAGACAAGGAGGAGCCTTGAATTCATATTACTAAGTATAATAGGCCAGTCAGAAAAGGCTACATACAGAATAATTCCAAGTATATGACATTCTGCAAGTCAAAACTATGGAGAGAGTAAAAAGATCAATGGTTGCCAGGGGATGGGAGGGAAGGGGCGGAGGGGAAGAGGGACGAATAGGTGAAGCGCAAGGGGATGTTTCAGACAGTGAAACTATTCTATATGATACTGTAATGGTGGATATATGTCATTATACACTTGTCAAATTCGTAGAATGTATAACACAAAGCTAACGCAAACTGGGAGATTTAGATAATAATAATTTTAAAATAGTGGTTCATCAGTTGTAACAAATGTCAATAACAGGGGAAACTATTAGGTGAGGGATGTCACTGAAAGGAGGATACAGGACTCTATGTGTTTGCCATTCAACCTTTCTTTAAACCTAAAACTGATCTAAAAAATAAAGTCCATTAACTAAATAAACAAAATCTTTCTAAGCCACTTAAACATTATTTTAATTCTATTCTTCTCTTACTAAAATGTATCAAATGTACACTCTGTCTGACAGTCAAGGCTTCCATAATCTTCCATTTTACCAGTTCAGGATTACTTTCATTATTTCTATGAGACATTCTCCATTGTAGGAAGATAAAGTAGATGCCTTATGGCCCCCACAAACCATATTCATCCTGAATACTGTGTTTCACTGTTGCCATTCTCTTTATGAAACTCATCTCCCTTCTGCTGATCTAAATGATCCTATTCCTTTAAGACTGGTTTAGGCCGGGCGTCGTCGCTCATACCTGTAATCCCAGCACTTTGGGAGACCAACGCAGACGGATCACGAGGTCAAGAGATCGAGACCATGCTGGCCAACATGGTGAAACCCTGTCTCTACAAAAAATACAAAAATTAGCTGGGCGTGGTGGCGCAGGACTGTAATCCCAGCTACTCGGGAGGCTGAGGCAGAAGAATAGCTTGAACCAGGGAGTCGGAGGTTGCAGTGAGTCAAGACTGTGACACCACACTCCAGCCTGGTGACAATGCGAGACTCCATCAAAAAAAAAAAAAAAAAAAAAGATTGGTTCAAGATCTCTCTCTCCCATAGAAACATTCCCAAAGACAGTAGCTTTTCCTAACCTTCTTCTCTTATTATAATTATAGCTTATACCAAGAAGTAAAGGCCTATACTATTTTCTCTAATATGCTCCTTATGGTGTTAATAGGGAATAGTTCTGTCTTCTCAACTAGATGGTAAATTTATTCTGCTTTATATCTTTCAAGTTTTATCCACAACATCTTAGGGATTAATAGAGTCTTGTTAATGAAATAGTTCCTAGGATATTACTTCATCTTTACTGGTAATCCAAGACCATGTGTATATTAATGACTGTGTCCTCCAAGAACAAACAGGAAATTACATGTTAAGATCAGAAACTCCCTGGTAAAATCAGGACAGTGAAACATCTAAAGCCTCCTTAAGTTACATACTGGCCTTGCATCTTAAAATGTCAACAATATAATACATAATACCATATACTATATATAAAAACATGATGCAAGAGATATCAGTAATTCCTATCAAAATATCATACAATCTAATACACTGATACTAGAAAGAAAGAAAGAGGGAGGGAAAGAGAGAGAGAAAGAAATAGAAAAAAAAGAAGTAAAACACGACATACTTTGGGAAGATGAAAAGGCTCTATTAGCATTAATGACATTAGCAAACTGCACGCAGTTGAGCTTATAACCTTCTAGTGTCACAAGCTATATATGATGTGTTTGGTTTCTTGATCATTACTGTCAGTACCCTATGAACCATTCTCATTCAAAGTCAAAGTAAGAGCCTTAATACTGACAGTGGAGAAGAATTGGTCTACCAGTTTAGAATCCCTGATTGTTGTACCACTGCTCCAATAGGTTGACAAGTGTGGGAGAATGATTGGTATTTGTATTCCAAAACATTTGCCATTTGCTGGGCTACAGCAAGTGGGGTGAGAAGGAAAACTTCTGAAATATGAGAGCATTTTATGAAATCATTAGACATAGTAATGAACTACTGGGAAATCAAGCAATCAGAAGTGGTATGGTCAAGAGCATCATTCCCAAGTCTGACAAGCTCTTGTGACACATCAGTCTCTCAATCACGTAAGAATAGCAATTGTCAATGTATTGCTACAAACATGAAGATTTATAGTAGCAAATTTTAATACAATGTATAGTTAATATAAGCTTTAATTTATTTAGTTTTAAATTCTTAATGAGAAACTTACCTTGCAGAACTTAACTTCTGCCTCTAAATGATGAATATATTGAGACTGGTCATAAATAATATGAACAAGGTCGTGCATAGTAGGCATATTGGTTTCCTCATGTTCTAATGACCTCTATGACAATAAATAAATAAATAAATAAACAAACAAAGAAATAAATTTTAAAAAGCCAAATTAAGCATGTTTGGATTTAGCAAAGAATCAGTTGTTACCTTCTCCATACTCAATTTTGCACTGATGTGATAGAAACATACGATTGATCACAATGTAGCTTATAGTCTTGATACAGTTTGGATGTTTGTCCCCCACAAACCTCATGTTGAAATGTAGCCCCCAGCATTGGAGGTGGGGCCTGGGGGAGGTGTTTAGGTCATGATGAATGAATCCTGGTGCTATCCTCATGATAATGAGTTCTTGCTCTGAGTTTTGGTGAGATCTGGTTGTTTAAAAGAATGTGACACCTCTCCCCACTTCTTGCTCTGGCTCTCACCACATGAAATGCCTGCTCCCCTTTCACCTTCCACCATGACTGAAAGTTTCCTGAGGCCCTCACCAGAATGAGATGCCAGTATCACACTTCCTATACAGCCTGCAGAACCATGAGCTGATTAAACCTCTTTTTAAAATAAATTACCCAGCCTCAGGCATTTATTTTTAGCAACACGAGAATGGACTAATACAAATACTTGCTTCTCTATCCTATAAATTCCACAAATACACAAGATTCATGGATGTGAATATCATTTTTTTTTAAAAATGGATGGTGAAAGTGGTTATAAAAAGCACATATAGTGAATGGAAAAATGCTGGGGTAGCAGTAGTATAACTGGCTTGGAATAAACTATTTTAACAAATTGGAAAAACAACATTCCATTCAGTAATGCTGAGATACAAGGGACAACTCTCTCCAAGAAACTGCCATGGAAGAGGATTTGCTAGCTAAAACTGCAGCAGCTCCGTGAAGGAGAGATTCTTTAGGAAGCGTTTGATGCCAAGCCTGTGTCAATGCGATAAAATTCCATTTCAAAAAGGATACATTAGCAAAATGTAGTTTTTGATTTTTGACTCTAGTATTGAAGGCAATTCAAGTGTATGCTGTTCTGGAGCATAGAACCTCCAAGAGTAGAGCCCTAAAGTAGAGATACACTGCATTGAGGGGTCCAACAAAGAGATTTCAAAAAAACGCTAATGCTGTTTTAGCTCTGTAGCATTCCTGGAACTGATTGTTAATGTATAGCTTACCTTATCTTAAAATAGTTTGTAAAATCATATACCCATCACATGATTTTTTTTTTTAAAGGATGAGGAAATCAGGAAAAGGGAAAACAAGGGTCAACCAGTTAAACAAAGCCAGAGGAAAGCTTGAAATGAGGCACAGTGTCTGTTTCTCAGCCACTCTCTTTCTCAGCACAGCAGACATTTTAAATGATAATCAAGTACCAGCTATCATGGCAGAATAAAATAAAATAGAGCTTTGCTTTTTGGTATATTTAAGAAATTTAAAAACCAAAGTAACTCTAATTAAATGAATTATCTGTCATGAGTAGAAATCAAACAATTATAATCATCCTCCATTAATAGAAATAGGTTCAGAAGTTAGGCAAATATAAATTACTACTATGAGTATACAGGAGGAAGTCAATGGGAAAAATTAAAAGCTCAAGCTAATATTGTATGAAAAATGTTCACATGAAATTATTTGTGTCTACTTTGAAGGGCTTTAGTTTGGATATCTACATTTTAAGACAATAAGTAATAACTTTTTTTCCATCTCAACAGTGCCTCAGTTTTACTTTCAATATATGCATGTATTTCTAATATGTTATACTGGCTATGCAAGTGCATTCTAAAGGTATAATCTTAAAAAGCTAATTATTACTATTATGGTTTATAATTATTACATGTAGCCTGTATACATATAGAGTCTAAATTCCATTCTTTTACATAGCTCCATATAAATAAACTTGTGTATTTTAAAATGCACTCTGTATGTACTAAACTGATTCTCTTAGTGAAGGTCTTCCTGCCTGTCTGGATTCAATAAGCTCCATAATATCACTGCTCAGACTTTAAAAAGCAAATAAGCATGTCTGAGCATTCAACAGATAAAGCAACTTCATCTAGTAGACTTAAAAGCATTCCACCAGTCTGTGCTTAAGAGCATGCTAGAAACCAGATGTCAATAGTAATAAATTTATTAAATAATGAGAAGTTTTACTAACATTATAAAATCTGTATCTATAAATTTAGAATATGCATATGAAGTACATTTCTCTAAAGTGGGAATTAAGCTTAAAAGCATGTGTCAGCCTGGAATGAAGTGTTCGTATGGGAGTGATATTCTGATATTTCAGTGGTGAAGAAAAGAAAGTGACATGTCTCCATACTTTTCAGCATATAGGCATTGTATTGAACTATAAAACACATTGAAAATGTGAGGTGGTTACTTGCTGCTATGACATGTTATATTTATGTAACACTTCATAGGTTTCTAAAGAATTTTAAGTATGTAATCTTATCTCATTATTCCAAAAACTCCGTGAGACAGGCACAATATCTTAGAGAGTATGTGATAGACCCTAGATAGAACTAAGCCCTTGACTATTATTTTGTCCACTTAAATCTGGTCCAGAGTTCTTTCACTCACATCTATCTCAGCCTTTAGCACATAAAATGCTTTAATCAGAAATAATACACTCTGCCAAAGCAATAACAAACAACTTCAGAAGAAATACAGCACCACTTCTTATATATCATACTATTTTATAACCATATATTTTAACATATAGAAGAACATTACATATTAAAACGTATTATTTTGAGGCCGGGCGCGGTGGCTCACACCTATAATCCCGGCACTTTGGGAGGCCGAGGCTGATGGATTTCCTGAGGTTCAGAGTTGGAGACCAGCCTAGCCAATATGGCGAAACCCCATCTCTACTAAAAATACAAAAAATTAGCCTGGTGTGGTAGTGCACATCTGTAATCCCAACTACTAGGGAGGCTGAGGCAGGAGAATCGCTTGAACCAGGGAGGCAGAGGTTGTAGTGAGCCGAGATCATGCCACTGCACTCCAGCCTGAGCAACAGAATGAGACTCTGTCTCAAAAAAAATAATTAATTAATTAAAAATAAAATGTATTATTTTGACACTCAAAATTTAAAAAATATTACAAAGGAGGGCTATAATTATAATTAAGTAACTTCTAAAAATGATCAACAATAGATATGACCCTCTAAAAAAGAAATTACTAAAATAATGACTTTATCTTTTACATATATTCTCCTGACTTATATAATTTATTGATTTATTATATATTATATATTTATATTACATATTTTGCTAACAGTTGCAAAATAAATTCTCCAAACTATTCCCTTGTTCCCATTTCCCAAGTGAATAATAAATTTAAAAAATCAAGATTCCTTCTGCCATGGAAATCTATTTTTCCAGCCAAAATAATCAGAGGGAAGAGAATTACTTTTAATGTTTTTCACTATTAGCATGCCATGCTTAAATTTTTTCTGCAACATGTACTACAAAATAACACAATACAGTAAAACATAGGAATGCTTTGTCAACTTGGAAAAGTTGATACTTACCAAGGGGGACATTTTTCTTCTTCTTGACGGAGATACTTCACTTTCCTTATCTGCTTGTTGGCGCAACAAATCTTTGAGCTGATTAACTATACAGCAAAAGCAGAGGGTTTATTAACCTTATTTGAGATCCATGGTTTCTTACCACCCATCCAACCTTCCAACTAATAAAAATTGCTGATATATTGTGCATCAAGAATTCTGCTATCAACTGGGGATACAAGACCAACATAAAAAAAAAAAGAATTTCTACCCCTTAAGAGCTAAGACTCTAGCAAGGAAGAGAGAGACACTAATAGATACAAAATAAGTTTGTATGTAGACCTAAAGCTATGCACAGTGCTACAAGAAGAGGAAGAACCTAACTGTGCTTGTTTTCACAGAGGAGATAACACTGCAAGGATGAACAGGAAGGAGTTCACCAAGCAGAAAAGGATAAGAAAAATTCCAATTAGAAGTCACTGCACATGTCAAAACATAAAAGCATAGAGAGGAGGTTATTATAATTAGAATATGAGTTGTGAGATGGATGACTAGCATGAGAAGTATACAAAGATGAGCCGAAGAGGCAGGTTGGAGCTATCTTAGGAAAACACTGTTATTTTATAACTAAGAATTTTGGGCTTTAGCCTATAAGCATTGGGAAGTCAAAGGAAAAAAAGATTAAGCGAGGGAATTAAATTATCTGATTTGTGTTTCAGGAATAACATCATAGCAGCAGAATGAAGAATGAATGGAGTTATTATTCTACGGAGTTTAAAAAATTCACTATGCATCATTCAGACTAGGATTGACATTCATACTCACCAGCATGGCTCTGTTGTAATTCGGGCCAGGCTGTCCTGGCATCCTTGTTTCCCACACTGGTGCTAAAAGAAAGATTTGGTGCATCTTCTCCAATAGTGACATCACCTTCTTTCAGGGCACATTTCAGTTGGTGAATGCTTCTACTGGCACGTTCTGCAAGAACAACCTGATGAAAGTTAGGATCAATGAAATTTGGTTGACCAAACGGACACTTGCTCAAGAAGGCGGTTTTTAAAAGTGAAATCATTATTTCTCGTACTTTATGGAAAAAATGCAGAGTTCTGTTTCTAGCTTGCTGAGGGATGTGCCAAAGATGGTGAGAGAAGGTTAACTTCATGGTTTAGAGGTAGGACTTGATGATCTCTAAGGCCCCTACCACTGTAGCAGTTGATTTCACTACATATAGCACCACCAGCGAGGAGGATTAAATGACAGGACTCTTCCCACCAGCTCCCATTAAACAATAACTTGCTAAGGGAAGTGCTCTCCTTCCCATCATGCCTGACTCCTTTACCAACCTGGAGACAGAGCGGGACAAGAGGAGCAGTGGGGAGGTGGGAAGAGCCAGCAAGAGGGACTGCGTCACACCCAGTTCCAACCTAGGGAAGCCTCATTGTCCCTGGGGACAGGAAATCCCTCCCCCACCAAGAGACATCCACATGTCTGGCCTAGTTTTGATCAAAATTTGCATAGCTGAAGTGCTTATAGTGGCAGCCCCGGCAGTACAGCTCTTCCTATATACTGCTGGCTAACCACACCTCATAGATTCTTGGTTAGTGCAACTGACCACCCCTAGAACACACAAAAACTGTCTAAAATGAAGTATTTTTAAGGTATATTACTGCGATAGTTCATCTCTAAAAATAGCCTCCAAGGGGCTGCGCTGAGATCACACCACTGCACTCCAGCCTGGCAACAGAGCGACTGTTTCAAAAAAAATAGCCTCCAAGGAACCCAGCCTCATTCCCTTGTTCGCTTCTAATCTGAAACTGACTGGGCCTGTAATCTGCATTAACCAATAGAATGCAACAAAAGTTATACCATGTCAGACCCAAGCCTCATCTTTAAAAGGACTGGCAGCTTCTGCTTCCTCTTGGAATGTTTGCTTTTGGGAGCCCTAAGCCGCTATGTAAGATATCTGGCTACCCTGCTGGAGAGACCTGTGAAGAGCATACGTGGAGAGGAAGAGAGAGGCCCTGAGACCCCATGAAGAAAGAGAAAAACCCTCCCCGCACTGCACCCCGCTGCCCAACTCTGACAGCCCAGTCCTCCAGAGGACTCCAGCACCAGAGGCCCTGTAACTGCAATGGCACCAGAGACCTGATTCATTACCAATCATGTATGAAAATATATTTATAAACATATATTCTGTAGGACCTTGAAAAGCAGTTTCCATTTTCTCCAAGTGCACTGATTTCAAAGTTTGGAACAGAAACAAAAGCAATGTTAGTACTTAATAGAAAAAAATGTCTATGTTATACAATATCTAATACAGTTTCCTTACTTGCAGCAACTCATTTTCTACTTTGATAAAAGAAAACATGTATTTCAGGTCAGGGTTCGACAATGAAATTCTATTACTCAACTATGCAAGAGACACAGTTAATTTATCTCCATATTTTTCTCCATACCAGTCCTATGTCCACACAGATCTTTCTTTGAAATGAATTTGGCGCTGATTACTAATGAAAACTGGCCTCCTCTGACTCATCATGAGTTTAAGGAAGTTCAGATAAGACGCATTCCTGGTTTTGGGAATATATGAAACTGTGATAGTTTTACAATAACTTAGTATTAGAAAATAGAATAGAAAAGCGATTTGGTCATGGAAAAGGAAAATCAAAGTGTTACATGATAAGCAATTCAGTTCACGGAGCTTTAGATTTATACCCTTAAATCCACGAATAAAACACTTATCTTTATTGAATCTATTAGAAAGGAACGAGACCGTTTGACTAACATAAAAACGTATTCCAGGTAAAAGCATTCCGCCGTTGTTGATTACGGAAGAAAAAGGAGTGTGGCGTGACCATGAGGAAGAAAAAGAAAACAAGGAACTATGCAACCATGAAGCAAACGCTTAGTCTCAGAGATCAGAGGCTTAAAGAAAAGGATAGATTAAAACCTAAAGAGAAAGAAAAGAAGGATCCCAGCCCGTTAAAGGAAAGAGAAGTTCGCCAACACCCTTCCTGCTTATTTTGCCAATATAATACACAGCTGGGCCCACCCTACCACATCCTCGTTGATACCAACTTTATCAACTTTTCCATAAAAGCCAAACTGGACTTAGTGCAGTCAATGATGGACTGTTTGTATGTCAAGTGTATCCCTTGTATAACTGATTGTGTAATGGCTGAAATTGAGAAATTGGGGCAGAAGTATCGAGTGGCTCTAAGGATCACCAAGGATCCAAGATTTGAACGATTACCATGTACACACACAGGAACCTATGCACTGACTGCTTAGTGCAGAGAGTAACTCAGCCTTAAGTGTGTGTAAGTGTTACATTGTGCCCACAGTTGACCGGGACTTTTTTTTTTTTTCTTGAGAGGGAGTCTCGCTCTGTCACCCAGGCTGGAGTGCAGTGGTGCAATCTAGGCTCACCGCACCCTCCGCCTCTCGGGTTCAAGCGATTCTCCTGCCTCAGCCTCTCTAGTAGCTGGGATTACAGGCACCTGTCACCACGCCCGACTAATTCTGTATTTTTTAGTAGAGACGGGGTTTCTCCATGTTGGTCAGGCTGGTCTCAAACTCCCGACCTCAGGTGAAATCCGCCCGTCTCAGCTTCCAAAAGTCTTGGGATTACAGGCGTAAGCCACCACGCCCGGTGACCGGGACCTTAAAAGAAGAATCTATAAGGTTCCTGGAATTCCTATCATGTATATTTCTTTTCTTTTCTCTTTTTTTTTTTTTTAAGACGGAGTCTCGCTCTGTCGCCCAGGCTGGAGTGCAGTGGCGCGATCTCCACTCACTACAACCTCCGCCTCTCAGGTTCACGCCATTCTCCTGCCTCAGCCTCCCGAGAAACTGGGACTACAGTTAGGCGCCACCACGCCCAGCTAATTTTTGTACTTTTAGTAGAGACAGGGTTTCACCGTGTTAGCAAGGATGGTCTCGATCTCCTGACCTTGTGATCCGCCTGACTCGGCCTCCCAAAGTGCTGGGGTTACAGGCGTGAGCCACCACGCCCGGTGACCGGGACCTTAAAAGAAGAATCTATAAGGTTCCTGGAATTCCTATCATGTATATTTCTTTTCTTTTCTCTTTTTTTTTTTTTTAAGACGGAGTCTCGCTCTGTCGCCCAGGCTGGAGTGCAGTGGCGCGATCTCCACTCACTACAACCTCCGCCTCTCAGGTTCACGCCATTCTCCTGTCTCAGCCTCCCGAGAAACTGGGACTACAGTTAGGCGCCACCACGCCCAGCTAATTTTTGTACTTTTAGTAGAGACAGGGTTTCACCGTGTTAGCAAGGATGGTCTCGATCTCCTGACCTTGTGATCCGCCTGCCTCGGCCTCCCAAAGTGCTGGGGTTACAGGCGTGAGCCACCGCGCCCAGCCTTTTTTTTTTTTTTGAGACGAAGTTGCACTCTTGTTGCCCAGGCTGGAGTGCAAGTAGTGCAGTCTCAGCTCATTGTGGCTTTGCCTCCAGGGTTCAGATGGTTCTCCTTCCTCAGCCTCCTGAGTGGCTGGGATTGCAGGCATACGCCACAGTGCCCAGCTAATTTTGTGTGTGTGTGTGTGTGTGTATTTATAGTAGAGACAAATACTTTTGTATTTTTAGTACAGAAAAAAACACCTCGGCCTCCCAAAGTGCTGGGATTGCAGGCATGAGCCACCGTGCCTGGCCTACTCACTTTTTGATGCTGTTTTGAAATTGATATTTTGTCTCATAAAAATTTTAGTCCAGGCACAGTGGCTCACGTCTGTGGTCCCGGGACTTTGGGAGGCTAAAGTGGGCAGATCACCTGCTGTCAAGAGTTCAAGACCAGCCTGGACAACATGACAAAACCCCATCTGTACTAAAAATACAGAAAAGGTTGGCCGGGTGTGGTGTTGTGTGCCTGTGGTCCTGGCTGCTGGGGAGGCTGAGGCAACAGAGTTGCTTGAAGCCGGGGGGCGGAGGTTGCAGTGAGCCGAGATTACACCACTGCATTCCAGGCTGGGTAACAGAGTGAGACTGTTTCATTAAAAAAAAAAGAAAAAGAAAAAAAAATTTCAGTGATAGTCAAAGGGTACAAAATCTCAGACAGGAAGAATATGTTTTATACTTTTTTTGAGTTCTATTGTACAGTGTGGTGCATATACTTAATAACAGAGTATTACACATTTCAAAATTGATGTTCTCATCACAGAAATGTATTGGAAGTATTGGATATGTTAACTAGCTTTATTTAATTACTCCACATTGTATCCACAATTTATGACATCACTTTGTAACCCATAAATTTATATAATTATAAATTGTCAATTTACAATAAAAAATTTTTGTTGCGTTTTTAAAAAAGAAATGTATTCCATGGAGCTTTCAAATGACTTCACCTTTAAGGCAAGGGATAATTATTTATTTATACCTAGTCTGAGTAAAAGCTAATAAACTATATTAGGAAAAAGAAAAAAAATATGGAAAGAATTTACATAGTTAAAAGCCTCTGTAGGCAGAGTTCTTTCATCAGATTACAAGAAAGGCAGGATTTTTTTTTTTTTTTTTTTTTTGAGACGAAGTCTCCCTGCTGTCCCCAGGCTGGAGTGCAATGGCGCGATCTTGGCTCACTGCAACCTCTGCCTCCCAGGTTCAAGCGTTTTTCCTGCCTCAGCCTCCCGAGTAGCTGGGATTACAGGCACGTGCCACCACACCTAATTTTTGTATTTTTGTATTTTTAGTAGAGACAGGATTTCACCGTGTTGGCCAGGCTGGTCTCGAACTCCTGACCTCAGGTGATCCACCCACCTTGGCCTCCCAAAGTGCTGGGATTACAGGAGTGAGCCACCATGCCTGGCCTAGGGCAGGATTTTAAGAGCACTTTTCATTCCTTTTCTAATGTTCTTGTTTAATCTTTTAGAATTTATAACGTTCAAAGACTACATGTTAAATTGCACTATGAACATATTATGTGAAATAATGAGCTATTGAATTCAACAACTATCCCAAAGAAAAGTGACACACAAGGCTTTAGGGTTTGTTTGTTTGCAACTACTGACTTCAGAGTTACTAGAGTCAGAGAGGAAAAGCAGGAATTTGCAAGAACTGTGCCCTAAAACTAAAACTACAGAGTTGACATTTTAAAGTCATTTCAACTCTACATTTCAAAACATGCTAAGTGCTTTTCAAATACATAACAAAGCAGCATAATTATACACTATAACAGATAAACACAGTTAATCTGAAGAAGAAGAACACTCAGATGATTCAGGACAGATGAAATCCCGTGGCTCTTCAACTGGAGCCATTGCAACTGAAGCCCCCATAATCCTTATTAAGAGCACTACTCCCCACATGCAGTTATCTGCTCCTTAAATTTAAGGAAACCAGATTAGACAGAAGGTTCCAGTTATCGTTTCCTATCCAACTGCTAATGGGACACAGCTTTATCTGTTTCTAACCAAGAGAGAGAACAGACTCATTTCCTCTTCTCTCCTGAGAGGACAGTAAGGGTATTTCACAATGAATGCATCCTGATTTCTTTTCCCCAGCACCAACCAGGAACTGACTATAAACTTAACTATGACTACAGACACAAACAGGACCCCTGAGTCCTACAAATCACATGAACATAAGTGCAAGTAAATAATATTTCTGCTAATGCACTATCCAAACATCAATCAGTACAATGAGCACTTAAAAGGTACCTGAGCTAATGGCTGCTGGCTAATTTCAGTCTGTCTTGTCCATTTTCTTTCTTTTTTTTTTTTTGAGATGGAGTTTTCGCTCTTGTTGCCCAGGCTGGAGTACAATGGTGCAATCTCCGCTCACTGAAACCTCCGCCTCCCAGGTTCAAGCGATTCTCCTGCCTCAGCCTCCTGAGTAGCTGGGATTACAGGCATGCACCACCACACCTGGGTAATTTTGTATTTTTGGTAGAGACAGGGTTTCTCCATGTTGGTCAGGCTGGTCTCAAACCCCCAACCTCAGGTGATCCGTCCGCCTCAGCCTCCCAAAGTGCTGGGATTACAGGCGTGAGCCACCCTGCCTGGCCTGTCTTGTCCATTTTCTTAGTAGAGTTTCCCTACTTCCTATGTTCTAACTCTTAGGTCACCACTGGGCCTCTCTTCATCAAGATGTTTTTGAACAAAATGCAAGTACATCTCAGTCTAGGAAGAATCACCACTTAAATACACACTATGAATTATTAATTTCTTCATTCTCCATCTGTCCTGGGAGATGTGAAAGAGAATTGCCCTGGTGACAGGGAGGGGGACCATTCCCTGTGAAGCGCCCAGCTGTCTCTGAGAAAATATGCAATGAACCATTCCTCCCGAGGCCAAGATATGAGATGCACTGCAGCTCCCAGCACAAGCTTCGATTAGGGCAGACATGCAGAAAAATGAAACCACAGTGAGATAAGAAATACATGTCTATCCACACTTGACTGGGCCTCAGCCTAGTTCAGAAGATTGCTGTCACTGTTTACTAGAGGACCAACAGGTAACACTACCAAGATATAAACAGCAGAATCGAAAAATCAGACAATGCCGGCTTTGTGAAAGGCAATTAGAATTGTGAAAGAGATTAGAAGTACTATGTAGAATACTTTTTTGTTTAAATCTCAAAGAAAATACTATCCTAAGACTCTAATAACTGAAAACATGCTAAAGTGGTTGGCGCCAGGAGTAAAAGATAATCTGATAAACAATGTAAACATCTTAAGAAAGCAATGTCTGGAAGATCATTAAAGATATGTGGGTGTTGGCAAATCCAGGAGATTGGCTATATGCATTCTGAGGGATACACCTGGTATTTCTTTGGCACCAATGGAGAGGACTGATGCACCTGTCATTTTCCACTGATAAAAGAAGTAAACCTAGCCAGGCTGGCAAAGAACATAGGTAAAATCACCAGCAAATACAATCTGTATATCCTTACTTGTAATTACTGTAAAGTAGGATTCTCGCAGAGCAAGGGCTACGAGCAAAGCCTGTACTTCTAGATCATGATTTCTCAACCTCAGTACTATTGACGGTTTGGACCTGATAATTCTCTTTTGGAAGGGGCTCTGTTGTGCCAGTTTAATAGCATCCCTGGCTTCTGCCTACTAGAGGCCAGCAGCACTCATCTCCACCCCCAATTGTGACAATAAAAAAAAAATCAATAAAGCAAGACAGTTTTCAAGTCAATAAAACAAGATCAATAAAACAAGAGTTTTCAGTGTTGAGGGGAGACTTGCTATCACGCTGACCACATTACATTGTAACTGTTGCCGCCTCTTGATGGAAAATGAGCATGACAGTGAGCTATTCTGCCACAGGAGTGCTGGTGGGGAGGACACAGCCTGAGACCGACAGTGCCATGATGGGACACATCTGATCCAGGTGTCAGGAATAGGTGTTATATCCATCAGAAGCAAGAGCTCAGAATTCATATTTAGCTTAATTTTGTTTCAGGGCCTAAAAGCAATATTTGCCCTAAGGCCATCCCTTTAAGTATCCAGTGGGCTTTGATGAAGTTCTGCCATCATCAGGATTGCTTTAGCCAGTGCACAAGGGCATTTCTAGCTACCTTGTCTACTTTTGGACTCTGATAAGAGTTATCATCAAGTAAAACGGTGAAAATCTTAGCACAAACTGGCAATGTGATCAGATCATAAGTCTTTAAACATCCCAGGAGAGAATATTATTACTCTCAGTATCTCAATAGTTTGAAAAAAACTTACTCTATACCTATTTCTGACAAAGAACATGAAAAAGTACCCTTACAATCTCCTAACACTGAAACATAGCTTTGATTTAGATTATTCCAGGGATGACTATTTACTTGTAGAACATTCATTTCTTTTCTGGTTGCTAAATCCTGTCTTTTGCCGATTTTATCTCATCAGTGGTAGGAAAGAAAAATTGAGATTGTACTTTTAAGTTCTAGTAAAATAAAAGATCATAAAAGTTAAAGGCACTAAGAAGAGCCACATGAGGCCAGGCACAATGGCTCACGCCTGTAATCCCAGCACTTTGGGAGGCCAAGGCAGGTGGATCACTTGAGGCCAGGAGTTCCAGACCAGCCTGGGCAACATGGTGAAACCCTGCCTCTACTAAAAATAAAAAAATTAGCTGGGCGTGGTGGTGGCATCTGTAATCACAGCTACTCGGGAGGCTGAGGCAGGAGAATCGCTTGAACTCAGGAGACAGAAGTTGCAGTGAGCCAAGATCGCATCACTGCACTCCAGCCTGGGCAACAGAATAAGACCCTGTCTCAAAAGAAAAAAAAAAGCCAGGCACCGTGGCTCATGCCTGTAATCCCAGCACTTTGGGAGGCCAAGGCGGGAGGATCACCTGAGGTTGGGAGTTGGAGACCAGCCTGACCAATATGGAGAAACCCCGTCTCTACTAAAAATACAAAATTAGCCGGGTGTGTTGGCACGTGCCTGTAACCCAGCTACTCGGGAGGCTGAGGCAGGGCAGGAAAAACGCTTGAACCTGGGAGGTGGAAGTCGCAGTGAGCTGCGATTAAAAAAAAAAAAAGAAAGAAAAGCCACATGAATATATAAAACAAAAAATGAATATGTATAATTTGAATTTTATCGGCAAAAAACCCCTCATGTTTATGTGTGTATATTCCTATATAGTGTATATGGCAAACAATATTTAAAAATCCAGAAAATATTTGAGAAAAGAAAAAAGAAATACAAGTTTTACAAGAAAACAGGAATACTTATTTGAGTTACACATATGTTTTCTTAAGACAGCCAGATGATATCACTGCTGGCTAATACACTGACCAAATTGTTGGCTAGTAAGACTAACACAGCCCTTCTACAATTGTGAGCCACTTTGCAGGATTTGGATAGATGTGCTAATCATATACAAGCAAAACATAGAAAGCCAACCTTATCTTTGGTTTTCTTGAACTACATCAATTCATAAAGACAAGGCCCATCCCTGAGATTATATATTTTCTTCCCATATTCATCCTCTCACTTTCTGTGTATCTGGTTCAACTCCTTACTCTCATTTCCATAAGACAATAACATAGCCCTTATCATTCATCTCGTCCAACCAAGTGCTGTTGGAAGGAACATTAATGATCAAAGGGTCAGAGAGTGGTGTCTAAAGGGGAATCAGGCTCTAGGTGTGTTTTGCTTGGCTTCCTTCTTGGAAGAAAAGAGTGAGGAAAAGAGGGAAAAAGAGAGAAGAAAAAAAAGGAAGCAAAGAGGGAGGGAGCAAGAAAGAAATTGAAATGTTTTTAGAAAAAGCAGAAACTGCCCAATTTGGCCATAAGCCTCATCATTTCCCTAATGTCTTCCACTGACTCCATCATACCTTTTGATCATTTGCTTGGCACCTAAAGGCAATAATTCTCACATCCAGTCCAAACTTTTCATTCTACAGTTGAGGAAACGGGAATCCAAGAGCAGTTTCTTTCACTTGCCTAAGGTTACACAGATGGTTGTCAGCAAAGCAAAAGTAAGTTCAGTGACCTGGCTCCTAGTTCCACATTCTCTCCTCTGACTCCACCACACTCTTCCCATAAGTTCATCTAAAGGCTGAAACACCAAAACATTGAAAGAAAAAGGTAAAACCAGAATGCAAAATGTATGTAGAAAATTATGAGTTCCTGTCATACAGGAAATTTGTTTCATTTTTCCTTATACTCACCCAACCAAAGGTGGCTAGGAATGAGGTGAATAGGTGAGTCATGTATACAGGTGTTGTTGGTAAAATTGTTATCTATTCCCAACGCTGCAGCAAGAGATGAGACACGATTCTGTTATTAAGGCTAAGATACTGCGTTTCTAGCAATCTTTCTCCTTTCTGATATCCCCTTACACTCAAGTGTGCAGTACTTAAAATAGGGCCTGGATTGCCTGTGATTGTGGCTTTTTTTCACCCTTTCTTGGCTATGAAATAGTTCATTTCATACCTCTTGGCTTTATACAACGATGTATTGAATTTAGAGAAGGGGCATGTGCTATCTTGCCCACTTACAAATGTAGTTCTCGGCCATTCTGTGGGTGTTGAATTATAACTACCCATAGAGTAAATGAACACCTAACCTTACTGCCAAGAGACCTCCCAAATCACTTCCAGTTCTAGATTAAATTCTGTGGTTCCCAGGATACCCAGGATATATACACTTTTAACCACACTGGAAACTTTCAGACCATTTACTATGTAGGAATAATACAACAGATCTGTGGGGGCAACAAAGCCTTCCAGTTTTTCTGCCAGAACTCTGGTTTTGAAGAAGAATCATTAAATGTCTTCAATATCTTGTAAAGGGGCATAGGTGACCCAAAGCAAGAGATATCTTTAGAGAAGTCAAACAGCAAATCCACTGAAAAGTGTAAGGGAATGGATGAAAGGTGAATGTGGAGCTGCTCCAAGATCATCAGGGTCAAAATGAGGCAAGGATCTCATTTTAAAAGCAAGAAAGTAAACGCTGACTCAGTTTTCACATTACAACTTCAAATTATTGATATACGATAACAGTACCAAAATTAAAGAAATGAGGAAAAGATCTTTTTTTGTTTGTTTTGGAGATAGGGTTTCACCCTTGTTGCCCAGGCTGGAGTGCAGTGGCGCGATCTCAGCTCACTGCAACCTCCGCCCACCGCAACCTGAGCCTCCCAGGTTCAAGCAATTCTCCTGCCTCAGCCTCCCGAGTAGCTGGGGTTACACGTGCCTGCCACCACGTCTGGCTCATTTTGTATTTTTAGTAGAGACAGGGTTTCTGCATATTGCTCAGGCTGTCCTCGAACTCCAGACGTCAGGTGATCCGCCAGCCTCGGCCTTTCGAAGTGCTGGGATTACAGGCGTGAGCCACCGCGCCCAACCTCATTTTAAAAACATGAAAGTAAATGGTGACTCAGTTTTCACATTATAACTTCAAATTTTGATAAACCATAATAGTACCAACATTAAAGAAATAAGGAAATTTTTTTTTTTTTTTTTTTTTTTTTTTTTTTTGAGACGGAGTCTCGCTCTGTCGCCCAGGCTGGAGTGCAGTGGCGCGATCTCGGTTCACTGCAAGCTCCGCCTCCCGGGTTCACGCCATTCTCCTGCCTCAGCCTCCCAAGTAGCTGGGACTACAGGCGCCCGCCACCACGCCCGGCTAATTTTTTGTATTTTTTTTAGTAGAGACAGGGTTTCACCGTGTTAGCCAGGATGATTTCCATCTCCTGACCTCTTGATCCACCCGCCTCAGCCTCCCAAAGTGCTGGGATTACAGGCGTGAGCCACCGCGTCCGGCCCCAGGAAAAGATCTTTTTAAAATGGAAGTACGATCACGGAAAATAGGAAAAGCATTTTGCATTTTTATGCGGCTACTTCCTAGCTGAATATCAATGAAGGGATATTAGTAGTGACTACATGTGCAGTTATTTACAAGCTAGAGGAATAACCGGTGAGGAAAGACCAAGACTGTTTATTAGGCTTCCATTAATCATAAACTACGCAAGGCATTTGGGGAAGTAATGGTGGGTAGACAAAACCAAACAAACCAACAAAACCAAAACAAAGTAAGACATAGAACTTTAAACTGCATTTTATCTTACTCCATAGTAATACAATTCTTAAATTATTAGGCACATTCAAAATAAGGAATTTCCACATAACTCCAGCATTGTTTATTAAGGAACAGAATACTTTAAAGGGAATTATCAGCCAGGTGTGGTGGCTCACGCCTATAATCCCAGACTTTGGGAGGCTGAAGTGGGCGGATCACTTGAAGTCAGGAGTTCGAGAGCAGCCTGACCAACATGGTGAAACCCAGTCTCTACTAAAAATACAAAAATTAGCCGGGCATGGTGGCGCGTGCCTGTAGTCCCAGCTACTCGGGAGGCTGAGGCCGGAGAGTTGCTTGAACCCAGGAGGCAGAGGCTGCAGTGAGCCGAGATGGTACCACTGCATTCCAGCCTGGATGACAGAGTGAGACTCCATCTCTAAATAAATAAATAAATAAATAAATTATACTACTCAAAAATAGCAATTTATATTTGTGAAGAACTTCTGACTGTACTTAAGTTCAGGGTTAATTCTGTTTTGTTTCCTTCCAGAAGCTGTTATATAAGCTAACATACAAAAATAAAAGTGCTACTAAATAAATGATATGTCCTGAAAAACCCGTAAACATTTCAGGTTACATTTCTTGATTCACTGTTAAAATTATGACTTTTTTTTAAAGTTGTTTAACTTTTTCTATCCCTTGTATTTGCTCTTGGTGAAATGTTTCCACTACCTTATTTTGTTATCACACTAAAGTTAAATTTTATTTCAAACTAATTTTAAAATGTATTATCCTTGAATGAAAACTCTTCCTTCTGTAATTATTGAAAGCAGTACCACTCATATTAAACATATTACTATAACATTAATTTAAAATGAACCCCTTTACTGCATCAAAATGCCTAATGTTAAATAGCCTCCAACAATTATATAAAGACTTAAAATAAGGTCAAAGGAAGAGAAGCATCAGGAAAAACTTTCAATGAAAACAAAAAATTTTTGCTAATCTTAAAAATTACAATTACTCATATCATTGTGCAAAGTATTTTTCTTGCTTCCAAATGAAAAGTTAGAAGTGCTTATTTTGTATCTAACAGATCTTGAAACATCAGTAGGTTGAGGAAGGTGTTCATTAAAAACCGATTTTTTTACTCCTGCAGTTTGAATACTGAGAATGTCGACAGTTTGTAACACAATTGACAGATGTAACAATACATAGTAACCCTTATAAAATCTAGAGTCATGAGAAGATAAACTTTCTAATATTGAAAAACCTTCACTTTGCTCTAAGTAACAAGTATAAATAACAATTAACATTTAATGAGTGCTTGTCTAGTAAGCACTGATCTTTACCCTTACTTTCTATCATAGTAATCTATAATTATTTTTTTTTTGTCTTTCTCCCCAACTAATCCAGAAGCTCCATGGGGATAGGAACTTTGTCTTGTTCCTTACTGCATGCCTAGCACCTAGTATGCTTAACACATAGTAGGAGGCACTGACACATAGTAGGCATATTATGCAGAACAACATATGCTTCATAACTTAGTATTCTAAATGTCGTAAACAGTCATGACCTAGAGCGTTATGAAAATGCAACAGAATAGAAAGCAGAGTTTATTACATTTAGTAGAATAAAAATTCTTCAGTGAAACTTATAGTTTATATGTACACATATGTCCCATATAAAATTTATTTCTTACTATAGGTAAACATTTTAAGAAGTATTAAAATCACTGCTTTATGGGGATTATTTCATTTGCTCCCTACAATAACCCTATGGACAATTCCATAACTTCCATTATAACAGAATAGAAATTTCTAGATGTTATATATGCTGTCCAAGGTGACAGCGCCATCTAAAAGTACAGACATTAAGTCCAACAGAGCTTAAAGGAAAATAAATACAGACATTACTTGTACAGATACTTGCTCATAGGGTAATGTGGTAAGAAAATCTAAATTAATAAGGTTTTGATAATAGTAATTATGGCTTGATTGCTAAATACAAACATAGGCTTTGAAGGCAAGCCTGATAATACTTGGCTCTGCAACTAACCAGCTGTGTGGGCTCTGGCCTGTAATTCAACCTCTCTGAGCTTCGATTTCCCCATGTGTAAAATATTCATACGATTGGTGTAAGCTGCAGATGATTTACTGTATGTAAATAGCCTAGACCAATTAAAGGGGGGGCTGTTGTGATTAAAATAATTATTAGTGTTTCCCCCCACTGATCCCATAAATCACATTCAATCCACTGTGCCATAATTTAAATGTGTAAAAACTGTGAATCAGACTTTTATTGGATTAAATAGCAACGCATGGGAACTGAACAAAAATGGCATAGAGCTATCCAAGAGTTTCTGCTGTCGC
The DNA here is from genome assembly GCF_028885625.2 of Pongo pygmaeus. Taxonomy (NCBI): domain Eukaryota; kingdom Metazoa; phylum Chordata; class Mammalia; order Primates; family Hominidae; genus Pongo; species Pongo pygmaeus. Next base: position 5,859,419 of record NC_072373.2, read on the forward strand.
CGGTTAAGAAAGATGCCAAGTTAAGATCAAGGAGTTGATTCAGGTAACTACGGGAATCTGAGGAAACATCGTTGCTTAACTGTAAAAACTAAATCAAACTATTTCATCCTCCTCAAAAGACCACAGCAATATCCATCTTGCTCCTCTGTAGCCTGGACGGGGCAGAACCCAGGTGTTAGGAAACGCACCTGGTCTGCTCCCGCCCACTAGGCCCTGGGCACCTCGGGGCTAGGGACAGCGGTTTGGAGCAACTCACCCCGGAGACTCCGTTGATACTGCCCCAGAATCTCCTCCAGGGTAGAGTTCTCCGGGGACTTCGCCATGCACACACTCTAGGCCCAGAGCTGGGAGTTACGTGGGGAAATGTCCAGCTTTCTCCCTTCCGAGAACAACAGGCCTCTGGCCGGGGAGCGCCCGCCTGCTTCCTGCCGCGGCTGTCACAGGGGAGCCTAGAATCCCGCACAGAGCTCTTGGGGGCTCTTCCCACCCACTGGCCCTCGCCTTGCACGTCGGGAGTTGTAGTCCTCACGTTCAGAACCTGCAAGTTCCACAATTCTGAGAGCCTTCCAGCTACACTACAATTCCCAGAAACCACTGCGCTCCAGGCGCTAGCTTGGACGGTTTGGCTGCCAGAGCCTGCTGCCAAGAGACAGGCTTGCAGGCCCCGCCCTTTTCTTCCAACCCAGCAGCCTGGTTTAGTCCCGCCACCATCCCACTCTTCGGCTGCCTAGACCACCCAAATGACAGAAAGGGCTCACTGAAGGCCTTGACGCTTCGAAATTTGCTAATATGCAGCAGTTGATCCCTAGGCTACTCAAGGACGCAGACAGTAAACTCTGAACCCTGCTTCAGTTGCGAGATTTTTTAAAACGGTCGAATAAATCTTCAAGAAGTAGAAGCTCTAAATCTTCCAAACAGCCTAGATTGTAAAGGCGGCCGACACTACAACTCCTAGCATGCCCAGCAACCGGACCTCCACTTGGAGTTGGCGCTCTGCCCGCTGGGAACTGTAGTCCTTGTTGGTTGCGGTCCCACCTAACGCCGAGGTCCTTCCTCTTCATTGTTCAAGCTGGTCTTTCGGGGCACGCCTGCGCAGTGGGCAAGCTGGAAAAGCGTGTGGGTGAGACCCTCGCACAACCCCTTTTCATTGTCTGTGTCTGGCGCCTGCGCAGTAAGGGATCGTTGGAACTGGGCAGGAGGAGGGGATAGGGTCCGGCTCCTCGCCCTTTCCCGAGGCGCCTGCGCACTAGGCAGTCGCTCTTTGCCGTTACCGCTATGTGTGGGGCGTGTGTGGAATAACGTTATTGCCCGGCGGAGCTGAGGGCCCCGGAGCTCGACCGCAGCGGCGGCGACGACGACGACGACGAGGTGGGGGGAGGACGGCGTGCGAGAGACTCACGGGACGCGACGCGCCCCGCCTCCCCCGTCCGGTCCCTCTCTCCACGGTAAGGGGTAAGTGATGCGATCGGCTGCTCGGTGTAGGCGCCGCCGCCGCCGCCGCGGCTGCTTTTCCACATCCTGCTCCTCGGGTTTGCGGCGAGGACTCGGGCGCGGCCCGCCGCGGGGCGGGGGTGCGGGGCTGGACCGCGAAGGGGGCGCTTCCCGGATGCTCCGCGCGGCGCCGCCACCCCCACCTTCTGCCCGCCTGGGACCCCGGGCTTGACGGGACCACCCTTCCCATCCCCCAACCCGCCGCCCCCGGGAGCTCCAGTCCTGCGGCCCCCCGGCTTTCCCGAGCCCCTTCCCGCCGCCTCCGCATCCCCTAAGTGCATTGAATCATTTTCAGCTTTCCCCTGGCTTTGTGCAGCCCTCCCCCCTCCGCCGTAGCAGTTTGCGAGGGGTGCGGGCGGAGCATTGGAGGGAATGGCTGCGCTGCCGCTGGGGAAGGGATTTTTCCCCGATTGGAGCAGCTCCCCGGGCCGATCCCTTTTGTGTGGTTGGTTTTGGGGTGTGAGGCTGTTGGCGAGGTCAGGCGAGCAGCCTTTTGGACGCGTTGGGAGGGCGTGGAAGACGCGGTGTCATGCACCCTGCCAGGCGACTGCACCCCGCGGAGGCTCTGGCTCGGTAGTAAACCCGGGGGAGGAGAGAGTGGCTTCCTGTCGGCTTCATTGTCCTAGGATTCAAATATAGGGTTTTGGTACGTTTCTCTTCCATTTTATGCAAGCGATGAAAAAATAACATTTGCAGCTGCCTAACACAGGGCGGGAAGACGTGGGATTTGTATACTAAGTCACAGAATCTCTGTTCGGTGGTGTTTCGTAGAGTTTTATTTATGTATTTATTTATTTATTTATTTATTTATTTTGAGGAATGTAAGGAAGACAGGGACTATGCTTGCTGGAGTCCAAGCACTGCCAAGGTGATCAATATAAAATTACTAGGTGACGTTGGAGCCTGGGCTACAGAGGGCCTGACAACGAAGCTGTTGTGTCAGGGAAATGAACCAGCAGAATTGTTTTTTCACTGGGCGGGTAATGCATTTATGTTCCTGAGGGAATAGATACATCTTTCCCTTTATTTTTTAAGCAAGTAAAACAAACAAAACAACTGGCCCAGTACATTTCTGTTTCCGAAGTTGTTAACTCATTTTTATTCTCTTAATGAGAATTCAGCCATTTGGGAGGATTTTGGCGAAGCAGATGATACATTTGATTGAAAATGCATCTTTTAAAAATATTTCATCCTTAAGCTTACAGTGCATACAGCCGTTTGCTGGCGTTGCTTCTTAAAACACACCAGAAGAGAGAATAAAGCAGGATGGGGAGGAGCAGGTGGAGGAATAATGGGAGAGGACAGAGTGACATTATGACTATAGTATCTGGATCTTCACTGGTATAACCCTAACTGGGTATGCTTCAGAGACTTAGGAATTCAGCTCTGGAAACAGTACACTGATGAATAGCAACTTATGTATTTTTCTGTCATTATTTTTTAAAAAGTAAAACTAGGGCTGCCTTTAGCTCTTCCTAACTTTGCAGATAACACGGAAGAGCCCAAGTGCACTTGACAGAGGAAGACACTAAAACTCAGAAAGTTAACTGACTTGTCTGCCCAAGCCAGACTGTTAATGGAAGGCAGAGCCAAATGAAACTCAAGGTCCATTCTGCAGAGTGATCTTTCCTGTGTCCCCCTAGCCCTTTTACGTTGTGAAAATGTATAGAAAGCTTCTCTGTGTGCTCCTTGAGTAGGCTGTGACTATCACTGAACTTGATTCTCACGGTTATTAATCTACTTCTTGCCTTTGTGATGTAAAGGTAGTAATTCTCCTGAAATGGACCTTTACTTTTATAAAGTAACTTACTAAATGAGGAAAGATGTCCTGACATGTGCTTTTCATAAAAACGAAGTGTTACAGTGTTTTCCCTACTACCTAATGGTAGCTACTTAACGGTAGGTTTTAATATTATTTCTTGAAAATCAATAGTATTTTATAATAGTATGATGATCAACTCTATAGGCTGTGATAAAAATAAAATTTCCGCATAACAAGAACCTATGATGTTTATTTTGCCACAGTTAATGAGTTGTAATCATTAATGAGTTATTAGTGATTATTTTCAACTTAAACTAGAATTTACATGTTAAGATATATTAACTTTATGTTTTATATTGGGTTGATTTTGTCATAAAGTGCTTTTTTCTTCCCTTATAATTTTAATCGTTTAATTTTACGTTGCATTTTAATAGACTTCTTTAAAGGATTTATTATTTATCTTAAATTTCAACTTTAAAAGTCTGTAACTAATTTTCGGTATGTGGAATTATATTCAATCATGCTTTAAATGTATTTTACTGGTAAATTTCATTGTGTTCTGAGATTATTTTGTATGGAAATAATCTGCCTGTTCCCTATTTTAACATTAGAATAGTGAAATTTATACTGTAAACCTTAGCATACATTCTGCATATTAATGCTGTTATGGCACTTTTTTAAATTCTGTGCTTCGTGATTTGTTTGATTTGTTCTAAGTATCAATTTCTTGTTCCTTTTTATCTACTGAAAAAAAGAACTAGTTTTATTATTGTATCTGATTGCAATTAGATAATGCTCATCTAGTACTAAATATTGTATATGCTTAAGCTTTTTTGTTAAAATGTTTTTTATTCAACAAAATTCTATTCATGAAAAATATTTCTTCTATACTAATTAATAGGTAAAGACTTTTCTTTCTTATTTGTCCCAAACACTGGGATGTTAAGCAGTGTACTCTTCAACTAAGTATCTGACAGACAACCTGATATTTAATTGCTAACTAAAATATCTGTACAGTTGCAAATTATTCTGGAAGTATAACAAAAGAGCAGTTACGTGCCGTTTGAAGAATGCTGGGTGGGTAGATAATATTGACTGGAGCGTTCATTGTTGATCTGTTTCATTAAGAAATGGGATACTTTTGATGGGAAGAAATATCTTTATTTCATTAATAACCAAAATTTCGAATCAAATACCCTAGGTTTTGATTTACTTACTCAAAAATTTCATGAAGGATTGTTCAGCAGTGAGTTAGCCATCGTGAGAGATAAAAAACATCTGTCTGGTAGTGTGGTTGATTCAACTGGATATATTGTCCAGTTTAGCAGAAATGTTTTAGCCAAAGCCAGTGACATAGCCAATGTGTGTTACTGGTAAAGCCCACTTCTATATCAAATAAAGGTGGGAAAACAAAACAGCAAAAGCAAGGTTAAAGAAAACCTCATAAAATCTACTTACATGCAAACAGGAATTGCACAAAGTATAGAAGTGGAAAAGAATCCCAAGCATGCATTGTTGAGGTCTGAAAAACAAATGACACATAGCAGAGAACAAGTTATTTTTTAAGTATATCCATAATTAATAAATGATTAGAAAATATTACCCTTTGAAACACAGTATTTATTGAATCGTTGAATAATACCTACCAAATATTGAACATTTACTAAGTGCCAGGAAGTTTATGTGTGTGTGGTGTGTGTGTATTTAATTTATGCAACAAACTTCTAAATTAAGGTATTATTTTTACACATTGAAAAAATTTGAAGCATAGAGTTAGTGAATAACTTTGCCCTCTGTGTTGCACATTCCTAAGTGATAGGGCCTATAATTGAACCTTTGTCTTTTTGGCTAAAGCCAAAATTCATTCTACTCATCTTTTTTAGTAAGTTAAAGGGTACCACTTATTTCCTTACTCTGGTTCATAAAATTTTAGAGTTCAAGGGAACTTTAGAAGTCAACTCATACAATGTGCCACCCACTATTAATATCTCTGAGATGTTATTGGGTCCAGCTTCTCCACAAACCCTTCCCTGGACATAGGAAAACCTCTGTAGCTTCCAAAAAGTGTAATAGGAAAATCTCACTTAAATTGAGCTAGTAGTTGCTTTTACTATATAACTTCTTCCCATTGGTTGCAATTCAGTCTTTAGGAGTAAGATGAAGTAAGGTTTTTCTCAATATATTAGCTAGATTTTCTCATGTCTAAATGTTGAAACACCTCCAATTTCATATGGTTTCCTTTGCCATCTCTCACATCTCTCAGCTGGATTCAATCAGTTTTGTCAGTGCTGTTCTTTGTGTTCTGATCTTGTTTCCATATTTAATTCTGCAGTTATGGTCTGAATGCAAAGTGCAGTGAAATTGTCCCTTTCCTGATTTCAAGCCATACACTTGTGTTTAAAGTCTAAAATTGTATCAACTCTTTAACAACAGTCATCTCTGCTAATTCAAAGCAAAAAACAGAGAGAGAGAAATGTTACATGGCTTTTCAAGTTATATTTATGTAATTCAAGGGATTATTTTTCGAGATTTTGTTCTCCTTTTCTAATGTTCATAAATGGCCTTTATTAAAAATGATAGTGTTAGGAACACATATTAATTAATGATAGGTGTTGTTTCTTTTGATGTTGGTCATGGCGTTTTGTTCTCTTTTAGTGTTCCTAATGAACCAGTAAAAAGTTGGCAGCCTTATGTTGATTCTTAATTTGTTTTCTGAAAAATTGGTCTGGAAACCACTGATGTAGTCAACATAAATCAACATTTTTAAACTTAGCTAGATTTCTCCCATTGTGTATAAACACACAGATGATGTTTTTAAAGCAGTATTTTACCATTGCCCCCTATTAAATTTCATCTCCGTGAATGTAGCCATAGTTAAAACTTGAGATCTTCTTGAATCATGATTCTGTCATCCAAGGGATTAGCTTTCCTTCCTGGCTTTTTGACATTTATAAATTTAACAAGCCAAACTCTTATGTCTCCATCCTGGCCATATACTTAATATAGCCAAGGACGAAGCCATGCACATTTATAAATAGAATAAATGTTACATAAATAAAAGATGCTGGGAGGAAAGGTGACACAGAAATAATGAAAACCATTTGGATGGGTTTTTTTGTTTGTTTGTTTTTTGGGGCTTTTTGTTTGTTTTTGTTTTTGTTTTTGTGAGACAGAGTCTTGCTCTGTCGCCAGGCTGGAGTGCAGTGGCGCAGTCTCCGCTTACTACAACGTCCACCTCCTGGATTCAAGCTATTCCCCTGCCTCAGCCTCCCGAGTAGCTGGGACTACAGGCACGCCCGGCTAATTTTTTGTATTTTAGTAAAGACAGGGTTTCACCATGTTGGCCAGGATGATCTTGATCTGACCTCATGATCCACTGCCTAGGCCTCCGAAAGTGCTGGGATTACAGGTGTGAGCCATGGCGCCTGGCCTTGTTTTGTTTTTTAAATTAAAGAGAAAACCATTATATCCTCCAGTAGTAAAGGAATTAGATGAAGTTTACAATATAACGGAGGATATGGATAATTCTTTTATGATATAAAGTCAAGTAAGGATAGATGCTATGAAGAAAAATTAATCAAGGTAAAGAGATAGTGATGGAGGACTGCTATTTTAAATTTGTTTTCAAGTGTTCATTCAGGTAGTTTTCAAATAATATTTTGAAAAGAAATAATATGAAAAACCTCTTCACCCTACATCTTATCTGCTGAGTTACCACTTTTGCCAATCCAGTAAGTAGCTATTTTTATTATTTCTTATGTATTCTTCAGTGAACTTTTTTTTATTTTTATTTATTTATTTTTGAGACAGAGTCTTGTTCTGTCGCCCAGGATGGGGTACAGGGGCAGGATCCCAGCTCATTGCAGCCTCGACCTGCTGGGCTTAAGCAATACTCCCACCTCAGCCTGTTGAGTAGCTGGGACTACAAGTGTGCGCCACCATGCCCAGCTAATTTTTTGTAGAGATGAAGTCTCACTATGTTGCCAAGGCTGGTCTTGAATTCCTGAGCTTAAGTGATCCTCTTTCCTCAGCCTCCCAAAGTTCTAGTATTACAGGCATGAACCACCACACCTGGCCATGAATTTTTCTTCACCTCAAGCAAATATAAATATATATTTTGTGTCCCCTCTATGACACAAAAAAATAGCCTCTTTATCCACTATGCTACACCTTGAGAACTATCTTAGAGTGGTTAGGGAATCCCTCTTTCTGAGGTGACATTTAGCAGAGAACTTGCATTAGGTAAGGAGGCAAGCCTTGTAGGTATCTGAGTGGAGAGTATTCTGCTCAGGTGCAGTGGTTCTGAGGCAGGAACGGGATAAGTGAATTTGGAGAACACTGTGGCTGAAGGTGAGTGAGGAAAAGGTGCTTATAGGAGGAAATGAGGTTGCATAGAGATTTTATTCGTTGATTTTAAGTGCTATGAGTGTTCGTTGGAGGATTTTGAGCAAAGCCAAAAAATTGGGTTATATTTTTAAAGAATGGCTCTGGGAATTCTTTAAAACACTGGGAACCATGAGATAAGCTAGGAAATGATTGGAATGATCTGGTTTAAGAGACATTAATGGCTTAGACTAGAGCGACAGTAGTGGCCATAGTGAAAGTTACTAGTTTCTGGCTTTAGAGAGTCAAATGTTTTGGATATGTTAAGTTTGAAGTGTCTGTTAAACACCCAAGTGGACACATCAGGTAGGCAGTTAGATATGTAAGTCAAGAATTCAGAGGAGAGGTTTGGACTGAAGATAGTTAAATGTTAAGCATCACCAGTGGACTTAAAGGGATCTCTTGGCTAGGGAGTTAGACTGAGAAGAGATCCAAGAATTGAGAATTGGTACTTCCACATGGAAAGCTGAGCAGAAGAGAAGGCGCCATCGAGGAGTATTGAAAAGTGGCCAGTGGGGTGTGAGGAAACTGAAGAGTGTGTTGTCCCACAAGCCAAGTAAAGGAAGTATTTTCAGAGATAAGGAGTGATCAGTCACCTGTATCACCTTTAATCACCTAAATACTTCATAAGAAATCAGGCAGTATCCTCTTTCTTTCTGAATGGTCTCTGAGAAAGCAATTTCCTTTCTTCAATCTGGTTTATCAACATGAATGTTCACAGTTATTCTCCCCTGGCAACTACTAAATCTAAAGCCCTGAACAAAGTTTTACTCATAAAGAGGCCAATGCTGTTTCCTACGTGGATGAGTATGGCAGCTGCTGCCTCCTCTGATGTTTGAACAGGAGAAGCGATGCTGTTTCATGGGAAGAATTTATCAGGAAGCTAGTGATAGTCCAGCTACCTCAGAGGTTTATTGTGGTAGCCAAATGAGGTAGATGTAAAAACCAAATGAAAGGTATAATTGCAGGTAGGGGTCTCCTTCCCTTATTGCCCCAAGTGTGGTACCAACTTGATAGTGTTAGATTTGAAGAACTATGTTGGCAAATAAAAATATTTTTCATTTTGAGTCTGTAGGAATAGTTTTTTACTTCCTATGCATTCTATCCCGGTAGGCAGTTTTGCACATCATTTTATAATATTCTTGAGGGTAGAAAAAAGGGCTTGATGCTAGAAAGAGGATAAAAACAACCAGGGCAGGCGCAGTGGCTCACGCCTGTAGTCCCAGCACTTCGGGAGGCCGAGGCGGGTGGATCACCTGAGGTCAGGAGTTCGAGACCAGCCTGGCCAACATGGTGAAACCTTGTCTCTACTAAAAATACAAAAACTAGCCAGGCGTGGTGGCACAGGCCTGTAATCCCAGCTACTCAGGAGGCTGAGGAGGGAGAATCGCTTGAATCCAGGAAGCAGATGTTGTAGTGAGCTGAGATTGCTCCACTGCACTCCAGGCTGGGTGGCAGAGCGAGACTCTGTCTCAAAAAAAAAAAAAAAGTAAACAACACTGTAATGGACATTTCTAACTCTGAATTTCTGTGCAAATCAATGTTTTTCTTTGATTTCAACAAATTATGGTTAAAATACAATGCAGATACAAATGCAGAATTCTACTAATTAAACCTTTTCTAACTTTTTAATAAAATTACCTCCTCCAGTTTATATCAGTTTATTCTTCTACCACTGGCATATGAAACTGTGTGTTTCTTCACCCCTTCATCAGTGCTGAATATTACATATCTTTTTTAAAATTTGCTTTCTTTTTTCTTTTTTTTGAGACAAAGTCCCGCTCTGTTACCCAGGCTAGAGTGGAGTAGTGTGATCATGGCTTGCTGTAGCCTTTACCTCCTGGGCTCAAGGGATCCTCCCCACTCAGCCTCCCAGGTAGCTGGGACTGTAGGCATGGGCTGCCATGCCCATCTAAGTTTTTTTTCACCATGTTGGTCAGGCTGGTCTCGAACTCCTGACCTTGTGATCCGCTCACCTCGGCCTCCCAAAGTGCTGGGATTACAGGCGTGAGCCACCGCACTGGCCAAGGTTTTTTATTTTTTTATAGAGACAAGGTCTCATTTTGTTGCCTAGACTGGTCTCAAACTCCTGGGCTCTAGCAGTCTTCCTGTCTCAGCGTCCCAAAGTGGTGGGGTTACAGACATGAGCCACCCAATCTGGACAGTTTTGCCACTTTGATGAACAACAACCAAAAAAAAAAAAAAAACCTTACTTAAATTTCTCTTATCAATAACACTTAACATTTTTAAAAAGTATGCTTATTGGCCATGGTATTTCTGATCTGAATTGCTTGTATGTGTGCCTTTTGCTTATTTTTCTAAAGGAATGTTCATCATTATATTCACTTGTAGCAGATTCTAGGATCACCATACTTCTGTTGTATCACCCTGCTACCCTCACTTGTAACAATTTTTGGGTAATAGATACTGTAAAATTTTTTCCCAGATTGTCATTGCCTTTTAAATTTGTTATTTTTACCCAACAAAGATTTTAACATGTATATAGTCAAATTTCTCATTTCCTTTTCCTTATGAAATAATCTCACTACATAAAATTTTATTAAATACATGCCTATTATATTTGTGATTTGAATTTTTACATACAAGTGTGTTAATTGATTTTTTTTTTTTTTAGAATGTATTTAGTCATATATAGCCTGCTGTGTCAGTTTATTGTGTAACTCTCCAGAGTTTTTACTTTCTTTGTTTTTCTTTTTGTGAAACAGGGTTTCACTTTGTCCTCCAGGCTGGAGTGCAGTGGGGGGATCTCCGCTCACTGCAGCCTCGATCTCTTGGGCTCAAGCCATCCTCCCGCCTCAGTCCCCCAAGTAATTGGGAATACAGGGCACATGTCACCACGCCCAGTTACTTTTTTTGTGTTTTTGGTAAAGATGGGGTTTCACCGTGTCGCCCAGGCTGGTCTCAAGTTCCTGAGCTCAAGCTATCTGCCTGCCTGAGACTCCCAAAGTGCTGGGATTACAGGCGTGAGCCACGGGTCCTGGCCCAGAGTTTTTACTTTCTAAACTATTTGTTTTTTAGTTTCCTCTTTTCACTAGAGTTAAATTGGGATGTAAGTTTTTGAGGGTGTGTGTGTATGTGTGAGTGAGTGTGAGATACAAGGAGCTCTCTATTTTGGGCAGGGGGGTTATTCTAGATTTTTTTCTTTTTTTTGTAATGAAAATTCTCAAATGTACAGGACAGTTGAATTTCACAATGACTACTCATATACTCACCATTGTGATTCTACTAGGAACACGATAGCAGTTTTATCACATACCTAGCCATTTATTTATCATTCCATTCATCAGCGTATCTTGTATTTTGATGCATTTCAAAGTAAATTGCAGATATTAGTATTTGTGTGTGTTTAACTAAAGTGCTCTTAAATTAATTGAGGCTAATTATGTTTCAGTTTTACATTTTCCGAATGTACTATTGAAATATTTTCCAACCAATCACTATTATATTAAAAAAAAAAGATAGTTAAAAAATGAACATACTGTTTTTCACTCCAGTAGTATTGGTGAACTAGGTGTTTCTGTAAACAGGTAGCTAAATTGACACAGATGATATTGAGTTATTCCTTTTGGGGGTAGGGCATCTGTGTATGTGTGTATATGTGTGTGTGTGTGTGGTGTCTACTTTTAAAGAGGAATGATGGACGGGCGTGGTGGCTCCTGCCTGTAATCCCAATACTTTGGGAGGCTGAGGCAGGCGGATCACAAGGTCAGGAGTTCAAGACCAGCCTCGCCATCATGGTGAAACCCTGTCTCAACTTTAAAAAAATATAAAAATGAGCCGGGCATGGTGGTGCACACCTGTAGTCCCAGCTACTCGGGAGGCTGAGGCAGGAGAATCACTTGAACCTGGGAGGCAGAGGTTGCAGTGAGCCAAGATCGCCCCACTGGACTCCAGCCTGGGTGACAGAGCAAGACTCCGTCTCCAAAAAATAAGTAAATAAATAAATCAGAATGGTAAGTTGAATTTTGTTTTTGTTTTTTAAGCTAAAGAGCTATTTAGGGAAGCTTATATTGTTTCTCTGATCTAGAGGTTCTACCCTTTAGTGGCAAATCCAGGAGTAAATTATTCGTTCTAAATTTTATATCTTACTACATTCCACTTCCACTCTCCCTCTACCCTTCTTTACCTACATGAGGAATTCTGTGTTGGTCTATTTAGTAAAAAATGAGAGCCCTTGCTTTAAGTTTTACCCTATGACTCTTTCCTTCCTTCCTTTCTCCATCCCTCCCTCTCACTCTGTCGCCCAGGCTGGAGTGCAGTGGCATGATCATAGCCTACTGCAGCCCCAAACTCCTGGGCTCAAGCGATCCTCCTGTCTCGGCCTCCCAAAGCACTGAGATGATAGGCATGAGCCACCACGCCTAGCCTTTTGTCTATGATTCTAAGTGGTGTATAACAAATTCCAGAATGTTAAGGATCTACTATAAAGAATCAACAATTCAAAATTTAGGACCAGGCACAGTGGCTTATGCCTGTAATGCTAGCACTTTGGCAGGCCGAGGAAGGCGGGTAACTTGAGGTCGGGAGTTCGAGACCAGCCTGACCAACATGGAGAAACCCCGTCTCTACTAAAAATACAAAATCAGCTGGGCGTGATGGCGCATGCCTGTAATCCTAGCTACTTGGGAGACTGAGGTACAAGAATTGCTTGAACCCGGGAGGCGGAGGTTGCAGTGAGCTGAGATTGCGCCACTGCACTCCAGCCTGGGTGATAGGGCAAAACTCCATCTCGGAGAAAAAAAAAAAAAAGGATTCAAAATTCATGAATTGGAGAGGTATGAACAAATAGAATCCAAGTCGGTGAAAGGTAAATAAAGTAAAATTTAGAACTTTGGGGAGGGTACCATACCCTGCGGACAAGGGGATGGGACTGTTTGGTATCTGGCAGAAGCAGGTCTAGTGTTTATTGTGAGTAACATTTAGAACATAACTCATTGGCGGGGCGTGGTGGCTCACACCTGTAATCCCAGCACTTTGGGAGGCTGAGGCGGGTGGATCATGTGGTCAGGAGATCGAGACCATCCTGGCTAACACGGTGAAACCCCGTCTCTACTAAAAATATAAAAAATTAGCCAGGCGTGGTGGCGGGCGCCTGTAGTCCCAGCTACTCGGGAGGCTGAGGCAGGAGAATGGTGTGAACCCGGGAGGTGGAGCTTGTATTGAGCAGAGATCGCGCCACAGCACTCCAGCCTGGGCAACAGAGCGAGACTGTCCCGAAAAAAGAACATAACTCATCACTAGAATCTGGCACCTTTTCCTAGTGGATATTGGGTCGATTCCAAATTAACATCCTCTGCCCTTCAAATATAACAAGATGAGGGTAGGAATAGTTCATCAAAGAATGCTGTTTTGACAACCATTTGCTTTCATGTACTTCTCAGATGTCTGTTTTTGCCACTAGGATTTCTAATGTTTGACTTTCCTTTCTCTCTTGTTCTTGGGCCCAATTTGTAGTCTCCTCCTCCAGTCTGCATTCTAAATCAGTACATTGTGCTTTTCCTGTGCTCTAATACCTTTTCTATTTCTTTCTTTTTGATCTTCCTAGTCAACTTCATAGCCCACTCCCCCTACCCTCCTGTATTGTCACCCCATGCAATCCAAGCTGAAGGAGTCCGTTTGAGAGATTAGAAATATATACTTTTTTTTTTTTTTTTTTTTTTTTTTTAATGAGACAGAGTCTCGCTCTATCGCCCAGGGTGGAGTGCAGTGGCGAGATCTTGGCTCTCTGCAACCTCTGCCTCTCGGGTTCAAGGGATTCTCGTGCTTCAGCCACCCGATTAGCTGGGATTACAGGCGCCTGCCACCACGCCCAGCTAATTTTCATATTTTCAGTAGAGACGGTGTTTTGCCATGCTGGCCAGGCTAGTCTCAAACTCCTGACCTCAAGTGATCCACCCGCCTCGGCCTCCCAAAGTGCTAGGATTACAGACGTGAGCCACCACTCCCGGCCTACATTTTCTTGATTTAGTTAAGATAATCTCTTTATAGCTCTCATCATATCATCACCTTCTTTTATATTTTAAAATACCTTTATAGAAGGTGAAGCATTCTTATCATGTTTTAATTCACAAAGCAATTATTTTAGTTATAATAGCATTTTGGTAAAGAAAGAGATGTTGTTAACATTGTTTTATAAGGCGATTAAATTGCTAGTGTCTGGTTTTTCTATTTTGCACATTCTAGTTTTGTAGTCTTAATGTGGAGCACACCTGTAGTTTTTGCAACACTTGGTCTGAACCGAATCTGTGATTCAAAATATTCATATTCCTTAGTACTTCTAAGTAATTCTTGCAAAAAGTTGTGTTTCATTAACTTTTCATTTTTATGTTCAGAGGCACCCTCCTACACAAAATGAAATTTGCCTTCTACAATTCTGTGTTCATTTAGATATTATTAAAACTTTGAACTTTGTTTTCATAGTGTGAAAATGGAACATTAAGCACTTTGTTGTTTGAATTAGTGCTTCTGGCTGGGCACGGTGGCTCACGCCTGTAATCCTAGCACTTTGGAAGGACGAAGCAGGAGGATCATCTGAGGTTAAGAGTTCAAGACCAGCCTGGCCAACATGGTGAAACCTCGTGTCTACTAAAAATACAAAAATTAGACAAGCATGGCGGCAGGCACCTGTAATCCCAGCTACTTGGGAGGCTGAGGCAGGAGAATCACTTGAACCCAGTAGGCAGAGGTAGCAGTGAGCTGAGATTGTGCCATTGCACTCCAGTCTGGGCAACAGAGCAAAAACTCTGTCTCAAAAATAAATAAATAAACAAATAAGTGCATCTTAATCTGTGCACAGTGAAATCTGCAGAATTTCAAAAAAAAATACAGGTACCCATACCTTACCAGTTACATTATAAGTTCAAGTCTTCAAGTATGAAGCCTAGACGTTGATAAATACATATACACATAGAAGTGTTCTTGTGTGTAAAAATCTCCGCAAGTGATTCCAGGTCTAAGAGCCATTAGCTTAAGGTGATCTCCTTAACTAAGGGTTGTCTTCTAAGGAAATAAGGTGGAACGTCTAACCGTGGTGGTGAACGGCTTCACTTTCGAAGTGAGGAGATGAATCTTGAAACTGATCTTATGAATTGCTTATTGCAATTCTAGTCTGATTTATTTTGTATTAAATGGATTGTATTCTTTTTTTTTTTTTTTTGAGATGGAGTTTCTTGTTGCCCAGGCTGGAGTGCAGTGGTGCGGTCTCAGCTCACTGCAACCTCCACCTCCCAGGTTCGAGCAATTCTCCTACCTCAGCCTCCTGAGTAGCTGGGATTACAGGCATGTGCCACCACGCCCGGTTAATTTTGTATTTGTAGTAGAGACGGGGTTTCACCATGTTGGCCAGACTGGTATCAAACTTCTGATTTCAGGTGATCCACCCTCCTCAGCCTCCCGAAGTGCTGGGATCACAGGGGTGAGCCATCACCACACCCGGCCAGATTGTATTCATATTACTAAGTAATCAGAAAATTCCCAGTGAATTTTATGTCAGATCTCTAGTATGGCTATTGGCCTATTGATAAAACTTCACCAGAAAAGTTTGTATTGTGCCGCTATTACCTATTAATATTTGCTGAACATTTACTAAAGTTTCAGGCATCCATACAAGGTACAAGAGATACCAGGATTACGAAGTAATAGCCACTTTACTCAAGCAACTCAGTTTATAAGGGAAATAAACAAAAATAAATATATTCTGTACAAAGAAGTTTAGGAGTTGCTGTAGGTATATGTGAAGGGCAAGACGGGTGATCAGAATTGAGAGGCTGGGAATTCTATGGGTGTTTTTCTGGGGGCAGTGATTGCTGGGAAGCTCACTGTGAAGGGTCTTGGGACAGCATAGAGCTTTCATTTTCAAATTCAGTTGGACATGGAGCACAACGGAGGAGCAGAGTAACATGGGGAGATAACAGGGCTTCTTATTCAAAACTGAAGAGTTTGAATTCTATCTTGAACTCTACAGGCAGCTGTTGAAAATTGGGGTGTGAAATTATTACATCTACTTTTATAAATGTAATTTTGATAGCTGGAGAGAGGAAGGATTTGGAGAGTGGGAGGCTAGAGACAAGGGATTCAGGTAAAAGAGTTCTGCAGTAATTTACTGGTAAGAACCAGTGGAATAAGAGGAAAGGCACCAAAAAAGATATTTAGGATGTGGAATCAAAGGGACATAATGACTTACCTAAATAAAGCGGGAGTGGGAGAGAAAATATCTGGGCAGTTGGTGATGCCATTCACTAAGACAGGGAGAACAGGAAAAAAGGCACATTTCGTTAGATGAAAGGGATCTTTCTGTTTTTTAAAAATTAAATCTGAGGAGTCCGTGAGGACCTTGAACTGGAAATGACTCATAAGCAAAGGGAAGGTCTGATCTTGTAAAAAAGGTTTTGATTTGAAATTATATGTGTAACATTATAATAAGCAATATTGGAAGCCCAGGGTTTTCAAAGAAGTCCCAAAGGGATTATGTATAGGGAAGTAACCCCCTAAAAACAGAATTTAAAGAAAAAGTAGACACTTTCAAAGAGATTGAGGAGTGCCCACAGAAGTGAGAGGAAACCAGACTGATACTTGTAGAAGGCAAGAATGGTCAAAGATATTGAGAGGTAATTTAAGATAGCAATACTAGAGATCATTAGATTTAACAGGAGGACATTTTCAACCATGAACTATTAGCACCATAGTTCAAATTCCAAAAATTACTTTGACTTTGGAAATTCAAATTTACTAATATGTGGACTGAGTTCTGTTATAAAATTACTTTCTAATTAGATGATTTGATTTTTTCTTTAATACACGTATATATACCATACACTCTAGTACATTTGCTAAAAGAAAATTCAAATATAATGAGGAAAATTATACTTTTAAAAAATGTATCTACCATTAGGTTTTGGGTTACTTCCACTTGTTGGCTATTAATACCAATAATCTTTTATCTATGTTAGCTTCTTTTTACCCTCAAAATTGCAGAAGCTCTTCTCTAAATGAAATATATCACTATTTTTTTTTTTTTTCCAGGACAGTTCACTGTGTTGCCCCAGCTAGAGTGCAATGTCACAGTCTTGGCTCACTGCGTCCTTGACCTCCTGAGCCCAAGTGATCTTCCTATCTCAGCCTCCCTTGTAGCTGGGACCACAGTCGCACATCACCACACCCGGCAATTTTTTTTATTTTTTCATTTGTTTGTAGAGACAGGGTGTCACTTTGTTGCCTAGGTTGGTCCTGAATTCCTCAGCTCAAGTGATCCTCCCACCTCGGCCTCCCAGTGTTCAGTGTTCTTTAGGCTGGCTGTGCCTAGCGATTCCCTCCCTTAAGAGAATTCTTCTATTTCACCTTCTCAGAAATAATCAAACTGCAGAACAATTCCATTGAACTGTTACATACCTCATGGCATTCTGGTAAAGATAAACCGAATCACTTTAAACATCCATAGCCTAAGAATTACAGTATATGAAAGAACAGTCTTGCCAATACAATGAATATTTTAAAATTTTGGACAAAAGATAAACCCAATTGTTTATATAATTTACTACTTTGTATGAAAGTCATAATGATGCTATCTTTTTTGAGATGGAGTCTCGTTCTGTTGCCCAGGCTGGAGTGCAGTGGCACGATCTCGGCCCACTGCGACCTCCACCTGCCAGGCTCAAGCAATTCTCCTGACTCAGCACCCCAGTAGCTAGGATTACAGGCACCCGCCACAAGGCCCAGCTAATTTTTTATATTTTTAATAGAGACGGGGGTTTCACCATATTGGACAGGTTGGTCTCGAACTCCTGACCTCAGGATGATCCACCCTCCTCGGCCTCCCAAAGTGCTGGGATTACAGGCATGAGCCACCATGCCTGGCCTATAGTGATACTATCTTAATTAAATTAAAATACAAAGCACTTTATTTTCTTTTGATTAGATTAAAATTTTCTTTTCCAGCATGCATTATTTTATCAACTATTCTGCATGTTTATATGCTATAAGTATGAGTTATTTAACGAAAGCGATCCTTAAGGTAAATAATAGTGTCATTTGTTAGTTTGAGAGCTGAACTAGCTAGAGTGCCACTAGCCATGTATGAATATGTAAATTTAAATAAATTAAAATTAAATGAAACTTAAAATTCATCTTTTTAGTTGTATTAGCTGTATTTCAAGTGCTCAATAGTTAACACATGGCTTGTGGCTAATGTATTGGACAGGAGTATTTCCATCATCACAGTCTGTTGCACAGTGCTGGTATAGAGATATTTGTAAAAATTATAATTTAACATGAAGATAAAAAGAAAAACTGCATAATTCAGGCTAGTAATTAGCAACTTACTGTTATACAGTAAAGTGTGTTAGTGATATATTCACTAAGTACATTCTTGCTTAAAATAGACTCTGAGATGTTTCAGTTTTCTACACTTTGAAGTTTCAATTCACTTTTCATATGTTATACTGATACTGCAGTGGAAATAATTCGTACCCACCTCCCAAATAGTTAATGTATAGTGAATCAGAAAAGGTATTGAAGATGAACAGAAACCACTTTTTAAGGGCACAAGAATTAGTGATATGCTAAAATTAATTGCAGACACATGGCAGAGAAATTGTTGTCATGCGTGAGCTAAGAACAGTGAATCAAAGCATTTGACTTTCAGGGTCTTGACAGACCCTTAACCCAGACTGCTTTCTTCCCATTGTCACTCCCTCCTGTAGACAGTTTCCGCTCTTTGAAACAGCTTTGTGTGTCTTTTCCTGCTCCTAGTACTCTATGATCTGACAGTTTTTTAGATTTATAGTTATTTAGTGAACTTGCAGATAGTTTACTATTCTTTCAGATTCTAGGTTTCTAATCCATGCTGTACCCCAGTTTACTAAATTTCCCTCATTTCTCTAGATTGATCCGCTGATTTTTGGCCAGCTGATTTTTGGTTTTTGGTTTTAATAAATGATTGATTCTTTCTTGTCTGTGAACTTCTCAAGGAGAGAATCTTGGAGCCTGCTGGTGGCCAAACAGGAGGCTGAGAAGGTTGAAAATAGGCTGAAATTTACATGAACTGTCAGCATTTATTGCCCAAACAGAGTGTTAGAGAACTCGTTGTTAAAATATATTGCATATCAGTCATACTCCAACTCTAGCCAAATCCGAGACTGGCAGAATCACCTGCATCATTTTAAGGTATATTTAAGAAAAATACAAAGGAGATAGTGATTTGTGGGAAAAGCCCCATATTTGGTAGCTGAAGGCCCAGATTTGAATCTAGGTGGTTCCTGTTTATACTGCGTTTGTAACCTTGAGTAAGCCTTTAACTTTAGTTTTCTTAAGGGAAAAATGTTTCTTGAATGCTTGTTTTGGGAGTTAAATGAAAGAATGCAAGTATTAATAGAAGCAGGTAGCACAATTACTGGCACAAAGGAGGTACTTGATAAATGTCTGAATCTAAGTCAATTGATTTTTTGGTGTAAAGCAACAAAAGTATGCTTTAGTGAGGGTAGTACAGTTCTACAAAAGCAAACAAGTCAGACTTTACATTTTTCATAAACTGGCAGGGAAAACTAGCAAGAATTTTTAATGCCTAGATAATTTATGGAAAAGTATAACTTGTTTTTTCTTAAGTATTTTCTTTAAGCACTTTATTGAATGTTTTTTATGAAGAAATCTTTTATTAAATCACTGGCTTGCTAGCTTTTCCCATCAAATCTAAATCTTCTGTTAAAAATATATAATAAACTCAGACATAGAATATGTGGCTTGGTATTTGGAATGTCATTTTCACTTATTTTTATGAGAAGTTTTTTTTTTTTTTTAGTTTTAATGCTATATCAGATTTAAGTTGCAGCTTATATTTTTTCTTTATACCTATTTGCTTTAATTGCCTTTCACAAAAGAATTAATAATGTATATGGCAGATGATAAAGGTAAAATTTAGAGTAGTCATTCCAGAATAATCATGAGTGTATGAAAGCAGAAATTTTCCCAGTAATGAGTTTGTTCACATGAGCATGAAACAAGTATCTTGGTAAGTATCCAAAAAAAGCACAGCTGTGGATTTATCCTTTTGGAGTAACTATATAAATAAGGGTGGAGATTTTAAATACATGAATTTTTTCCAAGATTATATTTCATTATGTGTGCCACATCAAATTAATTATACAGCAGAGCTGAATTTTTGAATATGTTCTAAGCATATGTCAGTTTCTCAAAGATATTTCCGTAGACCACCCCAGCCTAAAGAGCACCACCCAAGTTATCCTGTCCTCTTTGTTTTTTCATGTTTCTTTCCTCCCACTGCCCCTGAAGTTTTCTTATTCATTTATTTAGCTATTTGTTTATTTTTGCTTCTATGAGATTAGGAACTTTTTCTATCTTGATCCATTCTCTTTCCCCAGTATCTTATAGTGCTTACTACTTGTGAATGAAGAAACAAACTGGGTTTTATTTTATAGTACTCTATAAAATGGGGTCCTCATGTGTAACAGTATATAATGTTTATGTCCATTTTCTAGAACTTGAAGAATTTTTGTAGCTAAAACCTATTATGTCTATATACACACCTATATGTGAAATTCTTAGAACAGTGCCTGACTCATATTAAGTAGTCAATAAATGCTACCAATTATGAATAAAACCATTTGCTTTTATAATATATGATTTGCATTTTACTTGATCCTGAGTTACTATGATGTATATTTGGACTTTATTTGATAATGAATCCTTAGTTGAAATGCCACCCCTAATTATTTCTTCATTTTCAGAAATACGTGGCATCAAAAGACAGACTTCTGGTGTTGAGGATATATTTTCTGTTAGGGACTTTTTAGGGGTGAAAATGTAAAATAGGATTCCTGAATTTATACATTTGTTTAAAATTGTATCTTTTAGATACTTGGTATGATGGGGTAAAATGACATGGCAAAATTACAGATGCCAGTTGATGCAATGCCTTAGTGTGTTTATTTCAGTTGATAAGCTTTACTGCTGGTTCAGATTACAATTTTGTAAGGTAAAGTGTATCACTTTTAACCCCCCTTTGTTTAGATTTTCATTGATTTTATTAAGAAAACCAGATCATCTTTCTCCTACGATTTATTCTTTCAGGAAACAAAGCTAGGTCCTGGGCCAACCCTATGGAGAATATTGTCACCCTTTCACGCCTGTTGGTACCAAAAGAAAAGTTGTCACATGGATGCCTAAGTAGATAATATCTTATTAAAATGAGAAATGCATAGGCTAGAGAAAAGCATTTCCTACTGTGTAGACGATAGTCCTAATGTGAGGCCAGCTATTTCTTTCTCTACTGTGTAGACCGATAGTCCTAATGTGAGGCCAGCTATTTCTTTCTCTGCAATAGCAGGAGTTGTGGGGTAAGAGGAGGTTTAATCTCTGTAAAGCCATCTGGTGATGAATCAGCCAGCCAATTGCCAGAGCATAAGGATAGACTGCCCTTAACATGTGTTTTAGCTCAAGTAATTGTATACACTATCATTTATAGAATAATGATTTTTTCTCAGGCTTAATAATCTGAGTAAACCAGTTTCTTTTTGTGGGTGATATGGTGCACTATTTTGTAGTTCTCTTGTAATACTGTCATATATCAAGTGCACTTATTTATTATTGCCTGTCTCAACTTAAGTATTATAGTAATTAACATCATTCAGAGCCCTCTTGCCATCATTCCTCAATTTGAATAATATGTGACTAGGAGCAACGTTTAAAAAATATATATATATATATATATATATTTTTTTTTTTTTTTTTTGAGATGGAGTCTTGCTCTGTTGCCCAATCTGGAGTACAGTGGCGTGATCTTGGCTCACTGTAAGCTCCGCCTCCTGGGTTCACACCATTCTTCTGCCTCAGCCTCCCAGTTAGCTGGGACTACAGGCGCCCACCACCATGATCGGCTAATTTTTTGTATTTTTAGTAGAGACGGGGTTTCACCGTGTTAGCCAGGATGGTCTTGATCTCCTGACCTCATGATCTGCCTGCCTTGGCCTCCCAAAGTGCTGGGATTACAGGCGTGAGTCACCGCGCCCGGCCTGAAATATTTTTAAAAAGCAGTAAAATGTATGTAATTTTGAAACCTGTGTAGTGAAGCTGTGTGCTGTGCTCAATAACTGCAGAGTTTTTCTTTGTTTCATGTTTATTTAGAATGTAAAACTTAGATATTAACATTTCAGTCCACTGAATCATGAAAAGAACTCAGATTTAGCAGGAAAGTCAGTTTTTAAAGTTAATGATAGCTTTAAATGTAAATGTAATGATAGTTCCATGTAAATAGAACTGTGATGCTGGCCCAGTGTTCACGTCCATCTGACACCCAAGTGTCTGAGCTTTCAACTTTTCTCAGATCGTTCGTGAAAACAGCTTTATGTGACAAAAAGATAAAGAATAAGAAAGAGACAATCAAAGAGGACTATAACTAGGATTTTTTAACGGCTAGATTGAATTGCTGTCAAAGGTTAGATGATTAATTTCACCTCCTGCCCCTGGAGATTTCTAGGTTATCCTCACTTCAAGACTTGTAGCAGCTCCAAAGCTACTCATTCATTGAAAAATAGCTTGTCAAATGCTCACTGTAGATGAAACATTGGGGTAGGCTCAAGGGATACAAAGATGAAAAAGTGTCTCTGTGCTGGTTTAGAATGATACCATCCCTACCGTCACCATCCACGCCTGGAGTAATGACAACCTCCTGTTGTTCTAGGAACACCCTAGGTTTATCTCTGTCATGGCATCTACTACCATTCCCTGCAGTAGTGAGTTCCTTGAGGCAAGATATTTTTGTTTGTTTTATCTTTATGTGTCCTTGATCCTCAGTGTCTGGATTCTGCAGGCTTCTCAATAGCTGTTGAAAGAAGGGAGGAATGGAGGAAGACAGTTTTGTTGCCTTCAAAGAGCTCATCAACTTGAGGTGTAATCATATCATTACAGTATAGAATTATTAATACTAAAAATTATACTTTAAATTGTAGCATAATAAATGTTTGAACAAAATATTGTGGGACTACAGAGAAAAGTATGGCTAACTCTGCCCTGGGGGAATGGGAATAAACTTACCAAAAGGAAATGTTAGTTTTGTACTTTCTCATACTCTTTGAGATTTCCTAAATGCTGAAATTGATAAGCACAGAAGATAGAGACTGATATAATTTTGTATTATGTCTAGTCTGCTTTCAAGAACGAGTACTACAGTATTAGAAGAGACACTGAAGGCCAGGCATGTTGACTCACACCTGTAATCTCAGCACTTTGAGAGGCTGAAGTGGGTGGATTGCTTGAACTCATGAGTTCAAGACCAGCCTGGGCAACATGGCAAAACTCCATCTCTAAAAAAATGCAAAAATTAGCCGGGTGTGGTGCTGCACACCTGTAGTCCCCGTTACTCAAGAAGGTGAGGTGGGAGCCTGGAGCTTGAGCTTGGGAGGTGGAGGTTGCAGTGTGCTGAGATCTTGCCACTGAACTCCTGCCTGAGCAGTAGAGAGCCAGACCTTGTCTCAAAAAAAAAAAAAAAAAAAAGAAGAAGAAGAAGAAAAGACAATGAGGATTGCTGATGTGGAAAAATGGAAGAATTTGGGGGTTTGCTTTAGGTATATTATTAATCACTTTAAATGAAGTGCTGGAATTACAGGCATGAGCCACCGCACCCAGCATAAAGATGGTTTTAATTCTGTCATTGATCTGTTTGTCTTCTGTATGTTATGTGTTTTTTCTTTTATTCTTTTATTATTGTCTTTTTAAAAATTGAACTTTTTTGTAGTGTATCGTTTTGATTTCCCTTTCTTTTACTGTATATTTTTAATGTATTTTCTTAGTGGTTACCTTGGCGATTCCAATTAATATCTTAAACTTATAAACCTAGTTTGAATATATCAATTTAGTTTCAAGAGTATACAGATAACTTTGCTTGTGCACATCTCCATTCCTCCCCCGTAATATAATTGTCACAAATTACACCTTTATACATTCCCTTTCCAGTAACATATTATAATTATTGCTTATGAACTTGTTTATTAAACCATATATGAAAAACAGAAGTTACAAACCATATGAAAAGTGTGAAAACAGTGGATTTATATTTACCTTTATAGATACCTTTATCCGTGGTTTTAAAAATTTTTTTCACAGTTTTAAGTTACTGTCTAGTGTCCTTTCATTGCAGCCCAAATATCTTTCACATTTTTTGTAGGGCACTGTGCTGACAAAAAAAAAACTGTGTCAGCTATTGTTTAACTAGAAATATCTTAATTTCTGCTTGCTTAAAATAATAATAATAATAATAATAATGCTTGAAAGACAGTTTTGCTGGGTATAAAATTCTTGGTTGACAGTTGTTTTTTTTTTTCTTCTCTTTTCCCACTGCTATCCCACTGCTTTCTAGTCTCCATAGTTTCTGAGAAGAAATCTGCTGTTTATCTTACTGAGGCTCCTTTGTACATGAAGAGTCACTTCTGTCATTGTTTTCAAAATTCTTTCTATTTCTTTAGGTTCTGACAATTTGACTGTAATGTTTCTTGTGTGGAGCTCTTTGAGTTTATCTGCTGGTAGTTTATTGAGCTTCTAGGATGTGTGTATTGATGTCTTTTGAAAGTATTTTTCCATTAAGACTTCAAATACTTTTCTGTCATATTTCCTTCTGGGACACCTAAATGTATATATTAGTATGTTTGATGATATCCTACTGGTGCCTCAGGCTCTGTTCATTTTACTTCATTTGTTTTTCTGCTTCTCATATTGAAGATAAGACAACCTCAGTGTTCTTATCTTCAGGTTCACCGAACCTTTCTAACTCCTGCTCATATCTGCTTTTGAGCCCCTCTAGTGAGTTTTTCTTACTTCAGTTATTCTGCTTTTCAGCTCCAGAATCTGTTTGGTTCCTTTTCATAATTTCTGTCTTCCTACTGATATTCTCATTTTTCTCATACACTGTTTTGCTAATTTTTTTGTTGATGGTTTTCTTTAGCTCATTCAACATGTTTAAGACAGTAGATAGTTGATTTAACACCTTTGACTAATAACTACAATGGGCTTTAACGGGAGAGTTTCTGTCAAATCTTTTGTTGTTTATTTTCATTATGTTATTTTTTATTTTTTGAGAACTGTATTTTTTATCTTATTTTTATTTATTTGTTTTGAGGCAGTGTTTCACTCTGTTGCCCAGACTGGAATGCAGGGCATGATCATGGCTCACTGCAGCTTCAACCTCTTGGATGCCACCATGCCCAGCTATTTTTTTTTTAATTTTTCATAGATATGAGGTCTCATTATGTTGCCCAGGCTGGTCTTGAATTCCTGGGCTCAAGGAATCCTCCTGCCTCCACCTCCCAAAGTGGAGAGATTACATATGTGGGCTACCATGCCTGGTGAGAACTAGACCTTTTAAACATTATGTTGTGGTAGATCTGGAAATGTAATCCTTCCACTCTCCAGGGATTGCTGAATCTTACTTGTTGAGGGTTGAAGTGATGAACTGTTTGTGACTTTTGTAAACTGTTTTTGCAAGGTGTGTAGTGTTTGTTATAATGTGGTTACTGAAGCTTCTTCTATTTCCTCTGTGGTCAGCTATTGACCTGATAAAGATTGCTTTCGATATCTGGCCTCAAAAAGGAGAAAGAAAAACAAACACACACACATTGTCTTTATATAATAAATTCCTTGGAAGTTTCTTAGGTCCGTGGGTATTGAAGTACTGGTGGCCAGCTTTTGTGTTGGTTTCTCAGTAATCAAAAGCAACAATGAGATCATGCAATCCAGTATTTGGAAGACTAGTTCCTTTTTGCGTACCCTGGCTCCAGGAAGCCACACTAGGAATGCAGGAGGCTGTCTCCAGGCTGCTTCTTGGAGCTGTTGGGATTGTGGCTGTGGAATGAGTGATAGCTGCTACCATGAAAGATGGAAATTCTATGACATTTATCACCCTCTTTTACTATACTCCAGAGTTCCAAAATAGTCACTTCAGATCATTTCTGTCAATTGCATCTTTAGATGCTATCTTCTTGTCCTTTTTTTTTTCCCCCTTACAAGCAGGATACCTGAAATGCAGAAACGTAATGTATATATTTTTGCAGTCATTTAGAAAGCATGAGGGACTGGTAATTTAATTCAGAAAGTCTATTCAAAAACCCATGTCTATTTGACTAATCCAGAAATTCTGGAAAGAAATATACCTGCTATCACATCTGGTTAAGACCTTGGTTGTGTTCTGTACAAGTTGCAAACCCAAAGGCTCCTTTCCCACCATTTAGCGGAACCTGAGTTGAATCACGTGCCTTGGCTACTGAAGAAAC
Source organism: Pongo pygmaeus (assembly GCF_028885625.2). Lineage (NCBI taxonomy): Eukaryota > Metazoa > Chordata > Mammalia > Primates > Hominidae > Pongo > Pongo pygmaeus. The sequence goes on from NC_072373.2 coordinate 5,885,345, forward strand.
TACCAACCAGGTTTCAGTTTTATGCATGTGTGGGTGTTAGTAATATCCAATTAGTAGAAAAAGAGTATCTAGTACTGAGGGACCAGTCGGAAAGCTGTCTGACAGGGAGAAAGTCTCATATAAAAACAGACAGTAGCTTCCTGTTATATCACATTCCCACTCAGCAGAGAAGCTGTAAGTGGACTTAGAGTCATTCCCCAGCTCAAGAAATAAATATTCCACATCTTGAGTATTATGTGTTTTGTTTGTATTTTTCAGAAACTATGTATTGTTTTAAGTCTTATTAAAGTCAAGATGAAATATGTAAAAAGCCATTGTTTTTATTTTATTTTATCCAACTGTATAATTATTGTATGTTTATATTGTACAATTATATATTACATATTTATTTGTGTTTTATATAATTATGCTTGATATTATGTAAATACTTAAAGTATGTTTTTAGAGCATATGAATAATGCTTATTAACTCTGGGACTTTGCTATATTAAGAAACTTTCTGTTATCCGTATTTGGCTGTCATGTTTTAGTTTATGTAGGCTGGATTTATTTTCTTTTAACATGTCTTAATATTGGGTTTTGTTTCAGTTCCCTTGAGTAAACTTGTAACTGTTGACCTATTTATTCATGTTGTGTTTTAAAATCGTCCCCTGAAAATACAGTATGCAAATTATATACTATATTTAGATTGGAGGGCTTTTTTCTCCAGTAAAATTTGGATTCCCCTTTATAGACCTGGCCAGGAAGTATATATTCTGAACCAGGGAAAGAAATGCTAAAAACCAAATTGACAAAGTAGACAGAGGGAAAACCAACAACATCTGCATTAAGGAGTTGAGTAAATGGGAGATTTAATAATCCACATAAATCTACTATATCAGATAAGCTGAGGAGGGAGTATGAGTTGATTGTTGTAGCTTTACAGAAAATTATTTACTTGCTTTGGTGAAACCCATTGTTTTTTCATGTGTGTATAGATAACATATGATATTCAAGATTTTACCTTAACATAAAGTTCTGCATTTTACAGGATTTTGGTTTAATATATAGAGATATATTTCTTATTGCAGAATATTTCATTTTACTGTAGTATAGTTTGCCTCTAACTCAAGTGTAGTAGAGTATACCATTGAATGGGAAAATATTTACAAGTATTATTCTTTTGATTCATAAGAAAGAACTTGAGTGCAAACTGACATTATTCTTATTTTACTGAAGAAGAAACTAAGGGACATGGGATAAATAGCTAGTCTAAGGTCATGCAGAATAAAAAGTGGTAGAACCAGGATTCAGACTCATATCTGTCTATATGACTCCAGGGCTTATTCCCTTAATGACCAAGCCCCATTCTCTAGGATAACCGTTCTCAAAGCTCTCAGTCCACAGGCCTTCGGTAAACCTTACAAGGGTCCACAGGGTCAAAACCTTTTTTGTAATGACATCAAAGCATTATTTGCCTTTTTTATTGTATTGACATTTGCCCTGACATTACAAAAACAATGGAAGTTTTTGACTCTTTAGCATAAATCAAAGTAGCGGCACCAAATTCTCCAAGGAGTAATTGTATTCATCATTGCTGTATACTCCTGAGTTTGTTTGTTTTTTAAGCCAGTTTCACTTAAGGATGTTCTCGATGAAATGGTAAAAGTTATTAATTTTGTTAAATCTGACCCTTGAGTCACATCTTTCGAATATTCTATGTGACTAAATAGAAGTATACATAGAGCACTTATGCTGTATACCAAAGTGCTGTGGTTTTCTGAAGGAGAAATTGTGTCCTTATATGAGTTGTCTGCAGAACTAGACGCTTGATTTAATAAAATACCACTTTACTTTAAACAAATGACTGAGAGACACATTTTGGTTATATAGACTTGGGTGTTTGACAGACAATGTGAGCTTGTCACTTCAAGGAATTTAAGTGACAGGATTTTTTGTTTTTTTTTTTTTTTTGACCAATGATAATATTTGAGCTGTCAAGAGGAAGTTAGAATTTTAGAAAACTTGATTCTGCCATCATGAGCTTCACAGCTGCCCTGTACTTAAAAGACTTTTATGGTAAGATAGGTGGTAATGTTAACGAGTGTGATGTTTTAAAATAGTATAATGAAACACGTCAACATTTGGAAGGTCTGCATTACTCAGGAAATGAATATTTTCCCAAGGACCAATACATGGTGTTACAAAATCCCATCAAAGTATAAGATGGTTTTTCTTTTTTTGTTTTTTTGAGACGGAGTTTCACTCCTGTTGCCCAGGATGAAGTGCAGTGGCGTGATCTCAGCTAACTGCAACTTCTGCCTCCCGGGTTCAAGTGATTCCCCTGCCTCACCCTCCCGAATAGCTGGGATTACAGGTGCACACCACCATGCCAGCTAATTTTGTATTTTTAGTAGAGTCGGGGTTTCTCCGTGTTGGTCAGACTGGTCTTGAACTCCTGACCTCAGGTGATCTGCCCGCCTCGGCCTCCCAAAATGCTGGGATTACCGGCGTGAGCCACCGTGCCCAGCCATAAGATGGATTTTCCTATAACATTGTGTGAAAAGTTCATTAATGTGGTTTCAGATTCCATATTGCAAAAAACCTTCAAGAAATTACTGCTTATATAATTTTTATGTAGTATCAAAGAAATTACAAAATAATTACAATTATTTGAAAAGCCTATTAAAATACCTCTCTCTTTTCCACCTGTTTATGTGTATGAAGCCAGGTTTTCTTTATATAGTTCAAGTTAAGCAGTATATGGCAATGGATTAAATTCAAAGCTGATACCGGTTTTATTTTTTTAAGGTAGACATTAAAGAGATTTGCAAAATGTAAAATAGTGCTACTCTTCTCACTTATTTTTGTTTTGGAAAATATGGTTACTTTGTTATAGAAATGTTAGTAATTTTTAAATGAAATTGGGTTAATGTTATCTTAAATGAATTAATAAATACCAGTTTCATTTCTAATATGTAAACTATATATATACGTACATATATATGTGTATATATGTACATGTCTATCTATATATATGTAGATATATATGGATATAGATATAGATATAGATATAGATAGATATGTATTGCCCATGTAAACAAATGCTCTTTGGAGTTCATTTTTTAAAGAGTATAAAAGGGTCCCAAGGACAGAATGTTTCAGAATTGCTCCTCTAGGAAAACGTATTAAGAAAATAAAGTACATGTGAGGAAAAAGAAATTGAAATTGTATTCTGTGGTTTACACCTGGTAGACAAAGGAGCAATTTATTTGGTCAACATAGTTCTTAATCAGGTATCTTATATACTTACTGAATTCATTGTGTCTTTCTCAGACCATTTGTACCTAAGACATTTATTGGTACAGTATTGCTATTTTTCTAATACTAACATGATGCTAACATGAGCATTTACTTGAGGATTATAGACCTTTATAAACTATGCTAAAAGGCTTTCAGAAGTATGAAAACTATGAAAGTTTGCTAGTTGAGCACCCACTTATTGCCTTAATCTCTTCCTTTTTAACTGGACTCTTAGTGGATTCTGTGGGCTTACTTCACTGATGAGAATTTAGTGTATATGTCATTTCCTGGGACCTGTGGACACTTCATTTAATTAAGTATAAATGTTGATGAATGCAGTTCTATTCTTAGGCCTTCCAGTGTTTGGTGAATAGCCACTAAAGCTAAAAATATCTGAATGTATATTTTTCTTCATGTTTCTCTTCAGGATGACGTAGCTTTGCCAAAGACTTAGAAGCTAAGCAGAAAATGAGCTTAACATCCTGGTTTTTGGTGAGCAGTGGAGGCACTCGCCACAGGCTGCCACGAGAAATGATTTTTGTTGGAAGAGATGACTGTGAGCTCATGTTGCAGGTAATTGCATCAACCTTCTCTATATGTGTTTGTTCAAAACTTGAAATTAGTGTAAAATCTTTTTCTACTCCTTTAGAAAACAGTGCTATTTAGATTTGAACTTTCTCTCCTTTTAGCTCCAGCTATCATTCTAATTAATTTTTTGCCCCCATGAATCATCTAAATAAAAGTTCTAAGTCTTGAGGATTCAATTTAGAAAAATAAGTTCTCAGAATAAAGAAGTTTATTAGTAAGCAGAAAGTTTCACATTATATGCTTTTAAAATAAGACATTGCAAAAATCAGCATAGCATGGAGTAAAACTGAATTTTGATCACTGATACTTCAGTGGTAATGGAAGTTAGTTTCATCACTTTTAGAGATGTTCATTATGATACCTGCCAGGAGTTCAAGCATAAGTAAAGATTATTGACAATTTTTAAAAGTAAATTTTATTGTGTATATTTAAGGTATGCAACGTGATGTTATGTGATACACACAGATAGTATAAAAGTTACTGTAAGTTACTCCAAGTAAAATGGATCCTCAAGAGTGCACAGTCTCAGGAAGAGGGTCTCTACAGGAGTAAGAATCAGATGGAGGAGGCATAGATTCTTACAGGGAAAACACTATAAAACAAGCTCATCCAACCTGAGGCCCAGGACGGCTTTGAATGCGGCCCAGCACAAATTCATAAACTTGCTTAAAATATTATGAGGTTTTTTTTTTTTAGTTCATCAGCTGTTGTTAGTGTATTTTATGTGTGGCCCAAGACAATTCTTCTTCTTCCAGTGTGGCCCAGGGAAGCCAAAAGATTGGACACCCTTGCTATAAAAGGACAGGGACTGGAGTCTTTCATTCTTACCAGAAGTTTAAGTAACAGGAAAAAAAGGGCCTGGTCAAAATTGCCTGTCTTTGCAGTTTTAAGCTCAGATCAGCTAAGGTTTTCCCATTAGTATCAGAAACGTGATTAAGTTAGCAGTCTTTGTTAGGATTTAAATTATGTATTTCAGAGAGATTTTTATTAAATTTTCATTGAAATATCCAAATGGGTTGTGAACATCAAGTTGTCATGCACCTTCTGGTTCAGTTTAATCTAGAGGAAATGTGAATTTGATTATGTAGAAATGAAAACAGTTTAATGCTTAAGTGGTTAGATATCCATTACATATTCTTCCTATTCCCTCAGTTTTCCTTGACTCAGTCACTAGATCTGTATTATGTTCTGTAATCTTGGTCTTCTGCTTAATTCCTGTCATGGGTGCTGAAACACATTGATACTTTATATACACTTCATAATAACTAAAAACATAGGAATTTTTTTTCGTTGGCTGCTTTTTTAAAAAAATAGTTACACAAATGGGATTGTCTTGTTCTGTGAGTACTAAACTGATCTTCTTTGCCTTGAGTTCCTGACTACTCTTCTTGAATTGTTACTGTCTTTATTAAACAAACAAACGATGTATTCTTGTGATCCCACATAACAGGCCCACTCCTCACTCCCTAATCCCCAGAGTTGTAATGGCGTCTCACTCTACTCAGTGGACTGTGTTGTTCTCTTAGGTCTTAAGTGTGCTCTATCTTTTGCTGTAGGTGTTTATGTACCATCAGTGTTCACCATAAGCAGTTGGAGGGCAGGGTACATTGTAGATTAAGGATATTCCAGATTTCAAACAAGTCGTAGACTTAGTGAAGCAGCCTGTCCTAAATTACTTCCTCCCCAAATCATTTTTTCTCAATATCCCTCATCTGTGTTTATCACACTCCTTCGAAAGCCACCATTCTCTGGCTCCATGAGTAGCCATTTGACTCCTTTATTCCTATATCTAATGGTAACATTTCACTTTGCTTTGGAATTTGCCTTTTCTCAACTCTAATTTAGATTTTTTTCTTTGAATTTCAGTCCATTGTCCAAAGGATTTCTGCCCTTTTCCTATGTACTCTTTTCCTCAGAGAGAGATTATTTATGAGGATCCGTTCAGTATTTATTGAGAGCCTACATGTACTTGAAATCTCACTTCTCTTAACAACATTTGGAGGTTTTATCCTTAGACTAGATCAGCTTGATACATCAACAATATGGTGAAATTATTTTGCTGAGTGGTGCTTTGTTGCTTCTTGACAACTTAAGAACTGAATTTAGTATTTCATTAGTTTAACCAGAAGAATAAAAATTTAAAATAATGAAAACAAAAATGAATTTTAAGTAATATTTAGATTTAATGCAGGAGTTTAAAATCTCAAGTTGGTCCACCCTCAAGTCTCCAGCAATTAATCACTTCACCTTTAAGTTGTCCTACTGGTTGCTGTTTCTGGCGGAGGCTTCTGCTCCTGGCAAGCTGTGATTCTCTCTGTATTTGCTTGTCTCTCTACTTTTCAGGGTGGTAATTTGCCTTGTGACCTCAGGTCTCTGAAAAACTAAGATGAGTTTTTGGTTTTCAGTTTGTTCAACATTTTTCTTATTATGAAGATGGGAGTGATGACTTCAGATTCTTTCCATGTTGGACCAAAAATTGGAAGTCATGTCTGTTCCCCATTTTTCATACTCTCTTTGCTTTTAGTATACCAGGGTTCACACAGTAACCCCGTAATACATGGTGATCAAGTTCAGATTCACTGGTTCACAGACTGTTTCTTCTGTGACAATAATGATATTTCCTTTCAATGCCAATTTCCACAGGTTTATCGCTCTGCTTTTGGGTGCTTCCATCTGCAGACAACTTACTAAGCTCTGGAGAGAGACAGAGAGAGAGAAAACTTTAAAAGAAACTTAAAAGCAATTTTCAAAAACCACAGTTTGCCATTAAAATACCTTTTTTTTTACTTCCAGTCCCTTTCCCTCTTAGAGCTGTCCCGTGAATTCCAGTTTTAGAGCCCATATTTTAAGTGAAGATAATTTTGTTCTGAAACATGTCATATTGTGTCCCTTTTCCTCTAAATCTTTGGACTCTTTAAATAGTTTATGCTCATTTTTTGTTTTGAAAGAAGAAAATCCTACAAGGTAAATGTTTTTTACAATAAGATATGTAAAACATGGTAAAATTATAATTCACATGATTTCTCTATAACAGTTTTAAATTTAAAAAAATTAATACATTCAACGAAGTCAGCTGATGTAAATTCTTAATAGTAGAACATGTGAATTTAGTAGAAAAGAATATCTTTAAAAATTTATGCTTTCCTCTTTGGGGAGTGATGCTAAAAATTTTTGTTGTATAGTGGCACTATTTTAATCTCATTTAATCCACATTTACTTTGATAGTTCCCTGTATTTACTGTCCTATTAATATTAGGTATCTAGCCAAAATGTGACTGGTATTTATTCTAGTATTTTCTTGTATTTATTAACTGAAAACATTCCTTTCAGTCTCGTAGTGTGGATAAGCAACATGCTGTCATCAACTATGATGCGTCTACAGATGAGCATTTAGTGAAGGATTTGGGCAGCCTCAATGGGGTAAGTCAACGGTTTATTTTTTGTCTTGTTTGAACATTTGTTTAATATTGTAAGAAGAAAAATTAGATTACATTTCCTAGCTACATTTTCTTTTTCTTTACTTTGTATGTTATTTTTAAATGCTTATCAGGTACATAGCACTTTGGGGACCATCCAATGGAATATGAAACTAGCCCATATTCCAAAGAAACTGTATAAGCAGATGAATCCAGAAGGTGGTTGTCATTGTCTGTGATGGCTAAAGAAGACTTCTTTAAGGAGTTGGAACCTAAGCTTGACTTCACTATATGACTGTAATTTATGAGGGAAAACGGTAAAAAGTCATGGTAGTGAGAATGCAAAAAAGTACTCTCAGGGACAGAGAAGTAATGGTTAAGTTTAGAAAATAAAGATGGAGCCGGGGCCGGGTGCGGTGGCTCACGCCTGTAATCCCAGCCCTTTGGGAGGCCAAGGCGGGCGGATCACGAGGTCAGGAGATCGAGACCATTCTGGCTAACACGGTGAAACCCCGTCTCTACTAAAAATACAAAAAATTAGCCGGGCGTGGTAGTGGGCGCCTGTAGTCCCAGCTACTCAGGAGGCTGAGGCAGGAGAATGGCGTGAACCCGGGAGGCGGAGTTTGTATGAGCCGAGATCGCGCCACTGCACTCCAGCCTGGGCGACAGAGCGAGACTCTGTCTCAAAAAAAAAAAAAAAAAAAAAAGATGGAGCCAGGGCTGGACGCGGTGGCTCACACCTGTAATCCCAGCACTTTGGGAGGCTGAGGCAGATGGTTTACCTGAGGTCAGGAGTTCGAGATCAGCCTGGCCAACATGGTGAAACCCCGTCTCTACTAAAAATACAAAAATTAGCTGGGCGTGGTGGCACGTGCCTGTAGTTCCAGCTACTCAGGAGGCTGAGGCAGGAGAATCACTTGAACCTGGGAGGCAGAGGTTGCAGTGAGCTGAGATGGCACCACTGACCTCCAGCCTGGGCGACAGAACAAGACTGCGTCTCAAAAAAAAAAGAAAAGAAAGATGGAAAGGTGCCAGAGGGTAGACAACTTTCTCTGCTAGGGTAAAAAAGGTGAAACAACACAACCATTTGCCTTCACAAATATAGTACATTATCTAAACGCCATTGTTCATTATTCTTGGAATTCATACTTTAAATATATTTTTGTGTTACTGAAGTGAATTTTTTCTTGTTTCTTCATTTGGTCTGTCTACATTTGGCATATTATAAGTAGCCACAAACTAAAAAGAGTGCTGAAGAAAAACCATCATTTTCTTATGGTTCTGCTAATACAAGCAAATACTGTGTTGTTCCTATCTGTGCTGTTGAAATTCTTAAAATGAATTTAACAGAAATAAGTGCATCCCAACTGCTTCAGACTATTCATGCTTTTCAAATGTACATCAAACATTATGTACAAGAACATGCAGAAATTTGGCAAAGATGGTAATACATTTTTTTTATCAATTCTGAATTGGCCTGCTACTGAAGGACTTTTATATTTATTCTTTGAGATAAATACAAATTTTTTATAGGCATGTTTTCCTGTTGGTTTTATTCAAGCCTTTTTTTTTTTCTCTGTTGGTTTTATTCAAGCCTTTTTTTTTTCTCAAAGCACATAGAATTGAGTGTATGTTCTTCATGTTTGCCCTGAAAACTCTCACATTTAGCATTATCCGCCTTTCCAGATTGATGCTCCATCATTACATTTTCCCTTGCTCTTCTTCCGAAACAGTAGTCTTCCTGCTGTGCTATGTCTTTCTTCAAATAATTTGTTAGATTTTCTTCAGTCTACTATTTCTCCCATCTGCCTTGCCATTTATAAAAGTTTTACACATTTTTTAAAATAAAGCTCAAATTCTACTTCTTTTTGAAGAGATGAAACAGACGCCCATTTACTTAGGAATTTTAACCTGCTGATGTTGACATGTTGAAAGGATTAAAATTAACAGAGATAGGCAAAGTAGGTAGAAACTGTTGTAACATTAGGCATAAATGTTAGCAATTTTGATTCTCAACTCCTCTTTGCTAGAATTTCTCTCCTCCTTCTCCACACCCATAAGCCTTTGTGTCCTTGATCAGACTAGTATTAAATCTACTTTTATACCTCTGTAGCTATGCTGAATTATGAGCTCCTGAATAAGTTCATGTACCTTCTGCTTCTGTGACCACAGTGCCTAGCAGAGGGCTCTGCACGGTGCATGAACCCAGTAAATCTTTCTTGAGTGGGATTGAATTAATTTTCTACTTGAAGAATTTATAGTGAAAAATTTTAACTTCTATATGTGGAATTTTTAACAATGTTATATTAAGTCTAGAAAGTTTCATCTTGACAACAGATGAACAGTGGTAGTCTGTATGTCTTTACATTGTTATTTTGGAAAACAATAAGCGGGAATTACATCAGGGTTTTAGTCTTTAAAAGCCTGTGATCAAATACGGAAATTACTTGGCGTTGGTTCCAAAAATAATCAGGTGAAACATGGCATTTTTCTAGGTTGGCCTTTCTTATAATTTGATTATACTCAATAATATTGTGAAAGATACTAACTCATTGAGAGCAACATCTGCATTTTGAGCTTGAAATCAGGACCAGGATTTGAAACTCAGATCTGTTATTTATCAGCAGTGTAACCTGGGACAAATCACTTAATCTCTCTGAAATTCAGTTTCCTCATATATACTACCTTCCGAAGTGTGTAAACATGTAATGAGTTGAAGTTTATGAAAGCAAAGATGCAGTGCAGAATCTTGCTTCAGCTATTAAATGATGAAATAATTCCCGCTCTGTAGTATTGTTATGAGGATTAAATGTAACAGTACATTTGAGTGTGCGCTTAGTATAGAACTTTAAAGCATTACATAAATGATAAATATACTGTTACCCAAATGACAGGCTAAGAAACATGCCACAAAGGTCTTTGGCAGCCAAAAAATGTCAAAAGTCTATGAACTACCAACTATCATGCATTTTAGTCATAAGAGAACTTGTAGACTATTATTCACAACCTATTTACTCTTATTATCCATATTATTCTAGAACTTTAAGTTAATCAGGTTAAAAGTAGTAATTTTGGAGGCAGGGGGACACAGTGTAGTGGTTATGAACCCAGCTTTGATGTCACCTTGGACAAATTACCTAAGTTCTCTATTCAATTTTTTAAAAAATAGAAATAATAAAATGGTACTCACAGGTTGTGTGAGTGTGTTGTATGTGTTGTGAAGATATAAATAAGCTAATAATTTTAAACAACAGTACATAGTAAGCATTCAGTAAATATAAGTTATTTTTATTATGGTAAGAAAAGCAGCAAAGACAAGTTTAGCAACCTGTAGACTGTATACTTTTCAAAGAATTCACTGTTACTGTTTAGAAAAATCACTTACCAACTAAATTCAACTTAAAAATGATCATTTCCACTCCTGTCCCCTTTCACCCTAGCCCAGAATACACTCCCAAGGGACCTAGATCTACAATTTACAGAATTGCCACCAGAAATGAGGTTGTTCTGCCTGAGAAAGCTACAATCGGTTCCGTTGCTGATATTTTAACGGGCCATTTTCCTGCAAACCCATTGAAGGTTCTTTTTCTTTGGGAACCCCTGTTTGCCTTCAGTTCCTCCTGCCTCCTGCACTGGGGCCCTTGCCCCTCTGGTAGCCACCATGGCGTCTGCCCTACCCCTCCTGTGCCATTGCAAACCTGCCATTTGTTACTGGACTGCCCCCATCGGCAGTCTGCGTTCCAGACACATTGTGTCCCCTTTGCACACTAGAGTTCCTGCCAGCATCACACCTGTGTGGTACAGCGTAGAGAATGGTCATCACTAAAGGTTGAAAGGAAAGCTTAGGGAAGGAGAGGAGGCTTTCGTAGCTGGCAGAGAGATTGAGGTGGTTGTGCTCTGTTCACTTTCCCAGATCATCAATGTAATGTATGCTGGCTATATGATTTTATACTATCAATTGTGTCATTTAGTTGTATGTAAATTAAATAGGTATTTATTTAAGTTTGGTTTACTTCTGTGGGGTTAGTGGTTTGAATGGAGGAATTTTGGGAGCTGGTTTAGCTTGGGCACCTAATCTTTCTTCATGTGGAACGCTCATAGGATTTGTAATTCAGAGACCTGAGTTCGAATCCCAACATTGCCACTTCTGGACTCCAACATCTTGATGGCTACTTCATTCACTTTGCCTCATTTTCCTCACCACCAGGTCTCTACCTGGTGTGTTGAAATGGCACTGACAAAGAAACAAAACTCATTTTTTTTTCCGTATCTAAGTTATTAAAATTTGATCTAGTTAAATGATTTTTCCTCTTGCTCTTTGAAATTTTCTCTTTTCCACTGGTAATTTTAGACCTTCAGGAGACTGTTTCCTCACAGATGTTTTCACTTGCATTTTTGTGAACTGAAATTTTGTGTCTGGCTCATATTTCCTAAGCCTTTTTAGACTTTAGGGAATAGTTCTGTCATAAATGGCAGCATGTAAAATTGTATGTTTCTCGATCTCTGAAAGTGCCTAGTACACATGTTCAACACACAACAGGTGCTTAATATTTAAGAGAGTTATGCAATCTTAAACTTAAATGGATCTTCTAGGTCATCACAGGCCTTTTGAGTAAATGTGGTGTTTTAGGTTATTAGAGACAAGTTTCAAATAAAATTGGCTCAGAACTTCAGAACTGTAGCACTCCTCTTCAATACTGTATCTAGTTGTTTATCTTTTGCCTACCAGACATTAGTAAATTAACATTTTCTTTCGTTCTTTGGCATCATTTTCCTCAGTTCTCCTGTTTTGTAATTACAGTCATGCATCCCATAATGGCAGACCACATACACGGCAGTGGTACCATAAGATTATAATGGAGCTGAAAAATTCCTATCTGTGTTACAATTGCATACAATATTCAGTATAGTAACATGCTGTATAGATTTGTAGCCCAGGAGCAATAGGATATACAGCCTGGGTGTGTAGTAGGCTATACTATCTAGGTGTGTGTAAGTACTGTAAACTCTATAATGTTCATACAGTGAAGTAAATCGCTTAGTGATGTGTTTCTCAGAATGTTGCCCCATTGTTAAGCAATGCATGACTGTATCCTCCGAATACTTTAGTAAACTCAAGACATAAGTTTTAAAACACTGAAATCTTCATTTTGGAAGTGAACCTGAAGTTAGAGTTTATAAGTCTCTGAAGCCTTTGAATTTTCTTTGTATTACAATTTCAACCTTTCTTTAAAACATGTTGGAAGCTTCTGATTTAGGATTACTCATAAATCATTCCAAGATATAATCTAGAGTCTTAATGATATTCCCCTGTCTCTATATATATGCTTGAAACTAAGATTGTAACTTTTTCTAATTTCTTTTGTAGACTTAAAACTTATTTTATGGCATATTACAAAGAGCTATTTATGCATAGAAATATGAGAGTTTAATAACCTAATCCCTTTACGTATTTTACTGTAACTTCCTCATCATGGAAGGGCAGTCTTCTCAAATAAGCTATCATGGCCATCTCAAATCTAATAAAATAGAAGATGATAAAAACAAAAAAACCAAACACTGGATGTTCTCACTCATAGGTGGGAATTGAACAATGAGAACACATGGACACAGGAAGGGGAACATCACACTCTGGGGACTGTTGTGGGGTGGGGGAAGGGGGGAGGGATAGCATTAGGAGATACGCATAATGCTAAATGACGAGTTAATGGGTGCAGCACACCAGCATGGCACATGTATACATATGTAACTAACCTGCACATTGTGCACATGTACCCTAAAACTTAAAGTATAATAATAATAAAATAAAAGGAAAGAATAAAGTAATTTTTTAAATTTCAGTTTATCAAAGAAAAACTTGTTGGGTGTTTATTTGATGTCTGCATAGGCAGTTAACCATAACCTTTGTTCTGTGTTCTATAAATTTAGCAAATTCTAGGCCCTTAACTCTCAGTATGCCAGTAAAAATAGTCATCACCATTTACCATCTGTATCCAGTATCGGGGGAACCCATCCCCGATAATTCAACATTATTTCATGTAGGTTCTTTTCTATTTCTCTAAGTGTCAGCCGGTCTGAGAAATAAAGGGAAAGAGTACAAAAGAGAGAAATTTTAAAGCTGGGTATCCGGAGGAGACATCACATGTCGGCAGGTTCCGTGATGCCCCCCAAGCCGCAAAACCAGCAAGTTTTTATTAGTGATTTTCAGAAGGGGAGGGAGTATATGAATAGGGTGTGGGTCACAGAGGTCACATGCTTCACAAGGTAATAAAATATCACACGGCAAATGGAGGCAGGGCGAGATCACAGGACCCGGGTGAAATTAAAAATGCTAATGAAGTATCATGTCCCACTGGGCACGCATTGTCATTGATAACATCTTTTCAGGAGACAGGGTTTGAGAGCAGACAACCAGTCTGACCAAAATTTATTAGGTGGGAATTTCCTCGTTCTAATAAGCCTGGGAGTGCTACGGGCAACTGGGGCTTATTTCATCCCTTATCTGCAACCGTAAAAGACAGACATTCCCAGAGTGGCCATTTTAGAGACCTCCCGCTAGGAACGCATTCTCTTTCTCAGGGCTGTTCCTTGTTGAGAAAAAGAATTCAGTGATATTTCTCCTATTTGCTTTTGAAAGAAGAGAAATATGGCTCTGTTCCGCCCAGCTCTCAGGCAGCCAGACCTAATGGTTATCTCCCTTGTTCCCTGAACATCGCTGTTATCCTGTTCTTTTTTCAAGGTGCCCAGATTTCATATTGTTTAAACAATTTGTGCAGTTAACACAATCATCACAGGGTCCTGAGGCGACATACATCCTCAGCTTACGAAGATGGCGGGATTAAGAGATTAAAGACAGGCATAGGAAATCACAAGAGTATTGATTGGGGAAGTGATAAATGTCCATGAAATCTTCACAATTTATGTTCAGAGACTGCAGTAAAGACAGGCATAAGAAATTTTAAAAGTATTAATTTGGGGAACTAATAAATGTCCATGAAATCTTCACAATTATGTTCTTCTGCCATGGCTTCAGCTGGTCCCTCTGTTCAGGGTCGCTGACTTCCGGCAACAATCCAGTGGACCCTTTTTAAAAAAAATATTGTACAAATAATTTACAAAAGTAAAAATAAAAGGGTAATTAAAACAACTTGAAATTTTAATAAAAAATTAGACATGACAAACTCAAATTTTTATTCCATGTTTTCCTGGTGTTTAAATGTATATACTACCCAAAATGGGCAGTGTTGTTTGAATGTAACTAACTGCTCATCAGTTGACATGTATTCACCTGGAACATATATCCATCTTATAAATGTTGATTCCAGATCTCAAGTACTGTATGTCTTTAGTTAATTCTAGTGTATTATTTCTGGTTCTTCTTGTTCTTGCATGGTCAAAACACAGTGTTGTAAAAATTTTGGCTGGGCGCAGTAGCTCACCCCTGTAATCTCAGCACTTTGGGAAGCTGAGGCAGGTGAATCACCTGAGGTCAGGAGTTCAAGACCAGCTTGGCCAACCTGGTGAAACCCCATCTCTACTAAAAATACAAAAATAAGCCAGGCATGGTGGCAGGCGCCTGTAATCCCAGCTACTTGGGAGGCTGAGGCAGGAGAATCGCTTGAACCTGGGAGGCAGAAGTTGTAGTGAGCTGAGATCGCGCCATTGCACTCCAGCCTGGGCAACAAGAGCAAGACTCCATCTCAAAAAAAAAAAAAAAAAAAAAAAAGACTTTACAGCTTATAATTTTGTTAATAGGATAGCCATCTTTTTTCCTCCATAAAGTGCAAAACACTTGTTATTTTTAGATTTATAAACAATAATTAGAAGCTCAATCCAATAATTTTATGTCTACATCATCTCTTCCAGTCACCTTTGTGTAGATACTTGTGTTGAGTATATGTCCACTTACATACTATATCAAATAAGTATTGGAACACAGATGGAAAAAAAGAAGGCTGTCAATATTTCTTTTAAAATATGACACTTCTTTTAAAATGAGGCTGGCCATGGTGGCTTATGCCTGTAATCCCAGCACTTTGGGAGACCAGTGCAAGAGGACTGCTTGAGCCCAGGAATTCAAGACCAACCTGGATGGCATAGTGAGACCCCATCTACAAAAAATTTAAAAATTAGCAGGGTGTGGTAGCACAAGCCTGTAGTCCCAGCTACCGAGGAGGCTGAGGTGGGAGAATCACCTGAGCCTGAGAGGTCGAGGCTTCAGAATGAGATGTGGTCCATGCCACTGCACTCCATCTTGGGTGACAGAGCGAGACCCTGTCTCAGAAAGAACCCCAAAAACGAAACCCCCACAAAACCCAAAATCATTCAGATTCTTTTTGAAAAATACTACGTGATTCTTACTGAATGACTAACTGGATGAAAATTTCTTTTTTTCCGTGGACACATTCTTTCTCATTGATTCTTGCATTGGAGAAAATGTGTCTGTGACTGTCTTCATCTGAAGACAGAGTCTGATAATTTTGCATATGCTGTCAGCTTTATCACCATTATCATAGTCTAGAATCCCGCTGTCGCTTGTATTTATCTTATAATTATGAAATATCTTCCTGTCTGTTTTCTTCTCTTTGCCTTTATGAATGTTAAATCAGAAATTCTGAATTTTCAACTGTGCTCTTTAATAGGTGAAAAAAGAAACCCCAAAATGTATAAAGATTATATCTCCAGATGTCTTTTATATCTTCTTGGAAAGATGAGGAATATTTTGGCCACTGCAGTAAGATAACTAAAGAATGATGAAATAGTGATTTATTTCACTATTGCATCATGCTTCTAGGTCTGTGCTTTTCACTACAGTAGCCACTAACCATGTGTGCCTGTTGAGCCCTTGAAATGTGGAGTAGTCTAAATTTTAAAGACATAGTACCAAAAAAAGAAAAAAAAAGAATGTGAAATATCTTGTTAGTTTTTATATTGGTACTTTACTGAAATGGTACTATTTTGGATATATTAGGTGAAACGTATAATATATTATTAAAACTAATCTCACCTCTATCTTGTTTCCTTTTTTATATGCCCACTAGAAAATATAATTTGGCCAGGCACGGTGGCTCACACCTATAATCCCAGCATTTTGGGAGGCCAAAGTGGGCATATCATTTGAGCCCAGGAGTTTGAGATCAGCCTGGGCAACATAGGGAGACCTTGTCTCTACAAAAAATACACAAAAATTAGCTGGGCATGGTGGCATGCACCTGTAGTCCAGCTACTCAGGAGGCTGAGGTAGGAAAATCACCTGAGCCCAGGAAATCAAGGCTGCAGTGCACCATGATTGCACCACCGCGACCCTGAAAGAGAGAGAGAGAGAAAAGAAAGAAAATATAATAGTAAATGTGGCTTACGATTTTTTTTGTTGGTTATTGCTTCTGTTATTCTTTTGTCTTATTATTTGGATCACTTTTAGCGTTGTTTGGAATAATTGATGAGTAAATATTAAATAGTTGCTAGGATGATAAAATAGCAGAATTTCAACATATCAGAAAAATAAGATCACTGAAACCTTATAATGTATCTCAGATTCCTAAAGGGATCCAAAGGACCCATATGAGAATTCCAAACTAAATTGAGTTTTATTCTATTTTCTTAAAGTAAATTTTCTTCTTCTTCTTTATAATAATTCCAAAAATAAAAGTAATGAGATGTCAATGCTTACACATAGACAGAATTTCTCAAAAAGCTAAAACTGGGTTGAGCAAACCCTGATGGCATATTAACAGTTAAATATTTTACCCTTTGTGGTTTGCCAGCTTTAGATTAGGAGCTTTTCTTGGCACCATTTTTAGGAACTATTCTAAGTGCCTAAATTCATCTTGGCAGCACTGGGTTCTTTGTGTGTTACCAGTAAGAGAGATAAAAGGCTTAGTATAAGATCATTTATGAGCCTACAGGTTGTGTGGCACATCTTATGATACTCAGGCTGTATTAGCCACCATATGATATGTGCTTTTAACTCTCAGATTTGAGAATTTGCTTATCTGAAATGTAAGAATTAATACCTCATATGTAACCTAACATCTTTTTTTATTTCCTTGTAGACTTTTGTGAATGATGTAAGGATTCCGGAACAGACTTATATCACCTTGAAACTTGAAGATAAGCTGAGATTTGGATATGATATCCTTAAATGGTTTTATGTACTTATTAAATTTATTCAAATATGTTTACTCTGGTGTAAATTAACATTTTTAAAACAATTCACAATATAGATATCCCAGAATTTCTATTTATTGGGTGCATTCCTATACTAAAATACATATATATTTTTAGTTATTATGCCTGTTCCTAAAAATAATCATGGAAAAGTTGGTGGACTCAGCTTTTTTTTTTCCTCTCTATTTGTATAGTTTCAGCATCAGTCTCACTGAAGTGCTATTGCATATATAATTTGAGCATCAAAGAATGTAACTGGGGAGAGGACAGGGGAATGTTTAATTTTAGTCCAGCCTAGGGATTGCTTTCAGGTGGAACATGATGCATGAATCAGCCTCCTGGGATGAATGTAAGAATTTAAACCTACTTTTCCTTCCATCCCTCCAGTTAACTGTTTTATGCATCACAGCTATACTGCCTATTAAATTCAAACTTTTCAATATCCTGTGTCTTCTAAGACCTACGCTCTCTGATTAATCCACATTATGCATTTAGTGTGTATTTAAAATTCTTATGTTTAAAATTAGGAATCTAATAATTGAACAAGGACATGACTGTATTAAACTGCATGGGGCAGCATGAAGAATCTCTAGTGAAGGGAAGGAGCATGATTGCAGAAGAAGAAAGACATTTCCATTCATAGTAGGCAAGAAGCTTTGTAAAAAGGATTTATGTACGTTTAATTAAAATACACCTATTCCACATTATGCTGAAGGTTTTTTTTTTTGAGTTTTAGTTTTTTGGAATTACTACCTTTATCGGGACTTTGGTAATAAAGAATGTATTAAGCATAGCAATTTGGGTGGACTTTTGTCACTGTAGCAGAAAAAGCATAGTCTCAGCAAAAAAGAGTAGATGCTCAAAGTAGATGTATTAACACTATAAAAGTGTTCCTTGACATTTACGAGAAATAGTCCAGGTGCTGTGGCTCACACCTGTAATCCCAGCACATCGGGAGGCCGAGGCGGGCGGATCACGAGGTCAGGAGTTCGAGACCAGCCTGACCAACATGGTGAAACCCCGTCTCTACTAAAAATACAAAAAAATTTTAAAATAAGCAGTCATGGTGGCACGCACCTGTAATCCCAGCTACTCCAGAGGCTGAGGCAGGAGAATCGCTTGAACCCAGGAGGCGGAGGTTGCAGTGAGCCAAGATCACACTACTGCACTCTAGCCTGGGCAACAGAGAGAGACTCCATCACCAAAAAAAAAAAAAAAAATGCGAAAAATAATATTACAATTTTTTAAATTTTAAATCTAAAAGTTTTGTAGGATACTTTATAATGTTCACACTTGTAGAGCCAGAGGAATAAACAAAAAGCCAAACCATTAAATAGTAATGCTTGTATATATTTTAAGTCTTTAAAAAAAAATGCTTCACGCAAAATAATTAAGAATTGGCATTAAAGCCTTAATGAATGGGTGTCATTTTCTACCAGCCTAAGTTTCATCAAGAACAAATACAAGTATATTTTGAATTTAGATACCTCCTTTAATCCATTTGGCATCAACTGTTTCAAATCATGAGAAAATACTAGAAAATTCAAGTTTTAGTAAAACTCTGTCAACTTTGAATTTTATATCAAGAAGAAACTATTGAGCAAAAAACCTCATGCTTTTACACATAGTATACTATTTTCTTAACAGCAAACAGACATTTTGCTCTTATGTACCAGCTCATAATATGTCTGTCTAAAATTGTTGGTACAGATGTTTTGTCCCAAATACTTAGTGTTGAGCCATAACTACTGTCTGGATGCCCAGAGGAGGCTCATATAATTTTATTATTTTAAAATAGCATCTGTTAACCAGGCACGGTGGCTCACGCCTGTAATCCCAGCACGTGGGGAGGCTGAGGCAGGCGGATCATGAGGTCAGGAGGTCGAGACCATCCTGGCTAACACAATGAAACCCCATCTCTACTAAAAATACAAAAAATTAGCCGGGCATGGTGGCGGGCGCCTGTAGTCCCAGCAACTCAGGAGGCTGAGGTAGGAGAATGGTGTGAACCCGGGAGGCGGAGCTTGCAGTGAGCCGAGATCGTGCCACTGTACTCCAGCCTGGGCAACAGAGTGAGACTCCGTCTCAAAAAAAAAAGGTATCTGTTATGGTGGCAGAAATTGTATTATATACGTAATTTTAAAAGCAGATTTTATGTATTTACTTGTTTCTGTATTTAGCTATACTAGATTGAAGACATTTTTGTACTTTATTCTAATTAAAATTAATCTTAATAGGCAGTCTATAAACTGCTATACTTTGTAGAGGAAAACTATTTTAATTAAAATGCTATAGCAGGCCGGGCGCAGTGGCTCACACCTGTAATCCCAGCACTTTGGGAGGCCAAAGTGGGCAGATCAGTTGAGGTCAGGAGTTCAAGACCAGCCAGACCAACATGGCGAAATCCCGTCTCTACCAAAAAATACAAAAACTAGCCAGGCATGGTGGCAGGTGCCTGTAATCCCAGCTACTCAGGAGGCTGAGGTAGGGAGAATTGGTTGAACCTGGGAGGCGGAGGTTGCAGTGAGCCGAGATCGTGCCACTGCACTGCAGCCTGGGTGACAGAGGAAGACTCCGTCTAAAATAAATAAATAAATGAAATAAAATGCTACATCAATAGAAGGAGCAATTTAACATGGATTGAGACTAGAATTAGGCAACATAAGTCTTTTTTGTAACTGGAGAAATAAGTGATTTGGAAAAGCACATACTCAGTGAAATATACAAGCTTTTAAAATGACTGTAAACTCATAAGGAGTACTAAAATGCTGCAGTAATCAAGAAAAACTTCAAAAAGTGGTAATAAATCTTCAGGTAGCCAAAAATGAGGCTGATAAGGAAACCTAAGTTTATTCATTTCCTAATTATTTATTAAATGTCTCCTATGTGCCAGGCATAGTCCCAGTGGTTTGGGAAATATAATTGTGAATAAAATGGATCATAATCACTGTCCTCCTGTAGCCTACACTTTAATGGGGTTGAAGGGACTGACAGCACACACTAGAAGTGAGGGTATTAGAGGATGGTAAGTTCTATGGAAAAAAGTGAAAGTGGGAGGCAGAGAGCTAGTGTTGGTAAGTGGGAAGTTAGAGTTTTAAAAATAATATTCACGAAGACCTCAATGAGAAGCCAGCACTGGGGCAAAGATGTGAAGAAAGTAAAGAAGTTAGCCATATGGATATATGGAGATATTGTCCTGCAGACAGATGAGGGTATAGTACAAAGGACTTGAAGCAGAGACATGTTTGACATATTGGAGGAATAGCATTTAAAAGCCAGTGTGGTTGGAGCCAGCAAAGAACATGAGTATATTAGGGGTCAGAATATATCAGTTCTTGTAGGACATTATAAGGATTTTGACTTTTATTGTGAGTGAAATGGGTAGTCTTTGGAGGTGCTTTTTTTGTTTTGTTTTGTTTTGTTTTTTTTAAATCAGAGGAGTGATAAATGACATACATCTAAAAAGATCATCTGGCTACTCTTGTTCAAAGAAAACTAAGGGTGGAGCGGGCAGGGGTATGAAAAGAGAGACCAGTTAGGAGGCTATTGCAGTAGTTCAGGTGAGCAATAAAAGAGGTTTGGACCAGGGTGATATATCTGGAAGTAGAAATGAAAGGATTCTGTGTATATTTTGAAGATGTAGCCAATAAAATTTTCTGATTCGACTGGATGTAGAGTAAGAGAAAGAGTCAAGGATGAACCAGAATTTAGGCCTGAGCAATATGAAAAAGGAAGGCATCCTTTTAATAACTGATAGAGAATTCTGTAGGTAGAGCAAGTTTTGTGGAGAAAATGGGAAGAATCATCTCAAAATACTAGCCTTAGGCTTAACCAAGTTTTCACATTTTTCTGTTTTCTATTTGATTTCTGTTACCTTTATTCTAAACTTTTTTCTAGGTAGGAGCTGAGGTCATTCAGTTGAGACCTTTCTTTTCTAATACTGGTGTTTAGAGCTATAAATTTTCCCCCAATTACTACCTTAATGTTTCTAATTTCCTTTTTTATTTTCTTCTTTGAGTCATAGATTATAAGTTTGTTTAGTTTCCAAATATTTGGGGAGTTTTCCAGATATATTTCTGTTACTGATTTCTAATTCCATTTTGCTCAGAGAACATACTTTGTATGTCTCAAATCCTTTTGAATTTATTGAGACTTGTTCTGTGGCCCAGAATATGTTCTATCTTGGTAAATGTTCCATATGTACCTAAAAAGGATATGCATTCTGCTATTTGGGGGTTGGAATGTTCTATAAATGTTAGTTAGGCCAGGTTGGCTTGGTGGGTGTTCAGGTCTGCTGTATTTTACTGATTTATTGTCTTCTTACTCTTTCAATTATTAAGAAAGGGGTATTGAAATCTCAGGCTATAATTACGGGTTCGCCCCCTCCTCCTTGCACAGAACTTTTTGCTTTGTCATTTGCAGCTCTTTTATTAGTTGCATAGACAACCTGGATTATTATGCTATCTTGATGAATTATCCCCCTCTATCATTATGCAATGACCTGCTTTATCCATAATAAGATTCTTTGCTCTGAAATCTAGTTTGTCTTAATATTATAGTTGTTCCAACTTTCTTTTGTCTGTTTATACTTTTAATTTTTACCCTGTTTGTCTTTACATGTAAAGTAGGCAGCATATAGTTGTTCTTACTTTTTTATCTGATATGATAATTTTTGCTTTTATTTGGTGATGTAGGCCATTCACATTTAATGTGATAATTGATGTGGTTAGGTTTAAATCTATCATCTTGAAATTTGTGTCGTGTTTGACCCATTAGTTTTATGTTTTCTTTTTCCCCGTTTCTGATTTCATTTGAGTTATTTGAATAGTTTTTATTATTTCATTTTATCTCCTTTGTTGGCTTATTTGCAGTAATTTTTTGTTGTTGTTTTAGTGGTACCTTTAGGACTTATAATTTGTCTTTAATTTTGAGTTTTATCTTCAAGTAACATTATACCACTTTACATGTTGTACAAGAACATTACAACAGTATACTTTCTTTTATCTTGACCTTTGTGCTATGATGTCATATATTTTATTTTTATGTGTGTCACAAACCCCATACTACATTGTTATTAGTAAAAAGTCAATTGTCATTTAAAGAGGTTTAAATAATTTTTAAAATCTTAAAATACATATTTTAAAATACATATTTTTATATCCGTTGTATTTATTTCTAAAACCCATGAACCTTCCATTTCTGGTATTCTTCATCCCTTTGTACAGATCCATATTTTCACATAATGTCAGTTTGTTTCTACCTGATGGACTTCCTTCAACATTTCTTGTACTATGGCTTTGCTGGTGATGAATTCTGTCAGCTTTTATATGTGTAGAAAAGTATTTCATCTTAGTTATTGAAAGATAATATTGGCCGGGCACGGTGGCCCACGCCTATAATCCCAGCACTTTGGGAGGCTGAGGCAAGCAGATCATGAGGTTGGGAGTTTGAGATCAGCCTGGCAAACATGGGGAAGCCCTGTCTCTACTAAAAATACAAAAATTAGCTGGGCGTGGTGGCACACACCTGTAATCCCAGCTACTCGGGATGCTGAGGCAGGAGAATCTCTTGAACTCAGAAGGCAGAGGTTGCAGTGAGCCAAGATTGTACCACTGCACTCCAGCCTGGGCAAAAGAGTGAGACTCCATCTCAAAAAAGAAAAAAAAAAAAAGTTACTATTGCTGGGTATAGAATTCGAAATTGGCTTTTTCTTATTTTTAGCACTTTAAAGATGTTGCTCCACTGTATTCTCACATTATTTTCCTTTGTCCCTGGCTTTGAACTGTTTGATTATGATGTGTCTTGGTGTAGCTTTCTTCTTCTTTCTTTTTTCTTCCTTCTTTCTTCTTCTTTCTTTTTTCTTCCTTCTTCTTCTTTCTTTTTGTTTGTTGTTTTTTTGTTACTCCCTTGGGGTTTGTTGACCTTCTAAAATCCTGTGGCTTTATAGTTTCAATCCAATTTGGAAAAAATCTCCACCATTATTTATTTTAAAATTTGTTCATCTCTTCTGGGTTAATTTCCATTGATTAATTTTTACATTCATAGTAATTTTTTATTAGATGGCGGGCATTGTGAATTTTACTTTGCTGAGTGTTATGTGCATATTTTAGTATTTATAGAAGTATTTTTGAGCATTCTTCTGGAATACAAGTTATTTGGAAACAGTTTTATCACTTTGAGTCTTTCCTTTAAGATTTGTTAGGCTTCTAAGATTATTCTGGGCTAATTATTCCCAACTACTGAGGCAAGACCTCTCTGTATGTATATTCTACTGTGGGGGGGTCAGTAAACTCATGGACCAAATCTGGTCCTCAGGCTGTTTTGTTGGAACATCGCTATGCCCATCTATTAACATATTTCTGTGGCCACTTTTGCTCTACCACTGCAGAGTTGAGTAGCTGAAGCAGAGATCATGTGGCCTGAGAAACCTGAAAGATTTACTATCTGGCCCTTTACAGAAAAAGTTTGCTGACTTGTGCTCTGCCCAGTGACTCATGAATCATGCATGAGGTTTTACAGTCTAGCTGTTGAGAGTAGGTACTATTCCTGGCCCTATGTGTGGGCACTGGGTACTATTATCTCTGATATTTTCCGGAGACTGAAAATCTCTGGAATTCTCTTTCTGTGCAGGCTTCTCTTCAGTCCTCAGTCCTGTGAATTCCAGCAATGGTGATTTGCTTGGACTTTTGACTTCATTTCCATCACAACTCAGGGAGTCTGCCAGGCTCTGTCTGGATTATTCTTCCTCGCAGTGTGACCTAGAAACTTTCACAGGGCAGTGAGTTGGGGCAGTGGTTGGACTCTTGCTTTGTTGCCCTTCTCTCGGAGATCATTGTCTTTTGTTGCCTGATGCCAATTGTCTTGTAAAACATTGTATCATGTGTTTTACCCATCTTTTAGTTGTTTAATGTAGGAGAATAAATCCAATTCTTTTTACTCCATCTTATCCAGAAGACTGAGAAGTTGATTTGGGGCATGTTGAATGTAAAGTTGAATCCAGGGGTGAAGTAGAAGCTGAAGATATGAATATGGGGATTTTTATTATATAAATAATATTTAAAACCGTAAGACTGAATGAGATCATTAAGGGAATGAATATAGCTTGATAAGAGGTTCAAGGACTGACACCTGGTACATTCCAATATTAAGAGATGAGTGAGATTAGGAACCAGTAAAAGAGACTAAGGAGAAACCACTAATGTGCTAGGAGGAAAAGCAGAGTATAGTATGGTTTCCACATTTTGTGGGAAATTATTTACACATTACTTAAACATCTTGAATCACAAGATCCACCCCCTAATCATTTTAATCATATAAGTCATCATAAGTAAGAACCCAGTACCTTCTACTTTAAAATTGTGATTTATATATTTTCCCAAAGAAGTTGTATATTCCTGCGTAATGGCCCACAAAATGATTGGGTTAGTCATATTAGAAACCAGGTTAAAGAAAACTCCAACACATCATGTCATAGCATCTAAAACTATAATTAACCTGTACTTCCAGCACTGTATGTACCACTGTTTGGTGGGCTGTCCAGATAACGGCTGCTGAAATGATCAAGGGGAAGTTAAACGTAAGCAAAAATTAAGAACTTTCATTCACAGAAGTTAAGATTTTTCCTTATTTATGTGGTTGATATCCGTAACAAAACATGAACATATTAATATTTTTCAAATTTCAAAAATAGAGGACATTTCTCAAAGCTTAAAAGAACTAAATTTTAAAAATTAATGGAAATGAGCTTTTTTGGATGAAAAAATGAAGTGATAGAGAAGTTTAAATCAGTTGTTTGAAAACTATGTTTTTAAAGAACAGGATCTTCTACAAGTTGGAAAGATAGTCATCTCCTAAAATAAAATGATACATTTTTTTGAAGGTATAGGCAAAATTAAGCAAATAGATACAATTTTCCCCTTAGAAAGTTTCCTGCTGTTAACTTTCTTTTAAACCCTTATTGTCTCCTAGGACCTACCTTACTAATGCTCTGTGGACTCTAATTTATCATAATTGTATGTTTTGTTATCAATTATTGTTAAGTGAGAGAACATTTCCATATTTTTAATGAAAAGGAAACATTTTTGGGTAACCTTAAGAATTTCTAGGGATAGCCTTACATATTTTTTAAAATCGCATGTATGAAATATATTAATTTTAAAAAATATGTTTTTCTGATCTTTCCTTGTATAAAATAATTTTATTCAAGTATTCTTATTTATCTGACATGATTTTTGAAAGATATGTTTACAGTGATATCTGACACTTCATATTTTAGGTCATACTCCTTGGAATGACTAACGTTGTTTAAAGTTTTGCTGTTTTTTATTTTGTTATTAAAATAAAAGAGTGGGAGGAACCGTATCTAAGAACACGTTACTAGTATTCAGGGGAGTTTCCACAGTCCTACTTTTAGATAAACATTTCTTGAATAAATTGACTTAGGTCAGTACAGGGGGATGGCTTAGAATAGCAATCATAGTTTTATATAAAGAAGTGGAGAAATAACCTGTCAAATTATGTTTTTTAATAAATAAGAATTCAAACTTTTTATAACTTACTGATACCATGCGTTATTCTACCTCAGTTTGTCATTTTTCTTGATTAGCAAGTTAATAGCTACATAGGCCTGCACCACTAAGAAGATGGTAGCCTTGGAGGGAAAAGCTGGGGCTAGAGCAGTCTCCAGATTTCACAGTTACACCAGAGTTCCCAGATGAATTAATGACCCAAACAAGAGGCTTCTTGAGGTCTTCTTCGTTTCCACACACAGAAACATTTTTGGAAGGTAAAATGTTTGAACCTGAGAAGGATGGCTCCTCTCAAGCTTTCCATGACATGAAGAGTGTCTAGGTTTAAAGAGGATACCCCAGATGAGCCCTGGGAAGTTGCCTTCAGGCACTCCCAGGAGGTAAGCTTGAAGCACCCGAAAACCCTCACAACAGGCTGAAATCACTTGTGTTTTCCATGGAAAAAATGGTAATGACTGTCCATTTTTAATGCCTTTTTTCATAGAAAAAGTAGGAATGCTATGAATTTTCTCTAGCTGTTTATGAGTTTTTTGCGGATAAAACAAAGTTACTAGACGGTATTATTATTATATTTAAAGCAAAGTTTTTACCATAATATTGCTTCAGGGAACTCACATCTGTAACCACATCAGATAAAAAGCAATTTTCAGAAAAGAATGAAAAACTTCAATAATATCTGCAGTAGTCGTGCCAGTGTTTTTCTATATTATATATATGTGTTTATATAAAATTCATATTATATAAATATGTGAATGTATGTATACTTATCAAATTCTAGGTTTTTTCTTATAATAGCTTAATCACATTTTTTGTCTTTTTAAAGGAATTTCACTGGCTTTAGGGGACAAGTGATTTTTTGGATACATGGATGAATTGTGCAAGGGTGAAGTCTGGGATTTTAGTGCACCCACCACCTGAGTAGCATACACTGTACCTCAATAGGTAGTTTTTCATCCCTCACCCCGCCTTCTGGCTTCCCCACTTCTGATTATCCAATGTCCATTATGCCACTCTGTATGCCTTTGTGTACCCATAGCTTAGGTCCCACTTGGAAGTGAGGACATGTGGTATTTGGGTTTTTGATTTCTGAGTTACTTTACTTAGAATAATAGCCTTCAGTTCCATACAAGTTGCTGCAAAAGACACTATTTCATTCTTTTTTATGGCTGAGTAGTACTCCATGGTGTATATATACCACATTTTCTTAATCCACTTATCAGCTGATGGGCATTTAGATTGATTCCACATGTTTGCAATTTAGACATTATATTTTATTAAATATACTTAGTTATGAGATGTGTACTTCCATATGTACCAGCAAATATACACCAGTGTGTGAATGTGACAAAAAGGAAAATTTTAATATTTCAAAGGTATAGGAAAAAGCAATGTAGAGAATAGGAGAGCCCTGGCCTGGGATTCAGTTGACTAGACTCTTGTTTTGGTTTCTGTCCGTCCATTACCCAAGTTCTTTATTTATGAAACAGGAAGGATTAATGGAATTGAACAGAATATTTCCCAAAACTCTTTATATTTACAATTCTGAATTTTTATTATTTTAACAAGTAGAAACCTAGAATAAATACAAGTTTCCTACTTCCCTTATCCTTGGGAAGTCATCTTTTTCCCCCAAGTAGTCATGATAGTTAACAGCTTTCTGCCCTTGAAGTCATGAGTGCTCTGAACTGGTAAGGAATAGAACTTAGTACATGGTTATAAAAGTCCTTTCATTACAGAGTTAAGTAATGGTGGGAAATGTGGCCTCTACTCTTTAGTGAATAGATCTTTTTAATGTACAGAGGCATTGTTCTTTTTGGCTTAATAATGAAGGCATTCATTATATCTAGCACTTGGTTCTAATCTAATCTTGGTATAGAATCCATTGTTTGATAATGTAATATGACCTTGATTGCAGTTCATGGGGAACAATCACGGTTGTGGTTGCTGTAAGGACCCTAATTATAGCATTTCTTTTGCACTTGCAAAATGAACTTCATTTTTATCACTGCTTATGAAGTTTGAGTAATCAAATTCTTTTAGGAATTGCTGTTGGTTAATCATTGAAGAGATATTTCCTTACATTTTTGTGATTAGCTCTCAATATAATTTGATGCATGTACTTTTTCTTTGTAGTTATCTCATATTATTGTTAGTGAAAATTGAAAATGTCTCTGTGCTCTGATTAATTACCCAGTTGTTTGCTTCTTGAGGGCCACCATTACTTAAAATTAGAAAACTTGCTGGATCTTAAGATTTTTAGTATTTTAAAATGAAAATGTTTACATTGGTGACCATATTTTAATATTTAACTATTCAGGAGAAATATAATAATTCTGCTATAATTACCTGTTGAAATAGAACAATTTCTAAATTGCATTTGATGACGATTTTTAGCTCAATTACCAGAAATTTGAGGTTATATTCTTCCTTAGCCCCGTTTACATACAAATCTTTTCACTGTAGTACAAGGAGAAATGAGGGTCCCTGAAGAAGCTCTTAAGGTAACAGTTTTTACTTAACTTCTTTTGCAGATCTACTATTCACTACGGTTGATTTTACTTCTTGATGTTTCACTTCCATTTTTAAATGTTTTATAGCATGAGAAGTTTACCATTCAGCTTCAGTTGTCCCAAAAATCTTCAGAATCAGAATTATCCAAATCTGCAAGTGCCAAAAGCATAGATTCAAAGGTAGCAGACGCTGCTACTGAAGTGCAGCACAAAACTACTGAAGCACTGAAATCCGAGGAAAAAGCCATGGGTAAGCTGGCCTCTCTCGAAAGACCATCTTTATACTTGATCTTGAAGACACTGCATGCTTTGTTCTCAGAAAGTTGGCCATGTCCGTATAAAAATAATTTATAATAGTGATAATTTCAGAGTGTGTTTTAATGCTACCAGTGCTTTCATTAGGAAACATTATAAAACACATAATTATATATAGCAGTTGTATATAGGTGTACTTAATATGTTTAAATGTTTAAAGGAAGTAAATATAGTCATCCTTCAGTATCCATGGGGGACTGGTTTCAGGACTCCCATGAATACCAGAATTCACGATGCTCAAGTTCCTTATGTAAAATGGCATAGTATTTGCACATAACTTGTGCACATCCTCCTGTATACTTTAAATCATCTCTAGATCACTTATAATACCTAATACAATGCATACACCTCACTTCATTTGTTTAATAGTACTTGGCATAAGGCAAATTTAAGTCTTGCATTTTGGAATGTAGTGGAATTTTTTCCCCCAAAACATTTTTCATCTGCAGCTAATTGAACCCATGGATGCAGAACCTACAGATTCAGAGGGTTAACTGTGTAGTTTACCTTATAATATTCTTACTGTTTCATGTTTGTCTGCATTTTCTTCTGCAGCATAACAACGAAAACGAATTAAAAGGAAAATTTTTTAAATCAAATGTGGCTATATCACCATATAATAATTTACAATTGTAGGAACGTTATAAAATGCCTTACATAAATAATCCCATTCAAACAGAAACAAGTTTTTAAATGAATAGGCATTACTGCATTTGCTCAAACAAAAATATGTTCTGTTAAGAGCTAGTTTTTGTGCCCTTGGGCTGAAAAAAATTGGAAAATAGCTACTCGTGAAAATTTACTTTAGCTTTGTCTTTTACATTTAGCCTTAATGAGCCATTTCTGATCAGAGTGGTTTTGTTCTTTCCTAGTTGATTATTGGCTAGTTTCAACAAACTTGTTCTTCTGAGGTCACTTTCTGTCTAAATTCAAGTAAAATGCCATTTGTTACAAGCGGTTCAATTATATAGCAAACAACTCATAACACTTTAACAAAAAGCTATTGAGATATGTAGCACGTTGTGTTACTTAGATACCACCCAGTGGAAATCTTATTTATTTAGTCATGTCCAACATTGTATAAGATCTTCCACAAATACCAAGTTAATTCAGTATAGAGTACATTTTAGCCATCAAGACTGTACTTTGCTTTTTAATTTAATTAATCAAGCAGGCAGTTCTAGCATTCTGCGAAAGTGTATTCTTTTCTGTTTCATCTGCTTTAGACAGATTTTTCCCACCTCTTTCCAGATATTTCTGCT
The DNA here is from genome assembly GCF_028885625.2 of Pongo pygmaeus. Lineage (NCBI taxonomy): Eukaryota > Metazoa > Chordata > Mammalia > Primates > Hominidae > Pongo > Pongo pygmaeus. Next base: position 5,915,412 of record NC_072373.2, read on the forward strand.
CTGCCCCGTGGTACTCCATTATATGGGCAGCCGTCATGGTGGGGGGACGATGAGGTGGATGAAAAAAGAGCTCTCAAGTCAAACGGCAAACCTGAAGAAAAAAATCATGAAGCTGCAACATCAGGTAAAAAAATCTCAATCACTGCGACATTAAATGGATATTTTGGGAAGCATCTGTAATCTAAGCAAACAGCTGTCGACCATGAAAAGAGATGATCTAGTATTCTATACTTTGATTTTTTTAAATTGATGAATGTTTTAATGGCCTTGTTATTTTAATGTAAAATTTAAAATTATGTGTGATTATAAGTAAAGTATTAATTTTAATATCTTTATAAAGCACTTCTATTTAAAATATTTTTTACAGTTTAAAGGAGATGTTAAGATTTGGAAAGTAGATTAATGATATAACTAGGCATTTTAAGTATATAAAAATAATTATTAAAATATATCAATTAGACCAAAATAGTAGGCACTAATTTTGTGTTTTCATTAGATCCCCAGAATATAATCATATTTTTAAAATAAATTAGTTAATTTATTCTTTGAGATGGGATCACACTGTGTTGCCCAGGCTAGTCTTGAACTCCTGGACTCAAGCCATCTTCCCACTTCAGCCTCCCGAGAAGCTGAGATTATGGCACACACCATCTCATGTCCGGCTTAATCATATTTTTAAATGAACAATTCCCACTTTGTTCAGAAATGTGATATGAAATTACAAATTCTTCAAAACCTCAGTGTGCTCATTGTAATGAGAAATGGCAGCAACAAGATTAGTTGAGTTTGGCAGCCAGAATGAAAAAATAGTTCTGGGTCAGATTCTCAGATTAATAGTCAAGGAGCATATTTTTGATATTTCTGATATTGTTAATGGAGTGGTTCAGTCCATAAACCAGAAAATCAAGACTTCCAGGAAGCAAATGGAGGTGTCAGTTGCCACATAAGGACCTTGCAAAGACATGAGAACAGAAAGTTGGAGCAGCCAGTTTTTGAGATAACAGCAGACAAGGATCCAGAACTGGAGGAATTAAGTACAGGCATCTGGGCTCAGTATGGAAGACTAAGTCTGGCTCTGAAACAAGGATAAATTCCATGAGAACTCTTCTCACTTTTCTACTTTTCACCCTAATTCTACAAGATAAATAGGACATTTTTCTTAGCTGGAGAATAAGAACATTGGTTCTTTAGGTATGCTCTAATGGATACAAGTCTAGAAAAGCGAGCATTGTCAACTTGATCTTACAGTGCCCAAGGCTGAACTTGTCAACTTTGCAAATAAATTCCCATCCCAGCTTTATTGTTTCTGTCACCAGCAGTTTTCTTCATGCCTATGCACAGAAACAGTATTACTTAGCATGCTTTCAGATGTCAATAACAAATGCTGCCTGAGACTAAACAGGAAAGAAATTTACTGGCTCACATAACTGAACCCCATGAGGGTTGTTTACTTCAGCATCTCAACAATGTCGTCATCAGCTAGCTAGCTTCTCTCCATCTCTCAGTCTTGCTCTTCATAGTGGTTGCAGACTGAGGAGTTTACCCTCACTCTCATAGGCTGCCTGCCAGTAGCAGGAAGGGGTACATGCTACTTTGATCACATCCAACAGGAAAGCGAAAACGTTACTTCCGGAAGACCTTCCAGAATTTGGAAGAACTTTGCCAAAAGTTCTTAACATCTCTCATCTCATTGGCCTCTCACAGGTTCAGGAGAGGGGCACCTGCTTATTTCTGAACCAGTCCTTGGCAAGGCAAGTTAGTTATCCTTAAACCAGTCTTGCTCACCTTGAAGCTGTGTGTGGTGTTAGTTTTCCCCTAAGCCACATGATCTATGTCAGGAAAGAGTGGATGCCAGAGATTTTTGGAGTCCTTTGAGGAGGAAAGAACAGGGAAAGGATATTGAAAGAAAACCAAGGATGTCTGCTTTATTTGTAAATTTTGTGTGTTCCCTTCCCTTCACCTTGTTTGTCTAATCCTTAGGTCTGTTGCCTTTCCCCACGCTGCCCCCCGTCCTGAGTCATGATTGGGCTACCAACCTCCTGGTTTCATCCCTCCTGCAGTTTATTTTGTATAACGCATCTAAATTGATATTTATTTTCTTTGTTCAAGAAACTACAATGACTGTCTTTTGCCTGCCAAATAGATTTTAAACTAAGTTGTTCATGTCAAAGTTTTCTAATTTTGTCCCAATTTCCATGGTCAGCCTTACATCCCATTACCGGTTGTTTGAGTGGTCTCTCCCAATGCATCCCCCATAAATTATGCTGATTCCTGCCTGCTCTTTTCCCACAGACATAAATACACACATACATTAAATGATAAAGAGATACATTCTAAATGATGTCTGTATATTTGTCGTCAGTACGTTACAGTTTCATTCACTATGTTGTGTGTGTGCCTCCTCCCCACAACTAAACTATACATGTCTTATTCAAGTAGCACATAATATGCTATCACTGTGCCCTAGAGCCACCTAGTAGTACTGAGAGGGGGAAAGATTTACCAATTAGGTGATTAAGAAAACATAGCTGAATATAATTATCACCAAACTCTGAAAATCAGTATGATAGTAATTTTTATCTTGCCATTAAAATTTTAGCCCTCCCCTGTCACACACAAAACAGCTTTTGAAATCTGAAGCGCGTAACTTATACAATCAAGTGTATATGTAATTTTTGTACAGAAGGCACAACCATGATTTACAGTAATAGCTAACACTTCAATAGTGTTTACTTTATCCAACATTCTTCTAAGTGCTTTGTATGCATTTATTTAATCATCACAGCAATACCTAAAGGTGTAGTTACTGTGATTTTGTAGATAAAGAAACTGAGGCATACTGAAATTAATTTACTTGTCAAAGTCACCCAACTACAAATAATGGAGCTGGGATTTGAACTTAGATTGCCTGACTCCAGAGTCCACGCTCTTAACCATAAGAAGTTTTAATATTTCAGCCATCATTACTCTTGTAAACACAATCACTCTAAAAGGATATACTTCATAGGGTACAAAGATTTAAACAAACACTCCAAAATCAAATAGCCATAAAAATTGATCCCTCCTAGCTCAGCATAATAAAATAAATTTCAAATGTGAAGCATCCAGCAATGCTTTCATCTATATGAATGTAACTGAATTCTCAGCTTGTGTGCTCTTTCTGCTAGATGACCAAAAGCCGTCTCATAATCTTGGGATTCTTTTTGAGTAATAATTCAGTGATTTATGTCTTGTGTCAAATTCCTTAAAGTGTCCTGTCAGATACAGCTGATTAGTAATAGCCTTAAGAGACTCTCACTTGCTTTCTTATGTTAGTATGAGGATATTACTGTTTCAGATTTATCTTTTGCAGCTTTTTAAAATATAGGATGAGGAAAATAGTTTACTGTCTTGAAATAATTTATGAAGCCAGCAGAAATTGTAGAATCAGATTTGAAATGTATATCAAGTGTTCTTTAATGTGGTCATTTTGAAATTAAGGTATTTTTAAAAATTTAAACTTTTTTTTAAGTTTCAAATTGTGGAATATACGTGATTAGTTTAATAATTTATCCTATAAGCATACTCTTAGTGAAAGCAAAAAGTGATTTGCTTCTTCATTATTAATTTTTAGAGTTGCATTCCAGAAAGGATAATAGAGTGTTTACTACCTAGTAATTTTTAACGTTCCTCTCTGTGGGTTCATACATATCCAGAAACTCCTGAAGACTTGCCATATAGCTTAAAAAGCCCTGGTTTAAGCAAATATTTACTTTAGAGCAATTTCGTTCTCCAGAAATTGTGTGACTATTTTTAATCATATTAAGACAGAAAATTTGTCCTCAATTTATTTACAGCTATGCTTTTCTACCTCCTAACTTGGTCTCAACAATTAATTTAGGTTATAATTAAAGGCCTTTAACTGTTGCACACATTTTGAAATGGCATGTGCAACTGGGAATCGTAGATTTTTGGCTCTCTTATGTTGATTTTTAATCCAGCGAAACTAAATTTGGAAATTTTCAAGTCGTAGCTCCTTTTAAGCAAAAGGAGCTTCCCAGTCTTCTTAATTTGACATGCTTGAACAGACTAGGTTGGATGGATGTCTTAAGCAGAATGAGCTGTTATAATTATAGTCCTTGTCATCTCAAATAAGTTTAATATTTCATTGAATTTAGTACAGAAGAATGAAAAGAACATTTATTCTGGATGAAGTATAAGTATCCCTTATAACATATTGTGTTAAGGTAACACAGCCATAAAATACCTTAAGAACATAAGCAGATTATTACCAATTGCTTTTCTGATTTAGATATATGGAATTAATTATGTCATAATCAATCATTAAATAATTTTTTAAATCTAGTAATTGAGATTAATAATATAATATTAGTCTAAACAAGTATTTACTATATTATTTAGTTTAATTTGGTATAACAAAATGAGTTTTGAAGATAGATGAATGTTAAATTTCTAAATTCCAGAATATGTTCTGTTAGTGTTCTGAGGGAGGAAAGGTGTTTTATTTTTCTATGTTGATTAGAAGACCCCTTATAGTTTTTCTATTAGGTACTTCTCAAGTGTAGTTGGACCACACTTCATCTGTTTTTGTCATCTTTAGAGAAATGAATCCTTCCACATAATGAATTTTCCAGATGATTGAACTTTACTTTTACAGTTGATAGTTTTTTTAAAGTTTAACCATTTCCTAAGTTTCTATTAAATTAATTACCCATATTACTACCTTGTTAAGCGGAGAAGGTTCAGTATAATTTAAAACTTTCTTATGACTCAGAATCATCAATCATCAATATCAGTATTACTATTATTATTCATATATATCAATAGCAATATTGATATAATCAATAATCAAATATATTAGTAATATAATAATACTGATACTGCCCTACAATAATGTCCTCAGGAGACTGTAGTATATAAGACTGTTTGCCCTATATATTCAATGGTACTGGACTACCATGTTTTTGGGGCCATTTGTCTGCTCTTGTTTTTCATCTTATCTCTACCACTTGGTGCAATTTGTCTGTCCTTAATCCTCACTTTTGTACCCTGCCCAAGCTTTGCTACATGTGATCTGAGTAAATAGTAAAAACCTCTCGGTGAAGATCTTAACTGTTAGTAATGTTTATGAATATTCAAGGATAGGCATTGTCATATTTGTCTTGGGTTTTTTAGAGTTAGGTTTTGGTATTAGCTTTTTGTCTTCCTGATTCTCAGCTGTTTTTGAAGTTTGAGGGAGAAGCATTTATTTGTGTACCTGCTTAGTTCTGGGTAACTTACATGATCTCACTTAATACTCATCTCACTAAATCTTCACAACAATCTTATGGGAAGATACTGTTTTCTCACTTTATGATGAGGAAAATGAGGACTGCAGACTGATTAGGGATAAGATTTATCTGATTTCAGATCTTGTCTGGGCTTTGCACGAAACCAGGCTGCCTGGTTATGATCATCAGATCATAGCCTGCTGCCTTTCCACTCTATTGTGCTACTTGACATGGTTAGGTACTTGATATCTAGATGAATTAGTTATTAACTTGTATAAGTCTCAAGTTTCTAGCTTTGAATGAATGCGAGTTTGAAGTAGTACTAACGTGGGAATGGTGACCTTCAAAACAGTGCGGTGCAGTTGTTGATCTCAGCTGTTTTAATGCATGAAACATGTTAAAACATGTCAGTGTTAACTGTGAGCTTGTTTTGCAAGGGAGGAAAATTGAGATAATATTCCTTTGAATCATGAGCAACAAGTGGTTGATAAGTGCTATATCCCTGGCCAGCTTTTTTGTGTTACTTGCTTCATAGCTGAGCCACATCAGTTTTATTTGGCTGTCTATATAGTGGATCAGTTTGATTTGGCTTTCTGTGTAGTGGGTCAGTTTGATTTGGCTCTCTGTGTAGTGGTATTAGAAACTACCACCTTGACATTGTTCTGTCACCTGAAGGATGAGCAAAGCAAAAACAAACTATATGTATATATCTATATGGGGGGAGGGAGAGAGGACAAGTTTATGAACCAGTTGTACTGTATGGACTTGATCAAGTACAGTACATTGTACATAGTAAAAAAATCAATGTCTGAAAAAATAGAAAAATAACATTAATGAACTATTAATATATGAGAAGCAGTTAATACATTTTATTCTAATGGAAATTTTAACTAACATGACTTCAGAGTAAACACTCAAAAGTCCAACTGAACATTTTATTTTTAAGAAAAAGATAAATTAACTCTTTAATCAAACATTTTTTTAAACTTAGGTCATGTCATATAAATGTATGATTATTTCTCTGATAATGTAGAGTTTTTCCAATACTTTCCTTTCATGTTCAATGATAGGAAAGCTGAGTAGATTTTAAAAGGGATAATTTTTCACAGTGAAAATTACAATTTATTCTTTCATATTATATGTTCTCTTTGCCTTGTGTTTAGATTTTTTGGACAATTTATTATTATGATATTTATTGTGGAAATGGAGCTTGTTGTCTTCCGTGCCCTATCCCACATGCTTGATTATGAAAGAGAGATGTTACTATATCATTCTTCTGTAACCTAAAAGCAGTCAGGTTTTATATTATTTCATATTCAGACTGCTGTCAAGAAACCAATTATAGTACCTGACAGATCCCACTAAAATTTAATCTTTGAAAAGATGTTTCAAAAGACCAAATGCTTCACTTAATTAGAAAATGTTTGGAAACAACCTAGTCTCCCTGTATTGCCTTGTTTTCCTAATAAATTGTAAGTGATTTTTCTATTAATCTGTTTAAAAGCAGAATTTCTTTTTGAGCTTTAGGGAAATATGTCTCATTTCAACTTGCTCTTCATTTTGATAATGGACATGCTTTGCTTCTTCAACAACAGGACAATAGCATCTTTAATTTTTTATTTTGCATTTGCATACCGAAAACGTTTTAGTTGTCATTTTCATTTATGTATTTTATTCATAAATGCATCTATTTTTATACTTTTGTATTAGATTCTGAGGCAACAGAAGAATAGTGATAGTGTTCCAGAGTTGCTTGCTCCTTCTGCCAACTCATGTTAATCTGAGGTTTACAATTCAGCTTTCCTCCAAGGATTTTTGACACTTTTGCATATTCTGCTGTATGGAAATGTAAACTTCCAGAGTTATTGTCTGGAAACTGAATTTCCTATTTTAACCTTATTTCTTTCACACTGCTGCTTGGATTGCAAACCACATGTTTTAGTCTTTATAAAATGTTTGTATCTTCTTGCAAGGATCGCACTTCAGCAATATCTTTGTCATTCTGAAAGTAGTGTTTCTGAATGTAATGGTGAAGAATGGTAAGTGGAATCATTACTTCCAGAAGATCACTTACATATTTACTTCATGTTTGTATTCTCATTTGAGTACCTATTCTCCTTTGGAGCACTACATGTGTTCATATATATTTCAGATATCTCATCTTGGTGACTTGAGAAGGGAGTTCATGGTTTTTCTGTCACTTTTTATATATACATTGAACATGCATCTCCATCTACATTTTATTTTAATTCTTTTGGACCTTGATGAATTCTAGATCCAAGTTGGAAAAAATACGGATCTAGCCATGCAAGATCCATTTCTTAACTGCTTTGCTCTCATTTGCCATTGCTGCTGCTTATCTTCCATCCCCTATTGGTAATCCAATAGCATGTTTACAATCAAGATTCTTTCTTCTCTGTGACATTTGTTCTGTGATATAAATGCCATTGGTTTTCATCCAGACTGTGATCTGCCTTCTGGTTCTCACAGAGTAGTACACATGGCCATTACCAGACTCCCTCAAGTGCCAGAAGCAATCAAATATTTTGAATTTTCTCTTATTTTTCTCATTAGGGTGCAGCATAGATGCCAAGCAAGTTGAGGAACAATCTGCAGCTGCAAATGAAGAAGTACTTTTTCCTTTCTGTAGGGAACCAAGTTATTTTGAAATCCCTACAAAAGAATTCCAGCAACCATCACAAATAACAGAAAGCACTATTCATGAAATCCCAACAAAAGACACACCAAGTTCCCATATAACAGGTGCAGGGCATGCTTCATTTACCATTGAATTTGATGACAGTACCCCAGGGAAGGTAACTATTAGAGACCATGTGACAAAGTTTACTTCTGATCAGCGCCACAAGTCCAAGAAGTCTTCTCCTGGAACTCAAGACTTGCCGGGGATTCAAACAGGAATGATGGCACCCGAAAACAAAGTCGCTGACTGGCTAGCACAAAACAACCCTCCTCAAATGCTATGGGAAAGAACAGAAGAGGATTCTAAAAGCATTAAAAGTGATGTTCCAGTGTACTTGAAAAGGTTGAAAGGTAAAGTGATTTGATCATTCAGAACTTCCTATTTTACGATAAAGAAAATCTGGTCTTCAGTTACTAGACTACTCATAGATACTTACATGGTAGAAAACATTCTGCTTTTTTCAAAGGTTATATTTAGTCTTAAAACTCAACAGGAAGCCACACTGCCCATGTCCAACTTCCTCATTCAAAATAGTCTTTCTTCATTTTCTTGACAAAACCAGATTGGTTTTATGAGCTTATATTTATGCTGTAAAACATGTTTCTTTTTCTTCTAGAAATATAAAATTTATTAAGTTCACCAGTAGAGTTCCCTAGAAAACGAGTTCCATCATTTTCTTGATTTAAGGAAAAGATATATTCAATTCTGTTCTCTATTGAGATCAATATCTAGATCCTGAAAGAAATTTTAAGCCATTTGGTCTGAGCCAAAATTCCACTTGGGTAATGCAGTCACATCATTGATGGAGTGCTTCAAAGTATTCTCAGTGTTTACACATAAAACAAAGATTTTTGGTTTAGAAATATTTGGTAGGATCTATTAATCCAGTTTAAAAATTTTTTTAATATTAGGACTTGATGAAAATTAGAGCTGAATGTTCATTTTTGAAACAGTTATATATACTTCATTTGTGTAGAACTTAGCCAAAATTAGTAAAATTTGTATGTTTGTACATCGATATATCAGATAATCGTTTTTTCTCATTGGTTTTGCCAGTTAAATTTAGAATTCATTGAATATAGATTTATGTTACTCTATCTTTTATTTAATAAGCTAACTATAAGGAAAACGATTTTGAACAAATTGTGATTACATGTTTATCTGACCATTCTTTTACTATATTAGGAGTTTTTGTACTCCTAACACTTCATCTAGTACTCGAACATGTGATAGGTACTAATTTGAATAAACAATGGGTGACTTCTCTGTCAATGACAAGACTGGCCCTGATTTAATCTGTACCTTGTGTCCTGGCATTCTGATCAAGTAATGAAGAAATAGTATTTGTACACTTATTTCTGATTTGCTTCTAAGACATTTCCTGACAGCGAGATGATGTGATTACCTAATTATTTGTTGGAGCCTATCACAATATTTAATTATAGTTATCAGCAGTTACCTGGCATATGTATTTTTGAGACATGATTGTGACCTTTTACTTCTAGACAATACGTAATTGAGACATTTCGTTTATATAGGTTAACACTCACAAATAAATAGGCTGTTTATATGAATTGGATAAATAATATTCATATCCTAGTACAGTATAAGAGGTAGCTGAACCTTGAGAATTTAGAAATAGCTTAGACTTTTTAAAACCACTCTTAATAAACAAAAACTGAGGTAAAATATCCTTTTAAAATATAATCATTTTAAAAATACCTTTATTAAACCCATTTATAACTTATTTTAGTCATTATAAGTATTTTCTGTATTGACTATTATTATTACTGTTATTATTTATGTATTTTTTTTTTGAGGCAGAGTCTTGCTTTGTCGCCCAGGCTGGAGTGCAGTGGCGCGATCTCAGCTCACTGCAAGCTCCACCTCCCGAGTTCATGGCATTCTCCTGCCTCAGTCTCCCAAGTAGCTGGGACTACAGGCGCCTACCACCACGCCCGGCTAATTTTTTGTATTTTTAGTAGAGACGGGGTTTCACCATGTTAGCCAGGATGGTCTCGATCTCCTGACCTCGTGATCCGCCCGCCTCAACCTCCCAAAGTGCTGGGATTACAGGCGTGAGCCACCGTGCCCAGCCTGTATTGACTATTATTTTTAAGCCATTATTTTAAAACATTCTCTCTTCACGAGGCCCATTTGTGGGCCTAATTCCAAATAGAGGGATTAATGTCCACATGTATACTGTATCTGTATTTTAATGATTAGATCTTTTAAGCCCTTACTAGAAATTATGTAATCATTTTACTGTTGTCCTTCAAAGTTGATTTATAGGTAGACCTACATTCCAGTATGGTGCCAATGTGAGAACTCTTCTTTTGGATTTGCCTTCAGACCATTTTACAAGCCATTGAAGATAGTGTTTTTGTGAATATAACTCATTTTTGATCCAAGATAGACTCATTTTACTTTTCTGGACATGTGTATAAATGACATGTGAGTTTCTCCAAAAGTCAGAGCTTCCATCATTAAATAACAATTTTCCATGATGTAGGATATAAAAAGTATATAGCCAGACTCTAAATAAATGTAATTATAGCAAATAATAAAAATTTTACAAAAATTAGGTTTTCAGCAACTGTTTAAAGAATTGAAAGTAGGCAAAACAAAACTAAAACAAAAAACTTCGCTCCTACAAGAGTAAAGTGCAAGTGCTTTGGGACAGTGAGGAAAATAAACCCCATACACTTTAACCCTTTAGGAGAGTTGCCACTGCTTTAGGCCACACTGAGTTGTTACAGCTAACCTACCCTAAAAATATTAAAAGGACTTCAACGTATTTAGGCTTGGTTAATGATAAGCAAAGGAAAGTAAAGAACTTGGTGAGGACTGTTTCCTGGTGACTTTTTTATTGAGAAGAAACAGAAAATTGCAGCTGTTATGAGATGTTGACTGGTATAACCCTGACAAAATACAAGAGGGAATGGTAATTTTCCAAAAAAGAAAATGACTAATTTATAAGAAAAGTTTTGAACTACAAGTTATAGGAAAGATATTTGAAAGGGCCTGATACCACTAAGTGCCAGATTTTATGTATTGGAATCAGAATTAAATTCTGTGAAGATGATATTTTCATTAAAATTTTTCTGTATGTGCGTGATCTGTTATTTGTTCTTATGGTACAGCGAATATTGGAATTTAGTTATTTTCAGCTCTTAGAAACTGGATTCCTTTTCAATTAGAGCCAATACAACAGTGAAATAGGTTGTAAAATCTAGTGTTTTTAATGAAGTCTATATTTGAACTAGTGAGTTTGTTTGGGCTTGCCTTTCATCTGCTATCTGTTATTCCTAGCTTAATTACCTGAGGCAGGGATTTCATTAATTAATCCCATTTTTTCTTTTCAGATTGCATTTTGAGTAGTCAACAATTTGAAGAAAGATCTTCAGATTTGTTGTCATATGATTTTTATAGTATTAATCACTATTTGATAGACGTGATCTCCAAATCACCTTCATTTTGATCTTACTTCCTTTGTTTCCCTTGCCTATTACTTTTCCAAGACATGACCCTTTTCTGTGTGTTCTGCAGTTCTCTCTTCTGTGTCTTCTCATTCCTTTTATGCACCACATTTTTATAACTAGCGTTTCTGTGTTAAATCATTGGGACCAGTTAGTAATCTCTAAATTCATTAGGAACAACCTATAAACATTAACACTCAACTTCCCTAGACATAGGTCATTTGCTTCTCCCACCCCCAAGTCTTTCATGTCTGATCATATTATTATTTGTTTGGTACCATATTTTGTTTGGTACCATATTATTCAGTGGGTGTTCAGATTAAAATTTGTAGCCCAGGTAAATTTAAAAATCAGATTTAGTCCTGGAAGCATTAGAATGTACCTTGTTGACTAAATTCATTTATAGCTAAAGAAGCTTAAAACTAATTTAAGCTCTGATTTGTGATTCCATTTAAAACATGCATAGAATAACTTGACTTTCTAATAATTTCATGCTATAATACAATATCATTTGATTATTTTTATCATATACTTATTATTTAGATAATGAGAATTTTTAAATCAGGAAAAAAATAATTTTTGTGTCATCACATCCAAAACCTAACAGAACCATTAAGGGTAACTATTTAGTGGCTTTTACTTGCTCTAAAATAGAAAAACCTTTGTTAAAGAGGTGATCTTTCAAAATTCAAATATATTCTAACCTGGTATGCTTCATGGGGAAAATAGCTGGTTATATTTAGCACCATGCTGTTTGCCCAGTGGTCCTTAGATCTAGGTGGAGATTTCATAGATGACCCTTTGCATTGATAGACCTCTCAGCATGCTTTCTTTAACTGTAAAGCCACTAGAGTTTCAAGTGCAAATGCAGTTTTCAAAAATTCTCATAGCTGGAAAGATATTTGGAAAAAATTTTGCAATAATTAGTGGGGACTACAAATTTGAATCTTTTTAATAAAAAGGAAAAATATGCTGAGCTTCTGAAAGTATTGAACATCAGTGAAGCTTAAGATTCATCACATTTTTACAATACTTGTGTTCTCATTTCCTGTGTAACAGTAAGCATTTCAGTGACATTACCCTTTTTCTTGTCTTTTTTCATCTCTAATGCTAGAGTCAAATTTTTTATTGCTAAATAAGGTGTATAATTTGAAGGCAGAATTAATGTTTATTGATGTTAGGAATACAAATATCGCAGAGATAGAGCATCGATTATCTATTAAGACATTGATGAAACATTATAAAGTTAAAATTTGGAGAAAGGCGATCCTATTCAGTTGTTCATAAAGGACCTCATTGTTAGTTGATAAAATTTGAATGTAACCATTGCAATTGAGCAAGTTTGCCGAGCCTGTTACTGAAGAGAACATATGACTTTGGATTGAAAAGGAGGAGGGGAGCAAAACAAATAGCACTTTTGTGTATGCTTCTAAATTTCTACATGGGACTTTTTCCTTCTCTATTGTGTGGTTTCTTTTTGTATCCAGGAAATAAACATGATGATGGTACGCAAAGTGATTCAGAGAACGCTGGGGCTCACAGGCGCTGTAGCAAACGTGCAACTCTTGAGGAACACTTAAGACGCCACCATTCAGAACACAAAAAGCTACAGAAGGTCCAGGCTACTGAAAACCATCAAGACCAAGCTGTTGTAAGTCAAACTGCTTTTATGATTGCATTCTTTGATGAAGACAATCCCAGAAAAAGAAGGTCATATTCTTTTACTCAAAGTGCGGGAATCTTGTGTCAGGAAACTACACATTCAACACCACATACAAAACTTGAGAAAGCAAAGTCTCCAACAGCAGATGCCAAAGTGGTTTCTTTGTCTTTACAGACTAGCTCTGCGCATCACAGAGGGGGGCATGGTGTTCCACATGGGAAATTGTTAAAACAGAAATCAGAGGAGCCATCGGTGTCAATACCCTTCCTACAAACTGCATTATTAAGAAGTTCAGGGAGTCTTGGGCACAGACCAAGCCAGGAGATGGATAAAATGTTAAAAAATCAAGCAACTTCTGCTACTTCTGAAAAGGATAATGATGATGACCAAAGTGACAAGGGTACTTATACCATTGAGTTAGAGAATCCCAACAGTGAGGAAGTGGAAGCAAGAAAAATGATTGACAAGGTAAATAATTGAAATTTGAGTGTGATCTTAGTTGTTGTGTGGTGTATTTGACTGGTGGAAATTATTGGAGAGTCAGCATGAGATGTTGTCATGCAGTCAGTGGTATGTGAATTTTAGGGTTTTGTTAGGGAACTGCAAGACTAACAGTAAGACCAACATGCTTTGTGATTTTATTTGCTGATATTCTGAATTTACCTGAGTTTCATACATAAAGCTCTGTACATTTAAAAGGTTTGGACCTTTGAAATTTGTGTAAATTAAAGATAGGTTTTTAAAATAGTATGCTTTGGACATTCTTGCTTTGCATTTATTTAAAAAATAAAAAGAAACAACCAACAAACATTGCTATAACTCTGTTAACATAAATGTAGATATTAGCCAAGAATAGTTAACCACAGATTTCCTGCCTGCTGATTTCATGTTGGAAGCAGATGAAAATACTTATTTTAGCTTTGTTCTTTGTCTGTATTTTTTCTTAATTTCTATTCACTGCTGTCATTGGTGATAGAGGAGAAGTATATGAAAACAAAATCAGTTGTTTATGATTTAGTTTACTAGTTTAGTCATGTATATGACCAGTCGTGATGGTTATCTACATTTCAAGTATGTTCTTTGATATTATTGGTTAGAGTGTATAAGGATTGTTGCATGGTTTAAAAAGTAATTTTTCTCAGTTTTGCCAATGGTCGTGAAAGGTTGACTTTAGAATCAGCTATCAAGGTTGCCATTGAAAGTAATGGCAAAAACCGCAGTGACTTTTGCACCAAGCTAATATTACCTCTTGCAAAATAGCAGTATCCGTTTGGCTAAACGTTAATCTTTTGTTTGAATTCTTGTTACTCAAATCCGCTCCATACTCAAATCCACTCTTGTTACTCAAATATGCTCCAAGCAGCATAAATATTACTTGGAAGCTTGTTAGAAATGCAGCTTCTCAGGCCCATCCTATATATACCAAGTCAAAATCTACATTAGAAATGAGATCTCCAGTTGACTAATGTGCACGTTAACATTTGAGATGCACGTATTTAGATGATGAGTTTCTGGAATGGCCTCTCAGGGAGGAGGGCGAGATAAGATAACCCTTCGGGATGCAGGAAAAATATCAGAACTTAATGTTTACTTTTATTTTCATATTTTTAATTTTTATTTTGGATTGTGTTCTATAGTGTATAAAATCTCTTACTACACTCTAAGAGAGTACATATAATTTCTAAACATACATTTATTGTGGAGTACGTGCTTAAAGTTTACCACTGAGCTGCTTAACTCCAAACTTTTGGAGACCCATTGTCTGGGAAATAGGTGAGCAATATTATAGTTGTTAATGTGAAAAGTATAGCGTTTAAGACACATCTAATGTTTCTTAATGACTGATCATAATGGCTGATGTCTTCCCATTAAAGGATTATTTTGCAGTAAAGGATTTTATATATATATATAGAGAGAGAGAGAGAGAGAGAGAGTGCAGTTTAAGAACATGGACACTTGTAAGCAGACAGATCTGGGATTAAATATAAACTTTGCATGTGCTAGTGTGTGCCCTTGGGTAAAGTTACTTCTTTAAGCCTGTCTCTTTTATCTCTGAAACAGAGGAGATATCACTAGATTATAAAAAGAATTCAATAAAACATATAAAAGGCTTATCACAATACCTGTCTTATTATATTGCTTTATAAGTGTTGCTTTATCATTACTGTTATTAGGAGTTTCCACATTTGAATCTCTACATAAAGTATTGACAAATCCCAGAATGTTCTTTCAACACTGAAAGGGTTAAATATAAAACCACAGTGAAAGTGACAGTGTGAGGGGCTAGCTTGGCCAGGACAGCAGAAAGCCAAGAAAGAAGTCATTGTAACAGATGAAACTCTTCAGGAAACTGCTGGATAGAGAGAGTGGCCGCAAAACCTGTTTTACACCTGTTGCCTACAATTATCATAAGCATCATTTTTTATTCTCAGAGTCCATTTTGACAGCAAATTACATGGTCACGCTATGGATAGAGAAACCCAAGACTTTAGAGCAGGGGTCATTTAAAGGGGTAATGGTAGTATGTGACTGCGTACATAGTTCAGAGTCATTGTTAGTTTGTATAAACCAGAAAATGAAGCTGACACCATATTGCTGGGAAGAACAAAGCTCACTACATTATCTTGTGACTACCAAAGAAAAAAAGCTAAGATTCCATTAGCTTGAATCCACATAAAGCTTAAAGCCAAATTCGGGCTAATTAAAGTCAGGCTCTGGGAAAACAAAAGCATAGAAGCAGGAATCATATGTCTGAGTAAGATGAAGTAACCTGTGGGTATGAAGAGAACAAAGACCAACAACAGCCAGAAGGAAGGCAGAAAAAGCACTTTGGGAGGATAGGAGTAGATACAGGCATCATATCAAGTTGCCTGGATGAGTGTTGTCGTCCAGTTTCTCCACTTTGAAATTTGGGTGTGTGGGATGGAAGTTGGGGCCATCAGCTGTTGTTTGTCTGAATTTAAATGTTCTTTGGTCCTGGAAACGTTCATGTGGTCTAACTCTTCTTTTTCACGTCATCATTTGAGATGTGTTCTATTTCATTGATTCATTTATTTAGCAACTTTAATTCAACATTAACTATGTGCCAGGCTTTGTGTCTACGAGAAGGTGATTCATAATGAAAAGACTGAGCTCTTTCTCTCAAGAAATGGCTGTGTACTAGAATAGATATACACAGACGAAAACCAATACTTTAAAAATAAAGCTGTTGGAGGAAAGCTACCAATAGCTTCCAAGAGGAGATCTCAGGTCTTCAGAGGACATTCCTTCCTCAGAGAAGTCTTCAGTCATTCAGTTAAAAAAAAAAAAAAAAGTAGTCACTGTCATCAACTTGTTTCATTTTAATCATAAGCTTTATTACTGCTTCACTAGTTCACTGATTATTCATTTGCCTCCCCACTCCCATTGGAGAGAGACACAAACAAATGTGGTAAACTCCATGACTGTAGGAACCTAGTGCCAGCATATAAAATGTCCTCAATAAATATTGCCAGCTGAGCTACTCATGAAACATACGTAATTAATCCCATAGCAGGCATTCTAGGTAGAGTTTTCCAGAAATATGGATAGCCTATTCGAAAGCACAGCATCACACATGAGTTCTTCAGAGGACCACAGTTACTATTGAAGAGATGAGATTGGACTCGATATTGAAGCTCATTATATATCATACTGAGGACTTTAATGCTGAAGGCAGTGGGGAATCATTGAAAACATTTAAGTAGGGCAATGACATGGTCGAGTCACTGTCAGAAGTATGAAGTATGGATTGAACATTGGACATGTCAGAAGCACAGAAGGCAATCTAAAAGCTGCTGTCATGTCCAGTAGTCAATCAGTTAATGAGTAGATCTTCGGTAAGAGGTCTCGGCTAAAAATACAGATCTGGGAATTATTAGACAATAGAGGGCAGCTGTCTTAGTATGTTTTGTGTTGCTATATCTGAGAGTGGGTAGCTTATCAAGAAAAGAGGTTTATTTAGCTCACAATTCTGTAGGCTGGGAAATTCTAGAGCATAGCTCCACATATGGCTGGCTTATGTTAAGGGCTACATGCTGGGTCAAAACATTGTAGAGAAAGTCAGAGGGGAAGTGGACATATGCAAAAAGGCAAAACAAGAGGGGCTGCCTTACTTTATAACAGTCTACTATGAAGGGAACAAATCCATTCCCATAAGAACAAGAACTCACAAGACAGCATTAATATATTCATGAGAGATCTGCCTTTTTGACCCAAACACTTCCCACTAGGCCTCACCTCCCAACACTGTCACACTGGCAATTAAACTTCTACGTGAGTTTTGGCAGGGACAAAGCACATCCAAACCATAGCAGTAATTGAATACAAAATAAGAGATGAGATCAGTCAGAGAAAATGTATAGGGTGAGAGGAAATAAAGTATGAAAATCTCAGCAACACCAACATTGATGGACAAAGGAGAAGGGCGAACAAAGGAAACTGAAAAGTATGAAACAGGAATAAGAGAAAACCAAAGGAATATGTAGCATCTTGGAATCAAAAGCAGAGCCAAGAGAAGTCAGTAAGCAACAGTATCACATGACACTGATGTTAACTATGATGAGCACAGAATGCCTTTTCAGTTTTTCTCCAAAATACATTGTAATTCTTGGGCTAAAGAAGATGAGCAAACCATGTATTTGCATCTTACCTTGGGAAGAGTTGAATAACATTAAAATAGGATTTCTTTAAAGAGATGACCAAGCTAAACTGCTGTATCCTTATTTTTCTGTGCTGGTAGTAGTTAAAAGATAGTGAACTACCTACCCTCTTTTTCTGTCGCCAAGTTATGAGATTACAGCATTTGGGTTTGTATTTTGGGGCTGTCTCTCTCAATAGATCACCTTATTTTATGCATGTCCTCAAATTCACCTTTAAAATGTTAACACAAATACCTGATATTGATAAAGACCTCTTAAGTTTTACTTCTAAGTTTACGTGGAAATACACTATAAGAAAGTGCTGTTGACTGCCTAGATTAAAGGCATTTATCTCTCATAGTAGTAATTATCTCTCCCAACCCTCTCTCCCTTGGCCTCTCTGATAACTGCCTTCCCATCACAGTACCAGTTTCTTCTCTCCACTCTTCCATCAAAAGAGATAACCACTGAGGCAAGAGGAAGACCTTGTCAGGGTTACTCCCTAACCTCCTAAGCTAAATAGGAGAAACTTGTGGTAAGAACAGAAAGCTAAACATTAAAGGAACAAGAAAAAATGATCATTGTGGAGGGCTTGAGGAACTATCCTCTTGAAATATTTCTCCTCATAAATTTCATGCCATAGACCAACTCTGCCAGATACTTTTCTTGTCCTGAGTTTTGATTCTTGTTCATTGTATCAATATATCCCCCCCAACAAAGCCTCTTATTAGCATCTTTTCTTCCCTCATAGGGCCTGGTCACTGCTGGTTCTATAAGCAACAGTTGGTATGGAAGAATCTAGAGCCAGGAGACCTATAACAAAACTAGAAACACAGGAGGAAGAACATTTACAGTAGTGAGTCAAACAGCTCAAGAAAGTCAGTGCTGAGGATCTGGACCCTGTGAAAATATTCCAAACCCTGAAAGTCACAACTAGATTTAAGATGAGATCCAAGTAAGAGCTAGGGAAACGATGATAAACCAGAATCAAAATCTATGTAGACAGTGCTACATAGAACTCAGAGGAAGGCAGGATGTCCAAAGTCCACTCAAATAGAAAATTAGATGTGCATGGGAACTCAAGGAGTAGGAGATCAAGTAAGAGCCTTGGACAATAGGAGAAGACTTTGACAACAGAGTCAGCATTTTTATTTTTGACTGAGCAAATTTTTCTATATTGAGAATTTTTTCTTTTTAATTTCTACCAGGAGAGCTTACTTTTGGTTTCTCTGATTAGTTCTCCTCAACCCTTCTTAACCTCTGCTGCCTCCTTCCTGGGTTTAAGAAACCCTCTCCTGCTATGTTAATTTCCAAAGCTTCATGAGGGAACCCTCACCTTTTATTCAGCCAGAGGCCTAACATAGTAGGTTTGCCCTCATTTTCCTTTCTCTCTTATTGTATGAAATTCTATTTATTTTCCTCTTTGAGGAAATTGTGCCCTCAATCTAATAAGCTCTTCTTTGTGTTTTTGGCATGCCTAGCTTCTCATAATTCATTTTATTTATTCCTTCCATCTTTTTATTGTGGAAAATATATATAACATAAAATTTATCATCTTAGCTATTTTTAAGTGTAGAGTTTAGTGTTATTAAATACGTTTAAAATGTTGCACAACCATCACCACCATCCATCTCTGTAACTTTTTGTCTTGAAAAATGGAAACTCTATACCCATCTCATAAATTTCACTTTGAAGTGGCTTTTACTCACCACTCTATTTAAAGTAGCTGCATCATTCACTTCGTCTGTCTCTCCATCAGATTGTCATGTTCTGTTTTCTTTATAGAACTCACTTCCATCTGGTTTATTTTCTGTTTGTCCACTCTAAGATGATGTTATTTGTCTTGTTCACATCTGTATCCCTTGTGTCTAGAACAGTGTCTGGCATGTAATAGACACTCAATAAATATCTTTTGAATGTGAATGAATGAGAAAGAAAAATTTGTGACCTGCTTTTTCATTTGTTAGCATTTGTATATGATTCGTTGTATATTGGCTAACTTATTTCAATGAAGTTATAGATTAATTAAATCCAACCAGGCCCCCACAAAGAAATTTTTCTGCATTTTTATATGCTGAAACTAGTTTATATCTTTATTCCAAAATAACTTGTTAAAATATATAGTTTAAAACCTTGTATATATTATAAACTTAGCTTCATAATATTAAGTATGAAAGCTGCAAAGATAGTCTTAGAAGAAGAAATGTATACATTTCAGGGAGATGCTGTGATAAATAGACTAGACTTACCTTTGAGTTCCTAGCAATACCTACCTGACAGCTTCCAGCTGGAAAATCTGCTTGGCAAGGAAAGGGGAATATGATTATTGATGAACAGCCAGCTTATAGGGACTGTAAGAGGGGATGCGTGACCAGGGAATGAACCATAAAAAGGAGAGAAATTGGACATTTAAATTTTAGAGGAATTAGATGAGATCTAAGTATAATTTGAAGATAGGAAAGAAAGAGCAAATCGAGAAAGATGTAGGAAGTGATGGGAGGGAAGAGATTATGGATGTAAGACTTCTAAGTAATGGGGAGAATCAAGGACACAAGATAGGTTAAAAGGGAAAACAAAGATTTAAGAACATGTTTTCACCCAGACAGGGGAGCAAAGGAAGAAGATAGAGGCTGAGCGCAGTGACTCACGCCTGTAATCCCAGCACTTTGTGGGGCCAAGGCGGGTGGATCACGAGGTCAGGAGATTGACACCATCCTGGCTAACATGGTGAAACCCCCTCTCTACTAAAAATACAAAAAAAAATAGCAGGGCATGGGGCATGAGCCTGCAATCCCAGCTACTTGGGAGGCTGAGGCAGGAGAATCGCTTGAACCCGGGAGGCGGAGGTTGCAGTGAGCCAAGATCGCGCCACTGCACTCCAGCCTGGGTGACAGAGCAAGACCCATATCAAAACAAAAAGAAGATAGAGTCCCATTTAAAGAAAATATGAGGTAAAATTCATATAATATAAAATTGACTATTTTAGCCATTTGGAGTGTACAATTCAGTGATTCACAAGCTTGTACAACCATCAGCACTATCTTAATTTCAGGGCATTTTCATCACTGCAAAACAAAATCTCATAATCATTAAGCAGTCGTTTCCCATTCTTTCCTCTCCCAGCCTCCTGGCAGCCACTAATCTACTTTTTGTCTCTATGGATTTGCTTATTCTAGACATTTTATATAAATGGAATCATATTATATGTGGCCTTTTGTGTCTGGCTACTTTCACTTGGAATAATGTTTTCAAGGTTCACATGTGTTGTAACCTGTATCAGTACTTCATTCCCTGTGTTTTTTTTTTTTTTATGAGACAGAGTCTCACTCTGTCGCCCAGGCTCGAGTGCAGTGGCTTGATCTCGGCTCACTGTAACCTCCACCTCCTGGATTCATGCGATTCTCCTGTCTCAGCCTCGCTAGTAGCTGGGACTACAGGCACATGCCACCACGCCTGGCTAATTTTCCTATTTTTAGTAGAGGTGGGTTTCGCCATGTTGGCCAGGCTGGTCTCAAACTCCTGACCTCAGGTGATCCACCCGCCTCGGCCTCCCAAAGTGCTGGAATTACAGGCATGAGCCACCACGCCCTGCCCATTCCTTTTTATGGATGAATAAATATCTTATTGCTTGCATAAACCACATTTTATTCATCTATTCATCCACAGATGGGTAATTGTGTTGTTTCTTCCTTTGGCTGTTGTAACACTGCTGTGAATGTGCATGTACACATATTTATTTGTGTACCAGGATAAATTATAAAATGTCTCTCCTGGCTACCTTTCTGTGCTCTTCTAATAATTTTGTCTGAATTTTAAATTTAAAAGTTGATGACAAATATGTGATAAAAATCACAGTGTTAAATATTCAGAATAACTTATTCCATTGAATTTTAAGGGATTTTTATTTTTAAAAGTAAAATTAGATTTTCATAGACAATTACAAAAATAAATTCTCCTCTTAAGTCATCCTGATTTAGTTCCTTGAAACTAGTGGCTAGAATTCTGCATAATTCTTAATTCTTAAAGTGTCAAATTATTTTCATGGGCCATGGGAACCTCTACTATTGATTTGATCCAACAGAGACCCTGCTCTCCTTACCCAAGAAGACTTTGCTCATTGAGGAGAAAGATGTTCTGGTTATCTGAGGTTGAAACTTGAAACTTGAGTACATTTTTACTTGGACACCTTAATGTGATATACTAATGCAATACTGTTTTTCAGTTGTTACTTTAAAATAAGACTGTAGAAGTTAGATGTTTAATCTGCCATTATATTTTTCATTTCTGTGGGAATATGAATTCTGAATTCCTACTGATTTGGATATTTTTTAAACTGATAAATTAGCACTATTGCTATTGAATTATCATTTTGCTCTACATTGTATTACTATATTTTTATGCCTACATCTTACCCCATGGCGCTTCTCTTCTTTCACAATGGTCTCTATTTTCTGTCACAATCAGCAAGCTTCCTGTATCTGATGTTACTAAATGTAAATTTTCACCTCTCTGCAAATATTCAATAGGTAGGATATTTATCCCCGTGAAAGTTGACCCTGTATCCCCCATCCTCACCATTCTGATTTCAGAATTGGACACTGTGGATCTTTGCACAGACTGAGCTTTTAAACAATAATGACTGTGATCATAATATGCTAGTGAAAAAAATCAGTCAAACTTTTCATAGGTTTGGTTTGTATTGTACGAGTTTGTTATCTGGAGAATGTTTAGTCTCTTTAAACTTTAAAATCTAAAAATATAGTTTGGTTCTTATGGATATTTGGTTTTAATTACAGAATATTCCTGCATGGTTCTTTCAGGTGACAGCCTCTTCTTTTTATAAGCTCCTTTATCAGACCTAACCTTCTCAAAAGCAAAGACTGTCATACAGATTTTGTAATCCCCTGCAGTGGCTAGCCAAGTAGCCTGTGGAGAGTAAGTGCCGTTCCTCAGTAACAGGTTGTTAAAATTGTTTAGAGTAGCCACTGAGCTTTGGGTTTGAAATCCCAAAGTGAAATGCCAAATATACAAATGTATTCAGAAGAAAAGATTGTTTCATGATTATTGGAGTGGGATAGGGAGGGAGGTACTGCCTTCTTACCCCAGACCTAAAGGCCATGGCAGAGGGATTGTGGCTCACTCCACAAATAGAGATGTATCTACTCGGATCGGGGGACCTGTAGGAGAGAATATGTGAAAGCCACTTCCTACGCCCAATATGAATGAGTTGTCTTTGAACATCTGCCAGGCCCAGACAGCTCTCCATGCAAGTGCAAGTTCACAAAGAAGTTTTCTACTCCTGTCCTATTCCGCCTTCCTTTGATCCTACTCTGGAAGAATTAGAAACTGGCAAACTTGGGATACAAGCATAAAAATTAGGTATCTCATCTCCCTCCCCACTGTGGACTTCTAGCCTACAGAAGTTCCTAGCTGAGTGAAAGACCTGGATTTTGTACTATCTCGTGTCTGGAATTTGGATTGAGACCAGGCCAGAGAAGAGACTCATGAGCCTCGAGCTGAGATACTGTGTTGGAAATACCTTCGAGGCCGGGCGTTGTGGCTCACGCTTGTAATCCCAGCACTTTTGGAAGCCGAGGCGGGCGGATCATGAGGTTAGGAGATTGAGACCATCCTGGCTAACACGGTGAAATCCTGTCTCTACTAAAAATACAAAAAATTAGCCGGGCGTGGTGGCGGGCGCCTGTAGTCCCAGCTACTCGGGAGGCTGAGGCAGGAGAATGGCGTGAACCCGGGAGGCGGAGCTTGCAGCGAGCCGAGATCCCGCCACTGCACTCCAGCCTGGGCGACAGAGCGAGACTCCGTCTCAAAAAAAAAAAAAAAAAAAAAGAAATACCTTTGAGCCTTCCAGCAGGTGGGATGACAGTAAGCGACAGTCTATATAGTTGGTAATTGAAGTGAAGCCTTGCATGTTCCTAGGTGAAATCACCTGGGAACAGAATCTAAAATGAAAGGTGAGAGAACCTAGCATACTTGGTTTTGGTTTTGAGGAGCTCTCTAGTTCTGTACAATTATCAGCTCTTTTTTCAGATTGTAGGTACCTTTTTTATAAGTGTGAAAAGTACACTAACTTTAAGTATATAGACAGTATAAACTTTATATCTTTGTTTTCACATAAAAGTTGTCACAAGTGGATGTGTTTCTACTTAGAGGCAGAAACGCATAGATACGGATTTCAATCTGGATTGGTAGTCATTGCTATCATTAATTTGTCAAAACGCTGTCAAAACAGATGTGAAATTTGAAGGCTTCTTTCCCCACACTGTAGTAGGTCAGGCCCTACCACTTGTTTGGAGAAGAAATAATTGTTACTTAATAATGTATGTATAGCTGTCTCTAATGCTTTAAAAGGAATCTTTCGAACATCATCCAAGTATTTTCTGCCCTGCTTCAGCTCCCCTTCCTCACAGGATTAGTTCTTCGTGTGTTTTTTGTTGTCTGAATTTCAAAGTGGTGTCAGAAGTGATTTAGAGAGGTTCATGATATTTTATTTGAAACTGCTGGTGCTTAAAATGTTTGAGGAAATCAAGTTTTTAGTGTGGATTAGAATATTCATCAGAAAATCACTCAAGGTAATTTCTAAATTACATGTCAAAGAGAGGCAAAATGCAAGTACTCATGTGGTTATTTTAACTTTAAAACTTGAGTTAGATTTTTGTTAGTAATTATAAAATAAGGAAATAAACTTCAGTAAAATTGGAGTTCAGTGACTTGAGTTAGGAATGATTAATTTTTTTAAAGACGGACACAAATAACTTGAATAGCTATAATTTGCTTTCTTTACAAGTGGGGGTTAAAGGTAGAGGACACAGGTTATACTCTGGTTTTTTCACTGCTGTTAAACTTAATGCTAATGTTAAGCAAAATGAAGCAGTTTTTGTTTTTTCCCTTCTGTACATTGTGCTTCCATGTATTAAAATTCATATTTGATTTAAAATAAACAATATATAATTTGCTCTTAAAGCAAAGATATTTAAATATTGAGTTCAGGAGAATATTAAATCATAATTCTTGACAATTATAGTTATGTTAGAATTAAATATTAAGTAATAAGGCCATCTAGTGGTAAAATTTTCAAGTTTTAGTGAATGAGAAAGTCTGATATCTGTTTCACTAAGTATGAACTTTAGATACAGATAGCTGTACTATAAGACCATTAAAACTTTATGTCTAGAAAATAGTTTAGCCTGAGGTAGCTTCTCCTTATAGAAAATGAAGGCTCTCTGGTTATATCCTAAAGATCCTGTCTGCAAATTGCTCATTCAAATGCATGATATTTTTCTAGATTGTAATAATCAGAGCCACAAACAATAACTATAAAGAATAAAAATTGGGAACAGAGTGGAGATTTAATAGCAGAATAGAATGTTAAACTGTATATGCCTGAAATTTTTCCATTCCATTCTGTGGCATCCGGGGCCTATTGTGTGCCAGGGAATGAGTAAGACTCAGGTCCTGCCCGTAAAAGAAGCACGCCATTGTTGGTCTTTGTATTTAGAACTTTTCAGAAGTGTTGGACATTGACAACTTGCTTTTTGAAACAGTTAATCTTGAATAGGCTTGGAGTCTGCATTTCAAACAAAGGTCTTTAAGGGATTGTTAGGCAAATATAGTTTGAGAATTATGCTATCTACTATGTGGCAATTATACAATAAAATGGCATCTTAGAAAATTTTATGTGTAAATGTAACTCAGATATGTAAATGGTAAACATTTGCTAGGGAAGGAACAGATAAAATGAGCCACATGTTTATAGTTTTTCAACAAGTGTCACAAAAATAATAGAGCAAAGAAGCTGAAAAGAAACTGAGGAGATACTTTTTTCTAACTCTTTGCATTGTTGTAGTGTTTAACAGCATTATTACATCTTTTTTTTTTTTTTTTGAAACAGGGTCTCACTTTCTCCCCCAGGCTGGAATGCAGTGGCGTGATTTCAGCTCACTGTAACCTCCGCCTCCTGGGTTCAAGCTATTTTCTTGCCTCAGCCTCCCAAGTAGCTGGGACTATAGGTGCGTGGCACCACGCCCAGCTAATTTTTGTATTTTTAGTAGAAATGGGGTTTCACCATGTTGGCCAGGCTGGTCTGGAACTCCTGACCTCAAGTGATCTACTCGCCTCGGCCTCCCAAAGTGCTGGGATTACAGGTGTGTGCCACCATGCCCGGCCTATTAAATCTTTTAACAAATAAAATACGTCTTGAATATTTTTTTTTTAATCAAACAAGACATTTGCTAAATGTTAAAAAAGGGATAGTTACTTTCGGCCAGGCATGTTGGCTCATGCCTGTAATCCCAGCAGTTTGGGAGGCCGAGGCGGGCGGATCACCTGAGGTCGGGAGTTCGAGACCAGCCTGACCAACATGGAAAAACCCTGTCTCTACTGAAAATACAAAATTAGCCGGGCATGGTGGCGCATGCCTGTAATCCCAGCCACTTGGGAAGCTGAGACAGGAAAATCGCTTGAACCCGGGAGGCGGAGGTTGCGGTAAGCCGAGATCACGCCATTGTACTCCAGCCTGGGCAACAAGAGCGAAACTCCGTCTCAAAAAAAAAAAAAGGATAATTACTTTCACATAAGCTGTGACTGCCTGCTTTCGTTTCTAGCTATCACAGTTAGCTGTTACTGTCATTCAAGAAGTTTTCCTTTGTTTTGAAATTAACTATTAAAAATAATTTGGAATATTTTTATTTGCCTCTGAAGTTAATTATATTATTCACATATTAATCTTGTGTTCAGACTTTTCATTTTCATTTATAAAATAATTTTTCCCTCTAGGTGTTTGGAGTAGATGACAATCAGGATTATAATAGGCCTGTTATCAATGAAAAACATAAAGATCTAATAAAAGATTGGGCTCTCAGTTCTGCTGCAGCAGTAATGGAAGAAAGAAAACCACTGACTACATCTGGATTTCACCACTCAGAGGTATACATCTCTTCTGTGTACCTATTTGTATGCATAAAGTATGAATTCTTTTTTTTTTTTTTGTATGAGACAGTTTCACTCTGTTGCCCAGGCTGGAGTGCAATGGCAGGATCTCAGCTCACTGCAGCCTCTGCCATCTGAGTTCAAGTGATTCTCCTGCTTCAGCGTCCCAAGTAGCTGTGATTACAGGCGTGCACCGCCATGCCTGGCTAATTTCGTATTTTTAGTAGAGACAGGGTTTCACCCTGTTGGTCAGGCTGGTCTCGAACTCCTGACCTCAAGTGACCTACCCGCCTCAGCCTCCCAAAGTGTGAGGATTACAGGCATGAGTCACCGCACTTGGCCTGAATTCTTATCATTTGTAAATTACATTATTTTAAGCAATTAATGTATCTCCTTGTAAAATGCTTCTAAAAGCTAAATTTTTTGAAATTTATTTTCTAATGAAAGCCTAAAGCAATTTTGCAGTAATTCAACTTCAATTTTTATTAGATTTTAGAAATATTCATTTGTCAATGAGGAAAATATTAGTTTTCAGTAAGCAGTTAATGAGCTATATGCTCATGGTTCTGATTGGCATTATGAGATAAAACAAGAAACATACGCTGTTTATACTTTCTTGGAAGTATGTTTCCTGTATATCATACCAGGAAACATGTAGGAGGGCACTACCTGATAGATACAATTTATATACCTCAGTAACTGCAAATACAGTACAGCCCAGGATATAATTAGAATAATATGAAATTAATTAAGGATTGCTTGGTTAAGATAATTACAGAGTCAGTATGCTTAGTAGAGCTAGAAAGATCTGACCCAGAGCTGCCACTTTTAGCTGAAAGCTTTTGAATCAGTCACTTCTCCCTAATCTTCTGTTTTCTCATCTACACAAATGGCATTTTTGATAAAATCTATTTACAGAGAATTTAATGAAGTATATAAAGCATCCAGCATAGTACTTGCCTGAGATTTATGCACTTAACAAATGTTTTTTACCTTTATCAGAAATGATATTAGAATTTCATACCACACTGGTGTGTCAAAAAGAAATGTAAAAAAAGTATCTAAGGCATAAGTACTAATTATTATTTATTCAGATAATAAGAGCTAACCTTCAATGGAAGCTTTCGTTCTCTGACTCATGCTATATTGTCTCTCAGGAAATGAACTAATTTGTAATATACAAATATAAATTAATAGAAAATAGAAAATAAAAGAAGAAAATAAAATATAAAAGAAGAAAATCAAGGTATAAATAAAGAAAATATAAATAAAATGTTACATTTGTATGAAGTATAAATAAGATTTGTTTTTTACATACAGGTAAATAGACCTATATGTTTGTTTATTAATGTTAAAATTGTTTCTTTTTATGGCCTATTTCCTGAAAACTGTCAAAGCAATTACTGTATTTTAGTGATCATTATTTCCCCGTGATTGGGAGAATTTTTATTCTGGTTTCTGTTTTATGAGATATTTAATTTACTTATTGAAAGCAGGTGATAGTTATTTGAGGCAATATGTTGCCATTCTGAGTAATTCAGGAATGGTTTTGGTAAATGTGAATTTAAATAGACTCTCTTCTTTCTTCTCTATTCCCTCAACCCCTGCCAAGCAAAAGCTATAGCCCTAGTAGGTTCCTTTGTAGGAATTAACCTAACATTACCTAACAGGACATTTAGAACACTCTTCACAGAATGGTTTTACATAAGCGTGTGTCAGTGACACTTACACTGTTGGTATTCGTAGTATGGTCCACATGGCTCTGGTACCACCTTTGCTACTCAGAAATGTGGGCAGGTAACAGAAAACCTTGGATGGGATTAAGGATGCAGCAGGCTTTGGTATCCTTAGGAGGCTTCACTGTATGTGTGTCATTCTCTACACTTACTATTCTTTTTTTTTTTTTTTGAGACAGAGTCTCCTTCTGTCTCCCAGGCTGGAGTGCAGCGGTGCCATCTCGGCTCACTGCAACCTCTGCCTCCCGGGTTCACGTGATTCCCCTGCCTCAGCCTCACAAGTAGCTGGGACTACATGTGCATGCCACCATGCCTGGCTAATTTTTGTGTTTTTAGTAGAGACGAGGTTTTGCCATGTTGGCCAGGCTGGTCTCGAACTCCTGACCTCAGGTGATCCACCCGCCTTGGCCTCCCAAAATGCTGGGATTACAGGCAGGAGCAACCACACCTGGCCTATACTTACTATTCTTACCTACTATTCTTGAAATCTTATAGTGATTTATCTATTTGAAGTCTTCACTTCTTCAGTGTTTAGCTTGTCATTATTAATGTATTAAATCTGGCACTTTTTTTTTTCTTTTTGAGACAAAGTCTTGCTCTGTTGCCAGGCTGGAGTGCAGTGGCACGATCTCAGCTCACTGCAACCTCCATCTCCTGGGTTCAAGCAATTCTCCTGCCTCAGCCTCCTGAGTAGCTGGGATTACAGTCATACGCCACCATGCCCAGCTAATTTTTGTATTTTTAGTAGAGACAGGGTTTCACCATGTTGGCCAGGATGGTCTCGATCTCCTGACCTCGTTATCCACCTGTCTTGGCCTCCCAAAGTACTAGGATTACAGGCATCAACCACCACACCCGGCCCAAATCTGACACTCTTAATAAAATATTTGTTTTGACTAGTTCGTAATAAAGTTTTCATCATAGCTTTCCACTCCCTAGTTGTCATTATAGTTTTCATATGAAGCCTTGGCTTGTCTTGGATTTTCATTGAGTGGTGTCATTTTTAGTAACACAGTTTTTTTCAGAGAAAATCTTTATTTTCTAGAGAATTTTTATTTTATATAAGAGAAAATTTAATCAATGATAATATAGCAAGGTGAGGTTTAATTATGTGTTTGTATGACAAGTTAATGTGACTAAATGAAATTTTCTTTCATGAGACTCAGATATGACCAGGCTGCATGATTTTGTTTTCTTATTTTTCTCCTTTAGGAAGGCACATCTTCATCTGGAAGCAAACGTTGGGTTTCACAGTGGGCTAGTTTGGCTGCCAATCATACAAGGCATGATCAAGAAGAAAGGATAGTGGAATTTTCTGCATCTCTTCCTTTAGAGAATGGTATTCTCTTTCTCCCTTTCATTCTTTCTCCCTTTCATTCTTTATCCCTTTTTTCTTCTCTTTCTCCATTTCTCTCTCTTTCTCTTACTCTTCTCTGCTTTTTGTGAATCATATATCAGTTGTTATTATAAAAAACAAGCCAAATCTATATAGTAAGAAGTAAGTTAAACCTAAATGAACATATTCACATATTCTCATGCTGATAAATGAATTTATTTTATAAGTAAAAAGCTGATTTTTATTAGATATTGTATATTTTGAGGGATTTTAAGCAGGGGACAAATTCTAAGTGATAAAACTCTTTTTTGAGAAATTTTGTGGACTTCATAAGTTGAGACTTCCTAAGGACAGGTGGACAGACACCAGCTTGGATTTAATAGTTCATTCCGAGGCACTTTTAATTTTAGTTGTAAATTTCTGCTGTTGAAAATAAGAATGGTTTTTAAATTTTGTCTTTACTTTTAAATGAAAATTCTTCCTACTCTTTCTGATATGCTAATATCTTAAGATATGATTTTGACCAATGATGCAGCTATTATTAAAGTATAATCTTAACTGAAGATAAGGAAATAATTTGTAGATGAAGCATATATATGTGTGTGTATATATTACATATAAAGATGAAGCACATATATATTATATATGTAAGTTAAAATTTAAAAATAAGCTGAAGACAGGTCCAAACGATTTCATTCATAAATACAACAGATATTTATTGAGTGCCTACTTCATGTGGTACATTTAGTGAAAAAGAAATTAATAATCTTACAAATCTATGTAGTATGATTTTTATTACCT
This sequence comes from Pongo pygmaeus, assembly GCF_028885625.2. Classification (NCBI taxonomy): domain Eukaryota; kingdom Metazoa; phylum Chordata; class Mammalia; order Primates; family Hominidae; genus Pongo; species Pongo pygmaeus. The sequence continues at coordinate 5,946,002 of NC_072373.2, forward strand.
TTTATATTTCTCTGAACAGAAATATAAACACTTTTTAAACAAAATGAAATTGTGTACCTTCAAGGATTTCATCATTATTTTTTGTTCATTAGTTTTCTAATTAACAATAAGACCCTGAAAGGAGGATGAGGAGATGAAGGTCAAAAGGTACAAAATCTCAGTTAGACAGGTGGAAGAAGCTTTTTTTTCCTGAGGTCTACTGCACAGCATGGTGAATATAGTTAATAATATAGTACTGTACATTTTAGATGTTCTCATCACAAAAAATGTTAACTCTTTGAGGTGATGAATATGCTAAGTAGCTTGATTTAATTATTTCACATTGTATTTATGGTCAACATTTTATACACCATAAACGTATTCCAATATAAATTGTCAACTTACAATAAAAAATTAAAATAAAAAACTTATCCAAGTTGAAAAATAAATACTTATAGTTAAAAAACAAAAAGACCCTCAATGAGATTTTGTATGTGGCTTTTATCTGTTTTCTTAATTTCATCCTGGTTGAAAATGGAAATTTGTTTTGTCTCAGGCTTGTGGCACCCCAAAAATCTGTTTTAAGAATTTTGTAAGTATTAGAAGTATTTGAGGAAGCTACATAGCAGTGTACTAGAAAAGCTACATCATTTATTTATATTAGAATCTAGGAGTTATTGATAGTGTTACCAGAAATTCTTTTGAGGGAACAGAGTCATTTGGTTCATATAAACTGTGTTTAGGAAACAAAGAAACCAGACAGAAGGCTAGATTAATTTACCAAAGAATCTATTATAAAATTATTAAGTATTATCTATCTGTGAAAAGCAAAGTTCTATCCTTGTTATAAAAAATAATAGATCACTTAGCTTTCATGATCTCATTTCTATTTCATCATATTTAAATGAACTTATTTACATAAGCTGATAAATCCACTTAAATAATAAAACGTTTTTGTTAAACATGTTGAATGTATATGAGGAGGGGGCAGTATGAGAAATACTAGAAAAATACAAATAAAGTAGCCATTACATTCTAGATGCTTCAGTTAGCACTAAGGAGATAAGATATATGAAAGAAGAAACAAAACAAGATATAACATGATTAATGACTAAATTAAAGTTAAATCTATCAGTTCAGTATGGATTTTCCTCCATAATAACCACTGTATTGATATGATATTTAAATACTAAACTTTTAGGATTATAAAGAGAAAAAAAAAGACCCACTGAAGCTATATCTAGTATCTTTTCTCCATTTATCCCTAAAAGATTAGGAAGCTTTATATGTTAATTTATATTTCCCTGAAAAGATGTTTCCGTTTTCTCAGAAATACATTCCATTTTTAATAGTCAGGAAAATCCTTAAATATTCTCAAATTCTCTCATGTGGAAAAATCAAAATATGTATTTTCTCATTGGCTTCTACTTGAAAAAAAAGAAAGGGATTTTGTATTTCCGTATGTGGCATTAATAACCAGAAGACTATAATTTAAAAATTCCTCAATTTATAAAATTTTGCTATGTCCTAACTATGAAAAGTCTGCTATTTAACATACTTACAATTTTTAAAATTCTTTTAATCAGCTATAGATTTTTTTTAAATGTTGTTAAAAGTTCTGCATTTTTCATTTTACTTAGGAAATCCAAAATTGTCATTCTTTCAAGTAGATAATACTTTTTAAAAACTAGATATGTTGTTCTTCTCTACTATGTAGTTGAAAATATAGAAAACAAACAATGTTTATTTGACATTCTCTGTATAAATCTACAATAGATTCTGGTTTTTTGAGTAAACCTCAAGGATGGAAAGTTACAAAAGTGAGAATGAACACAGTGAACTTCCCTTCTATAAAACACATTAAGAGGAAAGAAGAGCAATATATTTAGGTTTAAGATCAGATGACCCTTTTATACCATTATGACTATAGTTAATAACAATGCCTTGTATATCTGAAATAGCTGAAAGTAGATCTTAAATGTTGTCACCACAAAAAAGATAAGTACGTGAGGTAATAGATATATTAATTAGCTTGACTTAGCCATTCCATAATGGTATACATATATCAAAACATCATGTTATACACCACAAATATATATAATTTTTGTCAATTCATAAATAGAAAATTAAATATATGGAAGGAGAAAAATGATCAGATGACTCTAATTTTCATCTCATACAATTGGCCTTCCTGACTTCTCTAGGAATTGCTTATTTGTGCAGCTTGAAATTGTACTTAAACTACTTAGTCACAATGCTGGCTCATTTGTTTTGTATACTTAAGTCATTTTTAACTTACATCTCAAAATGTAATGTAATATAGCTGGCCCTCTCTATCTATAGGTTTTGTATTAGTGGGTTTTGCGTCTGTGAATTCAACTGAGGATTGAAAGTATTTGAGAGGGGAAAAAGAAATGATTGCATCCCCACCGAACGTGTATGGTCTTTATTTTTTTGTACTTATCCACTAAGCAATACAGTATAACAACTATTTACATAGCTTTTACATTGTATTAGGTATTATAAGTAATCTAAACATGATTTAAAGTATATGGGAGGGTGTGAGTAGGTTATATACACATACTATACCACTTTATATAAGGTACTCAAGCATCCTTGGGATTTGGTATCCTGGGGGAATAAGGGGCCTGGAAGCAGTCTTCATGGATACTGACAGACAGCTGTATGATGCTCCTTTTATTTGTATTTTTTTTGTCTTAATCAATTCCTTCTTTATGGTTTTTATTTGATAGAGACAGAGCTCAGTGAGTCTGGCATGACAGTGAGAAGTACTGGCTCTGCAACCTCCTTGGCTAGCCAGGGGGAGAGAAGGAGACGAACTCTTCCCCAGCTTCCAAATGAAGAAAAGTCTCTTGAGAGCCACAGAGCAAAGGTTGTAACACAGAGGTCAGAGATAGGAGAAAAACAAGACACAGAACTTCAGGAGAAGGAAACACCTACACAGGTATACCAGAAAGATAAACAAGATGCTGACAGACCCTTGAGTAAAATGAACAGGGCAGTAAATGGAGAGACTCTCAAAACTGGTGGAGATAATAAAACCCTACTTCACTTAGGCAGCTCTGCTCCTGGAAAGGAGAAAAGTGAAACTGATAAGGAAACTTCTTTGGTAAAGCAAACATTAGCAAAACTTCAACAACAAGAACAAAGGGAGGAGGCTCAGTGGACACCTACTAAATTGTCTTCCAAAAATGTTTCAGGTCAGACAGATAAATGTAGGGAGGAACCTTTTAAACAAGAATCACAACCTCCAGAAAAAAATTCAGGACATTCTACAAGCAAAGGAGACAGAGTGGCACAAAGTGAGAGCAAGAGAAGAAAAGCTGAGGAAATTCTGAAAAGTCAGACTCCAAAGGGAGGAGACAAGAAGGAATCCTCCAAGTCATTAGTGCGACAAGGGAGCTTCACTATAGAAAAACCCAGCCCAAACATACCCATAGAACTTATTCCCCATATAAATAAACAGACTTCCTCTACTCCTTCTTCTTTAGTATTAACATCTGCAAGTAGAATACGAGAAAGAAGTGAGTCTTTGGATCCTGATTCTAGTATGGACACAACCCTTATTCTAAAAGACACAGAAGCGGTAATGGCTTTTCTAGAAGCTAAACTACGTGAAGATAATAAAACTGATGAAGGACCAGATACTCCCAGTTATAATAGAGACAATTCTATTTCACCAGAATCTGATGTAGATACAGCTAGTACAATCAGTCTGGTTACTGGAGAAACTGAAAGAAAGTCAACCCAAAAGCGAAAGAGTTTCACTAGCCTCTATAAAGATAGGTGTTCCACAGGTTCTCCTTCCAAAGATGTTACAAAATCATCATCTTCAGGTGCTAGGGATAAAATGGAAAAGAAAACAAAAAGTCGTTCCACAGATGTGGGTTCAAGAGCAGATGGTCGTAAATTTGTTCAGTCCAGTGGGAGAATAAGACAGCCTTCAGTAGACTTAACAGATGATGACCAAACCTCTAGTGTACCTCATTCTGCCATCTCTGATATTATGTCATCTGATCAAGAAACTTACTCTTGTAAACCTCATGGACGGACTCCACTTACCTCAGCTGATGAGCATGTACATTCCAAACTGGAAGGAAGTAAAGTAACGAAATCTAAGACTTCTCCGGTGATATCTGGTTCATCCAGTAAATCAACCACCCTTCCAAGGCCACGACCTACCAGGACTTCCCTCTTGCGCAGAGCACGACTTGGTGAAGCTTCAGACAGTGAACTTGCCGATGCTGACAAAGCATCTGTTGCTTCTGAAGTATCCACAACAAGTTCTACATCAAAACCTCCCACAGGAAGGCGTAACATCTCTCGGATTGATTTATTGGCTCAGCCTCGTAGAACACGACTTGGCTCACTGTCAGCTCGTAGTGACTCTGAAGCAACAATTTCTAGAAGTAGTGCCTCTTCGAGGACCGCAGAAGCCATCATTAGAAGTGGAGCCAGATTAGTACCATCAGATAAATTTTCTCCTAGAATTAGAGCTAACAGTATCTCTCGACTCTCAGACTCCAAGGTCAAAAGCATGACCTCAGCTCATGGCTCTGCTTCAGGTAAATTGGATCCAGATTTCTAATAGCATTAGCATGTTGTATATTTGGGGGCTTCTTTTTTTAAAAAAAAAAAAAGTAAGGTTCTAGTTGTCCTCCCAAGATACTCATTCAAAACAAAAGTTATGATACACGGGGCAGCGGGTTGGGGGGTCTATAAAATAGTTTTATTTAGCATAGTAAATGGAAAAGTCAGAAGTTATACATACTTACAATTAGAGTCCTGGAGCAAAATAGTGATTTCAAAATTAGTAATTCATTGAGCTGATTTAGGAGTTTTAATTTTCCAGTTGGTGATATATTTGGATGTGTGTGTCAAAATTAAATTATCTGGAATTATCTGGTTTAAAGTATAGGAATTAACATTGTGCTTCTAAAAGCATATGTTTAACCTTTAAATATCCTCACATAATTCAAAGCCCTTACGAACTTGAAGAAAAGCAGTATATGCTTTATTACTCCTTTCAGAGTTAAATGAAATAATCAATGTTTTGTTCTTTTTTTTCCCTACCCATTTTGAAATGTCTCACATACTTTACCTATACTTTTTAAAGTTAAATCTGTTTATAGTTGGAGCAGGTGAAAACTAACCCTTAGTTTATTTCAGTGAAAGAAGATGGATTCATGGGGAATCACTCAGCATACATTGGCCAAACTGGGCTGTAGAAATTTAACTGGTTATGAGCATTATCTCACAAAGTGCTGTTATATCATTTAACTCTAGTAATTAGGTGTAATTGAATATAACAACTACAAAAACTACTTACTCTCCACCAGAATTTAACTGATGTTGTTATATTTGTTTGCTTATGTGCTTTGTATTCAGAGCTGAAGCCGTTGAGATACATGTGTGACCAAAGAGTAATGAGGTGGATATTTGTTTGTGTCCTATAAGCATGTTCTCATTACTTCATAATGAGCCTCATATGTGGGCGTGGCTGCAAAGGCCAGTGTGGGAGGCCAGCTGTTATAACAGACTTGAAGATGTGTGATTATTTTCAGTAGGCAGACATCTAAGTGAGCCCTAAGTCTTGAGTTAAGAGTGGAGGGGAAGTTGATATGAAATTTCATCTTTTTATTTTTGATTGGTTTACATCTACCACACTATATCCTACAAGACCCTAAAGGAACAGTACTTGGCATATGACACTTTTTTCACTTTTCTTCCTCTTTTCACTGCTGCTTTCCTCCACTCCATTCACCTGTCTCTCTTTGCTGGTCAGTGGGTTTGGTAATGATGGTCACTGCCTATGGTGGAAATGGATGTAGGCTGAAGCCAGATAACATATAATCATGATTCCAAAAAAAATAGACAACATTTTCCTTATTACCCCAGTTCTCATTTCCACACTTGAAGCTTTGGTTGGTGGTTCACAAATTTATTGCCAAATATTTTAAAACTACTATATTTTGGTTTATTTTCATTCTGTTTTTGCTTATGGCTCTACTTCTTCAGTTCACATTTCATCTGTGCTGCATTTCCTGATGAAATTTCTTCTGCTCTACTCCTTGTTTTATCACCTCATCTCCATTACGATATGTATGTATTTTCCTGTCTTAACATAATTTCTGTGTTACCAGGTAGCTTGGAGTACCTCTTAACACATGATGTGGTTTTATTCCTCGATATTTAGGATAAGGCTTGAGAGGCAAGCTAAATATGATTACTTCAGCAAGTCTAAGAAACAACTGTTAAGATGCTATATATAAAGATAAATTTTATTTTCCGCTTCTTTGAATACAGAACTTGATAAATATTCAGTTTTCTGTGTCCAAAAAGAACCTTGAATTGTGTATGAAATTCCCTAGGACAAATTGAGGTATATAATTTTGGTCTTTTCATACTTACTAGCAGTATATTAAATAATTAGAATCATGGAATTTAAGAGTTAGAAGGGTTATTATTCCCTTAAGGGAACGAAGGCCAAGAGAGGAAATAACCTGCCCTGGGCACATGGCAGTGGCAGAGGCGGAATGAGAATCAAAGACTTTTAATCCCCAGCCTGTTGTTTTTCTACCATATTTATTCTAGCTCTAAGAAATAGTTTGAGTGTTTACTTGTATGCAAGCTTCCAGAAGACAGCTAGAATCTACTGGATTATTATCAGGAGTATATGCAAGGTCAACATACAATATAAAGGTTTTGGTATTATTTACTAAAATCTTTGCAGTTCTGATATTTTACCCAGTTTATATTCTCTATTCCACCTTATGAACGTAAAGCCACATTGTAATCTACGATTGTATATTCAGATTCTCTCAAGATACCCACTTATAGTATTACAGCTTACCTATGACAGTGGCCAGGATCTTTCATTCAGTGAGAACATACTATAATAGCTGTATGGAAAAGGTGGTCAAACAAACAAACCTGTTTGATTTTGCTAATTTAGGTGCCTTTGATATTATAACATTTCTGTTTAAGATAATTATAATATTTTGAATGGAAAAAGAAAAGAAAAATTTTAACTTTTGAAACATGATTTAAAAGAATGTTAAATCATGCCGATCAGTGTTGCTGTGCACAGTATAAACTTTAAAGACCTTGGAAATAATCTGAACCTAGCACTTGTGATATTGTCCCAATTGGATATGTAAAAATAATTCCGTAATGTTTCCAATTCTGTATTTTAGATGATGTCTTTAAAATATTTTTAGGCCAGCACAGTGTTTCATGCCTGTAATCCCAGTATTTTAGGGGAGGCCAAAGTTGGAGGATTACTTGAGCCCAGGAGTTCAAGGCTGCAGTGAGCTGTGATCACACTACTGCATTCCAGCCTGGGACAAGTGAGACCCTGTCTCCATTAAAAAAAAGTTTTTTTTTTTAAAGAAACGTATGTGATAAAAATAGAAGATTAGAAATCTCAGATTTAGCAATATTAAGAGAAGAGTTCTGTATGTTTCTCTGATGTAATTTGCAATTTGCTTCTAGGAGTTTAACTAGTTTTTTTTCCCCCAAAACATTCTTTCAATGATTCTTTTTTTTTTTTTTTTTTTTTTTTGAGACGGAATCTTGCTCTTGTTGCCCAGGCTGGAGTGTAATGGCACAATCTCGGCTCACTGCAGTCTCTGCCTCCTGAATTCAAGTGATTCTCCTGCCTCAGCCTCCCAAGTAGCTGGGATTACAGGCGTGTGCCACCATGCCTGGCTAATTTTTGTATTTTTAGTAGAGGAGAGGTTTGACCATACTGGTCAGGCTGGTCTGTCCTCCCGTGTGCTGGCATTACAGGTGTGCTGGCATTACGGCCTCCCAAAGTGCTGGCATTACAGGCATGAGCCACTGCACCCGGTCTCCTTCAGTGATTCTTGATATCAAGTTGTAACTGAAATATCCAGATTTATTTTGGCAAGATATATTTAAATTTAAAGACCTTGAATTATCAAAATAAAGCACTTGGTTTTCATTATGTTTTAAGTGCACGTTTTAGAAAATAAAAACATTATATTAATATCCTTAGAAGTTTTTTAGACTGTTTGCTGTCCCTTTCTAATTCTAACCTTCAAAATTTATAGGCAGTAGAAATTTGCATTTCTAACATTTGTTAGACATGCATGGCTTGAATTAACTCTTTCTCCAGGTCAAAGGACAAAACAGAGCATTGTCAGCAGTTTTTCTCCCCAACTGATCTTATTGCTGAATGCTCATAAATATACATTCAAAACATGTTTGTGGTAATTTTCCACTAAAATATTCTTATATTGTATGAAGATGCAATGTGTGTTTTCTGAAGTGTGTTTGCAAAATCTATAGTTGTATGTTTTAATGCCAACAAAGAAATTGGAACATTCACAGAAATATGATACTAACAACTCTTTTTTTCCTTTTTAATTCTCTAGACATCATAAGTGATAGTATGTTTTTGTAGTGAATATAGTAGTTTAGTACTACAACACAAGAGGGAATGTTGCCTATTTTATAATTAAAAAATAAATTTTGTAATGAATGCTGTAGCTCTAGCTACAAGCTTAATCAAGCCCATCTTGGAACTTTCATTTTAATATATATGCTGTCTAGGCCTTTACTAACGAATAAGTCTCTTAGAGATAGGCATTTCAAACACCTTCAAATGCCTTAGTAATATCAACCCATCAAATGAGCCTAATAATATATTAAGAAAATCAAATTTATTTTTATAAATTGTTACTTAAGCTGAATAAAATTCAAGAGAAAGAAATAAAATTTTTCTTCAACACAGATAGAAATCAGAAAAACTATCATTACATGAGAAATTTAGGATGTCTTTTTAAAACAACTTGGCTGGGCACGGCAGCTCATGCCTATAATCCTAGGACTTTGGGAGGTTGAGGCAGATGGTTTACCTGAGGTCAGGAGTTCGAGATCAGCCTGGCCAACATGGTGAAACCCCGTCTCTACTAAAAATACAAAAATTAGCCAGACATGGTGGCAGATGCCTGTAATTCCAGCTACTCTGGAGGCTGAGGCAGGAGAATTGCTTGAGCCAAGATGGCGCCATTGCCCTCCAGCCTAGGTGACAGAGAGAGATTCCATCTCAAAAACACACACACACACACAAAAACCTTATTGGAAACAAAAATGTAGAATGTATACAACACTTGGAATATCAGAGAATTCGTTTTGAACTCTGGGAGTCCATAGACCTGGCTTATACTTTGATTTTAGCAAGGTAAGACCTCTCTGGGCCTGTTTCTTCTCTGTAAATGGAAGAATTTAGACTCATGTCAAAGGCCATTCTTCTAAAATTATATGAAATAAGTAGATGGGGGAAAATTTAAAATATTTTAACTTGAAGTTTATTTGGTGTTAATTAGCAGGTGATAGGGAACTTTCTTCAGAAAAAAATAAGGTTGGGTAGCTGCTATAGTTTGGAAGCAAATGTTAAGAAAGCAAAAAGTTTTGAAATAAATTCTTTGAGAAATAACAGGTTAGAGGGCCTAGCATTGAACTCCCTTTCCCAGTCCCTTCTCCACCAGTAGCCATCATTTCACTCAGTCTCAGCTCTGCTCTTTGTCGTTACACAGACTGTGTCCAGAGTTAACTGGAGCTTTTCTTCATAGCATCCCATGTGTGATATGTTTTCCACTGGCAAAGGGAGCTCTTAATTGCTTAATGATTTTTAATCACATTTTTATTTCTCTGCTGTATGCTGATTATTTTATCCAGTTTCCTCCTCAATTTTAAAGAACGTACCTAAAGATGTTACCTTTTACTTTTTAAAATATGCTGTATTCGTTTGATTTTTTTTCTTTTTGTTTTTGAGATGGAGTCTGGCTCTGTCACCAGGCCACAGTGCAGTGGTGCGATCTCAGCTCACTGCAACCTCCGACTCCAGGGTTCACGTGATTCTCCTGCCTTAGCCTCCCGAGTAGCTGGGATTACAGGCGCACACTACCACACCTGGCTAATTTTTGTATTTTTAGTAGAGATGGGGTTTCACCATGTTGGCCAGGAGGGTCCCGATCTCTTGACCTTGTGATCCACCACCTCAGCCTCCCAAAGTGCTGGGATTACAGGCGTTAGCCGCCGCGCCCGGCCCCGATTGCTTTTAAAAGATATTATTAGTAGCTTTACTATTCTTACTGACTTCTAGGTAGACCAGCCTATGAAAAGAGATGGAAAGTTTGTGAAAAGGAAGTTTTTCTCTTACTTTTTTCCTCAAAATGTAATTGCATTTTGATCCTAAGCTCAGACTATTAAAAGTTAATTCTAGCATGACTCTACTTATAGGTGGTCACATGACATTTAACATATATTAATAACACTTGGTACTCAATTTCTCATTCTGCTTTCATGTAGTCTGCCACGAAATATATCAGCCATCGATGCCATTCTTTCTAAGTTACCTCAAAATTAACTGTCTTAGTTTTATCATACTTATGTTTTCATGTGTTCTGCAGTTTATTAAAGCTCTTTGTTAATTGCTTTTCTTTTCTCTCTAGTTTCCAATCATATGTATAGTGACCATAGTTGCCTAATCAAAAATAAGGACATTTGATGTAACAAATGATTTTTTTCTTATTTATGAACACTATTGTAAGATAGCAAAATAAACACACATTTAGCATTTAATGAAATGCTTTTTTGAAAAGTACAAATTTGTTTACACTATTTCTGATTTTGCCTGCCATATTTCTTAATTTTTTTCTAAACCTCTTTACTCTTGTTCTAAACTTTTCCTAAAATTGGTTTCAAGTCTCAGGATCACTTCAACTCACGAAAGTTTTTATATCTAGAAATGAGTACATTATCACCATGGTAAAAGTATTATCTATGTTAATAAATTATCTTACAATGTTAAAATCAGAAATTATATTTAAGCTCCTCAAAAAAAGTCTATGACTAATTACCTAGTATATGTATTTGCATACACTTTTACCGAGAGCCATGAACTTTCTGCATATGTTCATTCTCTCATACCTATGAATGAATCTGGTTCCAAACATCAGGATCTCCAAATAGGGGTGTGAATAAGGACAAATTGATAAGCTCTAATTTATGGCATATTCCTCATTGTAGAGTTCTCTGTTTCTTAAGCCAGTTCTGGTGGCAATGTATGCCAGTTTTATCTGAGAGCAACCTCAGCCTTAGAGATCCCCAGCTGAAAATGTAGTTTTTGGAGGAAAAGACATAAAAGGCATAAAATTAGAGTGGAGGAATTTCTGGATTCTGTGCAGCTTAGGTCAGTTTCTGTTAAAAAGGAAGAAGATGCTAATGTTTTATCACTTTAAACACCAATAACATTTAATGCTTTTCACTGGGTTTCGGAAAAGTAAATGTTTATATCCAGGAATTCTTGCATTTTTTTCAAAAATATTTGTTAAACATTTGCTAGCCAACACTCAGCTAAGTGCTAGGTATACATTATTGGATTAAACAGACATTGTTCCTGCCCTTGTTAAGTTTACCAGGAATTAGCCATTATCTCTCTTTTTTATCTCTATTTATGCTTCACAAATTATTTGTATGTTTGATTCTCATATTAACAGTAGTAAAGTGTCTGCATTGTCTTCTGATTTTTTAAATGTGTGAGCAATACCATTTTTTTAATGTCTTTACTAACTGTAAATAAGAAAGTGATTGCCACTTTCTTTAATGTGACTCTTCACAGTATCTCCTGTGCCTTCAGTGTCAATGGTTGTGACAAAAGCTTGTACAGTTTTGCTTTTTGTAGATTTTATGCCATTGTCTATTTTCACCATATGCTTTCAGTGTCAAAGCAGCAGAGAGTTGTACTGAAGATGCTTTGTTGTGTTTTTTTACCACGTAAAAAGATTTTTTCCAACCATAGCGTAACAGGATGTTGAATGACAGAGGTAATGTTTTTTTTTTTCTGCCATAAAGGCATAATTTCCACAGCCGGAATTATGCACATCTGTATGTTGGGAAAAGAGAGTTTTTACCATCTCCATGTTGAAAGTCCATGTGGCATGAGGAAATCTTTTCCCTTGTTTTTATTTGTGTTGTCGTTGATGTTGTTACTGTCTTTTTTTAAAAAAAAAATTCATATTTTCACTCAAATAAGAAATATTTGCAATTGAAAAGTACTCCAGTTAAACATCGATGGATAGAGCTTGCTTAGTTGTTTATCATTAGTGAAATTTTTCATCTGAATGTTTACTCACCACACTGTGGAAAACATGGTCTTTCAATTGTTTTTGATTCTTCATTGTTTTTAATTCACCGAAGTGTAATGTTTCTATCTCTAAGGAGTAGTAGACTTATGGTTTTTGTGAGGTATGTGTACGTCAGTTATTGAAAATTGTGGTGTGTGTGCGCTCTCATGGTGTTTTGAAGTCATGACTTTTATTTTACCTCCTTTAAATGATAACATAATAATTCTTTTTTTAATAATTAAACTAATTTAGTAAATTCAAGATGGAGGCGCTTGCCTACTGATTATGCTTCCACCTCAGAAGATGAATTTGGATCAAACCGTAATTCCCCTAAACATACCCGTCTACGTACTTCTCCAGCCCTGAAAACCACTCGCTTGCAGAGCACTGGATCAGCAATGCCTACTAGTTCTTCATTCAAGCACCGGATTAAAGAGCAGGAAGACTACATCCGAGATTGGACTGCTCATCGAGAAGAGATAGCCAGGTTGGTTTTCAGGACTTATCTTTAAGAATTGAAAATTTCTATGAACATTACAACTTGGTAACAAAGTTTAGCTTGTACTTGATTTTTACTAAAAGTCTAAGAACTGAAATCCACAGCTAACTGTGAACTCCGTTTAGTCAGTAGTAGTACTCTCTATCCAGATTTTTTCCTTTTTTTTCTATGCCTGTACCACTAACATATTGTAGAATTAATTTATTTTGACCTTTTCTCTCTCCCCCCTCCTCCCTTTTTTAAGAATTTCTTTTAAAGATGGTGATAAGTAAGTATAACTTTGAAAGGTAGGCAGTATCAGATCTACATAATTAAGAACTGCAGGCAATTTATGGATTACTTTCCTTTAAACTTCCAAAGATGTAATAGTATACCTGTTAGAGATGTGGCTACTGCTCTCTGGAGAGAATTAGGGTAAGCAGATTTTCACTAATACTTTATGAGCTCATTAAGTGTGGTAAGTTCAACCCTTTGTAAGTAAAACAAACTATGACTATTTTGAAGATTAAATCTGTTTATAGTAACCTTTAGATTATGTACAAAAAAATTTATGCTGCAGATACGATTTTTAATTAATAACTTATGGAAATTAATAACTTACTATGGCTGAACTTTGAAGAGAGATTATACTCAAGCAGATATTATAGTAGTTAAAATATAAGGATTTTTTGTTTTAAGTTTGTGAGATGTTAAATTTTACTGCAGTATACCATATGTTACCTAAACATTTTCACTGTATACATACTAAGCTTACTTCTGTCTTTAAGACCTTAATCTTCAAGTTGTATACTTGAGAACATTATTAAAGAGTTTATACATAATATTTCATAGATGCTTTTAAAAAACAAGAAACTTTTACTCTATGTTAATGTTCATCTTTTTTGTTCTTTATTTCATTGACTTCTGTGAATTGTGTTTTTTCTGGCTCATTGGTTTGATGCAATGTTTAGTTTTTTATTTTTAAAGACTATTCACTTGTCATTGCTTTTATTCTTCGAGAGAACATGCCTTTCTAATCTCATTGTGCTGCTTAAAACATTTTTGCTTTATGATACAAATAGCTTTTTAGGAGAGTAATTACTGAAGCATTTTAAGCCAGTTCTAGTTAGAGGAAAGGCATATATGTGCTTTGGGATCCATGGATCATTATGGGCCAACACAATGCTTGTAGTGAGAGCATCTTGACATATTTTTTGTACTTCCAGGCGCAGCTAGCAACAACAGGTCTTACTCTTGTCTCATCATTTTTCCCCTTCCCTTGAAAAAGATGTCCAGCTACACAAGATCCAGTGGTGCCTGTATGTCTAGATGCCTCCTGGCAGGAGGCCTCCTCTCTCAAGCTCCCTCTACCCCAAACTAGAAAGACTAAAAACCTTCTTCTGAGCCAAATACACTTCCCTACCCCCAAATAAAAAAACAGTTGTAATACAAAGAGAAAAGGGAATAAGGGCTATACACTGTATTTTCACTTGGTTCCATTTTGCTATGTGCATAGTGTTACTATTATCAATGTGTACTTTTTATTATCTATGGCAGGACTTTAAGACCAGGCTATTTATCCTACAGTGATGTTCATGCCTTATCCCTCTAGTTTGTCAGTAGCACTATGCTAATAAAACTTGACTTTGGGATTTTAATTTTTCAAGTTATACTTTCCAGCTATATATCTCAAAGCCAGAGAAGTGATTTTTTTGTTTGTTTTATGTGGAGAAAAAAGGAGGGTGGTGGAAGGAAGGAAAGATACAAAATATGGAAGGAAATGCTGATATTTAATGTTTCTATAGAGCAGTGATAAGTTTGCTTAGGGTGAGAAAATTTATTTTCAAATGGCTATGAATCACAAACTAAGTAGAATATGAGAAATAATTTTATTTATTTAAATGAACTACTGTCACCTAAAAGACTCCTGTGCTGAGAGCAATATTTAAAGAGTAATAGATAAAGACACTTTTATTTGAGAAATATAATAGTGATTTTTAATTTATTACAAAAATATTTTATGCTTTAGCATACTCTTTCTGTTTAGAATTTAGGACTATTTCACTTGATCAGCACTTTGTTAATCTGTACATAATAACTGTTTACCTGCATTTAAATTTAAAGCACAAAAGCAAGCTCCATTTAGAATATGAAGTATATAAGCGAGATATGGCAAATTTGGTCTTCAATTTGATGAGGGAAGGTTTCTTTCAGGTATCCCTGATGCATGTGCTTTGGTAGCTCCTGCCTCAGTTTCTCTGTTATGAAAACAGATATTGACTTCCATCTAGTAGGAATGTAAGACATGATGCAGGTTTTTATGAATATTAGGGTAAACAGAGCTACAATACCAGCTTTACAGATGACCAAATGAAATACATTCAACCTACAAATTATACTGGAAGATTATCTACAGTAACGCCTCGAAGATAGTGCAGGTTTGGTTTCAGACAGCTATAGTAAGGCAAATATCTCAAAGCAAGTCACACAATTTTTTTTTTCCTAGTGCATGGAAAAATTATGTTCACACTATGCTGTGTACAGTAACACTGCTTCTTAAAAAAATGTATATACCTAAACAAGTAAATATTTTATTGCTAAAAAACAGTAGTGATCATCTGAGCCTTTAGTAAGTCATCAGCTTTTTGTTGGCATAGGGTCTTACATCCCTGCTGATGACTGTGGACTTATTCGAGGGCAGTGGTTGCTGAAGGCTGGGATGACTGTGGTGATTTCTTAATTAAAAGAAGACAACAGTGAAGTCTGCCACGTTGATTGACTCTTCCTTTCATGAAAGATTTCCTCGTAGCAATGTGATGCTGTTTGACAGCATTTTACCCAGAGTAGAACTTCTTTCAAAACTGCAGTCAGTCCTCCCAGACCCTGCCGCCGGCTTATCGACTGAGTTTATGTAATATTCTGAATCCTTTGTTGTCATCTCAACAGTGCTCACAACAGCTTCACCAGTAGATTCTATTGCAAGATACCACTTTCTTTTCCCATTCATAAGAAGCAACTTCTCATCTGTTAATGTTTTATCACGAGATTGCAGCAATCCAGTCCCATATTCAGGCTCCACTTCTAACTCTAGTCTTTGTAGTTCTGTTGCTATTTCCACTGTATCTGCAGTGACTTCCTCCACTGAAGTCTTGAGCCCTCAAAGTCATCCATGAGGGTTGGAATCGGTTTCTTCCAAACTCCTGTTAATCTTGATATTTTTACCTCCTCCATGAATCACAAATGTCCTTAATGGCATGTAGAATGGTGAATCCTTTCCAAAAGATTTTCAATTTACTTTGTCCAGATCTATTAGAGGAATCATTACCTACAACAGCTATGTCTTGCAAAATGTATTTCTTAAATAAAGGAATACATTTTCTGCTTAGAAGACAAAATGGGCCAGGCTCAGTGGCTCACGCCTGTAATCCCAGCACTTTGGGAGGCCGAGGCAGGCAGATCATGAGGTCAGGAGATAGAGACCATCCTGGCTAACACGGTGAAACCCCATCTCTACTAGAAATAGAAAAAATTAACTGGGCATGGTGGTACGTGCCTGTAGTCCCAGCTACTCGGGAGGCTGAGGCAGGAGAATTGTTTGAATCCAGGAGGCAGAGGTTGCAGTGAGCTGAGATTGTGCCACTGCACTCCAGCCTGGGCAACAGAGCGAGACTCTATCTCAAAAAAAAAAAAAAAAAAATGGCTGGGCACGGTGGCTCATGCCTGTAATCCCAGCACTTTGGGAGGCCAAGGCAGGCAGATCATGAGGTCAGGAGATAGAGACCATCCTGGCTAACACGGTGAAACCCCATCTCTACTAAAAATACAAAAAATTAGCCGGGCGTGGTGGCGGGCGCCTGTAGTCCCAGCTACTCGGGAGGCTGAGGGAGGAAGGAGAATGGCGTGAACCCAGGAGGCGGAGCTTGCAGTGAGCCGAGATCGCGCCACTGCACTCCAGCCTGGGTGACAGAGCGAGACTCCGTCTCAAAAAAAAAAAAAAAAAGTCAAAATGGCTCCTTGATCCAGGGGCTGCAGAATGGATGTTACCAGGTATGAAAGCAACATTAATCACCTTGTACGTCTCCATCAGAGCTCTTAGGTAATCAGCTACATTGTCCGTGAGCAGTAATATTTTGCAAATAATCATTTTTTTCTGAGCAGTACGTCTCTACAGTGGTCTTAAAATATTTAGTAGACCACACTGTAAATATGCCGTAATCCAGGCTTTATTGTTCCATTTGTAGAGCACAAGCAGAGTAGATGTAGCATAATTCTTAAGGGCCCTATGACTTTTGGAATGGAAAATGAGCATTGGCTTCCAACATAAAGTCACCAGCTACATTAACCCCTAACAAGAGAGTCAGCCTGTCCTTTGAAGCTTTGAAGCTGGGCATTGCCTTCTCTCTGGCTATGAAAGTCCTAGATGGCATCTTCTTCCAATAAAAGGCTGTTTTATCAACATTGAAAATCAGTTGTTATTATAACCACCTTAATCAATTATCTTAGCTAGATCTTCTGGATAACTTGCTACAGCTTCTCTATCAGCACTTGCTGCTTCTCTGTGCACTTTCATGTTAGGGGGATGGTTTCGTTCCTTAAGCCTCATGAACTGACCTCTGCAAACTTTTCTTCTGCAGTTTCCTCACCTCTGTCAGCATTCACAGAATTGAAGAGAGTTCAGATTTTGCTCTGGATTAGTTTGGCTTAAGGGAATGTTGTGGCTGGTTTGATCTTCTATCCAGACCACTCAGACCTTGTGCATATCAGCATTAGGCTGTTTTGCTTTCTTATCATTCCTGTGTTCACTAGAGTAGCACTTTTAATTTACTTCAAGAACTTTTCCTTTGCATTCACAACTTGGCTGTATGGCACAAGAGGCCCAGCTTTTGATGATTGCCAGAATAGCAAGACAGAATTTAAAATGGTTCCATGGTTGATCAGATGGGAGATTGGTGGGAGTAGGGAACACAAAAGGCATGGGAAAAGAAGATAGGTTGTATTTTGGTCATACTGACACCAAGATGCCTAAAGGATAGTCCTGTGAAAAAATCTAGCGGACAGTTGAACTGTGGCTGTGAAACAGGAAGCCATGAGGGCCAGACTCATCGTTGTAGAGTCATTCGTAAAGAGTAAATACTTGGAGGCATTGTAGTAGATGGTATCACCAGAGAATGGTGAGGGAGCTGCAAATGCGGCTGAACTCTGAGATAACCTCAGGGACAGGGATGTGGTGTAGCTGAATGGTGAAGAATATGGACTCTGGACTCAGACCATATTCTTGGTCTGAGATTCAAACCCAACTTGACCACAAGGTCTGTGTGACCTAGGGTGAGTTAATTAACTGTGTTCTAGTGATCTCATCTGTAAAATGGACATAATGGTGCCAACCTGAGAGAGTTGACAAGTTGATGCACATACTTAACCTAGTGCTTGACGTATAGTCAGTAGTCAATAAATGATATATTTAAGAGGGATACAGAGAAAACAGTGGTTTATGATTGTAGTTAGAACTTTATTTGGAGCTTTTAATTTTGTATAGATCTCACATGTTTAAATTTATGAGAATCCAGATATAATTGGAATTTCAGAATCAGCATTACATTCTACAGTTTATAAAATGCTGGGCTTACCTTATTTGTGCTTAAGAATCTCAACCTATGTTCTGTTCAAATTTCCATCCAAACTTATTTATTAAAAAATTTTTTGTCCTCCTAGTAAAAACAGTGGTATATAAGTAGTTTGTTTTTTATTATTAAAGTGATCGTTAAATAGCTGTGTTGGCTGGGCGGGGTGGCTCACGCCTGTAATCCCAGCATTTGGGAGGCCAAGGCAGGTGGATCACCTGAGGTCAGGAGTTCGAGACCAGCCTGGGCAACATAGTGAAACCCTGTCTCTACTAAAAATACAAAAATTTGCCAAGTGTGATGGCATGCACCTGTAATCCCAAGCTCTTGGGTGGCTGAGGCAGGAGAATCATTGAAACCTGGGAAGCGGAGGTTGCAGTGAGCCGAGATCGCGCCACTGCACTCCAACCAGGGTGACAGAGCGAGATTCTGTCTAAAAAATAGATGTATCACGGAACACCTATCAGTCCCGTTCCCCGATTTGTTGGCCCCAATGAAACTCACTTGGCATGGTAAGACAAAAAGCTTTTATTATTACTAAGTCTTTCACACATAATTTTATTAGTGAAATTCAAATAAAAAGAATACTGATCAAATATATTTGAAAATATTTTAAAATAGAACTATGGTTTATGTTTTTCAAGCCTAAAATATTTACAGTTAAAGTTATGAATGAGTGATAATCTTAACAGTAAAAAACCAAATTACTTGTAATTTTACTACATTATTAAAAGCTTTGTGCTTTTATTGTTTTGTTGGTAGGAACCAATTTAATTTAGTTGTCGGAATTCAGTGGTATGGGTTTTCTTATTGTCTGTAAGGTAATGTAATGCTTTTCTGTGTATTGCAATTTAGCTAACAAGTCTTCAAATTACAATATAATTGAAGGATATACTACATTTTGGGTTGTGATTGGAGGTGAGCTTTGATAATACCAAAATGTTTTTTGTTTTGGAGAAAATACTATGGATATAAAAACTACCTTAATCAAGGAATAAGGCGTATCTGCCAAGTCAGTTTTAAGACATAATTTGTTGATTCATAATATCTAAAGTCTAGGCCCTGTTATTTTGTTGGGCTAGGTCAGATCCAAACAAGAGTGGGGAAATAAACCATCTGCCCACAGGTTCAGATGACAGTGATTCTTCAGTTTCTCTGTAGTTTTCCACATTTCCTGGAACTTCATTATTCCTTCCTCATAGTCTGTACCTGAGTCTCTAAAAATACTCTGGCTATCTCAGGTCTTGTTTATTGAGTAAATACTTTGCTGTCAGATGACGTCAGACCATCTTCTTTTAACTTGCCGGTTTTGTCTCTGGTGGAGATAGCATGGGTTTGCTAAAACATTTAAAGTTATCCTCTTAATTACCTCTTTATTTGCGACTTCCTCTGCTTATTTGAAGCATATTCATAAGTCTGGTTTCGAGACTAGAATCTTTCTACATTTTACCAAATGTAACTTATCTGTAGCGATAAACATTTCATTCACAATAATGGGAGATGCCTTTAAAAAAATTAAATCTCTATCTCTTTTGATGGCTAGAAGTAGACTCCATATACGTTATTCAAACTGCTTTTCTAATTAGGCCACTCATTAAATTGCTCTTGCTGCCCAAAAGAAACCTCCAATTTCAACTCATTATTATCCCATCCTAAATCTTTTGTGGCTCAGCGTAACTCTTTCCCAGTTCTCCATGCTTTTGTTGCATAAAGAATGGGGTTTGCCAAATTTTTTTCATTAAGGTCTTCTATTATTGAATCAAAATGCCACTAACATCTAACAAATTAACTGACAGTTTCCACTAATGGAAGAGAAAGATCTTTCCTTATCATTAGGAAACTTTTTTTTGTGAACCTTCTTTATAGTTGGTATGTAAGTCAAATGTATGAGTTAATCAATACATGAATTAAACTTTAAGCCTCTTGCCTGGACTTTTTATTCTTTACTGTACTGTGAGATCATGGAATCATTCCTAACTATTGCTTTGTAAATACTAAATAAATTTTTTAAATTATTTTATTTTATTTTGAGACAGAGTCTCACTCTGTCACCCAGGCTGAAGTGTAGTGGTGCGATCTCAGCTCACTGCAACCTCTGCCTCCCAGGTTCAAGCAATTCTCGTGCCTCAGCGTCCTGAGCAGCTGGGATTACAGGTGTACACCACCACGCCTTGCTAATTTTTTTTGTATTTTTAGTAGAGATGGGGTTTCACCATGTTGGCCAGGCTAGTCTCAAACTCCTGAGCTCAGGTGATCCGCCCACCTCGGCCTCCCAAAGTGCTAGGATTACAGGCATGGGCCACCACGCCCAGCTGATACTGATACCAAATAAATTTTGTTGAATAAATGATGCCTGGAGTCTTCCCAAATTTGTCTATGTCTCCTTTGTTTTTTGTTGTTGTTGCTTTGTTGGATTTTTTTTTTTTTTTTTTTGAGACAGAGTCTCACATTCTGTTGCCCAGGCTGGAGTATAGTGGCGTGATCTCGGCTCACTGCAACCTCCACCTCCCAAGTTCAAAAGATTCTCCTGCCTCAGCCTCCCGAGTAGCTGGGACTACAGGTGCATGCCACCATGCCTGGGTAATTTTTTGTATAAGTAGAGACAGGGTTTCACCATGCTGGCCAGACTGTTCTTGAACTCCTGACCTCAAGTGATCCACCTGCCTCAGCCTCCCAAAGTGCTGAGATTACAGGTGTGAGCCACTGTGCCCAGCCTCTTTTTTTTTTAAAAAAAGATATCTAGCTCATTATCAGTAGGCTTTGAATAGTTTAAATGCTCAAGATTCCAAATTGAAAATTTTTAAGTCAAACTCTAAAAATTTTTACGTAGAAATTCCTTGTCTTAGCCCCATTTTTACCTAGCTACAGTTAATTTTTTTGGGAAAAAAATATTAGGATGTGAGAACTTGTATTTCTGTTTTATCATAATAGCATTATTCACTGTATAAGATACAATCATCCAGTAATGAAACATTTCAAGGAGCCATATATGGAAGTCAGTATTGCTTGTTTATATTCACACCTGCATATGTTGATTTCATTATACAATATTTTAGCTCATTTTGAAAGTCATGATTTAAAATACAGAACTCATATGAATCACATTTCTAGGAAACCTTAAGTGAATTTCTTAAGATCTGCTTGAGCTGTTTACAGTGGT
Source organism: Pongo pygmaeus (assembly GCF_028885625.2). Classification (NCBI taxonomy): domain Eukaryota; kingdom Metazoa; phylum Chordata; class Mammalia; order Primates; family Hominidae; genus Pongo; species Pongo pygmaeus. Next base: position 5,967,416 of record NC_072373.2, read on the forward strand.
AACACATCTGTATGAAAGGCATGTCAAGAAGAACTGAAGATGAGATATGGCTTCACAACAAGCCAAAGGCTGTATTAAAATTATGTGCTGTCTAATAAAAAAGAAAGAAGAGATCCAGTTAACTGGCAGAATAGCATAAATGTGGTTATGTTCATTGCTTTTAACAGCTGAGAAAAATAATCTTGAATGATGGGCCAAAACCAGGAAAAGGCTTCAGGGGAAAATGTAGTTACAAGTATTTACAAGGCATGTACATTTTTTAAAATTATAGCCTAATCACATTAAAGCCACATCTGGGTACTTTTTTATATACTAATAAAAATACTGTATTTTTATTTGTAGGCAGTGTAGTAATAAGAATACTGTCTTTTATTTGGAGATAGTATTTCCAAGTATCTATTTGACCTTGCTAAGTATTCATGCTTCGTAGCCTATGATGCTGAGCATTCCATCTGGATTGCCTCTAGATAGGGGATTCACAATTGGTCTTTACTGGTTAGGGAACATCTAGAACTTTTTGCTCATGCACAAAGTAAAAACCTTACATGTCCTGTTATATAAGTCCAGTTGGTGCCTGCATTCGTGTACTTTTTAACTTGACTTTTTACTGCCTCTGTGTGCTAGTATAGGGTCTCTTACAAGTGTACTTTTTCCTGCATTGTATAAGCAATGAGAATTTTAAATGAAGTGAAGTTAATTTGCTAATATCTCGGGGTTTTTTTTTTTTTCTTCCCATGCCTTGTAAACCTTAAACCACTATACTTGTTCTATTTGAGGTGCAGGGGAGAGCATGAGTGAGCTAATAACTTAGAAGGAAAAATACAAGCTAAACCAAATACTTAATGAAACAAAATTTGTTTTTACCTATGGAAATAAAAAAATGTTTTAGCCACATGCTTATGAATTTTTACTTTATACCTGCCTTTGAAATTTTGGGGCCTGATACAGGATCCTTGACTCTTCAAAAATAATATGGCTCTTCATTATTTGGCTGACTGGCTTTTATACCATTGCAAGGAATTGGGAAGGAGAGGGGTCGCTAGTCTCTTCTGCATTCTTCTTCCCGTATCTCATTGCCATGACCTCTGTTCAGTTTGAAAGTTTTCCTGGTGCATCCTGTTATAAACCATATTTTTAATGAATTGCTGACCATATTTGTCACAGTTGGGGAGGCAAATAAACCTAAAACACAGAGCCTGTGTTCCAAACGAGTTCATAATTTATACAAGGATTAAAAGCTAATTCATATCATTCTTACACCTTTGCATCCTCATAGCTTAGCTCCCACTTACAAGTGAGAACATGTGGTGTTTGATTTTCCATTCCTGAGTTACTTCACTTAGAATAATTGACGTTAGACTTTTTTTTCCTTATATTTTCTTTTTCCAGTTTTCCTGAGTACTTTTCAGCTGATATCCCCTCTTTCCTCTTACAAAACTTTTTTTGCTTACTAAACTCTTCCAGATAGTGTGGAAACCATGAGCTTTTCTGGAATGACCCTTAAATGTCTCTCCTTAAACTCATTTTACATTTTAACACTTCTGGTCATTTACAAACTAGACTTAAATTATTTCTTGAAAGCTGAGTCATTACAGTTATGATCTCTTAGCCAATGTTAAAGTAACAGGAGGTTTGACTTGCGGTCATAAGCTTTGGTTTTAGGATTCTAAAGCTAGTATACTTCATTAGTAGCCCACCAGTTGCTTTTTTCCAGTAATATCAAAGGAAACTTAATTCCAGAGGTTCATGTGTGTATCTTCTGGAAAGTTTTACATGTAAAAACGTTTGAAAACGAATGTGCTATTAAAAAATAGGGCAAATTTTTGGCTGGGCATAGTGGCTCACGCCTGTAATCCCAGCTCTTTGGGAGACCAAGGTGGGCGGATCACAAGGTCAAGAGATCAAGACCATCCTGGCCAACATGGTGAAACCCCATTGCTACCAAAAATACAAAAATTAGCCAGGCGTGGTGGTGCACGCCTGTAATCCTGGCTACTCGGTAGTCTGAGGCAGGAGAATCACTTGAATCCAGGAGGCAGAGGTTGCAGTGAGCTGAGGTTGCACCACTGCACTCCAACCTGGCAACAGAGTGAAGAGTCCACCTCAAAAAATAATAAAAGGCAAATTTTTAAATAGCTAGTTTAAAACAATGTTTTGTTGGCAGTTTAAATCAATAAAGTCTGATTGTTTGTTTCTACTATAGTTGTAATAATATATAATCTTGCAAAGATTGTATGTTTAATTGGGTATACACATCACTAGAACTCTGATTTTTAATATATCCTTTAATCTTCCAATATACCCAAATGTACAATTATTTTTTCCAGTATACAACCCTGCAGTGAAAAAAAAGTGTTATGACTGAGATAATTTACATAGGAAAATTATAAACTTTATGACTTAAAGTACATTTCTCATGTTATCTCACCTTTTTTTCTTAAATAATGCATACTTATTTCTACAGAATTGTTGAAATTGAGTCAGTGGTTCTGACACTCGGGAAAACATAAAGACTAGGACTAATGTTAGAGAACTGAACCCTTAGCTTCTGTTTTGTTCCTTCAGTGCTATTTTCTTATCCATATTTTGTAATAAAATGGAATTAAATGTGAAAATATCTATTAGGTTTTCAAATCAACAATATATGTTGTGTATATGTTAAGAATTGCTCATTTTAATACATATTTTACTATATCACATGTGGAGATTGCTGTTGTCCATGTTTTTTCTAATTAATTTATACTGTTTTCGACAAATATTAGAAACTTCATTGTACAGATCGTCTGCATAAAAAACCATTAATGAAAAATAGAGTTTTGGATACAATGATGCTTATCTGTAGTTTATCTCATTAAGCTTGGTTATTCTGTTTCTTATTCTAGTTCATTTATTTTGGGGAATTGCAAGGATTTGCTATATTATATAAGGGAACACTTTAAACACATTTTCAAAAGAATCACATCAACAGTTAATATGTTTTAAAAAATTATATATGGAGCAATCATGTGAGATGTAGCATGACATAGTGAAAAGATCTAGTTATGGCACTTAACTGTGTGTGACCTTGGCCAAAAAAATGGTCGCACGTCTTCTCCTGTGCCTCGTTTTCCTCATCTGTAAAACAAGATGATTAATACTTCTCTTACAGAGTGGCTGTGGGAATTAAATGAGTTGAGGACTATGAAGCTGCTTTACAATGTACTCATAATGGTGCCTTCTGTGTATTCTAAGCTTCATGGGGACAAGGACCCTGTGTGCTTCTTCATTGCTGTAGTCTTTAGGACTTAGCACAGTGCCTGGCACATCATAAGCAATCAGTAAATATTTGTTGGTGTTTTTCCTGCCTCTTTGTGTTGATAAATAAATGAGAAATTAACTGACGTTTCTTACAAAGTTTATATATTGACCATAAATTGGTTCTGTTGGTCCATAAACTTCAACTTAGTTCTCTTTTTAAATCTAAATTTTTATGTAATTACTAATGTGCTTGAAAGTCTTTCAAACTCACATTTTGCGTAAGTTAAAAAATGTTACTTTAAGCCAGGCACGTGTCTGTAATCTTAGCTAGTTGGGAGGCTGAGGTCAGAGGACTGCTAGAACTCAGGAGTTCGAGACCAGCCTGGGCAATATAGCCAGATCTCCTAGGCTCTTTTTTTTTTTTTTTCTTTTTAAGTTACTTTGTATTTCCTTTGGATTTTGAAGCTGCAGAAACTTTGACATATACTTTTAATAATATTCTGTCATTCCAAAACCTTCCCTGTGGAAATAGCCACACTGAGTTTATGGGCAGTGGATGCAGCTTGGAAAACGTTAATGTCTTACTGAAATGAAATGTTTCTCAAAAAACAAGAATATCAGTGGTAGGTTTTGTAAGTTTCTCCCTCTTAAAAAAAATCTAAAAGAAAAATCTCTATTTTCACCTTTGATTATCACAGGTAACAGTTATTTAGTTCTTCGGTCCATGTAGGTAAAAATGCAAATGGCTTTATGGAAATGAGTACTAAAGCTTGGATCCAGTCCTGCCTTAGCTACATCTAAAGGTGTGATCATGGGCAAGCCATTCAGGTTCTCTGAGATTGTGATAAAGTCAGATAAATCCTACCTCAAAAGAACTTTGTGGGTCTCAAGTGACATAACATGTACTGGAAAGTGCTGTGCATAGTATAAAGTGCTCTATGAAAGAGTGCAGAGTTCTTAATTTCTTGGTACTGTAGACCCCTTTGGCCATTTTGTGAAGCTTGTAGGGTCCTTCTCAGGTGTAAACATAAACGAATTACAAAGAAATCCAATTATATTGAAATTCAGTTATCAAAATATTTGAAAGTAATAGAGTAATTTATGGTTCTTTATTAACATTAAATAAAATGTTGTTATGTGTTTAATGACTTCAGTAGTTTTGAAGTAGTGATGACCATAAATGATGTTTAAATATACATGTAGCAACTGTAATGTGATCTCTGTTGATGACAAAAATCACCAGTATTGCTAATACCACTGTGGTTTGTTGCCTGTATTTATAATTGAAAGAAATGCTAAGTGTCACTTAGAGGTTAGTGAATATATTGTTAATTGTTTTTTCTCATTTAAGTTCATGAACTCCTTGAATTCTATCCATTATTCCCCAAGTTTAAGAACCCCTGTGATATATTAATGCTAGTCATTAACACAGTGTATGTTAAGGGCATATCTCTACTCAAGGGCATTTAAAATACATTTGTCAAGGTGATATCTTGTAGGTTATTTGGAGTTTAGTTTCATTAATCTTAATTTTGGAATTAAGGTTTAAGACTTTGATTATCAAAATAGTTAATAGCTAATTTGGGGTACAAATATTTAATTAGATATACAACTTACATGACTGATTATCTCATAAATGATTGTTTCTAGAGCTGTTTATTTAAAAGGGATTAAACTTCTTTTCTAAAATTATTACCAGGATCAGCCAAGATCTTGCTCTCATTGCTCGGGAGATCAACGATGTAGCAGGAGAGATAGATTCAGTGACTTCATCAGGCACTGCCCCTAGTACCACAGTAAGCACTGCTGCCACCACCCCTGGCTCTGCCATAGACACTAGAGAAGAGGTAGGAGATCTTCATGGAGAAATGCATAAGGTTCTTTCTTTTCTTTATTTCTTTTGCTTTTAGCTTTTTGCTTAGTTTATTTTAGTTATGTCCACCCTCCCTGTTTGCATGAAGCTCTGCATTTTCCAACTTTGCTTTAACAGTTTATTTTATGTTTTTGTAACAAAACTAGTGAAGGCTAACATTTGGTCTACTATTAACATGAAGCTGGAAAATTCTTTAGAAACAGCATTTTGCCTGCTAATTCTTGGTCCATAACTTCACTTGAAACATGAATATAAATGGTATCTTGAAAAGCAACCCAAAATTTGATAAATGATTGTATAAAGTTTCTATACAGTTTGACTATGAAAATGCTCCAATTAAAAGTATTTTTATCACTAGTTAACTAGAAGATACTCTGATAACAAAGAGAAAAATCCTACAGTTTCACTGCTTTAATAATTCTGTTGATAAATACAAACACATACACATAAAGATATTTTGAAAAATTGAAATATATATGTAATATACACACATACAAATACATATTCAGAACATTTTTATAAAGTCTGGAATACAAGTTACCATGTATAGACTATTACCCATCCAATATCAGGGCCTCTTACAGTACAACTCCAGGAGGCACCATTTGCATAACATTGCTCCAGACAGCGCCTTTAACATATAATACAAAATTAATGGTATTCATTGGCCGTGTTGGCTGCTTTGATCTGGGGCAGAAATGTAAGCAAAGGATTGGCATTTAAGAGAATGAACTTCTGTGTTTGGAGCTTGGCAAACTGGCCTTGCTGCCAGTTTTAATACAGACCAAAGAACTAGGAATGGTTTTTACATTTTTGAATGGCAGGAAAAAACATCTAAAGAATACTAATTTGCAACATGAAAATTACATGAAATTCAAATTTTGGTGTTCATAAATAAAGTTTTATTAGAACACAGCCACACTCATTTGTTTAACTATCATCTATGGCTGTTACTTTGCTACAGGGGCAGAACTGAGTAGTTGAGACAGAGATTGTATGGCTGCAAAGCCTGAGGTTTTACTATCTGTCTCTTTATAAATAAAGTTTGCCAGCCCCTGGTATTGATTATTCTGCTTCTTCAGTTTTACAAGATAATCCTAAATAGTAGGCAAAAAATGGCTAGCCTTTTTGACAAATTTAATTGTGGTAAACTGTGCCAATAATATTTTCTTCATTTGCTTTTTGTCACATTCTTTAATCTGATTCTTCAATGGTCACTTTTTTGTTTGTTTTCCTTCGGTGTGTTGTTTAACTTATTAAATGATACTTCATCAATCTGTGTAGAGTTTTGTTACCACATTGATCAAATGTAACTGTAAATGAAATCATCCTTATTGATGAAAACCTTAAGGATCGTCCTGGTGGCAAGACATACACAATTCTTCTGGTACATTTAAAATGATGAAGATATTATTTTCTCAGCTTTCTAACTAAATTTTACCTAACATGATTATACATTCACTCAGACCCAGTAAAATTACTTAAACATTTCATTGAATAAACTTCATTTTCTTTTTGTTTTATTTCAGAATATTGTACTAGGTTGATTCCCTCTTCAGTAAACCCGAGTTACTTAGTATTGTATGTCTGTGATTTGCACCGTAGATGGCAGTATATCATTTCTATTAGAATGTGCAACTTCTGTAGCATTGTTAAAAGTTTATTTGACTAAGATCAAAATATTTATTTTGTGGATTAAAAAAAATTTTCCTTTTGTAAACTTAATTGGAATTTGCGATTTGTGTATCTTGTGAAGAAATTTGACACCTGGATTTGGGGAGGAAAAAACAAGATAGGAAACTAAAAGAAAAAGAAACATTATTTTACACTGGTAAGGCAATGTGAGTAAAATGAACTCATTGTCCATCTACATGGCTCAGCTTTTTTTCTATTTACCATCTGTTTTCCATTTGGAGAAAATCTTATCCGTGGAAGAATTAAATTTAACATAGTTATATATTTTGGATTTTGAAAATAAAATAAAACCTATGTAGATGAACCTCGATTTTATAAAGGAAATACATTTGAAGTGCTTATAAAAAGAAAGAGTAATTGGTTTATTGAAGATGTCATGCCTCTGTTACTACTTGAGAATGGAATAACTTCTGTCTAATCATAAAAATTGTAATGCCAATATTGGTACTTTTTCAAATTACTGTGTTCTCATAAAGGTTTGCTTTTGTCCCATTAGTTGGTTGATCGTGTTTTTGATGAAAGCCTCAACTTCCGAAAGATTCCTCCATTAGTTCATTCTAAAACACCAGAAGGAAACAACGGTCGATCTGGTGATCCAAGACCTCAAGCAGCAGAGCCTCCTGATCACTTAACAATTACAAGGCGGAGAACCTGGAGCAGGGATGAAGTAAGTAAACTATAAATTTTAACATATGGCAGAAGAAGCATGTTCCGTAAGTGAGAAAAGGAGGAACCATTCAGTAAGTAGGGCTGGGGAAAAAGTGATTCTCCTTAATGAATGCAATGAAATTTCACCATGACATCACATCATATACAAATAATTATGTCACTTACAGGTTAGCGAAAATAATACTGTAATTGTTTTTTCTCATTTAAGTTCATGAATATGAGTTTAGTTCTTAAATTCATTCTCCAAATGAATTTAGAACATGAAGCATGTTCCGTAAGTGAGAAAAGGAGGAACCATTCAGTAAGTAGGGCTGGGGAGAAAGTGATTCTCCTTAATAAATGCAATGAAATTTCACCATGACATCACATCATATACAAATAATTATGTCACTTAGAGGTTAGTGAAAATAATATTGTAATTGCTTTTTCTCATTTAAGTTCATGAATATGAATTTAGTTCTTAAATAATGCATGAAAAACTGTAAAACTTTTACTTAAAAAATATAGACAAATATCTTTCAATATTGTACTAGGGAGTGATTTCTTAAGAGAAACACAAAGTTTTGGCCTTAGAAAATTGATACATTTGAGTATATTAAAATTAAGGACTTTTTCTTTATTAAAAAATAAGGTAGAAATACAAGTTACAAACTTTTGCAAAACATACAGCCTATGAAGGATTAGTATACAGTATATATAAAGAACTGCCTCCAATCAATTAAAAAACACAATAGAAAAATCTGCAAAAGACATGAACAACATTTCACCAAAGAGAAAATACCGAGGTGGGCAGATCACCTGAGGTCAGGAGTTTCAGACCAGCCTGGCCAACATGGTGAAACTCCATCTCTACTACAAATACGAAAATTAGCTGGGCGTGGTGGCATGTGCCTGTAATCCTAGCTACTCAGGAGGCTGAGGCAGGAGAATCACTTGAACCCGGGAGGCAGAGGTTGCAGTGAGCTGAACCCGCAGCACTGCACTCCAGCCTGGGCGACAGAGTGAGACTCTGTCTCCAAAAAAAAAGAAAAAGAAAAAGAAAATACTTAAGGCCTACAAAACATGAAGAGATGTTTAACTTAACGAGCATTCAGAGAAATGCATGTCAAGACTACAGTGAGATTATAGTCATTCAATTGTTGACATGTTAAAGTCTTAAAATGTTAAGTATTGGAGGAAAGGTAGATACATAGGCTTTCTTATGTGTCGCTGGTGGAGGTTAATTAAGTTGGTGCCGCAGCTCTGGAAAACAGTTTGACACTATCTCCTAAAGTTGAAAATAAAGACATCACATGATCTAGCAATTTTCTTGCTAGTATATGTACAAGAAAAACCCTTTCCCATTGACAGTAGAAGTTAAATTTATAGTAACATTGTTGACAGTATCAAAAACTTGGAAACTGTTTACATCAGCTGAAAAGTGAATGTATAAACTGGTATATTCCCAAATCGAACAATAATAGAGTAATAAAAAACTCAAAGATATAAAGGAGTTTCTTCATAAAAGAATGGTTATTTCAAATACTACTGTGGAAAGAGGTGATTTAGGAACAACACACAGAGGTGGTATAGGCTTAAGGGCTGGGTAGAGGAATAATGTAGAAAGAAACAGTTGACAAGAAGAGATTGATCATAGATTAATATTTGTGGATCCCTGGATTTAGGAATAAGATCTTGAGATTATTATGTAAGAATATGTATGTTTCTCGTGGTACTGAGTAGAAAAAGATCTACCTGGTGGAAAAGTATGCAACTAGCCTGGAAGTTACAATTGAAGTATACTAAAACGTTTTACAGCATACCTGATCTGTCCTGGCCTAATAATTGATTTGTTCTTGGTCTCAGGAAAAGGGCCTATTCTCTAAACTTACTCATACTCATTCTGTCCTGATGTCTAGGAAGACAAATTTCTCCAAACATAATAAAACTATGTGGAAGAAGTTTATGCTTTTAAAGAGAATGGAAACATCTAGATTGATAGTTATCTCAAGGTTGATATCAGGAATTTATTTAATACTTTGTGACAACAAACTAAACTTCATGAGCAAAGAAAAAAGAAATATCCTATTCTGTGTTGCAATCTTTCCTTAGACTCTCCTGCCCTTTCTCATGCCTTCCTAATTTGTATATGTCTTCCATCCTTATTTGATTGTTTTCTTAAGGCCCACAAAAACCATTTTGCTTATTTATCCTTTCCTTGACAATGTTATTTTTCACAACCTAAATAAAGTTTTATTACCCACTAAATTCAAATCCTTGTCATTCTGAAGTTAGTTCACGTTTTTCCATGATCACTTCCTTATTTATGCCACTCATCAATGAACTCTCTTTCATTAGAATTCTTTTTTTTTTTTTTTTGAATTTTGAGAAGGAGTCTCACTTTGTCACCAGGCTGGAGGGCAGTGGTGCTATCTCCGCCCACTGCAACCTCTGCCTCCCAGGTTCAAGCAATTCCCCTGCCTCAGCCTCCCAAGTAGCTGGGACTACAGGCACGCACCAGCACGCCCTGCTAATTTTTGTATTTTTAGTAGAGATGGGGTTTCACCATGTTGGCCAGGATGGTCTCAATCCCCCGACCTCGTGATCCACCCGCCCCAGCCTCCCAAGGTGCTGGGATTACAGGTGTGAGCCACTGCGCCCGGCCTCATTAGAATTCTTACAGCACTGAATCCCAAAATGTATATGAACGTCTCTTCTTGTTTTGTAGGCCTTAGGCTTTCTGATAAAACATGTAATCGTATTCCCTGTATATTACCGTCACCTCCCCCAGTGGCCTTTAAACCTTTTTGCCATCTAGGGCCTTATTTTCTGTTTTCTTTCAGACTCTGGATATAGTACTGACAATATAAGGAGCTCATTTTGAAACCCACGTCTAGACTCAAATTTTGTCCTTTTTCTACCATGCTTCATTAGCTTTCCCTTTCATGATTTGGCCTAGGGCTTGGCAAACTTCAGCCCATAGGCCAAATCCAACCTGTCACTTGTTTTGTAAAAGTTTTGTTACAACACAGCTATGTCCACATGCATAATTTGCTCATTATTTATGGCTGCTTTCACTCTGCAAAGGCAGAGTTGAGGAATTGTGGCAGAGACCCTACGTCCCTCAAAGACTAAAACCTTCACCCTCTGGCTCTTTACAGAGGTTGGTGACCCCTGGTTTTGCCCATGCATCTCAACTGGAGTAATACCAACACCCAGTATAAAAACTTACTGTTTTGTGTAAATTTTTTAAAATGTATCTTTCCCACTAGACTCTTTGCTGGAGAACAAGGATTGTACTCTTCTTGATTTCTGTATTCACATTACTTGGTGAAAGAATAAATAATAAATTTAGTACTGTAAGTTATTTGTATCTTCTCTTTTATAATTCAGTTGGAAGTAAGAGAGACAGGATCACAACAGTAATTGAAGATAAACTGAGGATAAAATGGATTGTGTTTGGAAACTGATATGACCAAAATAATACGGAAACTTTGACAAGTTATTTAATAATAAGAACTCCTTTGTTAATAGTGTTTCTTTCACTTTCTCATTTTAATTACATATTAATTATATTCTTCATTGGTTTATAATTAAAATAAGCATAAATACTAACTCCCCCTAACTATAGTGACTTGTGACTAGTGATCTCAGTAGTTATGCAATACAGGGGTAATATTTTAATATCTACTTTTTTCTTTGGCTGTTTCAGGTCATGGGAGATAATCTGCTGCTGTCATCCGTCTTTCAGTTCTCTAAGAAGATAAGACAATCTATAGATAAGACAGCTGGAAAGATCAGGTACATGTACATATAGCTTATGTTTTTTTTAACTTTAATATCACCTCACTTAGCTTTTTGTTGCTTTTTCTCAAGGTTAAAAACGTATCATCAGAATGAATATGTTTACCTTCAGAAAAATTTGTCCCAAAGTAAATTTATCTGTCCAGTACTACTTTATAACTTTAAATTTATTACTAATTCAAAATATAAATAGACTTACAGATTTTATTCAACAGTACTTCAGAAATCCATGCTGCTATTGCTTATTTCTGATTCCTATAATTAAAATTTAAAATGTAATGAAACAGTATTTGAACATGGTTTGTGAATTGTAATATTCCACACAAATATAATTCTATATTGCTTACATATTGAAATAATATATTTTATCAGCATTTGATGAGTACCAAGAAGCCATTAAATTTTTTCAAAAACAATTTCAAAAGCACCATTTAAAAATTGAAGTATTCTTAAAAACAGTCTATTTAACTTAAAACAATCTGTTTTAAGTTACTGTAAACGAAGTTTGCATCATCTTCTAGAAAAATTGAGAAATTCAGAAGGAAATATAGAAAGTTGGCCTATATAGGTAAATTTTACTTGGCATGTTAAGAAACAGAGCTTTCTTTTTATCTTGAGCCTGTATCTTAAAAATTTCTTAAAGGTGGCCAGGCGCAGTGGCTCATGCCTGTAATCCCAGCACTTTGGGAGGCCAAGGCGGGTGGATCATGAGGTCAGGAGATCAAGACCATCCTGGCTAACACAGTGAAACCCTGTCTCTATTAAAATTCAAAAAAATTAGCCGGGCGTGGTGGCAGGCGCCTGAGGCAGGAGAATGGCGTGAACCCGGGAGGCAGAGCTTCCAGTGAGCCGAGATCGCACCACCGCGCTCCAGCCTGGGCAACAGAGCGAGACTCTGTCTCAAATAAATAAATAAATAATAATTTCTTAAAGGTGTACCAGACTTTCTCTTCACTTTATTGCCTCCTAAAAGAATATTAATTTAAAATTCCTTATGTTAAAAGTAATGTATTCTGCACTGTCTTGTCCCATTTTTCTATGTATTTTAGAATATGTAACTTTTTAGCAAAAGTAATACATGAACATGGTTAAAAAATATAAATATTCCAGAAAAATATATATTATATCTAATAGTGGGTGTGTTTCCCCAGTCTGGGTTCATTTCTCAAAGGTTTATACAAATATGATCATATTTTATCTACTTTTGTACCTTGATCTTTTCTCTTAATTAGATCTTTACTTTCCCCAAAGAGTATGAGTGAAATGTATGGACAGACCCCTCCATATTTGATTGGCATATGAGGCATGCTGCCTTAGTGAAAAAACAGCTGAGTCTGGGTGCAGTGGCTCATGCTTGGTAATCCTAGCACTTTGGGAGGCCAAGGCAGGCGGATCATTTGAGCCTAGGACTTGGAGACCAGCCTGGGCCACAAAGCGAGATTTAAAAAAAAAAAAAAAAAAAAATTGGCTGGGCATGGTGGCACATGCCTGTAGTCCCAGCTATTTGAGAGGCTGAAATGGGAGGATCACTGGAGCTCATGAGTTCAGAGTTACAGTGAGCCATGATCGTGGCACTGCAGCACAGCCTGGGCGACAGAGCAAGACCCCATCTCAAAAAACAGCAATAGAATGTTTAACGTTTGGCTTTTCGTAAAGAGTACCTTGTACATATAAATAATGTTGAAGGTGTTTTTAATGACTACCATTACGTACCTATCCATTGTTTTTAAAGAGAATTTACCTTTATCAATTCCCATATATTCTTATGAATTTTAAATAGACTTAATTTTCTACAGAATAATATTTTAATATTTATTTGTTAACAAATAAGTATTAGGTACATTCTAGGCACTTTATAATTAGACATTGACAAAACAAAGACCCCTGTTCTCATGGAATTTATATTCTATATCATGTAAACCAGTCAGCTTGTATTAAGTTAGCTATTTCTGCTATCTACACATGATTTGACTTAATTTCATTATTTCACTTGAATATTACCTGTATTTTACTACTCACATTTTCTGTTTCCACTTGAAGCCCAATAACCTGCATCAACTTTTTCTTAATACTCAAATCACTGGTTACACGATGAGATAAAAAGTATAATAACAATATTAATTTCAGGTATAAATTGGAACCGTATTAACTAAAAAATTTTAAGGCTTATAATTGATTTTAGAGAAATTAAATTAGTTGCATGCTGTTTATAAATACCACATTTTATAAATCCTGATAGGGCTTATAAATGAGTCCATTGTTTTTCTTTTACTCACACTCAGTGATTAAGTAATTAGCACCCTATTATTGTCATACGTGAGATATAGTACATGTTTTCCCCTAGTGACTCCATCATTCCCAGGTTTACTTCTTTCATGAGTAAGAGAATCTCCTTCACCGTGCAACCCATTCACCTATGATTTGCTAATATATCCTACGGCCAGAGACAAATGAAGTCCACCATTCCCTGGGGTAAAGCCTAACTGAAATTTGTAGGGAAAAAATTTTAAGCTTAACTTATTAGTTTTTACACATGAATAAACAAATCTGTAGGCCTCAATCACACAGCTGCTTATTAATATCATGATTTGGCTCAAGCATTCATTGTAGTTAAATGTAATATATAATTGTTATCATTTTTATTTTAGTTCCACTAAAATTATTTTCTAAAGCTGGGGCATTATGGAAGGATTGTTAACCAAAGAAATAAATAAATGAAATAAACATTGGTTAAGATCATCTTATATGGGAATAAAGTCTCCAGACTCATTCATTCATTGAATGATTTTTGACTGTATGTTATTTGTCTAGCACTGTTTTTGATGTCCTCACATTTGAGTGTAGAAGGCAGGTAAACAGGTAATTATAGTTCAGTGTGTTAAGGGAAATATAGGATGGTTACTATGGAAGCCCATAGCAAGGGCATTTGGGAAATTCAGAGAAGGGCGCTTAGAGAAATTGCCATGCAATTTAAGTCCTGAATGATGAGGAGAGGAGTTACTCAAAGGCTATGTGAAGTGAAAGGGCCAGAGTATGGTGAGAGATGACACTAGAGAGATGAGGATGAATCTGTTTTGGCAGAATTTGTTAAGGAGTTTGGATTTTATCATTAAAAACCATAGGAAGCTAGTATATCCAATATGGGTCCTCTTGATACACCAGTGCTATCTGTAAAAATATCATGAGAGTCTTGTATGGTCATGTGGCTTGCACCTGGAAAACCCTGGAGTCTCCTTACCTGTAAACAAGTATACCATGTTTTTTCATCCTACCTACTGAAATACAGGTCCATCCCTGATAACTGGATTCTTAACCACTCATTCATTTATTCAGCAGATGTTCACAGATTGCCTGCCCTGTACCATTCTCTTCCTTACCACGGAGCAGCTGTCCTACATTCTGTAGTCTCCCCCAAAGAAAAATATTTTTTGTAGCTTTGACATTGAACTAAAATTGAGAACAAAGAAGACATTGCTGATGGATTGATAAACTGTATTGTCTCAGAAAGTGACAGAATTTATAAAGTTTAAAAAAGGATGCATAAAAATGCCTCAATAAAGTTATACATAAATACAGAATGTTTAATGTATTTGAATTGCCTTCAGTTCGAGTGTTGAGTTTTACTATGCATAAAGCATTATGGCAGGCTTTATGGAAAGTAATGAGGATAAAACCATTTCTATTATTAAAGAGTTTCCAGTGTAGTTGGCAAGGTGAGGCACATATACAATCAACTATTGTACAAGATAGCATATAATAGATTAGTGCTCAGTTAGAGATATAAAGGCAAAGGAAGGATCACTTTCACCTAGGATGATTAGGGAAGGCTTTGGGAAGAAGATACTATTCAAAGGTAGGTCTGAGTTGTGATAACCAAACCTAAGGGGTAGAGACCTGGGCCTTCTGCATGGAAAGTGCCAGGGTAGTTTGAGAATCGACTGGTCTTTAAGCTTTGTGTCAGGAGTTATAACCTCAAATGTCTACTGGGGTTCATCCTAGAGGCACGCGTATTTACATTGTATGAACACTGTCTGTGGAATCAATTTTTAAATATTTATACAGGAACTCCTGTTGTACAGCATTCTCATTGCATTCCATGTGAAAATGACCCCCTTAGGTTGTGTAGCACGGCCTTGCATTGGTAGACTCTCAATTCGCAACTCCGCGTTCACATGTTTTAAGGGATAGTACTAGAGAATTGGTTATGGCTCATAGAATAGGAGCCTGAGACTTCTGTTTGTTTGTTTCCCTAAACCCAATGGCTTTATCAAAAGTATTTTAACTTAATTCTTAAATTATTGAATGAAATAAGCTTTGGAATTTTATGTATTTTCATGCTGAAGTTTAGCTTATTTTGAATCTATAATATAATCTGAATATCACTTTGAAAGCTATTATTTTTTCAGCTTAAAATTGATAAGGACCTTCAAACAAAAACAAGTTCTGATCATTATAGCCTGGTCTAAACTAATTTCTTGGTCTGATTTTCTGATTCTCTAGTATTTAAATATTAAATATTATAGTAAATATTATAGTAAAGTTTATTTCATAATGCCAAAATGATAAGTTTGACTTCTTAGATCTGTTCTATTATATATTACAAATTGTTTTTTGTTTTTTTGTTTTTTGTTTTTTTTTTTTGAGATGGGCTGGAGTGCAGTGGCATGTTCACAACTCACTCACTCAGTGCAGCCTCGACCTCCCTGGGCACAAGCAATCCTCCCTCCTCAGCCTTCTTAGTAGCTGGGACTACAGGCATGTGCAGCACACCTGGCTAATTTTTTTGTATTTTTTATAGAGACGAGGTCTCGCCATGTTGCCCAGGCTGGTCTCAATCTCCTGGCATCAAGTGATCCACCCACCTTGGTTTCCTAAAGTGCTAGGATTACAGGCATGAGTCATTGTGCCTGGCCAACAAACTGTATTTTAAAATAAACCATTTATTTCTTCAGGGGGGCATTTTTTTTTTCAGGGGCAACCCATGAAAAACCCATTTTCACCAAAGGTGAAATGTCTATAGTTTAACAGTTCTAGATCCACAAACACTATACTCAGTAGCCATCCTCTGGAAAAATTCACTGAATTTTTAGCACTGTGTGACTAAACAGAGTCTTTCTCTATTGTATAAGTCCATTACAGTTCTAAGTTGGTCCATGAAATAGTCATTATTTCCTTATTTTCCATCTGTCCTAATGCTGCAAGGACTCTTTTACAAGAACATAACAATTTAGAAAAGATGGCTGGCAAGGGTGTTCATTTTTTTTGAGTTTAGAAAATTTAATAAGTAGGCCATAAGAATATTCATATACCAGATTCTAGACTCATTGCCACCTTAAGCAAATGTTCCAGACTTGATGTGATGTTAATGAATTTCATGTTTTTAAATAAGGTATGTCTGGCATGTTGATCTTTGAAGAAATACCAGCACAAATATTAACTTAGTTTACTACTTAAATGCTGATCAGCTTGCAGTAGTAATAAATTTACATGGGGTTATATAGTGTTGTTTAAACTAGATTTCCAGACTTACTGAAAAAATTTTAAAAGAAACCAAAAAAGTAGCTAGTATTTACATCTTTCTAAAACTACTGAATCATGTCTGATAGATTCTAAAGTGTTAGAAAAGTGTCCCACATTTGAAAGACACATCAAAATTTTGTGGTCCTTTATTTTATAAGTTATTTGATGTTAGGGTAATGATAGGATAATTATCTTTATGGCAATTGTTTTTATCAAAAGGATAGCATCCTAATTCCTAATAGATTATTATGTGCAAGTATACTAACACGAATTAACAATTTTTAAAGAAAAGCACAGTAAGTACTCCCAATTTTTGGTCTTTAAAATAATATACACACTTTTCTTGATCAATAAGGTGCTTATTCTTATATAAAGAGGTCTTAACAGGCACAATTGTTTATACCTAATTCAACCTATTTTCATCTCACTTATTCCTATACTGCATATATTCTGTCTGAATAAAATTGCATTTTCTTTATAAGTGACAGTTACACAGTCTTTTCTCCTTATACCCAGGTGATACATGTTGTTCCAAGATACCCACTGGATGCCTGACACCACAGATAGTTCAAAAACCTAATATACTGTGTATTTTCCTACACATACATGGCTATGATAAAGTTTAATTTATAAATTAGGCACAGTAAGAGATTAACAATAGTAACTAATCATAAAATAGAACATTTATAACAATATACTGTAAAAAAAAGTTATGTGAATGTGGTCTTTTTTTTTCTCTCTCTCTCTCTCCCTCTCCCAAAATACTGTAATAGTTTTGGACCATGCTTGACTGCCACTAACTAAAACCATGGAAAGAGAAACCGTGGATAAGAGGGCATTACTGTATTGTAAATTATAAATATTAAAGTTTTGAGGTCATAACATCATTTACATTTGTTTTATATTTTGTTTTCAATAAAGAATAAGATAAACAGTAAAGAATTTATGCATGTATTCATAAGCATTCAATTGGAGCTCATACACATGAATTAATTGGTACTGTTGGCTTAGTATTTTAATTCTCAGTTTATGCAATGGTTGGTTTTTTTTCTTTGTGTACCTTTGAAAAGATACATTGCTTTGGTATTATTAACAAAAAAGTAATAGGTTTTTAAAATATAAAAAGTTATATGCTTATGTTTTTTGATTTATAGAATATTATTTAAAGACAAAGATCGGAATTGGGATGACATAGAAAGCAAATTAAGAGCCGAAAGTGAAGTCCCTATTGTGAAAACCTCAAGCATGGTATAGTAATTTTTCTTGAAGATTAAAACATTTTAATAGAGTTTTATTTTAAGGAAAAGACCCTTATTTTTGAGCTATTCGTTGATATGCTTTTTCAAAAGAAGATATAAATGCAAAGTTTTGGGAAATTTTATTTCTTCTACTGACTCACAGGTTTAAAATGTTGATTGTTTTAAAGTTGCAGAGGGTATGAAGGAGGAGCCTTTTGTGTTTCTTACTAGTATAGATTGTTCTTGTAATAATTGAACATTAGAACATGAAATTTTTAAAGAGAACCAAATTTAACATGAAAATATTAAGTTGACATAAGTTGTTTCCATTTACTTAATATAATGCTTATCTTCTTTTTAAAAGAATTTGAACAGATTTTCATTGCTCAGAATATATTTATAATATTGCGGTTGCAGTTTATATGTTTTTACAAAGATAATTTGAAGGCATTTTTACGTAGTCATTGCAAGGTTGATTAATAAAAATTTTAAAAAATCTTTGCAGCCGGGTACTGTGGCTCACGCCTGTAATCCCAGCACTTTGTGAGGCCAAGGAGGGTGGATCGCTTGAGGTCAGGAGTTGAAGACCAGCCTGGCCAATATGGCGAAACCTTGTCTTTACTAAAAATACAAAAATTAGCCAGGCATTGTGGCGGGCGCCTATCATCCCAACTCCTTGGGGGGCTGAGGCAAGAGAATTACTTGAACCTGGGAGGAGGAGGTTACAGTGAGCCAAGATTGTGCCATTGCACTCCAGTCTGGGTGACAGAGTGAGACTCGGTCTCAAAAAATAAAAAAATAAAAAAAAATCTTTGCTTAAATAGTAGTAAATGACTTTAAACTTTTCATCTGCTACAATCATCTCATTGAAAAAGTTATTCTATTTCATTTTAGTTTAAATATTTTAATTTGAATCTTGTTTACTAGATATCATAATTATTTCATATCATGTTGCTATTAATGTAGTAAGTACCATGTAGATAATATTAAGTGTTCCAAATAAAGTGACAGTGAAATTCATTGCTTGTAAAGTGATAACATTTAGCTAAAAGTAGGCTAATTTTTGTTATTGCTTTCTCTGCAGGAGATTTCTTCTATCTTACAGGAACTGAAAAGAGTAGAAAAGCAGCTACAAGGTAAATTTACTACTGAATTAAGTATAAAGAGCTAATAATTTAGAATAAGTGCCTTCTAAGTGATATTTCTTAAAATATTCTTATTGTTAGGATGTTATTTGATTAAATGTAATGACATACGTAAAATATAGAGTTCTACACATTCACATTACTCATAAAAAGGAATTTTTTTAAACCCAGTATAAAAATTTAAAATATAATAAAGATATATGTTGGGCATATTTTAGTTCATAGGTTTGACAATAGGCTAGATGTCATAAACTAATTGAAATTTTTTATGTATTACATATAAATAATATGTGAAAAATATATAATAAAGTTGTGTTAATTAGCATTATTTGTGTGATTTGACAATTCTTAAATTATGTTGGTGCTGTAACCTGAAGCAAACTTACATTCTAATAGAAATACTAGTTGTTTGGTTGACAAGAAATGAGTACATATTGGCCATAGAGAGCCGAAGAGAAAGGAGAGAAGAAAGTGAAAGAGGCTGCCCTCTAAACTTTGACAGGGACATTGTTTGGTTTGTGTCAGAACTGGATTGTGCATTAATGCCTATATATGTCTTGACCTCGAAGTTCCCAGTGGTACAACAGGCAGGTTCCATAGTCAACTGCTAATTCTACTGAGTCTTTATTTATCGAATAATCATAGGTACATATGTGGATTCTATCAAAATGATTTTTAATCTTTATTTAGCCCCAACACACCTAATGGTTATGTATGGTACACCCCATGAGTAAAAGTGGCTTGCTAACACAGTGCTTGTTAGCTGGTAGACTGGGGGTATACTTTTAAAAGTCCCTTCTACATGATTCTTACGTCTGTGTTACTTCCTTCTCCCCACTCCCTACTGTGTCCAATGCCAAATTGAAAGTCACAGCTGAGAACTTTCCATGTCAACCCAAAGATCTTTTGGACTGAAAGCTGACCTTTAACTGACCCCTCCCATACAGGCAGCAAGTCTGTTTGCCTTTGCAAGCTGCCCTGTGATATTAGTCTGTAGGCTCTGAGGGAACCCCTGTATCTCAGTGGTATATACAACTGATACCCTAGCACTCTGGCCAGGCTAAATGACTGTATTCTATGGTAGCATTCAAAGTATGCTGATGTTCTTCTGGCCTCTCCAGCCTTGAGGTTACTCTGAACCCTGACTTAGCAGCTAATACCTCAGTTATCTGAGTGATAAATAGGGTTTAGATGTTTATTAAAAATCATATTCAGTATTTTCTCTATCCTCTCACAATAATGAAGACAAATTTCAACAAGATTTTTCTTGAATTCCACATCTTCAAATACCAGACTTACAAGTCTCTGAAATGCCCCTAAGTGCCACATCAGAGGACCCAGAGAAAGTATTCAGGGCTGGGTAACTTACAGTACAGCTACAGAATAACTAAGAATGGAGTTTTAAATATAATATTGGAAGATTTGCCACATTTAAGATCACATACGCACTGATAGTTTAAATATTATCCAAATCATAAACAGTGTTTATATGTGAATGTAACTGCATCTAGAATTATTTCCTTTTCCCGCCCTTTAGCAATCAATGCTATGATTGATCCTGATGGAACTTTGGAGGCTCTGAACAACATGGGATTTCCCAGTGCTATGTTGCCATCTCCACCGAAACAGAAGTCCAGCCCTGTGAATAACCACCACAGCCCGGGTCAGACACCAACACTTGGCCAACCAGAAGCTAGGGCTCTTCATCCTGCTGCTGTTTCAGCCTCAGCTGAATTTGAGAATGCTGAATCTGAGGCTGATTTCAGTATACATTTCAATAGATTCAACCCCGATGGGGAAGAGGAAGATGTTACAGCACATGAATGACTTTCTCTTGATTGTTGAAAAATCATTACCTGTGGAATGACTAGGAATATTGGAAGCAGCATAGTGTTGACGTACACAAAACAAGACAGCTTGGTCAGCTACAATCTTGGAATCCCTGTCTTCTTAATTTTATTTATTTATTTTTGACATATAATGTAGTATATCAATCCTTTCAAACCATTTAGATAACCACTTGATGCACAAATAGGAAAAAGCAGATTGTGGCAGTGTCGCCTTTTGTGGTTTTATGATTTTCAAATTGAATTTAATGATTACACCCTTTCCCTTCATAGATCTTTTTTCTTTTTTTTTAAGCCATGCTGTGACCTACAAGCAAACTAAATAGCCAACATTTCTGAACCCCTGTGTCTCCTGTGCCAAGCTGCTCCCTGAAATGGACTTCTTCATCTGTACAGATTTGTTAAACCATTCTATTTGCTTCTTAATAATAGGATTTATATTAGTACTCATTACCATTGGACACAATGACATAAGTACTCTCCACAGTAAAGCAGACCTTTCACAACAGTCACTCTGTGTCCTAAAATTTTCCAACATAGATGTGATTTATATAACTTTGTTGATACGTAAATTGTCTTGGGGTTTACGGAAATTAACTATTATGTTTGCACTAAGATTTGCTGGGAGTGGTAGGTGGACATATCTATATATCAATAAGGACTAACCGTCTTTTTTGTACATAGGAGATTGATAATACTGTATTTGTTTTAACCCCACAGTGTTTTACTCCACTTTCAAAAAGATCAATTTGGCACTTTTTTTCATTTTTTTTTTAATGGAAATAAGATTTGGTCTCTCATTTTAGGTTAAATGATAACTAGAAAGATTAAACTAGACAGATAGTTTAGGTGGAGTATATTTTTAAAACTCAGAACATGTATATTGGTCCTGTGTTACCAAGTTTATATGTGACAGTTGAAAAAAAATTTCCCTTGAAATGATCATGAGGTTAAAATTTTCTTCATTAGGAGACTTGGAGAACCAGTAGTCATAAGATTAGTTGATAGTTTCACTCCCAAGCAATGAATTGCTTCTGTGTGTTTCCCTGTAGGACTCAATAGTCAATCCTGTCTGTCTTACACATTTATAAGGACCCTGCAAGACAACGACAAAGGCCTTTGGCCTGTGCTACTAAACAAGAAGCCTATGAAAAATTTCTTCTTTAAACTTGTTTTTTCTCTTTCCAGTAAGTTCACATTTGGATAATTTTAAAAAGAAATTACCTTTGTGTTTCCAGAACACTATAATTGGGGTGTATCTTAATTCAGTTAAATATTATTAGTAGACCTGGATTTTCCCCCTTGACCCCATCAGTCTATAAAGGTTAAACTGCAACTTTTATGAAACGGTCTTTAATATTTCCACAATAATCCTGTGCTATATTTGTTTTAAGAAACAAAGTAACTCCATATACTTCAAGACTTTACAGGATTTTTAAAATCTTGTATTGTTGGACCAATTAATAAAGATGCAAAAAAACTTTATAGAGATGTAAAAACAAAACTATAATGGATCTCCTATTTTTCTTTAAATTCAAAAAAGAAAAAGGTAAATGAACTATTCTCCTTGTAAAGCTAAATTCCCCATTCTGTCTAATAAAGGAAGACTGAAAAAAGTTTTTAAAGAACATAAATGGAAAGATACAAATGCTTTGAAGGAATAAACGAAACGTTAAAACAGGGTCAATCCATTTGAAGAAAAAGTTGGACAAAATAATCAGCATTGCTCCCTCTTTTATTTAATATTTGGGTACTGATTATATCCACATGGAAGTAGAAGGTAAGGAGTTTAGGAAAACATTAGAATCTACTCTGCTTACATTCTTGTTTAAGTGTTTACACAGTTTGGTTCAATTATAAACATTTGGCCTTTTACTATGTTATTTTTATTTTGTATGAATACATTATCCTCCTTATTTATTTTTGTTACATTTATTACTTATGTTATTTTGTTATGCATTTACAACTCCATTTTTAAATAAAGTGTTTCTGGAACTTTATACAATGATTGTATATTTTATTTCTTTTACCATCTTGCTTGCTAATACTTCATCAACTTATCAAATGATTATAAAGCATTTCCCAAGGCTTAGCAAAAGAAAGAATCCTCCAGTTCTATTAATATGTGGTTACTGTGAAATCTCTTATTAGTTTGACTATTTAAAGAAAAAATTTTCTTAGCAGATTATGATCGATATAATTCACTTAGCTTAGTGTCCTAAAGTAATGTGCATATACAAGGTCTTTATTTTTAAGCAGCTTTAGATCATCAGAAAGCTTTATGACAGTGATATATTTGGGAAATAAAGTAGAAATTTAAAATACCTTTGTCATCTTAAATTTGATAACTATCAATTTATACTGTTTTTTAATCCTATCACTCAAGCTCAAGAATCTTGAATGTCTCATTATTATTCAGAATTATAAGTTTCACAGCTTAACCTTTTAAGACTTCGTGTGTTCTGGCCCTTTTCTTATGTGCGTATCTATGTGTCCCATTATAGTTTCTACCACCATTTACAAGTTTCTTGACCACCATGAGCTTTTCATCCTTCTGTACCCTGCGTCTTCCTCCCCTTCCTGCTTCAAGGTCCCGCCAACCTCTTCATAAAGCTTCCTTCACTTGATCGCACCACACAGGGCTGTGCCACATACGTGCATTTTCTCTTCCCTTCCCCCATGACATATACACGTTTCTTCCCTGGTAACTAAAGTAATCTTCATTTCCTGGATAGTCCCTTTGCTTTGAAACATCTGTGCCATTTTGCCTCCTTCATCTCTCCTTGGATTTGCTTGCCACCTCTCTGCCTGAAAGGATTCTAACTTGGAAAGGAAATCAGACTTGGAAGTTTGAGATCCAGACCCACTCCCTTCTAGCTATCAGTGTGTTCCTCCCTCTCATCTGCAAAATTAGGACATTAGTGTTATTATCCAAGTCCCTTTTAGTCTAAGTTGTCTATGACTTTATGAAATGTTCTCCTTCAAAAAGCTTTTTCTGATTCTTTGTCATTTCAAATCTTCCTTTCATTGAGTTTGCATAATACAGAAATTTCTTAGAAACCAAAATAAAAATGTATTTAATTGAATCAGCATCAATTGAGATGTACGTATTTACTTTCAAGAAACAGTCTATTGGGAGATGGCTGTGTAAACAATTCACTCTAAGGTGAGGTAGAATGGGATCTCTACACATAGGAGACAAATGCAGGCTTTTTTTTTTTTGTCTTCTATGTTTAGGTAAGGGGAACAGGCGGGGGGCCAACAACCACAGACATCTGGCTGCCAGCAAGGGTTTGGGGGAGGTTTATGAAGTGTCTTTGTCTTTGCGTAATGGTGTCTCATGTGACAGTAGCCAAGCCTGCTTCTTCCTGTAAGTCTTTAACACAACATAGTTGTTTACATGCTTTAATCGCAGTTAGTTTCAAACACTACATGGTTGCTGTTTTTGTGTTTTACCCCCGTGCTCTAAAAGCGTCCTAGCCTACGTGCAGAAATGGGTCAAAGCCTCTTAGGAGTAAATGGAATTGGTTACGTTAGTCCTTTTGCTATCTCACTATTACATTTGTTGCTGCTTTTCCTGAATCTTGACCATAAGGAAAAGTTCCCCGTCAGCCACATTCTGTCTCTAACACCTCACCACCTGGAACAGATTCTTGTTGAATATTTAGTTCTCTTTAACTCTTGTACATCCTACAATGTACAACAAACATTTTGTAGATTTTGTTAATTAAAATATTTTAGAGTTATTATTACCACTATAACTTACTACTGCTACTGTGAGGTCTAACCTTGAACTGAAGGATGAAAAATTCTTTCAATTTTGAGGCATAGTACATTAGCTCTAGAAATGCTCAACACTGGTTCAGCAACGTCATATTTAGGGTAATTCAAACAAATATAACAAGGAGTGAGGGGCTGTTTTTTCTAGGCAGTATAATAAATGCTTTACCTGCACTGTCCCTTTTAATGCTCACGACTCATTAATAAGCTGTTACTCCTACATTAGAGAGGAAGGAACTGAGGCAGCGGCCCAGTTGGGATTTGATCAACACATATTTGACTTGGAAATCCAAACTGTTTATAACCATTCTCCACGGGCTGTCACCCAGCAAACAACTGGTAGAGCCTAGACAAACCAAGTGACTTGTATTCACCCTTTGCAGCTTTGTCTCGTGACCACAGACCCAAAGAGGTCACCAGGCCCTTCCTCTGCTTTTGAGTAGAACTTCTAGAGCTGGGGATCCTGACATTTCTCCTAGTAAACTTCTCTACTGATGACAAGCAATGACCAAATGCTAAGAATGTCTTTGTTATGTGAAACAGATTCTTTGAAAGAGATCATGAACTGTCTCCTTGAAAGCTGGATGTTGGGTGCTTCAGGAAGAATGCGATGAAGAACCATGTCGACTTATGAGCTGACTGTACTCTCCGCTTGTTTTAAAGAGGTGAAACCCAGGGCTGCAATAGAAACTCCAGTGACTCCACATCAGAGCTATGTGACCAGTGGGCTGCCTCCCAAGCTATTTGTTACAACGCTTGTCTCTGAGCAAGGCCAAATAAAATGGAGTAAATAACCACCCCTTGGACTAACAGAGCATGACCATGGAAATTTCTCAAGACAAACAGTGACTGGAGTGTAGCAAGCAGAAAGCAGCATGGTCTTAACCTGACACTTAGAGATAAAACAATAAAAAGTGTAGGGGCTCCTATGCCAATTTGCAATAATGAGCAAGGGTAGTGACAGTTGGATTTTTCTTGAATGAGAAAAATTTCCATCAAATTTGAAACTAAATAAACACACAAAGTCTCTTTGTGCTATTTCCATGGTAATGTTTGCACCCAAGTCTCTGGAGCTCTGGCTTCTCACTTACTTTTCCATAGTGTCTACTCGGTGATGAAAAGCAGCATTTCATGGCCAAGACTTTCAGCTGTTTGGCAAAGACCATCATGTCCAGCATATGGAGGATCTGTGAACTTTGCCACGTCTGCTTCCTGTTACCAGTCTGTCTACGGTTATAGCCCAGAGTCTTCCCTTCGAGAGAAAAAAAAAATCAATTTACCCTAAATTTTTAATTGCCCTATAAGACTTCATAATATTAACAGCATTTTCAAAAAGGCACAAAGAAAAAATGGTACAACCACTTTGGAAAACTAGAAATTCCTTATTAATGTACACCTACCACACAACCCAGCCATTCCACTCCTAGGTATTTTACCCAAGTGAAATAAAATCATATGTCCACAAAAACACCTGTACACAATGCTTATAGAAGCCATATTTGTTATAGCTGGTAACTGGGAACATTCCAATGTTCACCAACAAGTGAATGGATCACAAATAGGATGTATCACAAATAGTGAAACATTCATAAAATGAGATTCCATTCAGCAATGGAAACAAACACGCTACTGACACACAATAACATGGGCCGATTTCAAAAACATGCTGAGCTAAAGCAACTGGCCCAAAAAAGGGCATGCTTTATGATTCAATTTATGTGAAATTCTAGAAAGTACAAAACACTGGTAGTGACTGAGAACAGATCAGTGCTAGTGGGGGTGGGAGGTAAGAGGAAATTGCCTACAAAAAAATCACAAGCAAGTTTTTTGGGCATGGCGGCAGTTATTCACAGGAGTGAGTACATGTCATGAAACTCACCAGGTACATTTAAAATGATCCTTTTTATCATATGTAAACTATTTCTCAATAAAGTTGATCCATGTTAAAATGGTATGGATAGTTCTCTATAACTTTGATGCACATAATTACTTCCTCAAACTGCTTTTTGGGGAGCACGTCACCTCTTTCTCCTGCATTGCTATACTGATTCTTAGCTCTCCAAAGCATCCTATTACTAGCAAGTGTCACTGTGACTTTTCCAAAGCTACTGCTTTCCTCTCCAGGGTCAATTTAGGAATCAAGCAGGCTTCAGAGGGAAGAAGTTGACTTTCACAGGACAAAAGCAAGCAATGGTCATTGTGAAGGGCCATCATTGAACTGTATTCCTTTTCATTTAGCTCCAGCAGGTGTAATAAAGTGTGCTAACAGACTGTGGTCAGCTTGGGTTCCGTAATCTTCTATTACCACTTGGAGAGATCCCTGGTTCCTCATCCACACCACCAAGAGACGAGCACTAGGCTGACTGCTGAACATATATGCGGTCATTTTTTCAAGTATCTCTATGATCAAGCATATTAGGTAATCATCATCTGTATATTCATAGGAATGAATACAGTCCTTGTCCTTAAGGAAGAGGAAGTTCAAACCCTACCACGAGAGGCAAATACATAATTTTAATACAATTTGTGAAAAAGTTTTCAGCCCAGATTGCTCCCTTCTACCTAGCACTAGGCTTAAAGACTGACCAAACTGGTATTGAATAAATGTTTATTGGATAGATGGATGGATGGATGGATGGATGGATGGATGGATGGATGGATGGATGGATGGATGGATTAAAAGCAGCAAGCAGGCCGGGCACGGTAGCTCACGCCTGTAATCCCAGCACTTTGGGAGGCCGAGGCAGGCAGATCACGAGGTCAGGAGATCGAGACCATCCTGGCTAACACGGTGAAACCCCTTTTCTACTAAAAATACAAAAAATTACCCAGGCGTGGTGGCAGGCACCTGTAGTCCTAGCTACTCGGGAGGCTGAGGCAGGAGAATGGCATGAACCCGGGAGGCAGAGCTTGCAGTGAGCCGAGATGGCGCCAGTGCACTCTAGCCTGGGTGACAGAGCAAGACTCCGTCTCAAAAGAAATAAATAAATAAATAAAAGGAGCAAGCAGAATTCTGATCTCAGTTGGGTCTGAACTAAGATTATGCACTTGGGGCTGGGCACGGTGGTTCACACCTGTAATCCCAGCACTTTGGGAGGCTGAGGCGGGTGGATCACTCAAGGTCTGGAGTTTGAGACCAGCCTGGCCAACATGGTAAAACCCCATCTCTACTAAAAATACAAAAATTAGCAGGGCGTGATGGTGGGTGCCTGTAATTCCAGCTACTCAGGAGCCTGAGGCAGGAGAATCACTTGAACCTGGAGGCAGAGGGTGTGGTGAGCCGAAATCATGCCACTGGACTGCAGCCTGGGCTGGGCAATACAGTGAGTCTCTGTCTCCAAAAAAAAAAGAAAAGAAAAGAAAAAGAAGATTATGCACTTAGTTTGAAGGAAAAGGCTTCAGGGAGCCCCCACTGTTAGAGATTCTGTGTACAAATCATATGGCCCTTTCCTTGGCCTCTTCTCTGGAAATGTAAACTTCCTGCAGAATCAGCAATTTCTTAGTAATTCAGTAATTTGGTCAGATGTTCCCTCATTGGAAGGAGTGGCAACAGCCCTGAAGGACACCAAGTGCTAGCAGGTAAAAGGGCAGACAACGGGTGAGCGGGAAGGTGGGGAGGCAAACTTAACTCATCCACAGCTTTCTGGGAACAGCTGAGGGGGTAAGAGGAGGTAAGAGGAGGTTAAGCTGCCTACTTTCTTTTGATATTTCTAAGCACATGCCCCCAGATCAGACCTCAGGTCACCGTATCAAATTATAATATTTGGCTGATGTTCTCTAGAGACTCCTTTGTTTTATATTGTTTTTCCAGACATGCAGTTCCAGAAGAGTCCACTGTGCTTGCCACCATGGAAAACTGGCCAATGGCCTGAGTGGGATTTACTTTTAGCCAGGTTGTGCTAAGCTGTATGAAAGCAAATATAAATTTCAAACAAAGAGCCAGAAGACAAAAGTACTGAACCTCATGGCTTGGATGCAGAAACTGATATTTGTGTCAGGAATCTGCTCTCATGGAGAGAAACTGAAAGCTGTAACCATTAGATCTCAGAGTTCTCCATATTTTGCTTCTCATGAAAGCACACTAAATGCAGTCAGTATTTTAAAATGAGCCACACAGTGGAATATTACTCAAATAGAAAAAGAAATGAAGCACCGATACATGATCCAACAACTACGAACCTTGAAAACAGTACGTCAAGTGAAAGAAGCCAGCCACAAAAGACCACAGATTGTACGATTCCATTTATATGTAATGTCCATGAGAGAAAATCTATAGAAACAGGAAATAGACTATGGGCTGACTATGGCTGGGGGTGGGGGTAGAAGTGGGAGGTTAAGAGTTACGGTTAAAAGGCACAGAGTTTCCTTCTGGCATCATGAAAAGATTCAAAATTGATTGTGGTGATGGTTGCACCACGGTGTAAATACACTAAAAACCATTGAATTGGCCAGGCGCGGTGGGTGGCTCACGCCTGTAATCCCAGCACTTTGGGAGGCCGAGGTGGGCGGACCACAAGGTCAGGAGTTTGAGACCAGCCTGACCAATATGATAAAACTTCATCTCTACTAAAAATACAAAAATTAGCCAGGCGTGGTGGCACTCGCTTGTAATCCCAGCTACTCAGGAGGCAGAGGCAGGAGAATCCCTTGAACCCTGGAGGTGGAGGTTGCAGTGAGCCGAGATCGCACCACTGCATTCCAGCCTGGGTGATACAGCGAGACTCTGTCTCAAAGACACAAACAAAAAAAAACCCATTGAATTGTACAGTTACAACAGGTAAATTATTGCATATATATTTATAACAGGTATGTGAATTATCTCTCAATGAAGCTGTTAACAAAAAAAGAAAATAATGAATGATGCATCTTGATATGGTTTAGCTCTGTGTCCCCACCCAAATCTCACTTCGAATTGTAATCCCCATTATCCCCACGTGTCAAGGGCAGGACCAGGTGGAGGTCATCTGATCATGGGGGCAGTTCCCCTAAGCTGTTTCGTGGTAGTGGGTGAGTCTCACGAGATCGGATGGTTTTATAAGAGTCTGGCAATTCTCCTGCTTGCGCTCATTCTCGCTCCTGCCACCCTGTGAAGAGGTGCCTTCTGCCATGATTGTACGTTTCCTGAGGCTTCCCCAGCCATGCAGAACTGTGAGTCAATTAAGCCTCTTTTCTTAAAAATTACCCAGTCTCAGGTATTTCTTTATAACACTGTGAGAATGGATACATGTCAGGTGAAGACGCAACTGGTTACGGTGCTATGAAAGTGGCCAGTTTTGCATTTATTTGCATTCCTCCTTGCCTCCATGTCCTCTAGATTTTCCTCTGTGTTGGTTTTAATGTATTATTGGTTTCGTCATTAATTAATGAGTTAAATAAGATCATGGATATGTGTTCTTTTTTTTAAAAAAAAAGCAAACGGGATATTTCTCATGAAGAGTTTTAGTTTATCAAAATGAAGCATACTGGAAGAACTGGAAAGAATCTTAATGTCACCACTCTAAAACAAGCAGCTACAATATGCTGACACTGTATTGGGTCCTTCAGTACCTCATTTAATCTTCACAACAACCCAGACTCTTACACAAGAATTCTTAGTCCTATGTTACAGAAGAAGTAGAGGCTAGAGCAAAATAAGAGACTCTAGGTTACAAAGTAAGTGAGAGAGTCAAAATCTGAACCCTGGTCCAACTGACTTCTTCAATGCTCTTTATTTTCAGTCATAAAAAGACAACATATTGTAATTATAGTAAAAAGCCAATTGGTGGAGTTAGGAATCTTGCAGCTAAACTTAATATGTCATTGGTTTTGTGCAAGTGCTTTCAGCTGTAGCCTCATTATTTGCAAAATGGGGTGGGGGCGATGTTGAGTAGTTGAGCTCTAAGTTATCTTCTTGCTGTATTAGTGGCTATTCTGCAGACTTCAGCTATTGTTCTCTTCGCTCTCTTCCCCCAGATTTCTGGAAGAAATGTTTTGTTAGTTCTTTGTCAGTAATGCTGCCTCTCTTTCTGTCCTGCTTAATGGGTGACTCACCAGGTTTTCACTCTTTCATCCAGAAGTTATTTTTCTTTCAGCTGCTTCTTTCAGAAATGTTCAGTCCTATTGCTTCACCATAATGTTTTGCTCATTTCACTTCTGCCCACCTAAAGGCTGCCAGTGGTTCGGGCTGGATCAGTATATCCTAGTGATTATGGTATCATTTCCAGGAAAAGGGCCAAGCACTTACCGAACCCCTTCGTTACGGCAGGTGCTGTGTGGCCAGTGCAGTATTGTGAAAGTTTGTTTTCCCCATGTTTCTCCCTTTGGCCAACCCAATTGCTCATGTACTGTGAGGAGAGATGTGGCAGGGTAGAAAGCAAAACTCAACTGCAGTTCTCTCTGGTTTTGCGATTTTCAGGACCAAAGCCCTTAGTAGAATGTGTATGAATTTTTTTGAGATGGAGTCTCACTCTGTCGCCAGACTGGAGTGCAGTGGTGCGGTCTCGGCTCACTGCAACTTCTGCCTCCAGGGTTCAAGCGATTCCCTTGCCTCAGTCTCCCAAGTAGCTGGGACTACAGGCGTGCACCACCACACCCAGCTGATTTTTTGTATTTTAGTAGAAACGGAGTTTCACCATGTTGGCCAGGATGGTCTCGATCTCCTGACCTCGTGATCTGCCCGCCTCAGCCTCCCAAAGTGCTGGGATTACAGGCACGAGCCACCGCACCCGGCCTAGAATGTGTATGATTTTTTTAAGAGAAATGAAAAGGAAGCAGATTCTCAGGCTTTGATAGAATGTCTTAGCTGGATGTGAAGAAAGGATTTCTTCCGCACTAAACAATGAGGATCCCAGGTCCCCAGAGAGGCCACCGCACAGCCACTGCGGAGACAACGCCCCGAGGAAAAGCTGCAGCAGAGTGTGTCTGGGCAGCCGGGCTTGCGGGCATCCTGGGAAACAGGCCCCTTGATTTGATGTCCACATGGAAGCAGCAGGGACCCCTAGGACTTATGGGTCAGGCTCCTGGGACAACAGGCTCTCCAAGGTAACTCCTGTGCAGAGCTTGACACTGTGTGGGAGTTTGTAGCATATCTTGGAGGGGGCAGTGGAATACCTCGAAAAGACTGAGTTCAAGCATCTTCCCAGCCTGCTGTGAAGGGGAGTTTGAAATAAAAATTAAGCTGGTTTAGAGAAAATGTGATATTTCATGCATATCCAAGTTTATGGATTGTAGATTGATACATAAATATATATCCATATGTAAAGACAGATAGCTGTTTATATATATTTATATAGATCTATCTATAGCTATACCTCTCTCTGTATATATACATAGCTCTAAATATATATGTGTGTATATAGATAGATATACAGATATATGTGGAGAGAAAGAGAGCCTATATCTAGGTAATCTAACCTTAACCTTTAACAAAATACTGACGTAGTTCTTTTTCTTTTTTCTTTTTTTCTTTTTCTTCAGAGACAGGATCTGGCTCTGCCACCCAGGCTGGAGTGCAGTGGGGCGATCATAGCTCACTGTAGCCTCCGCCTTCCTGGACTCAAATAATCCTCTCACCTCAGCTTCCAAGTAGCTGGGACTACAGGCATGAAACACCATGCCCATCTAATTTGATTTTTGTAGAAGTGGGGTCTCACTATGTTGCCCAGGCTGGTCTCAAACTCTGGAGCTCAAGCAATCCTCATGCCTTGGCCTCCCAGATTGCTGGGATTACAGGTGTGCACCACTGTACCTTGCCTCTGAGGCAGTTCTTATTGCCATTTTTTGGGGCCAGGAAACAAGCCCAGGCAGATTTGGTTATTTACTTCTCGCCCCACAGCCAGAAGAAGCAGAGCCAGGGTTTCAGCCAAGGTCACTTCCTCTGGGACAATCTGGCAAATGAAGGCCAGGCAAGGTGGCTCATACCAGTAACCCTAACATTTTGGGGGGGGGTCTAGGCATCCAGATCACTTGAGTCTAGGAGTTTGAGACTAGCCTGGGCAACATGGTGAAACCCCGTGTCTACAAAAAATACAAAAAAAATTAGCTGGGTATGTTGTTACGCACCTGTAGTCCCAGCTACTTAGGAGGCTGAAGTAGGAGAGTCACCTGAGCTGGGAGGTCCAGGCGCAATGAGCCCTGATCACATCATTACATTCCAGCTGAGGCAAGAGTGAGATCCTGACTTAAAAAAAAAAAAGAATAGTGCCCCACTTTCACTCCCCAAAGTGTTTGCATTTGGTTAACACATTTTAACTTCATCCCCATTTGATGACCACAGTGCTGTCCATCACTTCCTGCTGCCTCATTGTCGGAAGCCAAGAGAGGAGGAGGGAGCCCTGGTGCTGGGGCACCTGCCCTGTGTGGGGCATGCCCTTTACAAAGTCATGCGAGCTGCGGCTCCAGGAGTCACACACCCAGCAGCTTGGAGCATTTGGCTTCCTTCCTTTGCATGCCTGGAGCATTCGCAGAAAGCCTGCAGGCACAACACGAGAGAGAGTGCTGGGGAGGGTGGAAGCTGTTTGGATTAGGATCCCCAGGGGTTTTGTGGTTCAAAGGAGGTGGAGCACATTTTGAGGGCCTGATGATGTATACCATTTAGGAAGCCATTTAAAAGACAAAGAATACAAAAGTATGAATACAAAATTTGGCAGTAAAGTGAATATTTAGAAAGAGACTAGAAGTCACAACAAACCAAAAGTTTCAAAAAGCCGGGTGCGGGGGGAGTGGGTAGGGAGAAAAGCCACATCACCAAATCCAGGAAAAATAAACCTCTACAATTTTTCATGGATTTAAAAAATTTTATTTTCAATTGACAAATTAAAATTCTGTATATTGTTGACAACATGTTGTTTTGAAATATGTATACATTGTAGAATGGTTATTAAATTGAACTAATTAACATATGCCTTACCTCACATACTTTTCATGTTTTTGTACTTCAAACATTTAATATCTACTCTTAGCAATCTTTAAGAATACAATTATGTTGGCTTTTTTTTTTTTTTTTTTTTTGAGACGCAGTCTTACTCTGTCACCCAGTCTGGAGTGTAATGGCCCGATCTCGGCTCACTACAACCTCCACCTCCCAAGTCCAGGCAATTCTCTTGCCTCAGCCTCCCAAGTAACTGGGATTACAGACAAGCGCCATCAAGCCTGGATAATTTTCGTTTTTTTTTTTTTTTGTAGAGACACAGTTTTGCCATGTTGGCCAGGTTGGTCTCGAACCCCTGACCTCAGGTGATCTGCCTGCCTCGGCCTCCCAAAGTGCTGGGATTACAGGTGTGAGCCACTGTGCCTGGCCCAATATATTGTTATTAACCAGAATCAACATGTTTTACAATAGACCTCTTGAACTTATTTCTTCTATTTCACTGAAGTTTTGCATCCGTTAACCAACATCTCCCCAGCCACCCAGCCCCTGGTAACCACCACTCTACTTTGTTTCCGTGCAATCGACATTTTTAGATTTCACATTGTATAACAGTGAAACAGCAAAAGAACATAACTAACTCCATTATTGTTTAAGGGGCCTTCACCCATTCCAGCACATAGGCTAGGGTAATTTTAGAGCACGAGATAAAACACAAAAACAGCCATCTGAGATTAAAGAAGAAGTATGTAAACTATATTTTGTTAAAGATTTATAGGAGCGGGGCACAGTGACTCACACCTATACTCCCAGCACTTTGGGTGGGAGGATCACTTGAGTCCAGGAGTTCAAGACCAGTCTGGGAAACATAGTGAGACCCCATATTTACAAAAAAATGGAAAAATTAGCCACACATGGTGGTGTGTACCTATAGTCCCAGACACTGGGACTGAGGCAGGAGGATTGCTTGAGCCCAGGAACTTGAGGCTGCAGTGAGCCATGATCATGCCCCTGCATTCCAGCCTGAGTGACAGACCAAGAGCCTATTAACAATAAAAAATAAAAAGATTTATAGGAGCATTGTGATCTGACCAAAAGCTGAGACTTTCCCCACCTTCTAGGATCCTTACTGGCACCCAGATGTCTGTGGTCAACAGTCACCTATTGATCCCAGGCCCCTCCTCTTTCTTCTGCTCTTAACATAAAAAGAGACTGAAATTTGTCTTGACTTAAGGTGGCACTTTAGGGTGCTATTATCTTCTTGGTTTACTGGCTCTCTGAACAAACGTGGCTTTTGTCCCACCAACGCTTTTTTTTTTTTCGAGATGGAGTTTAGCTCTTGTTGCCGCCCAGGCTGGAGTGCAATGGCAAGATCTGATCTCTTGGCTTGCTGCAACCTCCACCTCCCAGGTTCAAGCAATTCTCCTGCCTCAGCCTCCCAAGCATCTGGGATTACAGGCACGTGCAACCACGCCTGACTAATTTCATATTTTTAGTAGAGATGCGGTTTCATCATATTGGTCAGGCTGGTCTCAAACTCCTGACCTCAAGTGATCCACCTGCCTCAGCCTCCCAAAGTGCTGGGATTACAGGTATGAGTCACCACACCCAGCCTGTCCCACCAACTCTTGTATCTCATGTTTGACTTTTGGTAAGTACCTGAACCTGGGTTTGGTTACAACACACAAATGAGATTGTGCGGTATTTGTCTTTTTGTGCTTGGCTTCTCTGACTTAGCATAATATCCTCCAGGTTCATCCATGTTGTCACAAATGACGGAATTTCCTTTTTTTAAGACCGAATAGCATTCCACTGTGTATATATGCCGTACGTCCCATGTTGTCTTTATCCACTCATCTGCTGCTGGACACTTAGGATGCTTCCATATCTTGGCTATTGTGAATAGTGCTGCAATGAACATGGGAGTGCAGATATCTTTTCAACATGCTGATTTCATTTCCTTTCGATAGATACCCAGTAGTGGGATTATTGTATCATGGCAGTTCTATTTTTAATTTTTTGAAGTATCGCCATACTGTTTTCCATAAGGGCTGTAGTCATTTATATTTCCAGCAATAGTGTTGAAATACAAATAACTATACAAACTTACAAATATAAATTGTCTCCACAACCTCTCCAACACTTGCTATCTTTCGTCTTTTTGATAATAGCCATTCTAACAGGTATGTGATGATATATTATTGTGGTTTTAATTTGCATTTCTTTGATGATTAGTGATGTTGAACTTTTTTTTTTTTTCATATAGCTATTGGCCATTTGTATGTCATCTTTTGAGAAATGTCATTTCCTGTATTGTCTGGCTATATTTTCTTTGCTGGCCCCAGCATGTGACAACAATTTTGTAATATCATTTTCCATGGAGAGAAGAGAAAGATACTCAGTCTTTCCTCCGGCACAGTTGATCAAGTTTATGTTTTTGATAGTTGAGGTGTACAAAATAAGACTTCACACATAGGTGTACTTGCTGTTTATTGTATTGCTATAAGTTTGTGCCAAAGAGGCACAGGAGTTCTGATGAATTCTATTTTCTTTTGCTATTCCCATCAGGAAAGAAAACTGATGAATGGTACATTTATAAATGTTTATGTTGCATTCACAAGCATATTCCTGGTGAAAAACTTACTTTTGATGAGGCATTAATAAAAGTCTGCTTCTCTGTTTACAATATTATGTCAGGTGATTGAAAGGTTATTTACCAAGAACTTCAACTAGACTTCTTAACAGCAACAAAAACTAGAATGCAGAGAACTAATATATATTGTTTATGGATGTATACTTATGCAGAAGAAGTATGAAAGAAGATGTGGGGATGATATACACTAATTTTTTTTTTTTTTTTTGAGATGGAGTCTTGCTCTGTTGCCCAGGCTGGAGTGCAGTGGCACAATCTCGGCTCACTGCAACCTCCACCTCCCACGTTCAAACGATTCTCCTGCCTCAGCATCTCAAGTAGCTGGGATTAGACACACCCACCACCACGCCTTGCTAATTTTTTATTTTTAGTAGAGATGGAGTTTCACCATGTTGGCCATGCTGATCTTGATCTCCTGACCTCAAGTGATCCACCCTCCTTGGCCTCCTAAAGTGCTGGGATTACAGATGTGAGCCACTGTGCCCGGCCGATACACACTAATTTTTGAATAGAGTTATGTCCAGGGATGGAGGGAAAGAGAGGGTGATGCACACTGGGTGAGGCAGTAGCTGGACTGTAATATTTTGTTTATTAAGTAAATAGCATGTTTGTTTACTGAAAAGATGGGTTTGAAGCAAATAACATAAAATATTAATAGCTGTTTTATCTTGGTGGTATATCACACAATTTATCATTTACTGCTTTTTTTGTAGCCTGAATTGTTTCACATTTTTAAAAAATGTTTTAAGATCTATTTCCTTTTCCCCTTCATTATGTTTAAAGAATGCCAATCAGTTAAAGGACTGAAATTGAGAGTGAATTTCTGGTATTTCTGATGAAGGAGAGTAAATCGTTGGATCTACTTGTCATGAACTTGATGGAGATAAATGTAAAAAGAAAAAAATGACACTGAGCTTCTTTTCTGAAACTGAGCTAGCACTTCCGAAAAGAACAAAATCGCAGAACCCAGATCCATTAAGCTTATTCTTTGGCTCGTGCAATTACAGACACGAGTCTTACATCCAACATTCAGACCTCTGTATCTCCTGCTTTGCATTCAGGAACATTTATAGTCAATGAATATCTGAATACCTAATAGAATTACTAATGGTGATTTTGGAATTCCATTTTTCTAAGTTTTTTTGTTTGTTTCTTTTAATACAAAGTTCCTTTGGTCAATGACTTAGCTGTGGTCTCGCCTAGATACAGGGAATGGACTTCTCCAAGTCCCCAAATATCTCTTGTGAGCTCATCGCAGGGTTACATAACACATTTCCCTGGCTTACTGCCTTAATTGGCCTCCAGAATTTTCTAATTTGGGAAAGTGTTCCCAGAAAACAAGATAGAGGGATTGGGAAGAGTGACACAGGGAAGGAAGGAAGGCGAATGAGAGTGCAATCTCAGCTTGGTCACTCCTGGAGGCAGCTGGGGCATGACTGCCCAGGGGCTCCTAATGAGCCACGGAGTGACTTCAGAATGGACTGCCTGTGCGCCTGAAAGAGGGAGGGAGCCTTTATTCATCAGTTTCCAGCTCCGATTCTTCAAGGGGTGCTCTTGGGGCACAAATTCTCTTGTGCGTTGGGATGATGCTTGTGTGAGTGCTGGGCCGATTGCTGCAGGTGTTCCATGCTGTGGGGTCAAAATGCAAGAGATACGCTGAAGCAGAGGGGAGGTGCTGGAAGGTTACATCTGCTCGAAGCGGAAGCAGAGGGGAGGTGCTGGAAGGTTACATCTGCTCGAAGCGGAAGCAGAGGGGAGGTGCTGGAAGGTTACATCTGCTCGAAGCGGAAGCAGAGGGGAGGTGCTGGAAGGTTACATCTGCTCGAAGCGGAAGCAGAGGGGAGGTGCTGGAAGGTTACATCTGCTCGAAGCTGCTTGCTCTAGCAATAGCTAGAGTAAGAGATGGACGAAGGGTATGAGCCAGGGCGTAAGATTTGTGCCATCCAGGTGATCCTGAGAAAATGGCAATCTCCTGGTTTGTGTGAGATGAAAACCTACTGCTCTACCCTTCTTCAGTCACACAAGAGAAGACAAATCCATGTGTTGTTCCCATCTCGTCGCTCAGGGGGCAAAACCGTACATCAGGGTTGCTGACTTTTAGCACTGAAAATTATTATTTTTTATTATTATGTGTTTGAATCAAACAATATTGTATGAAATAGGCCACGTCCTGGTTTTCAGAGAAAGCAGTAAATCCATTCCAGAGTCCCTCGGGAGTGTCCCGATGCAATGCATTTGGAGAAAATGCTCTTCATGAAAGGCCATTAGGGTTATTACATCCTTAATGAAATAAGCAAAAAGAAGGCATTTTCCCCCTTTACATTTTATGTTATAAGTGTGTGTTGGCCAGGCACGGTGGCTCACGCCTGTAATCCCAGCACTTTGGGAGGCTGAGGCAGGCGGATCACGAGGTCAGGAGATCGAGACCATCCTGTGAATGGTGAAACCCCGTCTCTACTAAAAATATAAAAAATTAGCTGGGTGTGGTGGCGGGCGCCTGTAGTCCCAGCTACTTGGGAGGCTGAGGCAGGAGAATGGCGTGAACCCGGGAGGCGGAGCTTGCAGTGAGCTGAGATTGCGCCACTGCACTCCGGCCTAGGCGACAGAGCGAGACTCCATCTCAAAAAAAAAAAAAAAAAAAAAATGTGTGTTATAAGGATAATGATGATGCAGGGGCTTCATTAGGACAAAATGTTGCCTAAACTGCCTTTTTTTTTTTTTTTTTTTTTTTTTTTTGAGACAGGGTCTCACTCCCATCACCCAGGCTCGAGTGCCGTGGTGTGAACATGGCTCACTGCAGCCTTGACTTCCCTTGGCTCACTTAGGTGATTCTCTCACCTCACCTCAGCCTCCCAAGTAGCTGAGATTACAGGCATGCACCACCACACCCAGCTAATTGTTCATAGTTTTGGTAGAAACTGGGACTCGCCATGTTGCAGATGCTAGTCTGAAACTCCTGACCTCAGGTGATCACCCTCCTCGGCCTTCCAAAGCGCTGAGATTACAGGCGTGAGCCACCATGCCTGGCCTAAACTGCATTATTTTTCTCGATTTTCAACTTTGGATTCTCTAAGTAGCCATGATTCACCCTCACTGGATTTGGAGAAAGCAAAAAAATACATGAAAATGTTTTTATCTTAGACTCTAAGATCATAATGAGAAGCTTATAATTAAGGCTGTCTTACAAACACCTGCGATAACCTGCTAGAAATGTCAAATATCAATATACAGGCCATGTCTGCACCTGTCTAGTTACAACTGTTGGCTGTACATCTGGGGAAACCAAGGAAGAATGCAGCGCAAAGTGAGGGGAGCCTGATGAGTTCACCAAACCCCGGGCTACCAGGAGGAAAGGAAATCCCTGGAGCCTTGAGTTAGGTGGTTTTTAAATAAAACAGTGGGCAGAATTATTTTATACTTCAACAGGAAATGTATGGGCATCCCCTCACCAAGAGGCTCTATGTAATCCTGCTGAATTGCTTGAAAAAAGAACCCAGGCAATGCACGCATAACAGAGTCATAATGTTTTGTGAGAGAAATGAAAAGGCATTTGGGGTGTGTTGGGATAGACATCTGGAAGGGAATCGCGTGCTGCTCCGTACTCTATTCCTATGACCCCCAAATCAGAGACGGTTGGCAGAAACAGACCACTCACCTAAGCCAGGGGCGGGGCCCGGAGAAGACAGCAGTCTGATATTTGTTGCTGAACACCCATCATGCGCCACGTAGTGAAGTGGAAAGTGGTTGCTCACCTCCAGGTCTGTCTGTCTCAAAGTGAGTGTCCCGCTGCTCCAAACCACGCAGGGTCCGGCTCCCAGCTACGCCCGCTGCTCTCCAGACATTGAACAGGGAGCTCGGCAGTCGCCAGGCCTCAGGGTCAGCCTGGTCCTGAGGGTCTCAGACTCAACCCCGGCAGCCAGCTGGGATCGCTTCCAGGCAAGGGTCACAGGACATTACGTACTGTCCAATTTTATCTGAGTCAGCAAAAGAGCTCATGTTGCTCAAGGAATTCTACAGAGATTTGCCCAGAGTGGAGTAGGCTGGAATGAAAAATTAGCACATCAAAGGAAGAAAAATAACTTCCGTGTTTCCAAATTGTGTTTCTGGATACCTGGGATCATGAGACTCCAGGAAAATGTGATCCACTTTTTGTTGTGTTTCATCCCAAAGCAGCCGGCTGACCTCTTGGATGAGAACATTACCACGAACCACAGCAGCAGCAGCCAGGCCATTTTCTATCCTATGTTTTAATTGGCAAAGTGCTGCCATATACTTATGTCACAGAATGCTCAGAATAACTCTGTTGGCATGTTTTACTGACCCACCGCACAGATGAGGAGAGATGGAGTGTACTAGTGGCCTCCCCACAGTCAGGGCTTCTTTGTGGTAAGGCCAGCATTACCACCTGGATCTGTTGACTCTGGCTCCAGGGGACATTCTGTGACACGGGAGAACCCGAGTTGAGACTAACTTCATCCAGGGTGCACTGGGAATCTGCCTGTGTATCCCACAGACGTTTTCAGGCTTACCGTGTTTTAAATTCAACCCCTGATCTCCCATCTTATACCAAGCCCACTCTACCTGCAGCCTTCCCCACCTCAGTTACAGCAATGCCATTCTTTTTTTTTTCATGTGTTTTTGATAAATCTATTCTCCCCCAGCCTTATTGAGCTATAACTGACAAATACAATTATATACATTTTAGGGGTACAATGTGATGATTTGATATGTTTATATATTGTGAAATGATTACCATAATCAAGTGAGTTAAGATGTCCCTTGCCTTCTGTGGTTATGTGAAAGGAAAATAAAATCTCTGGGACCTCAAACCCCCTATGGCAAAGGGAAAAGTTAAGTTTGGGAGCTGAGTCATGCAAAAAACAACAATAACAACAAAAAACAAAACCTGCTTTCCTTTTGTTCCTAAACTCATAGCTGCAGGATAGAAGGCCACATACCTCTCCAGGTGGCTTCCCTCACCCTGTGTGTTAGTTCATTTTCATGCTGCTGATAAAGACACACCCGAGACTGGGCAATTTACAAAAGAAAGAGGTTTAATTGGACGTACAGTTCCACGTGGCTGAGGAAGCCTCACAATCATGGCGAAGGCAACAAGGAACAAGTCACATCTTACGTGGATGGCAGCAGGCAAAGAGAAAATTTGTGCAGGGGAAATCCTCTTTTTAAAACCACCAGATCTCGTGAGACTTATTCACTGTCAGGAGAAGAGCATGGGAAAGTCTTGCCCCCATGATTCAACCACCTTCCACCAGGTCCCTCCCACAACATGTGGGGAATTCAAGATGAGATTAGGGTGGGGACACAGCCAAACCAGATCACCCTGACAATGTAAAATAACTAACAGCTTATCTTCATGGGTATGGAACAAAGACAAGACTAGAAATCATCCGTCTGCCCACCCCAAAACAAATGAATATTTGACTTCTTTCTCTACTCTATTTTTATCTTATGTAAAATGCAGATTTACTGAGCGTGACGAGAATGCGTAATTGACTGTACCTCTACACCCTCCTTTCACATGTAACATGTGAATTCAGTAAGCACTAATGAAAGTTTCACAAGAATATAACCACTTATCTGGCTACCTACCCACTCTCTTTTCTTTCCTTTTTCCCCTCCTGCTGCTCTTTCCCCTTTAAATATTGAAGTCTTCAAAACCCTCTTTGGAAAATACATGGGCCACAGATTGTATGGTAACTTGTGTTTCTTTTTCCCGGTGCATCCTCAACCTTGGCAACATGAACCTCTAAATTGATCAAGGCCTGTCTCAGACACTTTTTGGTGTACAATTACCTTCTGTGTGTGTCTGTGTGTGGTGAGAACATTTAAGATCTGCTCTCTCTTAGCAAATCTCAAGTATATAATAATCAGTAACCATAGACACCATGCCGTACATTAGATTTCCAGAACTTATCTTCTATCTGAAAGTTTGTACCATTTGACCAACCTCTCTCCATTTCTCTCACTCCCCAGCCCCTGGCAACCACACCTCTAATCTCTGCTTCTGAGTTTGACTTTTTTAGATTCCAAATGAGTGTGGTCACCCGGTATTTCTTTCTCTGACTCTTTATTTCACTGAACATACTGTGCTCCAGGCTCATCTATGTTGTGTCAAATGATAGGATTTTCTTCTTTTAAGGCTGAATATTATTCTGTTGTGTATATACATACTCCATTTTCTGTATTCATCTGTTGACAGACAGGTTGATTCTACACCTTGGCTATTGTGAATAGTGCTGCCATGGACAAGGGAGTGCAGATACTTCTTTGAGATACTGATGTTGTTTCCTGTGGATATATATCAGAAGTGGGATTGGTGG
This sequence comes from Pongo pygmaeus, assembly GCF_028885625.2. Classification (NCBI taxonomy): domain Eukaryota; kingdom Metazoa; phylum Chordata; class Mammalia; order Primates; family Hominidae; genus Pongo; species Pongo pygmaeus. The sequence continues at coordinate 6,010,042 of NC_072373.2, forward strand.
ATCTCATGGTAGTTCTATTTGTAATTTTTGGAGGAAGCTCCATATTGTTTTCCATAATGGGGTACTAGTTTATGTTTCCACTAACAGCTTAGAAGTGTTCACTTTTCTTCACATCCTCACCAACCCTTGTTATGGCTTGTCTTCTATAGTAGCCATCCTGACATGTATAAGGTGCTATCTCATTGTGTTTTTGATTTGCATTTCCTTGATGGTTCATGATGTTCAGCATCTTTTCATGTACTTGTGGGACATTTTGGTGTCTTCTTTGAAAAATGTCTTCAGGTCCTTAAGCCAACTTTGTTTTTTCAGTTACCCAAGTAAGCAAATAAACGAACAAACAAAATCCTTAGAGTCATCGTTGTCTCTATTTTTCTCTCACACCCACATCCGATTCGTCATGAAATGCCATGGACTTGAGCTTTAAAAATATCCAGAATTTGACCACTTCTCACCACCCTCACAGCTGTCACCCTGGTCTGAATCACCGTTGACATTTGCATGGATTCTTGCAATGGCCTCCTAATTGGTCTCCCTGCTTCTTCCCTTTGTCCCCAATATAATAGCCAGAGTTATCTTTTTTTTTTTAGACAGGGTCTCCCTCTGTCACCCAGGCTGGAGTGCAGTAGCACCATCTCTGCTCATTGCAACTTTGCCTCCCCTGGTTCAAACGATCCTCCCACCTCAGCCTCTGGAGTAGCTGGAACCACAGGCAGGCACCAGCATGCCCAGCTATTTATTTTGTATTTTTTGTAGAGGCAGGGTTTCGCCATGTTGCTAGGCTGGTCTCAAACTCCTGGACTCAAGGCATCTGCCCACCTTGGCCTCCCAAAGTGTCGGAATTACGGGTGTGAGCCACCGCACACAGCCCAAGGTGTTTTTTTTTTATTTTTTTTATTTTTGAGATGGAGTTTGTGCCAGGCTGGAGTGCAGTGGCACAAACTTGGTTCACTGCAACCTCCACCCCCCAGGTTCAAGCGATTCTCCTGCCTCAGTCTCCTGAGTAGCTGGGACTACAGGTGCATGCCACCACACCCAGCTAATTTTTGTAGTTTTAGTACAGATGGGTTTTCACCATGTTGGCCAGGATGGTCTCTATCTCTTGACCTTGTGATCTGCCTGCCTCGGCCTCCTGAAGTGCTGGGATTACTTACAGGCGTGAGCCACTGCACCCATCCCAGAGTGATCTTTTAACAGGTGACTTAGATAATAAGTCTCTGCTCAGAACCCTGTACTAGCTCATTTCACTCAGCGTAAAAACTGAAGTTCTTACAATGATGACAAAGTCCTCTTTGTTTGTCCTACCCCATTGCTGTGAGGACCTCCAGTAGGAGGAGTAGCTACTACGTGCTCCTAATCTACTCCAGCCACCCCGGCTTCCTTACCATTCCTCCGGCATCTCAGGCACGCTCTTACTCCAAGGTCTTTGCTCTAGATGTTCCATCTTCTTCAAATGCTCTTTCTTCATATTTTGCTTAGCCAACTCCCTCACCTCCTTCAAATCTTCTCAGGGTTTGAAGAACTGAGAACTGTTTAACACCACATCCTGCTCCATATCATTGCATTCCAATCCTGTATGCCCTATTCTTTTTTTCTACAACCCTTATTTCCTTCTATGTTACTATATATAGGTAACCGGTAAACTGTGCTATTATTCAAATACATACTCTAACCCTCTCAGGAGGATTATTCTTTCCCCACCCCATTGGCCTTGGACATGGCTACGTGACTGGGTCTGATTGCTGACATATAAGCAAAAGCATTGTTACTTGTAGGCAGAAGTTACAGGAGTCAGCATGTGGTTTACCATGTTCTTTATCCTGCCATAACGCCTTTTGCATTTGACTTCTTTCACTTAGCAGTAGTATTTTTGAGTTTACCCGTTTTTGAGTTTATGACACCTTGTTCCTTTTCATTGCTGAATAGTATTCCAAAATGTGACTGAACTACAATGTGTTTATTCAGAGTTGCAGATAATGGCTACTCCATCAGGCTGGGTCCTAGAAAGATGACAATCTGTGGCAGAGCTGTGATTAACCAGTAATGGTCAGGTCCCATGGGTCAGAAATGAACTATTGTGCTAGAAGCCGCTGAGATTTTGCAAACTAACCTAATTGATGCATATCTGTGTTTTCTGCTCATTGATGGATCAGAAGCATGTAGAAAGAGTTCGGAGTGTAGCAGGTCTTTAATAAATATTTGTTAAATGAATAGATGCTGAGGAATGTGATTTAAGGAATGGCAGGAATATTTCCAGTCTTGAAATATCCTTCCCTCTCTGCTTTCTGAAACTTGAAATTGTACTATTATAAATTTACCCTTTTAGGTTAAGTATTATTACTCATTTTTAACATTATTAGAAGTATGCCATAATTGTTTTAATTAGCATTTTTAGTATAAATGATGTGTTAAACATGATTTGGGACAAAGAAAACACATGCTAGTAATTGGAAAGAGTGCTAAAAAATTATCTATTTGTCAGATGACTTACAGATGAATAACTCTTGTTCTAGAAACTGAACCGTAAAAAAATTGGGCCCCTTTTTTAGTTTAATGAACCTACAGTCTTCCGCTCTCCCAACTGAGCTATCGAAGGACCTTGGCCCCTTTTTTAAAAATCATTACACAAACAATTTATCTCTGATTCTCAAACTTCTGTTATCATTAACATTATTTTTTAAGTTTTATAATTTTTTTTTTTTTTTTGAGGCAGAGTCTCGCTCTATTGCCCAGGCTGGAGTGCAGTGGCGCAGTCTCGGCTCACTGCAACCTCCGCCTCCCAGGTTCAAGCCATTCTCCTGCCTCAGCCTCCTGAGTAGCTGGGATTACAGGCGCATCTGCCTCAGTCTCCCAAGTAGCTGGGATTACAGGCGAGCGCCACCATGCCCAGCTAATTTTTGTATTTTTTAGTAGAGAAGGGGTTTCACCATGTTGGCCAGGCTGGTCTCAAACTCCTGATCTCAGGTGATCCACCTACCTCGCCTCCCAAAGCGCTGGGATTACAGGTGTGAGCCACCGTGCCCAGCCAAGTTTTATAATTTTAAAATAGCTTTATTGAGATACAATTTACATACAATAAAATTTACTAATTTCAGGTATACAGTTCGATGCCCTATAATAATTTTTTTTTACACAGAGTGTTGCTCTGTGGCCCAGGCTGGAGTGCAGTGGTGCGATCACAGCTCACTGCAACTTCTGCCTCCCGGGTTCAAGCGGTTCTTGCGCCTCAGCCTCCCAAGTAGCCAGGATTACATGCTGTGCCACCACGCCCAACTAATTTTTTTTTGTATTTTTAGTAGAGACAGGGTTTTGCCATATTGGCCAGGGTGGTCTTGAACTCCTGTCCTCAAGCTACCCACCCACCTCGGCCTCCCAAAGTACTGCGATTACAGGCATGGGCCACTGTGCCTGGCCCAGTTAGATGACTTTTGATATTTGTGTGCAGTCATGTAACTTCTACTGCAATCAAAATACAGAATAGCACCTTATCCTTATAAAGTTTCGTTATAATTCTTTGCAATCAATCTTTTGCAAGCCCCAGCCAAGGGCAACCACTGATCTTCTGTCTCTATACTTTTGCCTTTCTCGAAGTTCATACAAATGGAATTATATAGTCTGAGGCTTTTGATTGCGACTTCTTTCACTTAGCAATAATGTTTTTGAGCTCATCTATGCTTTTGAGTAATATTTTGTTCCTTTTTTTTTTTTTTTTTTTTAAATTGCTGAGCAGTATTCCAAAGTGTGGATATGGGCCAGGTGTGGTGGTTCATGCCTGTAATCCCAACACTTTTGGAGGCCAAGGCTGGCAGATCACTTGAGGCCAGGAGGTCAAGGCCAGCCTGGCCAATATGGTGAAACCCCATCTCTACTGAAAATACAAAAATTAGGCATGGTAGCACACACCTGTAATCCCAGCTACTTGGGAGGCTGAGGTAGGAGAATTGCTTGAACCTAGGAGGCAGAGGTTGCAGTGAGCTAAGATTGCGCCACTTCACCCCAGCCTGGGCAACACAGCAAGACTCTGTCTCAAAAAAAAAAAAAAAAGTATGGATATGCTGAAAAATAAAAAATAATTCCCTAGTCCCCCGGTAACCTTTATTCTACTTTCTCTCCCTGTAAATATGACTACTCTTGGTCCATCACAACAGTGGAATCATCCAATCTTTGTCCTTTTGTGACTGGCCTATGTCACTTAGCATAGTGTCTTCGGTGTTCGACTATGAGGTATCAAATTCTCATTCTTTTTAAGGCTGAATAATGTTTCATTATGTTTGATTCAGGAGGCCAAGAGTTCAAGACTAGCCTGGGCAACATAGTGAGATCCTGTCTGAAAATAAAATTAAGAAAAAATTAGCCGGGCGTGGTGATGCACAGGTGTAGTCCCAGCTACTTGGGAGGCTGAGGTGGGATGATCACTTGAGCCCAGGAGTTCGAGCCTGCAGTGAGCTATGATTGCACCATTGCATTCCAATCTGGGTGACAGAGCAAATTTTCTAAAAAATAATAATAATAATAATAATTTTAATGCAATAAAACCTTAGCACATTGACTAGCATGTATTATGCTCTATATATTATGCATTAGAAATATTTCCAAGGCAGAAATTAAAGAAGAGAACTGGGCAGGACAAAGTATTTTAAGACACGAGTTATAGGTATCAGTGCCTAGGTGATCATTAGCAATCTTTGATAGAACAACAAGGTGAATATAATAATAATTAGAACTCCAAGACAGTAAAAATTGTGTTTTATTCAGTGCTGTTTTTTTCTGTTTGTTTTTGTTTTTTTTCTGTCTCCCAGGCTGGAGTGGCACAATCTTGGCTCACTGCTACCTCCACCTCTTGGGTTCAAGCGATTCTCCTGCGTCAGCCTTCTGAGTAGCTGGGATTACAGGTGCCCACCACCTTGCCTGGCTAATTTTTTGTATAGTTAGCAGAGACGGGGTTTTGCTCTGTCGGCCAGGCTGGTCTCGAACTCCTGACCTCAGGTAATCTGCCCACCTCGGCCTCCCACAGTGCCGGGATAACAGGCATGTGTCACCACACCCGGCCTATTCAGTGCTGTTTTTACAGTGCCATAACAGTACCTAGCACATGGAAGTTATTAAATAAATGCACAGATAGATGAATGAATGAAACAAGTTTCTGTCTTTTCCAACAGCTGGATGAGGGCATGTATTCTTTTCTCTCTCCTGTTACTAATCAATTTTTTCAAAGTCAACTTTTTATTATTTCAGAATAGCTTACGATGTATAGAAATGGTGTGAAGATGGTACAGAGAATTCCCATATACTCCCTCATCCAGTTTTCTCTGTTATTAACATCTTGTATTATCGTGGTGATACAGCTGTCAAAATTAAGAAACCAACACTGGTCCATTGTTATTAACTGAACTATAGACTTTATTTAGATTTTACCAGCTTTCCCATTTGCAACCTCTTTTTTTTTTTTTTTTTTTTGAGACAGAGTCTCACTCTGTCGCCCAAGCTGGAGTGCAGTGGCGCGATCTCGGCTCACTGCAAGCTCCAACTCCCAGGTTCATGCCATTCTCCTGCCTCAGCCTCCCGAGTAGCTGGGACTACAGGTGCCTGCCACCACACCCGACTAATTTTTTTTATATATTTTTAGTAGAGACGGGGTTTCATCATGTTAGCCAGGATGGTCTCAATCTCCTGACCTCGTGATCTGCACGCCTCGGCCTCCCAAAGTGCTGGGATTACAGGCATGAGCCACCGCGCCTGGCTTGTAACCTCTTTTGTTCCAGGATCCAATCCAGGATGCCACGTTACATGTAGGCATCATGTCTCTTCAGTTCCCTCCGGCCTATGACAGTTCCTTAGTCTTTCCTTGCTTTTTATGACCTTGGAAGTTGTGGTGATCATTCATTTTTGTGAATTAAATCTTGACAGATCTCTTCTCCCTCACTTTCATCACAGCCATATGGTCCCTTTGGCCTCAGGTGGGACTGCAGCAGATTCCTCCTCTACTTGCTGGTGTTTATATCAAGTGACACACTCACGCTAGTTTACTCATTTAAAGAAAAAGGTTGGGCTATGCAATGGTTGGCCTCCTGATCTTCCTTGTTCAGCCTTGTTTTGGGTTGTATACAATTGGCATGCATGGCCAGGCACAGTGCCTCACGCCTGTAATCTCAGCACTTTGAGAGGCTGAGGCAGGTGGATCATGATGTCAGGAGATGGAGACCATCCTGGCCAACATGGTGAAACCCTGTATCTACTAAAAATACAAAAATTAGCCAGCTGTAATCCCAATTAGTGCCTGTAATCCCAGCTACTTGGGAGGCTGAGGCAGGCTGAGGCAGGAGAATTGCTTGAACTTAGGAGGCAGAGGCTGCAGTGAGCCGAGATCACGCCACTGCACTCCAGCCTGGGTGACAGAGCACGACTCCGTATCACTAAAGGAAAATAAAAAAAGGAATCTTCAGTCATCAGAATGTATGTTCAGTTAACCATCTACTATGAGGATTGAAAAGTGCCTTAAAGGTCATATAAAGTACTCTCTAGGATAAATCATATCCACACACTATCCAAGCTGAGCCACTTATGCTGAAATTGTATCTGTAGTTTGTGTCTGACTCCTCTCACAGGTCGTCATTGATTAAATAGGTTTTTTGGAAAACCCACACATTTTATACTTGGGTTATAAGTCACATGAAACCATCAGATCTGAATGTTAAAAGTGCATGTTATATTTGCGGAAATACAAGACTTACTTACACAATGGCTATATTATTTAAATCTCAAAATGTAGGTGTGGAAAACTTGTTTAGATGCAAAAGGCTATATTGGTCAACTCAGGCTGCCATAGACTGGGTGATTTAAACAATAGACATTTATTTCTCACAGTTCTGGAGGGTGGAAATTCAAGATCAGGGTGCCGTTATGGTTGGATTCTGGTGAGGGCTTGCTTTCTTACAGTGGCCTCACTTGGCAGAGAGAGAGAGATTGGGAATGATTTACAGGCAAGCCCATGATAGGTGTTCAAAACGTACACTGAAGGCATGAATTATGTTAAGGTCATTTCACATTTAAAATTAAAGACCCACTCATTCTAATTCTTTTGTTTTTGTATTGTCAAAAAGGTTTTGAAATGCTTTTATTTTTGAAGAAGTAATAAGTTCACATAGGAAAAACAGCTCCATTTGGAATCATTATCTTTTATTTGTTTCTGTAATTGTCACCTGGGTGCTGGGATTTTAATGAAATCGGGGCTTTGCCCTGACTTCCAGTCTGGCTTGGGGGGATGGTTACTAACCTTGTGGATCAGTTCCCACCTGGATGGACCATTAGCTCTGTCAGGGTACCGCTTCTCCCCATCTCCTGCCCTCCTACCCTTGGTCTATGTACTACTGAATTCCTTTTCTGACAGTGGCATTGAGGGAGATTAATATATGAGAGAGAGGCCGGGTGCGGTGGCTCACGCCTATAATCTCAACACTTTGAGGCCGGTGGATCACCTGAGATCAGGAGTTCAAGACCAGCCTGTCCAACATGGTGAAACCCTGTCTCTACTAAAAATACAAAAATTAGCCAGGCATGGTGGTGTGTACTTGTAATCCCAGCTACTGGGCTGAGGCAGGAGAATCACTTGAACTTGGGAGGTGGAAGTTGCAGTGAGCCCAGATCGCGTCATTTCACTCCAGCCTGGGCAACAGAGTGAGACTCTGTCTCAAAAAAACCAAATATATATATATATATATATATATATATATATATATAGTCATATATATAGTCATATATATATATAGTCATATATATATAGTCATATATATATATATATATATATGACAATGCTAGCTGTCCTAAAAAAAATTCTGGGCAATGTCATTTTAGATAATACCATCAATGGATCTGTCATTCTTGAACACAAGTTTAAACTCTTTTCAAAGTTGATTTAAGTGTCATCTTTTGATACCAACGAGAGGCATATGTCACCTGGCTGCCACATTAAACAAAATAAATTGCACCCTCCAGATACTCATTTAATAAAAACAAGTGCCTGCTTTGTTCACAGCATGAGATAGGTGCTGACAGAATTCAATGATCAGGAAGGTCCATTCTAAAAGAGTGAACAGACTAGCCAGAGGTATAATAAAGTTACATAGAAATGCTAGAACAAATAAAAACTTACATGTGCTTTTAGAGAGGTATAGGAATGTGTTCTGTGCATCCATATGAAACTTTTATTGTCATCTATATATTTTAAGGCAATTTTTGATTTTACTAAAGAATCTGTCATAGGATTCCTCTAAATGACAACCTTCCTGATTGAATTAAAATGGTCAGGAGGCCGGGCAAGGTGGCTCACGCCTATAATCCCAGGACTTTGGGAGGCTGAGACAGGTGGATCATCCGAGGTCAGGGGTTTGAGGTCAGCCTGGCCAACATGGTAAAACCCTGTTTCTACTAAAAATACAAAAATTAGGCGTGCGTGGTGGCAGGTGCCTGTAATGCCAGTTACTCGGGAGGCTCAGGCAAGAGAGTCACTTAAACCCAGGAGGTGGAGGTTGCAGTGAGCCAAGATTGCGCCACTGCACTCCAGCCTGGGTGACAGAGTGAGATTCTGTCTCAAAAAAAAAAACAAAAACAAAACACACCTGTCACTTGACCTACCACAAATGAATTTACATGCAGCCCTTTGGCTATGTGTTTACTGGCTAAAAGATGTCACTCCATAACCTCCTTTTATTTGTCTCCAAATTGCAATGAGTTTAAGTGATAATTAATGTTAAGCAGCATCTAAAAAAGGCAGAATCCCAAGGTTGGAGGGGGTCACTAAACAGAGACTTCCATTTAGAAAAACGAAACAAAAAAAATTCCTGTTCTCTATCTGAGAGCATCTCCTTAACATGCAGACCAGACCTGACCTCATTCTCTTGTGTGTCTTTTTTGAAAAACTTCCTTTGTGCTCAAGGATATTGTGAGAAATAGAATCACATCAGCGAGTTGGTTTCTAATCAGCATGTGAACACCAAGTTCCAGATGGCAACGCAGAGTTTTAATTTCACTATGTGCTGAAATTATTTATCGATCCCTATTAAATAGCCAGCAGCACCATATTCTGGACTAGACTTCAATAATTCTAAATGATTCAATCTGCTTTGTAAACATGGCTGCTGCACCCTGACTGTGACATTTCTGGGATGGCATTTGATTCTGTTTTGCCTCAGTGTATTCACAGGTGGCCAGTTCTTATTTACAGATAGAAACCTTCCACCTCTCTTCCTCCTTAAGATCTGTTAAGATGCGTTGAAGCTTTGAGAGTTCAGACCAGTCTCAATAATAGCAGAGACGCTGGTCTGGCAGCTGATGTCCCACTGGCTGTAGATCCCAATGAACATGAAGCTAAGAAAGTCACCCCTCAGTATTAGGGAAACAGAGAAAGACAAGGAGGTAGGGTGGATGTGGGGTGGAGGAGGAAGGAATGAGGACAGTTCAGAACTTTGGGACAGATCAGGGCAGCCAGCTCACAGCATCAGGCCAGTGCTCAGATCTGTAGCAGTCAGCGCTCAAGGACAGACAGGCAGGTGTCTGGATCCAGGTGGTGACAAGCTCATTAATTCATTTAAAAAACATTGGTTGGGCATTGTCTTAGTCCATTTGTGTGGTGATAAAGGAATACTTGAGGTTGGGTAATTTATTTAAAAAGAGGTTTATCTGGCTCACAATTCTGGTGGCTGGAAGACTGGGCTTCTGGTGAAAGCCTCAGGCTGCTTCCACTCATAGTGGAAGACAAAGGGGAGCAGGTGTGTGCAGAGATCACATGGCAAGACAGGAAGCAAGAGAGAGCAGGAAGGTGCCAGGCTCTTTTTCTTTTTCTTTTAATCTTGAAACAGTCTCACTCTGTTGCCCAGGCTGGAGTGCAGTGGCGCGATCTTGCCTCACTGCAACCTCCACTTCCCAGGTTTAAGCAATTCTCCTTCCTCAGCCTCCCAAGTAGCTGGGACTACCGGCGTACGCCATCACGCCTGGCTGATTTTTGTATTTTTATTAGAGACAGGGTTTCACTATGTTAGCCAAGATGGTCTTGATCTCCTGACCTCGTGATCCACCTGCCTTGGCCTCCCAAAGTGCTGGGATTACAGGCATTAGCCACCGCGCCTGGCCTGGGCTCTTTTTTAATAACCAGTTCTCCTGGAAACTAATGGAGTGAGAACTCACTCCACCCCATGCCGCATCCTGGGCATTAATCTATTCATGACGGATCTGCCTTCATGACCCAAACCTCTGTTAGGCCCCACCTCCAGCACTGGGATCAAATTTCAACAGGAGGTTTGGGAGGGTAAATAGCCAAACCATAATAGGCACCTACTAAGTTCAGAGAAATATCTAGAGTTCAGGCAGATCAAGTCAAGAGGCAGGGATCAGGAAACAAGGTTGCAGAAGTTAAAGAACAAGCCAAAGAGCTCTGCCAATAAATCCAGGATGAGGTCCCTGTAAATTCGTGTCAATTTCCATGGTAACTATCCCCAGGAAGCTTGCCATTTGAAGCAGGATTTCTCAAATAGTGGCCTCTAGATTTACAGCATCACAATTTTGCTGGGTAAAGGGAGAATAGTGAAGCATGAAAAAAATGCAGATTCTAGTGTCACATCCCAGACAGACTGAATCAGAATCCCTGAGGATTCTGAATTTCCAAAGAAAATAAAGCCACTCACTTGCCATTGGGATTCTTTTGCAGCTTTTTGAGAACCACAGGTTTATAGGGATCTTTCAGTGACTTTGTTTTAGAAAATGAAAAAAAAATATATTTGAAAAAGCAGCTGCTGGAGTTTGGGCAAAAGCCCAAATTTAATAAGAATTCCCATAACCTCTTCATTAGATTTCTCTGTCGGCACCACGGCAGTCATGGTTTATGTTACTGACGCCGAACTTGCGAAATAAAGTGATGCTGGAAACGAGTCTGGAGCCCTGGCCCTCTGCACCCTCCTCCCAGTCAGAAGTACTTTGTTGTGAAGTGACACAATGTCCCGGTAAGATTGGCCCTTCCTGGAGGCAAGGACTTATGTTTTGCACATCTCTGTATGCCCTGCTCCTAACCCCTGGCTAGAATATCACAGATACTCAATCAATAATCAGTTGGCTCTGCTTTACAACCCATCCCAAAATTCAGTGGCTTAAAACAGCTGTCTTGCTTTTGCTCAGGAGCTGTGAGCCAGCTGGCGTGGGTTGATCTACACTTGGTTCAGCTGAGGTTAGCTGTCAGCCACAGGTTGGGTCCATCTCTGCTCCACGTGTCTTGCATTGCCCTTGAACTAGCAGGCCAGCTAGGGCGTGTTCTTCTCCTGGAAATGGCAGAAACCCAAGAGGGAAAAGTAAAATACATTGTAGCCTCTGAAAGTTTATGCACAGAACCAGGAAACCATCACTTTTGCCCCCATTCACTTAGGCAGAGGGAGTCACACGGCTAAGCCTGATGTTATGAGTAAGGGCAGTTTACATCTTGAGCAGAAGGAACGGCAAATTTACGTGGTAGAAATTATGGATTTAAGGAGGGATGAAAAATTGGGGACAATAGTTCAATCTACCACTGCTAGTAAATTTATGATCAAAAGCAACTTTTTATATTTGCTGAAGGGCAGAATTGGGAAAATGGGGATGCAGGACAGTTTCAAGGTGACAGTGAATTACCAGCATCATAGATTCATTAGGAGGCTTAATATAATACTAATTACCAGCTCTATGTGCTGATGAAGACTGCGTTTGATAATTCGTAACATTTGACATTCTTTCATAAGCCAAACACAAGAACATTGAAGGCCAATTGTAGTTTTACACACAGTAAGTAAACAAAAGAATACTCAGTCCTCACATTTTGCAACTCTGTGGGATTTGTGTGAGCAGTGAAAAGTTGTGGCTGCCCACAATCACACATCTCCCCTGGAGAATTGAAGTGAAATCCCAGCCCTCATGTAGTTATGCCTAGAAATTACCTGTTTGCGATTTAACGCTTGGTAAATGGCACTAAAACCTCATTAATCTTCAATTAGCCATAAATGGGCATCTCACATCTTACTACAGTTTCTTCATCCTGAGAAATCATTAGTCCTTTCTGGGCAAAGGCAATTATGTGAACAGGCAGAAAGCTCACTGCATAGCTTAAGTGCAGGTCTCTAGTCCATAATGGTACTTAAGACGTGGGCTGCCTGTGATTCTTGATTGATGCCGTGTGATGGCCTGGGCCTATTCCATCACGCCGTGATCCCCAGCACGCTTCCATCCCCAGGCTGCTTTTATCAGCTTGAGTGTTCCAAAAATCCCACTTCCTTGATTACTTCAGAGGACTGTTGCAAGGATAGAAAGGGTATGTCTGTTATTATTGGATCAGGAAGTGTTTGTGTGTGTTGGGGGGAGGGGGGCAGAAATCTCAGTCCCTGAATCCCCTGGAGATAAGAAATTGAAAACGCATATATATTCAGAATTTAAGGTATAGAAAGTATAACTCTCCTTTAATCCAGTAGCACAAAATCCTCAATGTTCCTTGCATCTCTTGTGAACTCAATGGCCTTTGAATGACCTAATACATGTCTTGGTCCATCTTTTGTTTTTTGAGATAGGATCTCTCTCTGTTACCCAGGTCGTAGTGCAGTGGCGTGACCACAGCTCATTGCAGCTTCAACCTCCTGGGCTGAAGTGATCCTCCTACCTCAGCAGGGAGTCCCTCAGCTACTCAGGAGGCTGAGGTAGGAGGAAGTTACATGGCCAAGCCCGATGCTATGAGTTGGGGCAGTTTACATCTTGAGTGGAAGGAACTGCAAATTTACACAGTAGAAATTATAGATTTAAGGAGGGATGAACAATTGGGGCCAATCCGGGACTCCCTGTAGTCCCTCAGCTACTCAGGAGTCTCAGGTGCTACAGATGTGCACCACCTCAGCCTGTAGGGACTACAGGCATGCGCCACCATGCCTGGCTAATTTTTATGTTTTTTTGTTGTAGAGAGAGGATCATCTTATGTTGCTCAGGCTGGTCTCAAACTCCTGGGCTCAAGCGATCCGCCTACCTCAGCCTCTCAATTGCTGGGACTGCAGGTGTGAGCCACTGCATCCGGCCCTTGTTCCATCTTTATGGCTTTTAAAAAATCTTCTGAACATTTAGAACTTGCAGCCCTTATTGTTACAGTGCCGCCTACCCCTTCAACGAAGGTGAAGGTGAAGGTGATGGTGATGGTGTGTGTGTGTGTGTGTGTGTGTTTGTGTGTGTTTCCTGCTTGGCTTCCAGAAACCCAGCTCCTAAAGAGAAGTCCCCCAGTCCCTTCTGCTGCCAGCTGTTCTCTGCTGCGGGCCTGTCTTCATCAGGTGTTCCATTGACAGATGCTGCTTTTCTCCCTTCAGACCACCAGGGATGGCTCTACAGTTGCATCCACTGGAGATCAATTGAAGTTGGTCTGGATCTCACAAATGCAGTCCCTTTACCACTGTGTCTATGAAGGATTCTGGCCGCTGCTTTCACCAGTTTTTAGCACCACTAAAACACTTTGGGTCCTAATTAAGCTGTTTCCAGGTCTTTCCTGTCTCACGATGGAAAATGACCTCTGGGCCATCCCTAGGAAAAAAATTTGTTACCACTGAGGTCTTTCCTGCATCAGACTACATTAACCTCGAGAGCTCATGCTTGGATCATCATCCTTTTAAGGCAACTAAAATTCAAGTTCATTAACTCTCCTGTTCTACTCTGGCTCATTCTGCAGTTGGTCCACCTTGTTCTTTCTTAAAGCAGATACCCTCACCTCTTTCCTTGTGACCTTGGGTATTGAGGGGAAGTTCTCTACAGATGGAATCTTTCTTTAGCATTATTTAGTGGGTTTTTATTCTCTTGTAAGTCTTTTTATCTCCTCTCCATTAAAAAGCAGCTTGAGCTATGTGTACGTGATAAATTCATCACAGTGTTCTGGCAGGATTTCCAAATACAGGGAAAGGTGATTATAAAACAATTCATTATGTGATAAACTTGGATAGACCACCCACAGACACATTTTTGATTGTCAATGCTAATTGGGAAAAGAAAGAACATGCGTAATTGAAATTCTCTGCTATCCCACAAATGCTATTTTAGTTGCTATGGTGGTTTTTTAATGTGTCAGTTTAGCTTGGTTGAATTACATTTCCCAAAATTACCTTTCCTATTGGTTTTTGGTTGGGATGGGCCACAGAACAGATTCTTCCAGGAATCTTTGCGGGGAGCAAGGAAAGTTGCAGCCATTGTGTAGCTCACACACCTCGTCACTCATCTCCTGGCTCACCTTGTTCGCATGAGGCAGGGGTCAGGCCTGCAACTGCTCCCCACTCCCAAGCCTGCCTCAGCTTCTCCCACTCCTGGGTATGTGTTGAGCTCTGGGATGGTGTTGGTTACTGCAGGACATCAAGGTCACCATCAAGCTCAGATGCAACAAGAACTGAAAGAGACTTCAGTCCATTTTTGTGGGCTCCAGCTCAGCTCCTGATTGTGGTTTCACGTTGCTCTTCCTCTTTTTTTCTTTTTTTTTTTTTTGAGATGGAGTCTCACTCTGTCACCCAGGCTGGAGTGCAGTGGCGCCATCTTGGCTCACTGCAACCTCTGCCTCCCAGGTTCAAGCAATTCTCTGTCTCAGCCTCCCAAGTAGCTGGGATTACAAGTGCCTGCCACCATGCCTGGCTAATTTTTGTATTTTTAGTAGAGATGGGCTTTCACCATCTTGGCCAGGTTGGTCTTGAACTCCTGACCTCACGATCCACCTGCCTCAGCCTCCCAAAGTGCTAGGATTAGGTGTGAGCCAGTGTGCCCGGCCTGCTCTCTTTTAATATCCATCTTTCCTTTCTGATATATTAATAGTTTGTATATTTGTCCCACCCAAATCTGATGTTGCATTGTAATCCCCAGTATTGGAGGTAGGGCCCGGTGGGAGGTAATTGAATCATGGGGGTGGAATTTTCATGAATGGTTTAGCACCATCCCCTTGGTGCTGTTCTCACAGTAGTGAGTTCTTGCAAAATCTAGTTAAAAGTGTGTGGCGCCTCCCCCCATCCTCTTGCTCCTACTTTCACCATGCAACATGCAAGCTCCTGCTTCGTCTGCCATGACTGTAAGCTTCCCGAGGCCTCCCCAGAAGCTGATACTGCAGCTATGTTTCCTGTACAGCCTACAGAAGTGTGAACAATTTAAACCTCTTTTCTTTATAAATTACCCAGTCTCAGGTATTTCTTTGTAGCAATGCAAGAACAGCCTAACACACTTCTCAACTGCCCACCCTATAGATGTCAACTTCCCTCAGACACAAAAACAGCTTTTCAGAGATGACTTAACCAGCTCCCACAGTTGCTTAAGGTTAAATACCTCTGTCAACCTAAATAACAGAGAGAAGCTCTCTAAAAGATACTTATTTGGGAATAAAGCACTGCAATGGAAATATGCATGCAACAGTAAACTATGTTGGTGTTCAGGGAGGTTAAAGGAAGACAAAGATTTTTAAAGGAAAAAATAAGAAGGATTACATAATTGTTTTTGAAATAATTATCCTGGGCTACAAAGAACAATAGCAAGGGTGATGCCCGTCTGAGAGTGTACAGGCAGTAGCTGGGCAGATGTCCTTGCAGGAGTATTTTTCATGTAAGGTTGTGACAGCCTTTGTGCAAAGTTGTAGTTTTTACTGTTTTTGATGGTCGTTTCTGTTAGCAGGCATGTAAGCATGAGAATCCTCTTCATGTCCTTCCCTGGCTCTATCTGTCAAGGTTATCTTAACATAAGCGACTCCATTTTGATTCTGACAACTTACATACCTGTAACAAAACCCTGTATATATCTATGTCTATCTCTATTATCCCTGTCTCTACCATCTCTATTTTAATCTCATCTCTATATTTCTTTTTCTATCTCTTATCTGTTTCTCTCATCTATCATTTCTATATCTCTAACACTTGTATCTATATCTCTATTTCTATCTTCTATAAAATCTAATGCTTCTGCTTCTGGTTGACCTTGACTGATACAGTTGCTATGGTCAAATGCCTCCCAACCAAGTAATGCCTCCCAACACCAAAATCAATTACATGCTAAGAAAGATGTAAGATGGCTTTCGATGTCCATAGGCCCCAACTTGAAATTTTTGTTGGCCAGGCGCGGTGGCTCAAGCCTGTAATTCCAGCACTTTGGGAGGCTGAGGCAGGCGGATCATGAGGTCAGGAGATCAAGACCATCCTGGCTAACACGGTGAAACCCCATCTCTACTAAAAATACAAAAAAATTAGCCAGGCGTGGTGGTGGGTGCCTGCAGTCCCAGCTACTCAGGAGGCTGAGGCAGGAGAATGGCATGAACCCAGGAGGCAGAGCTTGCAGTGAGCTGAGATCACGCCACTGCACTCCAGCCTGGGTGACAGAGCGAGACTCCGTCTCAAAAAAAAAAAAAAAAAGAAATTTTTCTTATTATTTTCATTTACTATCATGATTACAAGTCATCGTAAATGTATATGTCTAACATGCACTTATACTGTTTTAATCTATTATGTATAGAAATTGTCAAGTTTTCTATAAGAATACATTTTTAAAATGTGCTCCAATGCTTAAGAATAAGTTGGTTTTAGTCACTATTGTGGAAACTTTTCTTAGTGATTGCCACAACAGAATATAGGTGGAGCAGTTTAGGTTCAATGTATGGGGTAAGACTAGTGATAGAAAGGTCAGGCACGGTGGCTCACGCTTGTAATCCCAGCACTTTGGGAGGCCAAGGCAGGCGGATCACGAGGTCAGGAGATCGAGACCATCCTGGCTAACAGGGCGAAACACCGTATCTACTAAAAAACACAAAAAATTAGCTGGGCATGGTGGCACATGCCTGTAATCCTAGCTACTTGGGAGACTGAGGCAGGAGAATCGCCTAAACTGTGGAGGTGGAGGTTACAGGGAGCCGAGATGGCACCACTACACTCCAGCCTGGGTGACAAAGTGAGACTCTGTCTCAAAAAAAAAAAAAAAAAAAAAAAGGTTATCAACCGTAAAATAATGAATAGCATCAACTCCTAATGCTGACATAGGCTTATTTCAAAAGTAGTACTGTAGAGGTTCAAGATTTTAAGTTTATTGCATCACTTTTCTCCACACCAGCATTTCCCAAATTGTCTTTAAGAAGACGTCCCAAACACAAGTTTCATGAGATGTTAACGTGTACTCTGTGGCTAAAAGAGGTTCTGGGAATAAATAAGTTTGGAAGAAACATTGAAAAAGCCTGCATATGATGTCTTATTCTTAAATATGCATAATATGCATAATGTACATAAATATTAAATGATCTGACAAGTCCTGCTTAATTTTGTTTAATCAAACATTTTATTAAACTTAATATTTCCTGAGGGAAAAGTGCTATTTGCAAAATCAGTCTGGGAAACCCTGTCTAGATGTTTAAAATATGTATAATAATCATGTGTCATTGTAATGATTATTTCTAGAACCTTACTATGGGCTGGACCCTTAAAATATTAAATGCTCCTATTTTGTCATTGTTCTAATGCTGCGCTGTGTAATATGTAGCCACTGGCTCCATGAGCCTATTATTTAACTTTTAATTAGTTAAAATTAAATAAAACTGAAAATTCAGTTCCTCAGTCAGACTAGCTACATTTTAAGTGCTCAATAACCAATGTGGCAAGGTGCTAATCACGTAAGGCATGATTCTGGTTTTTTCTGAGTTTTTTTGAGTCTAAAAATAAGTACTGTAGTAATGCAAATTATCATAAATTTCTAAAACAGTCAATGTAGACACTGCTATCCAGAGTTCTCAACCACCTTTGAAAACATCAATTTATTAATCTTCATAAAAGCTTTGTGAAGTAGAAAGTGTAATTCCTTCCGGGAGAGAGCAGCTCAGGTGCCTTTGTTTAAGGGACATTTTAGTTGCTGGATATAATTTAATTGCTCCATTAGTCATTTGTAGAAGTTCCCTGTGGTTTTCTGGATATGCCATAAGCAAAAGCAATGAATATAAAACAAAGCACATATTCTCACCGTTTATCATAGAAAGTTGGGGAGCCACATGCTTTCCAGATACCCTAACAGGTACAAGAAGGGATGGGCATGTGCCATTTGCTCCCAGCCTCTGGATGTAGCTGAACCTCTAGTACTTCTTTCAGGAGGGCACGGGCACTCTCCTGGCCCTGTGTTTTAGGAACTGTCCATACACCTACCCCAAACATCTCTTCTAGCCAGCGTAGCAAGAGTCAAAACTTTAACACCTATACTGTTTAGATGTGCAAAGGAAAACAGCTTCTTGATTTCTTTATATCTAATCCAATTAAACTTTCACAGGAATTCCTACCTGCAGGAGGGGGTGGGAAAAACAACTTTAAACTTGCTAATTACTGGTAACAAAATCTCTTCCTTTTTAGATGATCCTGTTAGGATAACATGGACTTTCAGATTTCTGCTCTCGGTCCCTCTCCAGGACGGTGTCTGCGTGTGTTTCCGGGACACCCGCGATGGTGGAGCAAGGAGGAGGAGGCTGTGGAGCCTCTGGGAGTTGTCAGATTTAGCAAATAAAATACAGGACACTCAGTTAAATTTGAATTTTAGATAAACGCCAAATAATTTTTAGCATAAGCATGGAACTAAATGAATATTTAAAAATTGTTTGCCTCTGGAAGGCCGAAGTGAGATGATTGCTTCAGCCCAGGAGTTACAGATTATAGTGAGGTGTGATTGCGCCACTGCACTCCAGCCTGGCTCGATAGAGCAAAACCTTGTCTCTAAAATAATAACAGTAATAATTGTTATTATTTGTTGTTTATCTGAAATTCAAACTTACCTGGGCATCCGGTATTGTGTCGGGTGACCCACAGCACTTCCGCATCCCCTCATGGCAGACTTCCGGCTCATCTGCTCACCATGTGGAAACCTGGAGTAGACCCGGGCAGCTCTCTAGTCAGCTCCCCGCCAGAAGCCTGCCCTCGCGCATTTGTGAGGCTGAACATGAGATTTCCAGAAGAGGCTAGGCTCTCTCCACCCACGAGCAGGGAAACAGACTGGTTTTCTTGGATGCTTTTCTAGCTACCTCCCCGTTTCCTTAGCCCCATCCCCACGTGAGGTTCAAATCTTAGGGAAGTAAGGAAAGGAGACTGCTTATGTCTGACCTTGATCTTTCTCTACCTCCCGGTTCCTTTTTGCACTCCACAGGGTTCGGAAAAGAGCAAGGCTTACTTCCTCTATTCCATCTTCTCCTTCTTTCCGGTAACATGAGCATCATTCCATAGCTTAGTCTTTTTTTTTAAATGTGTTTTTATTTTTTAAATTTAATTTAAAAAAACTTTTGTGGATACATAGCAGGTGTGTATATTTATGGGGTACATGAGTTATTTTGACACAGGCGTACAATGCGATGCCTTAGGTTAAGGGCAGGCAGGGTACTTTTGTGACACTCAGGAAGAGATGATGACCCGGAAAGGCTAGATACAACTCTTATTATGGGACTATTTGAAACTAGGAACAACCGAAGATGAGAAAACATTGATTTTAAAAGAGGATACAGGCCGGGAGCGGTGGCTCACACCTGTAATCCCAGCATTTTGGGAGGCCGAGGCGCGTGGATCACCTGAGGTCAGGAGTTCGAGACCAGCCTGGCCAACATGGTGAAACTCCGTCTCTACTAAAAATACAAAAATAAGCCCGGCATGGTGGCGGGCACCTGTGATCCCAGCTACTCGGAAGGCTGAGGCAGAGAATTGCTTGAACCCGGGAGGCGGAGGTTGCAGTGAGTTGAGATTGCACCACTGCACTCCAGCCTGGGTGACAGGGAGAGACTGTCTCAAAAAAAAAAAAAAAAAAAAATACAATCTGACCCTCATACAAATAGAAAATGGAGACACGAGGGAACCAGAAAGTTGTTACAAATTGTTCAAAGGAAAATCCAAACAGCAGACACAATTATAGTCTATTATTAAGCATGCTGAATGTATTTACATTAAGCACATGAGAAAAAAAAAAAAAACTGTCGTCCTCCACCTGAGGGAGGGAAGCCAACTGAACTTCCTTGGGACAGAATTTATCTTTGTATAGCAGAAATTATTTGATTACTAACATGTTTCTGCAGGTAACTTCTGTTTCCACAGGGTTGTACAATAGACTGGTCAATCACAGTGAAAGGTAGGAATAACCCAGATGGATGAGACAGTTAGGATGCCCACTAAATTTCAATCTTTCTTGATTTTTTTCTTACAATTTAATACATTATGAGCACTACCCTATTATAGGTGTTTTTCCACCCTCTTGAGTCACTTATAGCCCCTAATTTGACCTTGACCAATTGATTTTTCTGCAGAGAGACACAAGATAAGAATCTTTCCTGGGCCTGAAGTCGTGAAAATTTCTTGAATTCTAGAGTCAAATATATCTGAGTTCGAATCCTGGTCCCGCTTGTTCTAGCCGCGTGACTTTGGGAAAGTTGCATGATTTTGGAGACTCATATTTCCTCATTTGTTAAATGGGTATTATGAAACCTAATCTAGGTGGGTAAGAGTGTTAAATGAGATGACGTACATCAAGTTCCCAGCACAGTACCTAGAATACAGTGGGCTATCAACGAAGTTTGTTGGACTGAACTGCTAAAGGAGTTTGCTTCTGTGTCAAGGTTTTCTTGTTACTGGTTCCTTGTTCCACTCTGAGGACTGACAAGCCCCAGCATGCCCTCTTGCAGTGTTTCTGGATGCCAATTGACTGATGGATTCCTCTCCAATGCCAAAGATGCGGGGATTAAGGAACTTAGATCAATAAAGTTAATCCCCTAATTTTGCAAGAGACTGAGACCCAGAGAATAAACAAGTTGTCTGAGTCACCCAGATGGCAAAAGATAGCCTGGCACAAAGGAAAGGACAATGAGTGCTGATTCTAGTCTTGGCTCTAGCATTTGCTTGTCTGCCTTAGGGTAATATTAACAGTTACTGTTTACTGGCTGACTGCTGTTTGCTAGGTGTTGTGCTGGGCATATGCTATGGACGGAATGAACCCCCAAAATTCATGTGTTGAAGCCATAATCTCCAATGTGATGGTATTTGGAGGCAGGGCCTTTGGGAGGTCATTAGGTCATAAGGGCTCTGCCCTCATGAATGGGATTGGTGCCCTTATAAGAAGAGACATGAAAGAGAGCTCTCATTCTCTGCCATGTGATGAAACAGCAGGAAGCCATCTGTCTGCAAAGCAGAAAGAGGGCCCTCACCAGAACCAGATCATGCTAGCATCCTAATCTTGGGTTTCTAGCCCCAGGAACTGTGAAGTAAGTTTCAATTTAAGTCACCGTATGTATTTTGTTATGGCGGTCCAAGCCGACTAAGACAGCGTGTTATAATCATCTAATTTCAGTCTCACAATGCTATGATATCAATCTGGACTCACTCACATCTCTTTGGCTCATAAACCAAAGGCACCACACTGCCTTCCCCTAGGTTTGTTGAAGAACTATGATTCTCCTCTTAATGGATCTCTTTGTCTCCAGTTCCCTAGAGACTACAGAAACATTGTCTACTTCCTCTACCATTTCCTTCAAACGTATACATCCCCATCCTTCCTTTCATCCTTTATTTGCCATCCCCTGGACTTGGAGAAGGGCTGTCTGTCTCTCCTCCTGGCCAAGATGAACCCCTCCACCCAGCTCTTAACTATCCCTCTTCTCACTTTCTCCAAAACGCTGCGCCATCATTGGTAGCCTTCCTGGTCTTTGAAACTTGTCCTTTCCACTGCCTCCATGCCCTTAGCAAATAAACCTGACTGGATCTCTGCGGCAAACATTATCCTCTAGCAGAAGTCTTATCTCCCTATTTTTCTTCCTGATTAAACTTATTGCAAAGTACTGTGGCTCTCGGTCCTTAATACCCCTCATCTTCTCACTCCTCAACCCATTGCATTGCTTAATCTTAAAAAACAAAACAGAACAAAACAAAAAAACTTCAGTTTAGATCTTCATTGAATGCATGAAGGTGTCTGTTCATAGGTAAATGCAAATACAAATTAAAAATAAGTGGCTTAATTTTTTGCTGTTGAAAATAGGGAAAGGAACTTCTCTCTCCATCCGTAGAGCATTTACTTCAGAAAATTTGTCATTATAAATTCTTCCTCCTGTCTTTGAAACGTATGTAAACCCTTTGGAAAACTAGCTAGCCCCTTTTGCAGCTTTATGGCCCAGGGGTAGGGTCTTTCTCAAATACATGGAAACAATCCCTTTGGAATTTAAACATCAAGGAAGAAAGGAAATAGCACCCCTGTCTCCCAGGTTCTGTGGAAGTGTATACACTTAGCTTGGGTGATAGTGGGTGCCTTGCTCCAACTTTCAAAACTACCTCCTGTCACAAAGATATGAAACATTTATTTTCCTTTGTATAAAGCAAATTAACTAACATAGATGGTAACCCCCATTGCCAGGTTAATCAAGGATAAACTATGTGACAAATGGTGCTGTCAATTCTTCTTGAGGATTAGTTATTGTTTATTTCAGAACATGTACGTAATAGGTTGTTTCTGCTTGGCGGTATAAAAGGGTGAGCTTGCTTTCTGTCTTTGTGGATTCTGAGTGTCTTAGGGGAATGCCTATAGTGCACATCACATTCTGGTTTAATGCTTCTTCAATAATGAACTGTTTTGTTTCTCTAATTGTTTGCAGAGAAAATTTTTGGGTTGAGAGATTTTGAATTTAATTGCGTTTCACCCACACATACTTGGGAGGGCTTGCCATAGATGACCCTCCCATTTGGCTCTGTCTGATCACTCTGCACTGTGTTTTGTCCTGGGTCTCTGGCATACCTTGGCCTCTTGCCCTAACTTACTTTGGCCCATCCCTTAAGCAATAGGTCCTCCCAGGTTCCTGCTCAATTTGTAGTCTTCTCTCTTTCTCTCTCTCTCTCTTTCTCTTTCTCTCTCTCTCTCTCTCCTTCTCTCCTTCTCTCTTTCTCTCTTTCACTCTTTCTTTCTCTTTTGAGACAGAGTTTTGCTCTTTTTGTCCAGGCTGGAGTGCAATGGTGCGATCTTGGCTCACTGCAACCTCCGCCTCCTAGGTTCAAGGGATTCTCCTACCTCAGCCTCCCAAGTACCTGGGATTACAGGCATGTGCCACCACACCTGGCTAATTTTTTGTATTTTTAGTAGAGATGGGGTTTCATCATGTTGGTCAGCTGGTCTCGAACTCCAGACCTCAGGTGATCTACCCGCCTCAGCCTCCCAAAGTGCTGGGATTACAGGCGTGAGCCACTGAGCCTGGCCAAGTTCTAGTCTTTTCTTAATATGAAAAATTTCAGCCATGCTAAGGTTTTCTACAACTGATTGCATGTGATGAGAGCTAATTTTTAAAAAAATCTTCAGTCCAGATTTCATTTCCAGATTTGAATTTTAATTGTCTACTGGACACCATCATAGAGCACCTTTTCCCATTAGCACCTAAAACTCACCATGACAGAGCAGTGGAGTAGAAATAAATAATTTTGGTTTGGTATAAAAAAAAATCTTTGTTCACATACTAGAGCTGAGTTATAATTGTGACAATTAGCTCTGTGACCTTGGAAAAGTTATTTCTAACCTCTTCGAGCCTCACTTTTCCACCTGACAAATCAAAATAATTTAGTGTTAGTATGAGTATTATAAGAAATAATTTATAGAAATCAAGAAAACAATTCCATTTACTATATCAAAAAGAATAAAATTCTAGAAATAAATTTAACCAGGGAAGTGAAAGATCTGCACAATGAAAACTGTAGAAGACTGATGAAATAAATTGAAGAAGACACAAGTGAATGGAAAGATATTTCATGTTCATGGATCGGGAGAATTAATAGTGTTAAAATGTCCATACTACCCAAAGCATTATATAGATTCAACACCATCCCTATCAAAATGTCAATGGCATTTCTCACAGAAATAGGAAAAACAATTCTGAAATTCATATGAAACCACGAAAGACCTGAAATGGCAAAAAAAAAAAAAAAAAAAAAAAAATCTTTAGAGAAGAAAAACGAAGTTACAGGCATTACACATTCTGATTTCAAATTATATTACAAAGCTATAGTAATCAAAACACTGTGGCACTGGCAAGAAAAGGACATAAAGCAATGAAACAGAATAGAGAGCCCAGAAATAAACCCAAGCATATAAAACTCAACTAATTTTTGACAAGAACATCAAGAAAACACAATGGAGAAAGGAGAAAGAATAATTTCTTCAATAAATGGTGTTGGGAAAATTGGATATCCACCACTGGGGAGACTGGACCCTCATCTTACATCATACATAAAATTAAAGTGGATGAAAAATCTGAAACCATAAAATTTGTATAAGAAACATAGGGGAGAAAGTTTCTTGATATTGATCTTGACAATGATATTTTTGGATATCACACCAAAAGTTCAGGCAACAACAAGAATAAATAGGTAAGATTACATCAGACTACATCAAACTGAAAACCTTCTGCACATTGGCTGGGTGCGGTAATTCCCATCTGTAATCCCAGCACTTTGGGAGGCCAAGGTTGGAGCATCACTTGAGGCCAGGAGATCAAGGTCACCCTGGGCAACATAATGAGATCTGATGCTACAAAATAAATAAATAATAAAAAATTAAATGAAATAACAAAATGAAAAGACAGCCTACAGATTGAGGGAACATATGTGTATAAATTGGGACTTTCCTGGGCAAACCAAGATAAATGATTGCCTTACCTTTTTCTGGAAAAACTACTACCTGCCCTTGAGGCTGTGTTTTTGTCTTACCTAAGAATTTGCCAGTGGGTGCAACAGCATGCTGAGACAAAGCAAGAAGGTTGTATAGTTCTGATCATAAAGTGGAAAAAATCATCTTTGATGAGAAATGGAATTGAACTTGGTGCAGCTCTATCTTGACTGGGAGCCATAAAAGTAGAAATGTTGAAGACTTAATTATCACAGCCTTTGGGCATCTACAGCAGATTTTTGGGATTGAGTTGCCTGGACTTTAGGATTGCAGGTTTGGAGGTACTTTGAATAAAATGGATGTTCCTTTCCAATAAAATTCTGAAGCAACAAAGGAGGAAGTCCTTGGTAGAGGATAGTGAAGGATCCTTCCTATCAATAGAGTGAAATGTTTCATTGTATTTGCACTCTGAGGTGCAGAGATGTTTGGAGAAATCTGTTAGTGGCAGGATGAGAGGAATTGGTCTTGAGAGCTAGAAACTCTGAGGTCAAGTTTTATTGTGATATACCTAGGTATGATTTTTTTTTATTATACTATAAGTTTTAGGGTACATGTGCACAACATGCAGGTTAGTTACATATGTATACATGAGCCATGTTGGTGTACTGCACCCATTAACTCGTTATTTAACATTAGGTATATCTCCTAATGCTATCCCTCCCCCCTCCCCCCACCCCAAAACAGGCCCCAGTGTGTGATGTTCCCCTTCCTGTGTCCATGTGTTCTCATTGTTCAATTCCCACCTATGAGTGAGAACTAATCATGCATGGAGTTTATAGCACTTTGAATCTGTGGCTTGATATCTTTTGTTTGCTTTGGAAAATTCTTACTGTTTTGGAGGGGGCAATCTCAAACTTAAAGAAAATTGCAATAACAATACAAGGAACTATTTTTCTCTGTAGTGTTTATTGATAAGTGGCTGATATAATGCCCTGTCACCCTCAGTTAGTTTAATTCATATTACCTGTTGACTAGAACATTCTAAAAAACCAGAGTACAATGATCAAAGTGAGGAAATTAACTTGAGCTTACTACTACCAACAAATCTTCAGACCCCACTCAAATTTCATCAATAGTCTCAATACTGTTCTTTATATCAAAAAGATGACATCCAGAATTAATCATTTAGATTTCATGCCTCTTTAGTTTCCTTGAGTTTGGAAAAGATTGTCTGTTTTTCATGACTTTTATAACCTTGAAATTTTTGAAGATTACAGGACAATTTATTTGTAGAATATCCCTCAGTTTTGTTTTTTTTTCCTAATGTTTCCTCATTATTAGATTCATTTTTTGTAGGGTGTCACAGAAGTGATGCTTTGTTTTCTCATTGTATCCATCAAGTGGCTCATGATTTTGATTTACTCTGTTACTGATAATGCTCAACTAAACCTATTGATTAAAGTGGTTCTGCCAAGATTCTCACCTGCCAAGCTGTACTTTTCCCCTTTGTAAGTAATACGTAATTTGTGAGAAGATACCTTAAGACTACATAAATATCTAATTTCCCTTAATAAATTTCAATATTCAATTTTTATTTATATTAATATGATGTCATGAATTCCTACTTTCTTCAATGGGTTATAATTCTGTTACTGTCACTATTTTATTCTGATGTTCAAATTGTCCCATATTTGGCCTGTTGGAATCTTTTCAAGTTGGCTTCTCTGCTTTTTTTGGTCATGTCTCCATCATTCTTTGAGCATGGCCTTACTTTCTTGTACAAAAAGATATTCTGGGCTCATCTTATACCTTCTCTGCTCTAGCTTTGAAATTACCATTTCTTCAAAGAGCCCTGTTTTCTTTTAGAGGAGGATGGTTTTTAGAAACCAGGTTCTAGGTAGCAGGTGTGCTCGTTGCTGTTGAGGTGTTGCATGCTCCCAGGCCCTTTCCGTGAACAGAGCTAGGAAAGTTTGATTATATGTGTGTTAAACCTTTTACCATGTCTGATATGTCTCTTAAGCTCTTTTCTAAATTTGCATTCTATGCTTCTCAGTGCTTTTATTTTCTACTTCTTTCCATTTTTTGAGTATTCTTGTTTTCTTACCAACTTTATGGAATTTGCTGTTAAACCTATCTGGTAATATCTTAATTTTAGTCATTGAAATTTTCAGTTTTTTATATATATATATATATATATATATTTTTTTTTTTTTTTTTTTTGAGATGGAGTCTTGCTCTGTTGCCCAGGCTGGAGTGCAGTGGCGGGATCTTGGCTCACTGCAAGCTCCGCCTCCCAGGTTCACGCCATTCTCCTGCCTCAGCCTCCCAAGTAGCTGGGACTACAGGCGCCCGCCACTACGCCCGGCTAATTTTTTTTTGTATTTTTAGTAGAGATGGGGTTTCACTGTTTTAGCCAGGATGGTCTCGATCTCCTGACCTCGTGATCCACCTGCCTCGGCCTCCCAAAGTTTCAGTTATAGAAAATCCATTTGACTCTTTCATAGAGTCATTAGTTTTCTGCCAAAATTTACCATCTTGTACTTTAATTTCTTGGCCATTCTTATCATTCCAGTATCTGAAGCTCCAGGGATCTGTTTCTTCTGTTTAGTTTCTCTCTCTTTTGATTGACTGCTTATTCAGCAATCAACTAGGCTAAGGTAGGATCAGGATCAGGAATAGAGATTGTTTGAAGTTGAACTTTATTCCAGGTATAGGTCTTTGGGTTTCCAATCAAAATCTTGAGGTGTTTATCAGGACTGTCCTCATCAGGGGGCCCTGAACTCTGATTCTCGTGTTTTCAGCTCTGTGAAACTGCCAGTACCTCTGCTGTGTTCCTTTGCCTCTTGGCTGCTGCTTTTACTTTGGGAATCAACAGTTATAATGAGGTTTAAGGTGGCCCCAGACGCTTGATCTGACTTTGTGGATTCCTTCCTCTTCTGGATGTTAGCCCCTCCAAATTCTCACTGTCTTCATACATTTCTGAAACCTTGAAACAATTAGGGTTTTTGTTTTTTTTTTTAATCTCTGCCTAGAGTTTTTAGTTGTTCTGTGTCAGTGAACTGGTCTGAGACCACTAAATCAACCATTGACAGAGGGGGAATTTCTATTCCAGTTTGATAATTTTCTCCTGCTCACACCCAGGGTAGAGTGCAGTAGTGCCATCTCGGCTTACTGTAAACTCCGCCTACCAAGTTCAAGCGGTTCTCCTGCCTCAGCCTCCTGAGTAGCTGGGATTACAGGCGTGCACCACCACACCTGGCTAATTTTTGAATTTTTAGCAGAATTGGGGTTTCACCATGTTGGCCAGTCTGGTCTCAAACTCCTGGCCCAGGAGATCTGCCCACACTGGCCTCCCAAAGTGCTGGGATTACAGGTCTGCTTTTTTAATTTTCTGTTTGTCATTTTTTAGTGAGGGGACTTTTATAGGGCTAGCCTATCAGTTCAGTTTTCCTGTGGTGAGTGGAGTGGGGAGCTGTATTTGGGTGATGGTTGTATTTGTTAGATTGGCTCTATATAACAGAATCCCTACCTCTGCCTCCCAGAACAGACTATTATCTCTGGGTCTCATAAAATAAAAGTCTTGACATAGGTAGACCAGGGTTTGGAGGACAGTTTCATAGTCATCAGGGAATCAGGTTCCTTCTATCTTTTGTCCACTCTAGTATGTGACTTTACTCCCTGTGGTCACCTCAGGGTTCTTAATAGCTGTTAGGGTTCCAGCCATTACAGACTTCTTTGCGGTTTTCAAGGAAGATGAGGGAGGCCAAAGGGCAAAAGAGTACTTTTCCTAGATAAGCCAGATCCATAAAAGAGACTTCCTGGAAATCTCTCTCAACACTTCTGCTTGTGTGTCTTCAGTCGGAACTTATTCATAGGCCCTCACCTGACTGCAAGAGATCCTAGGAAATAAGTCTTTTATTCCAGATGTCAGTGTGCCCAGCTAAAATCAGGTTCGTGTTAGTAAGAAACATGGGAGAATAGATACTGGGAAGCTACTAGTAGCCTCTGCCATCGTAGCTTTAAGAAACTCATATGAGGATTTCTCGGTGTATCCTGGAACATTACTTCCTAGTAAAATTTATGAAAATAGAAGAGATATTTATATAAATCACAAATTTAAGGCACTATGTCCAAAGTTTTTTAAAAGTAGTTTTAGGCCAGGCGTGGTGGCTCACGCCTGTAATCCCAGCACTTTGGGAGGCTGAGGCGGGCAGATCACCTGAGGTCGGGAATTTGAGACCAGTCTGGCCAACATGGTGAAACGCTGTCTGTACTAAAAATACAAAAATTAGCTGGGCGTGGCGGCGGGCACCTGTAATCCCAGCTACTCGGGAGGCTGAGGCAAGAGAATCGCTTGAACCCCGGAGGCGGAGGTTGCAGTGAGCCGAGATCACACCATTGCACTCCAGCCTGAGGGACAAGAGCGAGACTTCATCTCAAAAACAAACAAACAAACAGTTTCATAATTTTTAAATAAACAGGTCTCCTTTGAGTGCTTACAGAGTAGATAAGAGGTAAGGATGTGTGTATTGTGTTCCAGTATTGGTTGTTGATCTGCTATGTAACATTTGGGAAAGTCACTTTTAAATGCCTGTGTGCAGTCTCTTTATTGGTAGTAAACTATTCCTATATAAGGAGTCTTTGATAAGCGTGAATAAGAGAACTTCTCTCTAGGGCTAAAGATGTTCTCTCAGTAAACACATATTATGA
This sequence comes from Pongo pygmaeus, assembly GCF_028885625.2. Taxonomy (NCBI): domain Eukaryota; kingdom Metazoa; phylum Chordata; class Mammalia; order Primates; family Hominidae; genus Pongo; species Pongo pygmaeus. The sequence continues at coordinate 6,039,370 of NC_072373.2, forward strand.
ACACATAATTATTTTTTTGTAGGTCACTAGGTTATGTTTAGTGGTGAATAGCTTTGTCAAATTGTATAAAATATACTTCATACTAGAGTGTTTAAGGTAAAACAAATATTAACCATTATTATTGAAGTGCGTTTCCATGGGTAAAAATGCGTCATTCTTCTCAACCATTAAATCGCTTAATAACACTTACCTCCCAGAATTATTGTAAGAATAAATTGTGACAGTATAAAACATGTGAATGCTTAAAAATCTACTCTCTTGGTAATTTTCAAGCATACAACATATTGTTATTAACTATAGTCACCATGATGTACAATAGATCTCTTGAACTTATTCCCCCCGTCTAACTGAAATTTGGTATCCTTTGACCAATGTGTCTCTGATCCCCTCACTCTCCAGCCTCTGGTAACCACAATTTTACTCTCTGCATATATGATAACACTAATTCTTGTTATTTGTAGGTACTTCTACATGGCTGTGTAAAGAACCATAATGGTGTCAGAGGGGGATTATCTTTGAAATGCTCTTTGTTTCTGTGATTGATTGGAAGTTTTGTCCATTTAAGTGATTCACTACTCTGATAAAATTTCACACAATGCAGCGATACTAAATAACTTTGTTGAAAAAATGTGGCTCCCAAGGTACAGCTATTTTTTATAAATAAGTTAACCTGAAAGAGGCATGTTCAGAGTGCTAAACATCTCCAGTGTGACCGTACCTCCCTTCAGCACCTTGCATTACTACCTGATAGCACATTCGATACTATGGAGATTCAGTTCATTATCTTTAAAGAATACTAGAAGGAAAAAGAGCTATAAAAGTTTCCTCTTGCCGGGCACGGTGGCTCATGCCTGTAATCCCAGCACTTTGGGAGGCCAAAGTGGGGGTGGATCACCTGAGGTCAGGAGTTCAAGACCAGCCTCGTCAACATGGTGAAACCTGGTCTCTACTAAAAACACAAAAATTAGCTGGGTGTGGTGGCAGGCACCTGTAATCCCAGCTACTCAGGAGGCTGAGGCAGGAGAATTGCTTGAACCTGGAAGGTGGAGGTTACAGTGAGCCGAGATCACACCACTGCACTCTAGTCTGAGCAACAGAGCAAGACTCCCCCTCAAAAAAAATAATAATAATTAAAAAAAAGTTTACTCTTAAAATGAATTAACACTGGGTCCTACTGGAACCATGTTCTAGCATTTTCAATGCCTTGGCCTTTCCTGCTGCTATTTGTGTAGTGTGTGAATTCTGGGGTTTATACGAGTCTACAAACCAAAAGCACTCTTTATGTCTCAGTTTCGTTGTGGTTAAAATGAGATAGATCCAGTTGAACTAAAACAGTAGGATTGTAAGAATAGGATTGTTCCTCTGGATGTTTGCTCTGTACTTGGTTTTCAACTTTACCTGAAAAGAATTTCAAAACTAAAAATACCATATGAATGAAAAAGGAGAGCCTGCAATTTTGAAAGTATTTCAGGCCCTGTGGAATCTGTAGGCATATTAACTTTATATAATCAGAGATGCAACGGAGAAACTACTTAGCCTTGCAAAATCAAGGTGATACAATTCTAATAGCACAATGGCATAAAAACATGATAAGATACCTGGAAAAATAATATACAACATATAAGAAGTAAAATTTATCTCAAAAGCATTGTCCTTGGGTGATCAAGCCCCAATATTTATAGAAAAGTTGCATATAAATATAGGAGTGAAAAAAAGAAGAAAAATATTAGGTTTTCAAAGAACAGAGGAAATTTGAGGGACAAACTTTTTTTATTTTTTTTAGACAAAGTCTCACTCTGTCGACAGGCTGGAGTGCAGTGGCGTGATCTCAGCTCAATGCAACCTCCACCTCATGGGTGCAAGCAAATCTCCCACTTCAGCCTCCTGAGTAGCTGTGACTACAGGTGTGCGCCACCACACCCAGCTAATTTTTGTATTTTTAGTAGAGACGGGGTTTCACCATGTTGGCCAGATGGACATGACCTCTTGACCTGGTGATCCACCCTTCTCGGACTCCAAAAGTGCTGGGATTACAGGCATGAGAAACCATGCCCAGCCTTCAGGGGCAAACCTTTAAATAAAAAAGAAAGCAATGTGACAGTAAAATCAAGTTAAAATGGAATGTTATGCTAATGAAAGGAACAAATCAACAGAAGTTATCCAGTCTTAAATTGGCCCTTTTTCAGGTTTTTGGAACAGAGGTGACCCCATTGACTGTATTTCTAGTTAAAGGAATACATATTCTTCCTGCCACCCAATAAACAAACCAAAACAGACAGAAGACGAGAAGCTAAGAGAGGGAGGAAAATACAAAAGTAAGAGGGGGAATAGAGGTATATACCAAACATCATAAAAGCTACATTCTTCAAGATTGGAGAAGAAAGTCCCTTGTCCCATCAGCAAATTCTCCACTGGGGCTTTTATGATGCCCTTGGCGATGTACCAAGGGCAGGTAGCATTGCTGATGCATAGTGATTTTTCAAAAGCCGACCCAATTTTACTCAGTGTCATAACTCTTTTTCAATTCTCTGCAGACAGTGCCTTCTTGCTTCCGTGGGGACTGACCGCTCCCTCCACCCTGCCTGTGGCACATCACTTGGTACCCTTGGGTTTTATAAAATGAGCCATTTTAAGTTATAATTGCATAAGGGAATTTGGTGAGCAGAGCGGAGTGTTGCTTCATTTCCAAAGGTAATTAATCGTGTGTGTATTAAAGGCCACTACTTTTCCCAGCTTGCTCTTTGTTCTCCATCATCTGTTGTGGGTCACTTGTGCTTTCTGTTTTTAACACCTATGTTGCTGAAGTCATTTCTCCAATTCATGATCCATGAAACTGCTTCAGCAGTGAAAATGGCACTCCTCAGCTTCAAATCAACATTTTTATATTTCCCTCTAGGTCAAGATCCAAGCTATGGAAGAAATCAGGATATGTCAATTTTCTAGAGCAGCCAAGTTTTCTAAAAGTCTACCTAGCCATGTAGTTATGTAGCCTCACTCTCGCTTAAATAAAGAAAATTAAAAAGCACACCAGAAAAGACTTTTCTTGTTAAAAACACATGTTTATTGTAGAAAATATAGTAAGGAAAAAGAAGAAAATATAAGGCAACTAGAATTTCTCTAGTTAGAGATAACTATTATTTATTTGAGAGTATGTGTATATATCTATATTTATATATAGACATTCAGCTCTTAGGGACTAGATACATATACTGTTTCATAAGCTTTTTTCACAGAATAGATTATAATCAGTTATCTTTGTTATCACCACAGCATTTTTTTCTCGAAGACCTTCTGGAATGAGGCATTTGCTTTTCTATCTAGAGACCCTATCCTTTCAAAAGGTCCTTTCTCTGTGGAAAGAACTATTCTGGCCACAGTTACTGCCAAGAAACGAGGTGTTAGAAAAGGCCTAAAGTTAAGTGCAGAACTGCTGTGTTTTGATGAATATTCTGTTGTTTTGAGAGGAGGTAGAAGCATTCTCAGCTTCAGGATATTTGGTCACTACTCATTGGTCTCTCTGAGAAGTAGCAAACTTCAAAGATTAAATATGAAGGCATGAATTATGTAATGCCTAGATGTCAGTGGCGGAGAAGGTATCTGAGCAAATTCAGAATTTTATACCTGTCTCCACGGGCCTAGTGTGAAGAACAGTCATCTGTGTAAGTGGGTCTTTGTGTATATGGTACTGACATCAGGTCACTGAGTCAGAAACTTAGAGCTGTAAGGAAAGTGAGGTGCTCTCCAGTCCAGTGTTCTGGAATTTCTTCTGCAGTGGCCCCCAACAGCAGGTGGCAGCCTCGTCCATGATTGTATTCTAAGTGATATGGTATTACTCTTTCTATTGGCAATCCATTTCACTAATGGATAGTTCTAGAGATCTGAAATATTGAGATTTAGCTCAGTATTGTTTATATGAAGATAAATTCCGCTTTCCAACAACTCTCTTGCATGTGTCTAACGTCTGCCGCATGGAGTGTCACAGGTTATGCTTCATACTTGTCTCCTTGAGTCTTTTTTTCCCAAACACCCTGAGTTTTTGAATGTTTGACATGCCAGCTGGCTTTCTCTGGATGTACTTCTCGTGTGTAAATTTCCTTCTCTGTGAGGTATTCATACTGAACATGACTTCCAAGTGTGTTTGGGTCTGTGCAGAAGACAATAGGACTGTGATTTCTGATGATTAAAACCTAGATTGTATGTTACTGTAATCAGATCCTGAGGTTGAGTTAGCATGTTTTATAGCATCTGAGTCGCTCTGTTGGAGGAAAGTGTATGTGATGGGCATTTGTTTGCTTCCCCACCAGATTCTCTACCTTCACCCTTCCTGCAAGATTCCCTAGGAAGCTGACTTCTGCTGAATGCACCACTGAGGTTCTCTGCTTTCTAGATTCCAGTTGAGTTTGGTTCATGGGAGGCCTTGGCAGAAATTTTGAAAGTAAGAGCAAATAATAACCATTACAAAAAAATAACATGAATGTGTCCTTCTATCTATGGCCTCAGCTCCTGTTGGGAAGCCTTGGTGCCAGTCCCTCGGTGCTTCACCATTTCTAATTAGTTCCTGTTTTAGTCTGCTTTTGCGTGCGTGCATGTGTGTATGTGTGTGTGTATGTGTGTGTGTGTGTGTGTGTGTGTGTGGTTATAAAGGAATACCAGAGGCTGAGTAATTTTAAAGAAGAGAGATTTATTTGGTTCACACTTCTGAAGGTGTGCAAGAAGCATGGCGCCACCATCTGCTTCTGGTGAAGGCGTTAGGCTGTTTCCACTCATGGCAGAAGGGGAAGGGAAGCTGGCATGTGCAGAGATCATGTGGCGAGAGAGGAAGGGGTTTGTGCCAGGCTCTTGTTAACAACCAGCTCTTGTGGGAATTAAGAGAGCTAGAACTAGGTGGGCACGGTGGCTCACGCCTGTAATCCCAGCACTTTGGGAGGCCGAGGCAGGCGGATCACCTGAGGTGAGGAGTTTGAGACCAACCTGGCCAACATGGTGAAACCCTGTCTCTACCAAAAATACCAAAAATTAGCTAGGAATAGTGGCAGGCACCTGTAATCCCAGCTACTCAGGAGGCTGACACAGGAGAATGGGTTGAACCTGCGAGGTGCAGGTTGCAGTGAGCCAAGATCACACCACTGCACGCCAACCTGGGCAGCAAGAGTGAAACTCCATCTCAAAAAGAAAAAAAAAGAGAGAGTGAGCAAGAACTCACTTGGATGGCATGAAGACATTCACGAGAGGGCCACACTCAGGACCAAAACGCCTCCCATTAGGCGCCCCCTCCAACAATGGGGATCACATTTCAACATGAGTTTGGAGTGGTCAAATATCTAAACCCTAGCAGTTCCCTTAACCCTGGAAAGAGACCCTTCATTAAACTCTTTCTGCTTAATCCTATGAGAGTGCAACAATTTCCTGCTAGGACCCTGACAGATAGAGGGACTATACAGACCACTAAAATGCTGAGGAATTTTTCAAATGAACTGCACCCAACAGACTTCCCTGATTCTGAATATATCAAACTATTTTATTTTATTTTATTTATTTTTTTGAGATGGAATCTCGCTCTGTCGCCCAGGCTGGAGTGCAGTGGTGCAGTCTCGGCTCCCTGCAACCTCCGCCTCCTGGGTTCAAGCGATTCTCCTGCCTTAGCCTCCCGAGTAGCTGGGACTACAGGCGTCCACCAGCACGCCCAGCTAATTTTTTATTTTTAGTAGAGATGGGGTTTCACCATGTTGACCAGGCTGGTCCTGAACTCCTGACTTTGTGATCCGCCCACCTCAGCTTCCCAAAGTGCTTGGATTACAGGTGTGAGCCGCTGCCCCCAGTCAAACTTTTTTAAAACCCCCAAATAGTACTTTGAACTTCACCTGCAGGGAGTTATTCAAGTTGGTTGTCAGCCAGTTATTTCAGGTTGTTGAGATCATCTGGCTCTTGATTTTATTAATCATCTTAGCCTTCCCTTCCAACAATTTGCCGACTTTGTGCAAATTTTATTAATATGTAATCTCTGTCTTTATCCATGGAGAGGCAGTATAGTATCATGAGGAAAAATAGACTTTGGAGTAGGCAGAAATTAGGTTTGAATTACTAGCCACAAGGCTTTGGAAACATTACTTAAACTCTATAAGCTTCAATTTCTTTATAAGGTAGGTATAAAACCTGAAAGTTTTGGCATGAGTTTAATAAAACTGTCTGTGAAGCCCTTATGGACTGCTTGGTCCACGTAGGCATTTAATAAATGGCGGTTTTATATAGAGGAGGGAAATGGAAGCTATCTCAAAAAGAAATCAGGGAAATAAGAATGCCATCTGAAATCTGTCATATGAGAATGAGAGGAGCATAGACTGGTTTTGAGTGTGGGGTGAGGAATAGGGGAGGGGAGGAGATAAGTGAACTGCCCCTCAGACTGCCAGGGAGGAGAAAAATGATGTCACTGGGAACTGCAGTCATTTGAAAAGATAACAATCAAGCATTTCTTTCAGAGCCCTGTTCATCTTTCAGTGGCTTTGCTTCTCCAGATGCTTTTGCTCCTTCAATTATCTCTGCCTTCTCCCATTTCCTCTCCAACCATCTCTTCCCTTCCTTAATTCAGAATTTTTCTCCCTCTTTTCAAGGCATAGTGTTTTGATTTATAAATTAGTTCTGTTTCTGTTTCCTAATTTATTAGTTTCTGATTTCTCATTTATTTATTTTGAGATGGTGTGTCACTCTGTGGCTCCAGTTGGAGTGCAGGCACAGTACCATGATCTCAGCTCACTGCAACCTCCGCCTCCTGGGTTCAAGAGATTCTCCTGCCTCAGCCTCCCAAGTAGCTGGAATTACAGGTGTGCACAACCACACCTGGCTAGTTTTTGTATTTGTAGTAGAGACAAGATTTCACCATGTTGGCCAGGCTGGTCTGGAACTCCTGACCTCAGGTGATCTGCCTGCCTCAGCCTCCCAAAGTGCTGGGACTACAGATGTGAGTCACCGTGCCTAGCCTTCCTTCATATTTATTAATACATTATTTCCAGTTTCCTAGGGATAGTTGTTCAACCTTTACTAGCTTTTTGTTGTTCATACTGAATACATTTATTTTTATTGTGGTATAGCTATTTCCCACATGTGATTTTTTTTTTTTTTTGAGATAGGATCTTGCTCTGTTGCTGAGGCTGGAGTGCAGTGATATGATCATGGCTTGCTGAAGCCTTGAACTGCTGAGGTCAGGTGATTCTCCCACCTTAGCCTCCCAAGTGGCTGGGATTACAAGAAGTACCACTATACCTGGCTATTTAAAATTTTTTTTGCGTGTGTGGAGATGGAGTCTCCCTATGTTGTCCAGGCTGGTTGCGAACTCCTGGCCTCAACTGATCCTGCCACCTTGGCATCTCAAAATGCTGGGATTACACATGTGTAATATTTTTATTGTCACTATTTTCCACACATTCTGGAAATTTTATTTGGATTTCTTTTCTTTTTTTTTTTTTGACAGAGTCTTGCTGTGTCACCTAGGCTGGACTGCAGTGGTGCAATCTCAGCTCACCGCAACCTCCACTTTCTGGGTTCAAGGAATTCTCCTGCCTCAGCCTGCTGAGTAGCTGGGATTACAGGCATGTGCCACCAGGCCCAGTTAATTTTTGTATTTTTAGTAAAGACAGGGTGTCACCATGTTGATGAGGCTGGTCTTGAACTCCTGACCTCAAGTGACTTGCCCACCTTGGCCTCCCAAAGTACTGGAATTACAGGCGTGAGCCACTGTACCCGGCCTGGATTTCTTTTTGACATAGAATTATTTAAGAGAAAGCTTTTAAATTTCCTTGCTGTAATTTCTAGTTTTGTTGTGTCATAATCTGAGAATATAATCTGTAGCACTTCTACATTCTCTACTTTGCTTAGATGTTTTTGGGGCGGGATGTGTAATATGTACTCAATTTTGTAAACATTTTATGGACGTACAAATTTCAATGTTTACTTTTTCAGGCTATAGGCTTTGCTACATAATTTTTGTGTATTTTGTGGTCCTCATGTGGATTTTTTAATTATCTTTTTGCTGTGATAGAGATTAGAAGGGTAAATTAATGTCTCATTTACCATCATTTTTCTTTGTGTATCTCTTTTCATTTCCGGATTCTTTGGCTTTATGAAATCTTTATGTATAAAAGTTGTCCACACATATCTTTATGCACAATGTTTTGGATTTTACCCTTCATAATGAGCTTTTTTCGCTCCTTTGAATTTGACCTGGGCTGGTGTTAACAGCCCAGGTGTAAAATTCCAGTGAGAAAGAAGTCTGATGAGGAGTCAGTAGAATCTTCGGGTTGCTGAGAGCTGCTCAGGACCACGGACAGCTCCCTGCACTCCAGGGAACATCCTGATTTGGTGTCTTGAGTATTGTGAAGCACAGTTAGAGCAGAAACATGGAGAATCACCTTAAAATGGTAAATTGGCTTCTGGTCTTGCATAAGACTTCATTGAGGCCTAATGGGCTATGCAGGTCTACTGTCCAAAGTAGAGAGGTTATTCCTAGTGTCTTTAATATTACTGTCCCTTTAGGCAATTATCCTTATGGTAAGGGAGACTGCATTAAGCTATTTTGGCTGAGGCATATTTTTATAAATTCATCCAATTAGCTTCCCTTGTTGTAGTTTTGGCTCACCAAACATTGTTCTGATTATAATTTAGCAACCCATATAATTTCATCTGCAGAGAGAGTCTGTACTAGGCATGACGATGCTTACATATCAGCCCGTGTGACTGCAAGAGTCTCAGTATAATTTGATAACATGGCACTCAGATTCTATACATTATTCTCTGTGTGTTTAGTGAGTGTGATGACATAACCTTCAGAAAGATTCATCCTTTCTCACGTATTGATAAATCAACTTTTGCATCTACATGGTTGAGAGCCAGAAATTAAAACCTTATTAATTCACTAAGGCATCCCTGTGACTGTAGTCTTCCAACTAGCTCCGTTCTGGGGCACTCTGACATCACTGTACACTTTCCAATAAAAGCAGGGAGTGTATGTGATTAAAGGGAGAGCCCTGTGGCACTCCTGAAAAATCTCCCCTCCCAGTTCACATTGACTTATTAACCAACACTCATGATCATGTGAAACTCTAGAACTGGATCTGGGTGCCTGGCAGGATGACATGGTGTGAGGCTCAAGCAGCACTGGGGAATTCAAACATCTGTTTATTTCTGAGAGAAAAAGTTTAAAGCAAAATAATATCTTTTAACAAACGTTTGTATTTGACTAAAAAGGAAGCAAGCACTTAATTTATGAATTTGCTAATTGCTCTTCTCAGCTGAGAATATCTGTGTTGAATATTAGTCATTATCCAGATTTGGCACAGAATAATCCCGAGGGTTAAATGACATTGTTCCTACAGTGGGCACCTGAAGACTGGCTATAAAAGCAATCCGGGCCAGGGGCGGTGGCTCACGCCTGTAATCCCAGCACTTTGGGAGGCCAAGGTGGGTGGATCATGAGGTCAGGAGTTTGAGACCAGCCTGGCCAACATAGTGAAACCTCATCTCTACTAAAAACACAAAAAAATTAGCTAGGCATGGTGGCAGACACCTGTAATCCCAGCTACTTGGGAGGCTGAGGCAAGAGAATCACTTGAACCTGGGAGGCAGAGGTTGCAGTGAGTCCAGATTGCGCCAATGCACTCCAGCCCAGGTGACAGTGTGAGACTCTGTCCAAAAAAAAAAAGGAAAAATAAATAAATAAAAGCAACCCTAACACTACTGAGGCTATTGACAGTGGCACTTTGCTCTTCTGTTAGGACCTTGGGAAAATTTTTTCCCGCTGAATACAGTACAATAAACTTGGTTCTTATTTCTCTTTCTTTCCCCCTCCCTTTTTCTTCCCTCCCCACCACCACATGCACACACACAAATAGACAGATTTGTTTATATTTGACTTTCTAAAAACCTGTTACTAGAAAGGCACATTAATACATTTCTCCTGTGCCAATAGTAATCAGGCAACTCTGGTTTCTATCTGAAGCAATTTCTTACATATTAAATGCCAGAAAAAGGGCATCCTTCTGTTTTTATAGAGAGCCTTTCTTTATGAAGACTAATGACCACATTAGTTAGTCAGTCAGTCAATAATACCTACCAAATGTCAGTAGAGCAGGAGTGAACACCAACAGAAAATCACATTTTACAAATGCAATTTACTTGGTATCCTAACATGCCATGTCATAATAATTATTGAGGCTTCTCTTCTCTGCTGCATTTGTCTAATGAATGTGGCTAGAGAAATATGGGTGTCCATGTAGCCTCCTGGAAGCACCTGTATGACTTTTCTAGAAGCGAGGTTCCTGGATAAAGATGAATTTTTAAAAGCTGTAGTGAATGAGCAGCAATAGCAGAAGGAGAAAAGTGAGTGAGGGCTCTCCAAGAAGCCATCTGGCAGGCTAAGGGTTCTGAGGGAAGCTCTGGTTTCAGAAGCAACTCAGGAATTACTTCTGTCATATTAGGATGTGATGGTAGGAGATTGGGGACTCTGGGGACTAGAAGTTATTTAATTTCCTGTCTACAATCCTTAGAAGAGGTTTTGAGACTTGCAACCTAGGACCTTAACTAATTATCTTCCCTCAGTGTTGATAGAATTCTTTATTATACATGTTAATATCGGATTAGTCAGGATGGGCTAGATTATGCTGTGTTAACAGCCATTCCCTAAATCTCTGTGGCTCAACAGGGAGCTCTACCTGTCATGGTCACTTGGGACCCAGGCTTTGGGTATAAGGCTACAGCACATGGAAAATGTATGAATGTCTCTCAGATTCTTAAAGCTTCTGCTGGAAGTGATATGTCATTCTGCTCACAGTTCATTGGCTAAATGAGTCACATGGCTCTCTCTAACTTCAAGGATGGTAAGAAATTGCAATCCTACCATGTTTCTAGAAGGAGAACCAGCCCTAATCACAATGCTACATGTTTATAGCTTGCCTCATAGAGTTTACTGTATTCTCCTGGTATAATTTTCTTACATGCTCAACTGGAGAGGAAGCTCTTAAATAAAAAAAAAATCACAGTAAATTTCCTTTAAAAGATTTATTTTACAACTCTGGCATGATGAAGCACAATGGAGTCCTTAGTAATTGACTCCATCTCTTCCATCAGATAAAATCTTGAGAACTGAAGTTAAAATTTGAATAATGAAGCCAAAGGAAAAAGATTAAATGAATTTTAAGATAATTGAGATAAGAACAACTGTGGCATCAGCATAATTCAATTTAATAATGTATTAAATTTTTGCAGAAAAGTGAAAACAAATTGATAGCCAAATCAATGCAGCACTAAGCCACCATTTGGTCTAATTTCTTGCTGAATTAACAAAACAAAGCACTAGTTTAGTTATATAAACGTGTCTGATATTTATACAAACAACAGAATTTGCTGGTAGCATTATCACTGGAAAATAAGATGTGTACTTAATTCTTGCATGTTCTGAGCCCATCTAGGAAGAACATAAAAGATGAAGAACAAAGCAATCACAGGACGTTATCATGAAAATATCACCTTTGGCTGGAGTAAAGTTTTGGCTAAATGTGGCACTAGTATTTATTACAGCTCACCTTTTTATAATGAAAGGCTATGGACTGAACATTCTTATTATTTCCCATTTTCTTACTACTCTATCCCAACACACATGCACATGCATGCACACGTGCACACACACACACTGGCACCCACACCCATGCATGTGGGACACACAGAGCAGCCCAGGCAATTTCAATTGTTGGCAGCTTTGCTTTTATTAGGTATTGGTCTACTGACTTGCTTTCTCTTTAGAGAGGCTAAATGAAACCAAACTCATTTCTACCCAGTTAGCCTGCTGGAACCTATAACAGTTACTGTAATGTTAAAAGCAGTAAAACAAAATAAAAACCAATCAGCTCACTTACTCCCGAAGTCTGCAGTTCGGTGTTTAGCTTTAAAACGTATGCTCTGGGCGTCCTGTGGTGGCTACCAGAGGCTTTGGTGAGTCATTGTCAACCTAGTGGCTAGAGAAGTGCTGGAATGCCCCTCTTAAATACAGAGCCACGTTTGTCCTTCAGAATGGCTGCTTGAACGAATTTATTGCTCAACTTGGAAGGCCGTTTTTTATAACCCACTGCAGTTGTGCTTCATGGGTTTCTCCACCTATCCTGTAAAGTGTATTGGGAAATTACTTTTGTAGATTTCCTCACACTGCAGTGACTAGGGAAATCACCCATTTGTTATTATCTAATGAGGAGAAAGTGGCAACATCTAGAAGCACTGCTCCCATCCTCCTCCCCAGCCCCCACAGACACCTACCTCAGGCCCTCCCAGTCTCAGGTGAGCAGAGGGCCCCACCTTCGGAGGTTGCCTCCCTTCCACCTTCACCAATCCTTTGACCAGATTATCCCCAAGGAAATGTCAATTTCCAGGCAGCAAGGGAATCATAAAGATAAGATCATTGAGAGATTTTTTTCCTCCGTGATTGGCAGTTTATATTTTCCTGGGGTCTACAAATCTGACAGCATTTATTAAATTTTCTAGTTTGATATTGACCTCTGTCTGATGCTGGGCTGTCACCATGCCCAAGACTGAGGGGACCCACCATCTAGCTAGAAGGCATGGATCAATTCCAACTGTCCTACCCCTAGCCTGTGGGCAGCAGAAAGCTCTCAGGCTCTGGCAGAGGAGTCCCAGGGGTGGAATGCATGATCTTCCACTGCGCTTCCCAGCCTTGCTGAGCAGCAAAACAGACCATGAGCAGGTCTCCCTTGAATTCATTTGCTTGATTTGTCCTTGAGTGTCCTTGGATGGGTTTGTTCCCTCCTTGTCCAGTATGTCTTGGTCATCCTGATTCCTGGGCTTGGCTCCCAGGTTGATTCTTTCCCTGACATAAAACAGGCACTATGGGCAAAGACACCTGCAGCCTTGGAGAGACCAGAGATGCTGGAAGTTTCCTGTTGGCACTCAGGAAAGCTGAGAGCATTTGATGAGCATCTTTTGGTCCATTAGTTAAAACCACACTGGGTTCTTTATAGTGGTTAGTTAGCTCTGGGCTATGGGATTGTGGAAGACATTTATTTCTTCTTTGGATTCACCTGGATTTTCTGCAATGGACATGTATCGATAAAATACATGGTGCTTTTCAGAAATTGCCCCATCATCATGTTGCTGTTGTTATTGATATTGTTGTTTCTGATGGATAGAGATCTAGGTCTGACACTCCAAGCAATGTGAACAGCATTTACCTTGATAAGCATTCTTACATCTTAACCCCTGGGAATTTTAAATAGAAGTGTTCCGTGTGATTAAATTAACAGGTTTAGAGATGGGTGTCTTGGTTATTTTCTTTGTTCTCCTCCTGGTAGCTGCCTGCACTCACAGCATGTTGGGAATGGTGATTATAAATGTAACCATGCTCTCTTCTTGTAAGTGGAGAGCCCAGGTACCTCTTATCCAGCATGTGACCCTCTCTCTACCTCAGGATAGTCATACTCTTAGGCTTCCTGGATTTATTCAGGGCCAAAGGAGTGGTCAAGGTCCTTTTTGTTTTGCCCTGTTCCCTTTGGAAAACATTTAGTTTATGCCCACGTTAGAGATTGCAAAATATAGGCACATATTCTCACTAATGTGGTCTGCATGTCCCTTTGCAAGGACATGCAATGTGACTTCACTACTCCTTTCATCAAGAAAAGGAGCCTCTTGGCCAGGTGCGGTGGCTCACTCATGTAGTCCCAGCACTTTGGGAGGCCAAGGCGGGCGGATCACGAGGTCAGGAGATCGAGACCATCCTGGCTAACACGGTGAAACCCCATCTCTACTAAAAAAATACAAAAAAAAAAAAAAAAAAAAAAGCCAGGTGTGGTGGCAGGCGCCTGTAGTCCCAGATACTCGGGAGGCTGAGGCAGGAGAATGGCATGAACCCAGGAGGCAGAGCTTGCAGTGAGCCTAGATCGCACCACTGCACTCCAGCCTGGGCAACAGAGCGAGACTCCAACTCAAAAAGAAAAGAAAAGAAAAGGAGGCTCTTTACCCTAATCTGGGCAGGCCTTGCAACCTGATTTGCCAAAAAAAATATGAAGGAAGCAATGTGGTGTGATTTTCAAGGCTAGAACATAAGAAGCCTTGGAGCTTCTGCTTTTACTGTCTTCAGATGCTGCCTGAAACCACTGTAAGAAGCTCTAACCTACGAGGATAAGGGGTGAGCCCAAGAGCATCAAGGCTCCCATCAACAGCCAGTCCTGTGAGGGAGGCCATCTTGGACCTGCCAGCTCAGTAAACCCTTTTGCTGGACAGAGCCCAGGGAAGGAACCCTGGCAAAATTAAATCATGTGGTCAGTTTGCGGGGTGGTTATTACACAGCAGTAGATGATTGAAAAGGCCCAGTGTCTTCTTGGGGACTGAAACACCCACCTCCTGTTCATGTTGATGATACACAGTGAGCAGAATATGGATGTGGGAGTGGTGTTGGTTGCAGGTGAGGTAGAGAAGCAGTGAACAGAGCACGAAGACCTGATGTTCCAGTGTCGGGAGTTTAGACTTGCTCCTAACAGCGGCCATAGGCAGATTTAGGCAAGAGAGTAACGTGGTCAGATTTTCATTTTGGAAAGTTACTCTGACATCCATGTGGAGAATGAACTTGAAGGTCACAAGGCTGATGGGGCCAGGAAGACAACTTGAGAGGTGATGGTAGTAATCTACTCAAGAGTTCATTATGAGCTGGGGAATGGGGAGGTGTTAGAGAAGAGAATATGGATTTGAAGAGCTGAGGGATGTTAAAAAGGCAAAACTGGGCCAGGGATGGTGGCTCACGCCTGTAATCCCAGCACTTTGGGAGGCCAAGGTGGGCAGATCATGAGGTCAAGAGATTGAGATCATCTGGGCCAATATGGTGAAACCCCCTCTCTACTAAAAATACAAAAATTAGCTGGATGTAGTGGCACACACCTATAATCCCAGCTACTTGGGAAGCTGAGGCAGGAGAATTGCTTGAACCCAGGCAGCGGAGGTTGCAGTGAGCTGAGATTGCACCACCGCACACCAGCCCAGTGACAGAGCAAGACTCCGTCTAAAAAAAAAAAAAAAGGAAAATTGTTGGGACTTGTAATTAATTGGGTGAGGAAACTGAGTGGCAAATGGTCTCAGCTCTACACATGGAGAGCCCTGGGGACATAGGGAGAGTACATTTGGAAGGAAAGATGATGATTTTAGTTCTTAAAATTGTGTTTGTGGAGGAGGCATTCAGACAGAGAATTCTGTTGGGCAGTTTTATGTAGAGAACTACATCTAAAGAGGTCAGAAGTGAACTTCAATAAAATTGAGGTGACCAATGATCACCAGTTTTAAAGAGGACATATTTTCTTTTTCTGTTAAAGGGAACACACCTATGAGTCAGAAAGCCAGAGTTTTATTTTTTCTGGCCAAAGGTTATTGTACAACCTACAGAAGAGAATGTAAACACTGATCTTTAAGATGAATTGCAAAGCTCTAAAGAGGATAAGAAAAATGGTTTTTCGTGATTTATGATGGATAACATTTTAGAGTTGATTTCATAAGAGAATTCATTAAGCCAATAGACAGCCATGGCATTTTAACTGTAGTGTTTAAGTATCTTTAGCTCTGATTTTTTAATCAGCAGAAGCAAATAAAGAGAGCTTTGTTTTAACCATGAGAAATCTCTCTTCTGTGCTTCATGTGACTAAATTTGTCCAGATGCTGCCATTCAAATAATCACAGTGATTGCCAACATAATGGTTAATTTCCTGAGAAGTAAGTTCATGCTTTGCCTCAGTTTGCTCCCCTGTAAGATCAGACAGAAAAAATAAGAATAAAACTGACTAATAGGTATTGATTGCCTCTGGAACAGCTATCAATATGAAGAGCCAGACAAAACACATAATAAAGAATTGCGTTAGTGCCAGAGAGACTTTAGAGATCATCTGCCCATCTCTTTACCTTCTCCCATTTCCTTCTGTCCTCCCACTCCCCCAACTCTGATACAGACACATAGGATACTAGTAAAGGACAGTATTTGTTGAGAGCCTTTTACGTATCAGGCACTGCTTCTAAACGTTGTATACATACTAGCTCATTCAATCTTCAAATCAATGCTATAGAGTAGGTACTCTTATTCTTTTTTTTTAAATTTTACAGCTGAGGGACTGAGATATAGAGAGGCTAGGTAACTTGTTCAAGGACACCAAGCCAGTCAGGGTGCCACTGGACCTAAGACGAGGTAACCTGGCTCTGAGACCAACCCCACAGAGAAGTATGTGGATGCTGACAACACCGTAGGAAGTTACAAGGAGCAAAAGAATAGCAGCCTCAGCCCTGAATTCCACTGTAAGTTTCCCTCTAATATTCCCTGCCTCACTCTCAATCAGATAAAGAGCTGATCAGGAAGCAACTATGCATGGTCTTCCCATCCACACCTCCAGCCCCAGCTCCCTTCCCCAGACTCGGTGCCAGCCTGTGCCAGCCCCCAAGATGGCAGTGTGGAGCCATGCGCTAGCTCTGCCGCACACCCAGCAGTCGGCTGTGGGTTCTTTGTGTCTGTCAGAGTCCCGGCAGGAAATGGTTTCATTCTCAAAGGGTTAACTAGGAAGAGTTTAGTGAAGGGTCTGTTTACAAGGTTAAGGAACTAACTAAAAATGGTGAAGCACCCAGGGACTGGCACCGGAGCGTCCCCACAGGAGCTGAGGCCAGAGAAGTATACATCATTGTTGTTTTAAAGAATGGTTAAGTATCTATTTGCTCTTACTTTCAACATTTCTGCTGGGGCCTTGCATTGAGCAAACTCAATCGTAATCCAGAGAGCAGGGACTCCTGAGTGGCACATTCAGTGGGAGTCAGCTTCCTAGGGAATCATTTATTTATTTATTCTTTATTTATGAGACAGTCTCACTCTGTAGCCCAGGCTGGAGTGCAGCGGTGCGATCTTGGCTCACTGCAACCTCCACCTCCCGGGTCCCTGTTCAAGCAATTCTCCCGCCTCAGCCTCCTGAGTAGCTGGGATTACAGGCACGTGCCACCACGCCCAGCTAATTTTTGTATTTTTAGTAGAGATGGGGTTTCACCATGTTGGCCAAGCTGGTCTTGAACTCCCGACCTTGTGATCCAACCGCCTCGGACTCCCAAATTGCTGGGATTACAGGCGTGAGCCACTGAGCCCTGCCTTCCTAGGGAATCTTGTAGGAAGGACAAAGGTAGAGAATATGTCTGATGGCGGAAGCAAATGAACGCCCATCACATGCACTTTCCTCCAACGGAGCAACTCAGATGCTGTGAAACATGCTAAGGCAGTCTCAGTGTCTACTGCAGGAATAGTGTACATACTCTAGGTCTTAATCATAGGAATTACATGCCCATTGCCCTGTGCGCGGACCGGAGCGCACTTATGGGGGGCCCATAGTCCTCCTTTCAGACATCTTTTGTTTCTCTGCCCAAACAAGTGGCCTTCCCATAGAAGACTGCCCAGAGAACCCTACGGCAACCCTACCCTCTTATTCCACTTCATTTTTCTTCAAAGTGTTTATTACTCCCTGTTGTTATATTAGACTCTATATTTCTGTATTTTCTGTCCTCCAACTTAAGAACCTCTGAGAGGGGAGGGACTTTCCTGGTCACATTCACTTGTCCCAGCACCTACAATGGTGCCTGACATACCTCAGGGGCTCCTTAAATATTTGTTGCTTGACAATGGGTATCATGGCTCAGCCTCCTCTGGGGTTAGGAGGCTGGAGGAAAGAAACTTTAGCACGAGTGCAGTGGGAGTGAAAGAATTCAGCAGCTCTAATCAGGGAATGAATCTGGTGTGTAATAGGATCTCAAGGCTTGACTCCTAGTCTAAGACCATTTCTGGAGTTTGCTGACTTGATCCCCATCCTTCATCACTAGCACTTTGCAGGGAAGGAGCTGAGCGTGGATCTTGACTCTGGATTGGCTGGGGCATGTAAAACCGGGGGAACGCTTGGCGTTGCTCAGGCTCAGCTCTGCCTAGACACATGTGAGGGCCAAGATCTGGTCTGTGTTTCATGAGCTCTCCCAGGATGAAGACCCAGCCAGGCTGTCTGAAGAAGGGGTGTTCTTGAGTAGGAGGGAAGTTCTGCTCCAATACGAAAAATCCAACAATAGCATAGTCCTTAAGAGCTTGATCTTTGAAGAGGGAGATCAGACCCATTTAAGGCATGAAAAATAAAGGAAACTCTTGAGTCCCTCCAGGGAAAATTCCAGTCGCCTGGCTAGCCTCAAGAAGTAGATGAGCACCCTGATAAGTAAGAAGGTAATAATAGCTTAAAACAATAGCCAAGAAAATTAGAGCCACAAACTAATCTTAAATGACGAGTTAATGGGTGCAGCACACCAACATGGCACATGTATACGTATGTAATAGACCTGCACGTTGTGCACATGTACCCTAAAACTTAAAGTATAATTAAAAAAAAGAAAATTAGAGCCACAAAATGTTTGTTTCCCTATAGAAACTACAGATAACATCTTAACATATGTCCCTGAGTTGTTTTGTAGAAACCCAGACCCGGCTAAATGGAAAATACCACCTGTTGGCTCGTAGATCTCAGATAAGGAGGAACTGAGGACTGAACTCTCACAACTGTTCTTTGTTCTAATTTTCTTCCTGAGGGACCAGGAGGCAGTCACACCCACAGGCCAGAGCAGAACATTCCTTTCTGCTGACCCAAGTTTGTAGCCAAAACTTAACCAATCACAAATCAGAAAATCTTTGGGTTTTTGTTTGTTTGAGACAGAGTCTCACTCTGCTGCCCAGGCTGGAGTGCAGTGGCACGATCTCAGCTCACTGAACCCTCTGCCTCCCAGGTTCAAGCGATTCTCATGCTTCAGCCCCCTGAGTAGCTGGGATTACAGGCGCACACCACCACGCCCAGATAATTTTTGTATTTTTAGTAGAGATGGTGTTTTGCCATGTTGGTCTGGCTGGTCTCAAATTCCTGGCCTCAAGTTATCCACCCACCTCAGCCTCCCAAAGCAGTGAGATTACAGGTGTGAACCACTGCAACTGGTCTCAAATCAGAAAATCTTTGAATTCATCTAATGGTCACCTATCCTGTGGGCCCTCACTTTGAGATGTTTTGCCTTTTTTGGCCAAACCAATACGTAGCCTCCATGTACTGTATGACCTTGCCTGCAACCTCTGCCTTCCCACCTTTAAAAACCCTTACACATATGCCATCAGGGAGATTAGGCTGTAAGCATCAGCTGCCTGATACTCTTGCTTGCTGCCTGCAATAAATGCCTCAACTTCTGTCTCACCAATGCTGATATCAGTGCTTGACTTTGATATGCTGGGTGGGTGGACCCAAATTTGGTTTGGTGACCCTTTGAGCTTAGATTCAAAATTCCAGTTTTGTCGCTCTGCAGTTTTGTGACCTTGAGCAAGTTACTTAACCTCTCCGAGCCTTGTTTGTCATGTGTAATGAAAAGAGCTATACTTACCTTGTGAGGTAGTCCTCAGGATTCAATGAGATAACAAGTACTCACTAAACAACACTTGTTATTACGAAAGAATCACTTTGTCTCTGAAGTGGGCAATTCAACCCATTTCTAGGAGATTTTAAACATGATTTTAGATATTTGGTGTGATTTTGTGAATGGGATTATGTTAATAGCTTTTGTGCTCCAGAATTTTCTTGAATAATAGGTTTTTGCAAAGTGCATTCCATGGAATACTCATTTGGGTGACGTTAATAGACCTCAAAAGCTGGGTGAATATTACAATGTTTACTTCATCTGTAACAAGCTGAGTGGCTACAGTACATATCTGAGAGGGAGCTCTAATTCTCAATATTTCCCAAACTTATTAGATCACAGACTTTTCTTTTAGTGAAGTGCATAATAAAACTTAAGTTCTTTGAAAAGTACTTTGAGAAATATTGCTTTAAAAAGAAAAAGATTGAGCCCTGTATCAGGGGAAATATCTAATATTATATTAAACAAAAAAGTCCCACTGAAGAAAATTATCTTCTTGTTCATAGGCCTTAGTTTAAGTATTGGGGCCAAAGGACGGATGACCATTTCAAATGATCCAGGCTAAGCAAGGAGGAGAGCTCAAAGTCTGATCTGGTGAGTAAGTTGTGAAGGGAATATGATGAAAAAGTGCACTTCTATTGCAAAGAAATCATGAGCTAGGTTTATACGCTATGCTGTGTATGGCCAATAGATTATAAATTCAACAGTCTCCCTGTCACAGCTATGGTAATGATGACTGTTTAGGCCTTAGGGGAGCTTTAGGGAGAGCCAATTTCATGCTTAAGTCACACTGACTTAAAAAGTGAAATATTTGAAATCATTGTTGAAATCACGTGGAGGTCGTCAGCAAGCAGGTGAGGTCGGAATGCCTATCATTTTCCTCAAGCTCACGTCCTCTCATTTTCTTATTTGCAGATCTATTTGGCTTAGAAAGTACACCTAGGGTTAGTCAAAAATCACCTCCTGATGTTCCTTTTAAAGGAAGCTTCCAAGTTGTTTGAATAGCTTCCAAGTTATTCATCGAGAAACAAAGCAAATTCAAAGATTATGTCCGTAGGCACAAACTGGATTTTAAGAAATGCTGGCTGCATAAACAATTGTTTTATAGAAAAGAATTTCTGTTCCTCTTTTCCCTCCCCTTCTCAATCCTATTTGTTTCAGACCTGGGTTCAAACACTAGCTGTAGAGGCTATAAGCTATTGGAGGCACATTTGAGCCTGAAATAAACTGAACCTCTTTTGCCTTGGTTTTCTCACTTGTAAATGGGGATTTTAATGCTTACCTCAAAGGTATGTTGCAAGGATCGAGGGACAGAAAGTGCAGCAAGTGGCCAATGAATAGAAGTCTGGTTTTCTGAGCATCCTTGCAGCTGCGGGCTTCAGTCTACCAGAGAATGTGAGGTGTTATTCTTCTAGGGCAGTGGTTAGAAAAGAAAATAAGTAGAAGTACTCTTTTCCTAATGCAACCATAGATGGATGACCAGAATTTGTAATCCATAAGGTAGAAGCTGCTGTGCCTGAGGAAATAGAAAGTGGGCAGAGGTGGAGGGGCAAGGTAGGGAGTGGAGTGGAGTGGAAGGTAGGGAGAGTTTGATCCTAGCCCGCACTGCTCCTCAGAGGTACTTTAGCCCCTTTGGAACAGTATTAGAAAATCATGGCTCTATCAACTCATGTCTGAAAATCAATTGCTATTTCAGAGCAGGAGGTGACCAATCTTGGAAATAAGGAAGGGAGAGAGGCAGCCAAGCCAGCAGCTCCTAGGATTAGTCACTTTGCCCGGAGCCAGCTCTTGGAAGTTCCCCAGGAGCTGTCCAGCCTTATGTCATGTCTGGTCAGCAGAGTCCCAAAGAAGCTTGTCATTCTCTAGGCATTTGTGCTTACATTCTGATGGGCCTAATAGCAGGGAGATGACATGGAGCCCAGGCAGAATGGCTGAGATTTCTACTGGTCGTGACCTCCATCTTCTCCTTCATACCTTTCCTACCTTTCTTTTTCCATGCATTCAACAGACATTTATTACCCAATAAGTGCCAGGTAGTAAGCCAGGACCTGGGGAGAGCAGATGAATAAGACACCGTCTCTGTCTCTCAGGAACTCTCAGATTCTTAGGGGCACTGTACATCCTAATAAACACAGTGCATCTCATGAATGTGTAAGTTTAAATTATTGATATAGGCACACACAGAGGGACTTCATTCCTCGCAGGTTCTATGGTATCTCATGTCCACTTTCCTTTCTTCCCCTGCTGCTCACACCATCCTTCCTTCATGGAATTTGGGGGGATGGTAGACTGAAAGTGGCCCTTCTGCATAATTCTTCTTGAAAATAAACATTTGCTCTCTTCTTAGAGGCTGACTATACTGAGAGCTACCACTTCTTGACTGCTTATTAGCCACTGGGTTATTGATAAGCCCTTTACATATGTTATATCATTTAATTGTATTGAATCTTCACCATAACACTTCAATGAAAATATTTTTCCAAATAAGGAAAAGTGAGACTCAAAGTAGTTGTATTAGTCTGCATTGCTATAAAGAACCACCTGAAACTGAGTAACTTATAAAGAAAAGAGGTGGGCCAGGTGCGGTGGCTCATGCCTATAATCCTAGCACTTTGGGAGGCCGAGGTGGGCAGACCACGAGGTCGGGAGTTAGAGACCAGCCTGGCCAACATGGTGAAACCCCGTGTCTACTAAACACACACACACAAACACACACACACACACACACAAATTAGTTGGGTGTGGTGGCGCACACCTGTAATCCTAGCTACTCAGGAGGCTGAGGCAGGAGGATTGCTTGAATCCTGGAGGTGGAGGTTGCAGTGAGCCAAGATCACACCACTGCACTCCAGCCTGAGTGACAGAGTGAGACTCCATCTCCAAAAAAAAAAAAAAAGAAAGAAAGAAAGATGTTTAACTGACTCACAGTTCCACAGGCCATACAGGAAGCATGGCTTGGGAGGCCTCAGGAAACTTACAATCATGGCAGAAGGGGAAGGAGGCATGTCTTACTTGGCTGGAGAAGGAGGAAGAGAGCTAAAGCGGGAGTGCTATACACTTTTAAACAACCAGATCTCATGAGAACTCTATCATGAGACAGCACTAGGGGGATGGTGCTAAACCATTAGAAACCACCCCCATGATCCAATCACCTCCCATCAGGCTCCACATCCAACACTGGGGATTACAATTCAACATGAGATTTGGGTGGGGACACAGAGCCAAACCATGTCAGTAGCAAAGAGATTTTCCCACACAGCTAAAAAAAAAAAAAAAATGGCAGAATCTGGATGTGTGCTTAGGTTTGTCTGATCCCCGGCACACTCCCCTATGCCATTTCTGATCTGCAAAGAACCTGATCCTGAAGCCTGATCCCAATATGATCCTAGAGCCAAGAGACAAGGCGTGAAGTAGCCACTTACTTTGTGTGCTTTCAAATCAGATATGGCAAGATTCTTTGAAAAATCAGTCATCTGGATTAAACAATGCCTAAGCATGGAAGGATTCTTACAGGAACTAAACCATTTCTTCATTTTGCTCCATGTTCTTTCTGTGGCTGTACCGAGTTTGTAGGTTAAGAGCAAGGCGTCAAAGCTTACTGAGTTTCTCTTTGACACTGAATTGACTGGTTGTCTCAAGAACAGGGAGTCATTGCCCTAGTCTCATCTCATAACATTTACGTTTCTTTCTTTCAGCTAATGGAGGTGGTGCTCCCTGCTCACTCCAGGAGACCACAGGACCTAGATGATAATCTGCATCCCTAATCCTAAAGGGAGCCTAAGAGCAGTAATGATGGCCCTCTATTTGCAATAGATCCATTGGAGATGATGGTGACAATGATAATTTTATAATTGCACTTTGTACTTCTTATCTCCTCCTGGAATCACAAAAGGATTTGTACATGTCCTTACTCAAAATAGATCCATTAGTTAAACTATTATAAGATCAAAAGGCTACAGATAAAATGCTGCCCATTGAGGCCCAGAGGGGAGAGAGCCAAGTGGACTTAGAAATCCCCAGCCCGGAGCGGTGGCTCATGCCTGTAATCCCAGCACTTTGGGAGGCCAAGGCAGGTGGATTACCCTGAGGTCAGGAGTTTGAGACCAGCCTGGCCAACATGGTGAAACCCTGTCTCTACTAAAAGTACAAAAATTAGCTGGGTGTGGTGGTGGGCACCTGTATTCCCAGCTACTCGGGAGGCTGAGGCAGGAGAATCACTTGAACCCAGGAGGCGGAGGTTGCAGTAAGCCAAGATCGTGCCACTGCACTCCAGCCTAGGTGACAGAGTGAGACTCTGTCTCAAAAAAAAAAAAAAAAAAATCCCCATATCCCCATTCACTGTCCTTTTCTCCAGAAAAAACCCCATTTCATATAACTGTCTAAATGACGGTTTAAGGTCTACACAAGATTGTGAAGTGAACCTGCAGGATTAGGAGGGTAAGGATTCCCACCTAGGTGGCCTCACTTGCTCTGCCATACCTGGGTAGGATCCCAGCCTGCTTCTGTGATTGTCAGGAGGCACCAAAAAGGCTACCCTAGGTTTTCTGTCATTCGGCTCAAACATTTCCTCTGCTGGGCAAGTGTGGAAAAGAGGCATTAAACTGGTGCTCCCACAACTGAAAAGAAAGCAATTCTCTTTCGGTTGTTGTTCCTTCCTCTTTGGACTCTTTTCTTCCATTCCAGCCTATCCCCTTCTTGGAAAAGCTGCTCTACCAATAGCAGTGAAGAAACAGCCCTGTGTACCTGATATGCTACCCTGGGCACCGGCGATCGGACCAGGGATAGACACCTGAACTGATCTGCGCAGATGCCCTCTTCTGGCCATTGAGAATTGACAGCATCAGGCATCTAGAACATAATAGTATTTTTACATTCTGCAGGGACATCCACCAGGCTGAGGGGGACCAATTTTATTTTAAAAATGTATCCTAAACTTGGCCGGGCATGGTGGCTCATGCCTGTAATCCCAGCACTTTGAGAGGCCAAGGTGGCCACTTGAGGTCAGGAGTTTGAGACCAGCCTGGCCAACGTGGTGAAATCCTGTGTCTATTAAAAAATACAAAAATTAGCCAGATGTGGTGGTGTGTACCTGTAATCCCAGCTGCCGGGAAGGCTGAGGCAGGAGAATTGCTTGGACTGGGGAGGTGGAGGTTGCAGTGAGCTGAGATCATGCCACTGCATTCCAGCCTGGCCAACAAGAGCAAAATTCCATCTCAAAAAAAAAAAAAAAAAAAAAATTATCCCAAACTTGGAAGTAAAAATAGGATGACTGCACGTCTTTCTAATGCCATACTGGAAGGTTGCCTAACAAACCACCAAAGCTTTTTTTAACTCTCTAAGGGAATGAACTTTTGTTTGACTTACTATTTACTATTGATTAGGGCCCAGACTCTGCCAAGTTACATGTTAATTTTTGCTTGGTAGAGATACAAATGATTTTTGTCCTGTAAAAAGATTTTATTGCTCTACAGGACATTAACGAGTGAGGTTTCCAAATTAGCAAACTTATGTCAGCATGCTGTTTCTGATAGTCTATCCAAATCTTTCTCCTTCCAATTCTCTTTTCAAACAGCTTTACCATCCTCTGGTTCTTTCTTTTGTGAAGTAAACAGATCTTTACACACACTCCCTATAGACTTATATAAGAATCATGTTTTCACTTTTTGAAAATGATGCTTTGACAGTTCCACTGAACAGGCTGGGGAAAATTTTATGAGAATTGTTGGATCCTGGTCAGAAGCAAAAAGATAAAACCAGGCTACCCTCTATCATGGCTGATCTGAGGTTCATTCCCAGAAATGAGGGTCTTAGATCAGGGTCAAATATGTGGGTGGGGTGGGCTCAATTGCTGAGATACCCATCTCATGAGGAAGGATGGGACCCATATTATTGGAAACAAAACAGGAAGAATGAGAGTGAAAAGATTAATCCTTTCACTAAATTGGGAAAACAGTAGAAAGTGTTGTTGGATAAAGAAGGAACTTTAGCACAATGAGCAGAGACCAGATGGTAAATGTTCCTTATCCAGTAATCTCTGATGAAAGGCCAGTGCTCACATCATTAGTAATGTCCAGAACTAATAATATCAGTAGTAGTAATACTCACAATATAAATAAGTAGCTCTCATGTTTTGATTGCCAATAGTGCTAGCAACCTTACATATATCACTCTGTTTACCCCAGCCCTGTTAATTGGTACTATGATGAAGAAAGAGACTCAAAGAAAATAAATGACTCACTCGCGTATTTTTACACAGCTAGAATTGCTACAGAAAGGATTAAAGCCAAGTCTATCCAACTCCACAGTCTATGTCCCTCCCTCCCTCCCTCCCTCCCTTCCTTCCTTACTTGCTCCTTCCCTCCCTCCCTTTCTGCCTGCCTCCCTTTCTGCCTCTCTCCCTCTCTCCCTCCCTCCCTCCCTATCTCAAACATCTATTGAGTGTCTACCATGTGCCAGGTACTGTGTCAGGCTCTTGGGATACAGCAATAAGCCAAGTCCTTGCTTTCAGAGAGTTTACATTCCAGTGAGAGGGACACAGAAACAAATGTATCTCTACAGCAGCAAATGCTATGAAGAAAATCAGCTTCATTTTTATTGTTTCACGCGCATCATGCAGGTTTCCCACAGCCCATCACCCCCCGCTCCACCCCCCACCCAATGTAGTGCTTTCCTCTGTCCTGGAGAAGCAGAAGGACTTCACAGCAACATCTGCAGTCCCTTTGTTTCAGCGACTTTGGCACAGAGAAGCGGACACAGTGGCAGACAAAGCTGCTGGAAGCTGTCAGGCTACTGGCAGCCAAAAGCTTAATCACACGTTCCAAAGGCAGTGTGTGTGTGATGTTGCATCTCTGGCCCTGGAAGGGAGACAGGGGTCACCTTCTTGGGAGTCAGAGTTGGCCCCTCAGCTCCCAGGGGTGCAGCTGAGCAGCTTCAGAGGACTGACTGCAGAGACCAGGAAGGGGCCATTCACTCTGATGGGAATTGGGAATCATTGATGCTTGAGCAGCAGCTGAGTTAAAATTCATGCTAGGAAATCAGCATTCACATGTGTACATATTTAAGTCAGGATCTCCGTGAAGAGGGCATGACAGCAGTGAAAACAGGTGCCAGACCTGAAGCAGGCTACCTTATGGTTGCTGCTTCACCTGTTGCTCTACACACACACACACGATTCCAGAATCTTGTGGGACAGTAGCAATTTAAAGGCTCTGCCTGAAAAGCACTTGCTTAAAGTGTTGGGAATTTTTTGTTGGATTGTTGTTTCATTCATAGGGCTTCTAAATTTCACTTCTGCATTTTAACCATTTCAAGGAATTCCCCCTGATTTTGAGTGTGAATGGGTACAAAAGCCCAGGGGTTGTTCACCAAAAGCCTGGAGTATTCAGGTGAAAGGCTGTTCTGCAGGGAAGGAGGGAAAGCGAGCAGGGTGAGATGGACGGTCAACCTTGAAAGGCCTTACACAGTCCCTGCCAGGATAATCTTTGCCTCTCCCTTCTACTGGGGAAAAGTCTGGATTGCTAAGACCAGGGTCTCTATAGTGGCATCTCCAACACTCAGCCCCAGCTTCACATCTGGGTTCCTGTTTTTTCATTTGCTCATGCGCCTCAGTGGTATCATCTGACTCAGCTCCTTTCCCTCTTGTTGGGCCAATACTTACAGCGGGTCTCCTGATGAAGCTGAGGTCATAGGTTCCTGAGCCCAATTATCACCATGCTGACCGCACCACTAGCCTGGCTCCCTGTAGTTGCAAACTTGGCTGCACATTGGAATTCCTAGGGAGAGTTTTAAAAATCCCAATGACCAGGCTGCAATGAAATCAGAATCTCAGCGGTGGAATAGGACCGGTAATTTACAGAATCTCTCCAGCTGATTCCAATATTCAGACAAGTTAGAGCACCAGTGCCCTCAGTCCTGAGAGTGAGGGCTGGTCTTGTAAATCCATTCACACAGATGGAAGTGCATCCTCACAGGGGTCAGGCCTCACACAACATCAGGCACGTTGGTAGGCCTATGCCTAAGTTTCTGTGCAATGAATGCATGCCTTACTGGTGATGGGTCAAGAGCAAGGTGTTCAGGGGAAAGACTACCCTGCCTTGGTGCCTAGCATGAGACATGTATCCAGGACCATGTTTTTATTCCCATCTTATGGATGAGAAAACTGAGGCTCAGAAAGGGTAGGCAAAATCCCCTAGCTCACCCGGCTGGAAGGGGGCAGAACTTCCCTGTACGTGCTGAGAACACCACTGTTCGAGAGAGGGGAAACCTCTGCAAATTTCACTCTATGTTCAGTGGGTGACTTGCCAAAATGACTTGCCAAAGCCCTTTAGGGCCAATAAATTAGAGCGTTTGCATCAAATTTCCATGCAGAAGAGCCAACTCAAAACCTTAGATCCAATTCCATTGGTTCTCATAGCTCTGAAGTGGACAGATGCTAGTAATAAATCCTACAGGCTGATGGCAGGACTTTGATATATAGTATTAACTCTGATCTGATCTGCCCTTGGTGGTGGTCTGACTCAAGACAGATGGAATATTAAAACAGTAGTAACCCTTTTAAAAGTTATATGCACTTTTGCCCAGATATCAAGGGTCTCTGGCTGAGTCAGCCTTCAGAAGCAATTGTGCAGATTAAGTGATGTTGAACCATGAGAAAGTATCTTCCCTCTTAGCAAATCAAGGGTCCATGGGATGGAGAGAAAGGAGGGAATAGACTTTGTCACTTGGGCTGTACTGACCCCAGTGGTGATGTCTTCCCTTTGATTGGTGGTGTTGGGACAGCAAGGCAGTCATCATTTAGCCCACTAGTGCTAAGGTGGAAGGCAGCTGCAGTGCTGTGGTCTGGCATCCCCAGGCAAAGACAAGAGGATGGGCCCTGCAGAGTATTTTGGGTTAGAAACAAGCTGAGTGAACTGAGTGTTTCTTCAGGGAGCGCACTACAGATGAGCCAACAAATCCACGACAGTGGGGAGTGAGGTGAGGCAGGGACACAAATCCACGGCTGACTCAGTCAGCACATTCCCACCTCCCCAGCATAGAAAACCACAGGGACAAACTGACCAGAAACCTATTCATCCGTGGGTCTATCCCGTGCCTTGATCAGTCTTCCTAAATCCCACCTTTGCCAAAGTCACTCCAGTCTGTGAATTTTCCATGACTTCCTGATGCATACGGAAAGATGTTCAGACTCCCAATCTAAGGTCTAATGCTCTCCAGAATTCCATCTTTCCCTACCTTCCTGGAATCATTTCCCCTTGACTTGCCATCTACCTGGGCAAGCTGGAATGGCTGCTTTGGCTGTTTTCTGAAAATGCCCTGAGGTGTCTCTGCCCCAAGCCTGTCTCCTCTGCCCCCAGAGCTGCCCAGGACCCTGCTTCCTGCAGAGACCAGCGCACGGTCTTCTTGTCAGTGGTCATCTAACAGTGATCTTGTAAAAGCAGAGCAAGTTCCAATCTTATTTATAGCATTCAGCAGTTTTTTAAAATTAATTAATTAATTTTTTTAGAGCTGGTGTCTTGCTCTGTTGCCCAAGTTTGAGTGCAATGGCTCAATCATAGCTTCATTGCAGCCTTGAACTCCTGGGCCCTAGTGATCCTCCTCTTTCAGCCTCCTGAGTAGCTGGGACCACAGGCATGCACCACCATGCCCACCTAAACACAGTCTACCTTTACGTGTGCATGTGTCCATCCATCATCAGATGTTCATGGAAGGTAGGGCAGAAACATTTTGAAAAATAATTTTTCCCTTTGAAGAGTAATCTTAATGATAACCTAGTAGGCGCTCAGATACATCAGGTTGATTCACTTCCTATGGCTGTGTAACAAATTACCACAAACTTGGTGATTTAGAGCAATGCCCATTTATTATCTCGGGGTTTCTATAGGTCAGAAGTTTGGGTGTTGCATGGCTGGATTGTCTGTTTAGGATGTCACAGGGCTGAGATCGGGGTAGCCAAGGTTGCTTCTCATCTGGGGCTCCAAGTCCTCTTTGCAAGCTCACTGGTTGTCAGTAGAATTCAGTTCCTGTGGTTGTAGGACTGAGGTCCCCATATTCTTCTTGCTGTTTGTCAGTCTGGGGTGCTCCCAGTTCCTCAAGGCCACTCTCAGGTTGTTGACACAGGGTGCCAACATCTATCTTCAAAATCAGTAGGAGGATTTCTCTTGTACTGCATCTCTTTTGCATCTCTGACATTCTCAGTCTCTGACTTCTAGATCCAGATTTAAAGGGTTCATTTGATTCTGTCAGACCCACTCAGGACAATTATTTTGTTGTGCGTCCCTTTTTCTGGGAAATGGGTCCACCAGTTTTATCAGGTTCTCAAAAGGGTCTGGGAATGTTCACCCATCACAGACATCCACACCAGGCCAGTTAAGTCAGAACTGCTGGAGATTCCACATTCTCCTGGGCAGCCTGGATGGAGAACCACCTATGTGGAAGGAACACTGGGCTCCAAAGATAAGGGACCTTGTGTTTTATCTCATTACCAGTGTCTATTGGCTCTGAGACCTTGCAGAAATCACTCAACTTCTCAGGGCCTCATTTGCAAACACGGATGATAATAGTAAGCTCCATCTCTCATGGTTGTTAGGAGGATTAAAAGTCTATAAAGATGCTTTGCAAGCTCTGAAGTATTAGCCAACCATCTTGTCAGTGTGAAGACACACTGAAAAGTGGGTGGGACACAGCATTTTAAGTGAAAAAGAAGGGAGAAACTTATCTTTATCAAAGTTAAATATTAGATACTGAGTACTTTGTAAAGTCTGTTGCTGCTGGGGATCAGGCAAATTGTTATAACCTTCCTGGAAGGCAATTTCCCATAATTATCAGCAGTTTAAAGAATATCCAAGCCATTTGACCCTAAGATAATATTTCTAGGGATTTCTCTTAAGGATTTAATCAAGGACACATACACAGATTATAGCAGTTCAAAATTGGAACCCATCTATTTAACAATAAGGGATTGTTTAATTACACATGAAATATTATTTAAACATGAACATTATATTGCCTTTAAATATTTGACATGGAAAGAAGCTTATAACTCAGTCCTATTTCCTTATCAATTTCTATCAACAAGGGGCAGGAGGTGTCACCTCCTTGGGAGTCAGAGTTGGCCCCTCAGGTAGGTGTTTGGAGCTTCCAGGTAGGTGCTAGGGACAAAGTGTGGATGGGGCACCTGCTGGACCTGTGGCGAGGTCGTCAGGGATTGCTATTGGCCTCAGCAAGGGAGTGAGGCTGACCAGTTCTCAGCTGCATTTCAGAGAAGGATGAAATGCCCTAATCAGAAGTCAGCTCCCCGCATGACCCTGGAGGGAATTCTGCCCACTCACAGACTCTTTCTTATTCTGGGCCTCTGCTGTTATCTGGGTATTGCTCCCTGTCACAGTCAGTTTGGGGACTGATCCTCCAGGAAGGTCCTGGGACCTCTCGGCGGGCTGAATGCTTCTCCTTTGTGACTCCCCTGCCATGGCGGTTGTGCCCCTTCTTACCTTCTACAGACATGACTTTTCATGGGCCTCTTCCTTTCTCCCCACCAGTAAATCACCACACTTCAAAGGCAGGAACTGTCTCTATTTCATCTTAGTATCCTACGGGCCTGGCCCAGAATAGATGCTCCGAAAAACTTGTCCTGAACTGAATGGGCATGAAGCCGGGGCCTGTTGCACTGTGTTGTTGTGGAGCGGGGTGATTTCCAACCACACTGGGAGCCATCTCCCTCTCTCATTCCAAGGGAAGAGTCAACAGCACAGATGGGCACATCCCAAT
The DNA here is from genome assembly GCF_028885625.2 of Pongo pygmaeus. NCBI lineage: Eukaryota > Metazoa > Chordata > Mammalia > Primates > Hominidae > Pongo > Pongo pygmaeus. Next base: position 6,070,612 of record NC_072373.2, read on the forward strand.
GTCAGGAGCTGACACTGTGATCAAAGAAAATCATTTGCATTGCTCCTGTAAACGAAAAGAGTCAAACTCAGTAAAATATTTGAAGAGATGTATTCTGAGCCAAATATGAGTGACCATGGCCCTTGCCATAGCCCTCAGGAGGGCCTGAGAACATGTGTCCAAGGTGGTCGGGGTACAGCTTGGTTTTATGCATTTTAGAAAGGCATGAGACATCAATCAAGGACATTTAAGAAATACACTGGTTTGGTCCAGAAAGGTGGAACCAAAGCAGGAGGAGAGGGGTACTTCCAGGCTATAGGTAAATTTCAGTGAGTTTGTCTAAAGACCTGGGATCCATAGAAAGGAAATTTTCAAGTTAAGATAAAAGATGGTGGAGACCAAGGTTCTTCTGAAGTCTTATAGAGGCTGTCTTCAGAGACAATAGATGACAAATGTTTGCTATTCAGATCTTTAAAAGGTGCTAGACTTGGCCAGGCATGGTGGGTCACGTTTGTAATCCCAGCACTTTGGGAGGCCCAGGGGGGTGTGGATCACAAGGGCAGGAGTTTGAGACCATCCTGGCCAATGTGGTTAAACCTCATCTCTACTAAAAATATAAAAATTAGCTGTGTGTGGTGGCGGGCATCTGTAGTCCCAGCTACTCAGGAGGCTGAAGCAGGAGAATCTCTTGAACCCGAGAGGCAGAGGTTGCAGTGAGCCAAGATCATGTCACTGCACTCCAGCCTGGGTGACAGAGTGAGACTCCGTCTCAAAAAAAAAAAAAAAAAAAAAAAGTGCTAGACTTTTAGTTAATCTCTTTAGGATTGGGAGGGCCTGGAAGAAAAATATCTAGCTATGTTAATAAAGATTCTTTACAGATACAAATTTTCCCCCACAAAGGACAGATTTGCAGGGCCATTTCAAGATATGGACAAAAAAGCCCATGTTTTGGGGTAAAATATTTTGATTTTCTTCCTTGTCTCATAATGTTATGACAGAGTCAGGTTGGAAAGTAAGTCACGATATATAGGGTTAAATAAAATCCATCTGCTGAGAATTTATGGTTTGTAGGGCATCACTCCCCAGACCCTTTAGATAGGGAATTTGGGTAAGATAAAAAAAAAAAATCAGAGCTTAGTCCTCACTTGCAAGGGTGCCCCTGTCTTCCTCTACTCTCCATCCCCAAGCTGGGCTGGGATTTCTTGAGCCAGATGAGTTGAAGATGCTGCAAAGTTAAAATGGCCTTGCCTTCCTGTGCAGTCAGGTGGAGCACCCTCTTCCGTCATCTGGGCCTGCTGAGCAGGGTCTCACTGATCCCCACACTGTGTGTCCCTTAGACCTTTCCTGAGACCCAGCCTTTCCCCCAGTGGAAGGGAGAATTATTTGAAAAGTGTGGGGTTTGGTGTCAGACAGACTGGGACCCAGGTCTAGGCTACTGAACCAGTGAGCTTTGTGGCTTTGTGCATGCTATTTAGACACTCTGAGTTTTAATTTCCTAATCTCTAATTGCCAGATAGGTTAGTTGGGAGGAACAGCTTAGATTGACCTATGAAAACGTTTGTAGACTCGGAAGTGTTCACATGGCACTTTGGATCAAATCGTTGTTCCTGCTGCTTCAAACTGCTGTGTGATGAGTTTCCAAAAATCATTGCCTGTGATCTGCAGGCTCATTGTATGTCACAAATCACCAGATGTGACATTCCATTCCATGCTTGCTTCTGTAGTCCTGTTCTAAGCTCTGGCCTAATATTCTTCCCGCCCACGGAGCTCTTGCCACTGCCTCACTGCAGAGACTGGAACCCCGTCCTTTAACTCCCAGCTCAGAGTGTAGGGAAGTGTTTCTCAAAGTATTCTCTGTGTTATCTGCTTCCAAATTGCCTGGATATTGGTTAAAAACCAAACCTCTGGTTCCTCTTCCAGACTTAAGGATGAGAATTGGCTGTGGGAATGAGTGGGAATCTACGCTGTTGTAAAGTTCCCCACGGGGATCTCCTACATCTTAAGGCTCAAAGACCATGGACCTAGCCCCTGGATACTGGGCATAGGCGTCTCAGATGCTGTCTGTTTCTTCACTTCCCTGACTGGCCTGGGCTCTGGGGTTGGGCCCTCCCCATTTCTGGATTTGTGATACTTGTCTCATATCCCCTTTCATCATAGTGTGCTTTTGCTTACAAGTGAACAAAAACCCAATCCAAAATGATTTAAACAAAAAGAGCACTTATTGTAAAAGTTCAGAATAACCTGCCTTCAGGCATGGCTTGATCCAGGGGCGCACACTGTGTTACCAGGAGGCAGTTTCTCTCTGCCTCCTCACTTGGCTACATTTTTCTCTCACTTGTGCATCCTGAGCCATTCACAGAGCTCAGGAGGATGAGTGCTCTGATGGAGCAGGGTAGGGTGGTGGTTAGTGCCATCAAAAATAGAATGAGATAATGATATGGCTCAGATGACTGGAGGAACACCAGGGTTCTTGGTCAAGCACACGTTTGGATAAAATGACACGGACACACCTGGAGTGGTTTTAAGGAGTGAAAAGTTTAATATACAAGAAAGAAGGAAGGAAGAAGAAAACAGCTCCCCAGTACAGAGACAGCGGGAGAGGGGATTTGAACAGGAGAAAACCCTGGTGGGGAGAGGGGATGTAGGGGGAGGGTGTGTGTGTGGTGTAATCAGCTAGTTATATGAGGAGGCTGGAGGAGGCGGTGCTGGCTTGCATAGGGCTCAGAGGATTGGTTTGACCAGGCATGTCATTCACATAGCCTGTGAAAAAACTGGCCCTCCCACTCTAGCCTTTTAAGATGCAAATACAGGGCGCCATGATGTTCTACACACGTAGGGATATGTGGGGGCGGCCGTGTTGCCAGCCACCTGTTGGGGCAAGGAAGAAAGCTGGAATCTCCATGTTTGGGTGGACTCAGTTTCCAGTGGCCTGCGTTTGCATATCAAAGCTTGCCGGTGGCTCTTAGAGCTGGGGCTCTCCTGTTAGACAAGAAAGGTTTCTAGACCTGCTTTTAAAGAAACAAAAACTTCCCAAGGACCTCTTTTCCTCTCTATCTGCCTAAAATAATTTCTTAATAACTCCTATAACAATAAGGGCGTGGTCCATTCCCACATGTAAATTGAGGCTTTTCCCGGAAATAGGGTGAATAGATGCTGAGTTACCCCAGTCAGCAAATGTCCATTTATCTCATTTGTGAACTCTGGACTCTGCACAGAGACTGTGGTGACACAGGCTGTCCTGTGACCCTGTGGCTGGGTCAGCTCCTGTGTCTGCGACAGGATGCCCTGAGTCCCCACGGATTCCTCAACCCCACACCCTGTCCTACTCTTAGCCAAGTCAGCCATGCCCCTCTGAGGGCTACACTGCTTCTATAGGCCTGGCTTCCTAAGTACCTTTCATTATCACCCGGGCTCATACCCAGAAGCAAAACAGAAATTTCTTTTGAGATCCAGGGTGGGAAATGATCAGTTGAATTGAGTTGTAACCAAAGGTGAGGAAACGTCTTTTATGAAAACCCATGGTGATTTCAGTCACATTTTCCAAGCTCAGGATAATTTACCCCCTACCAGGGTGCACTGCAGAAGGTCTGGCTGGAAGGCCCCGAGCGCAGGAGTTGATTTCTAGCTGCTAAGAGGCTGCGCTTTGTTCCCGAAGGAGAAAGCTGCAGGTTAAGAGAACATTCCCCACCTTGCCAGGGGTGACAAAGCAGGGGACTGCTTGAGGGCTGACACTGGAGTTAGAGATAATGAAAGGAGAGGAGCAAGAAGAAGCCAGGGCCTGGCTCTGCATCTCACTGCATTGGTGGGGAGAGGAGCCGTTCACCTTCTCACCTTTCACCTGTTGTTGGGCTGAGACAAATTTTCAGAGAGCAACGCCTCCTGGACCAGAGGCTCTTCCCCACAGGGCAAATGTAATTAGATGAGAGAAAAACAAAGCTCTGAAACCCTAATTAGGTGCAAAGCCCTCAGGCTTTATACATCTAAACAGCTAAGGAACAGAGGATAAGATTCTCCAGTAGGCACTCCTTCGCCAGTCCTGGCTGAGCTAATGGTGAAAGTGAGAGCTGTGCCACAGATCCCATGGTTGGCTTTTTGTTGTTGTTGTTGTTTGAGACGGAGTTTCACTCACCACCAAGGCTGGAGTGCAGTGGTGCAATCTTCGCTCACCACAATCTCCGCCTCCTGGGTTCAAGTGATTCTCCTGCCTCAGCCTCCCGAGTAGCTGGGACTACCAGCGCCCAACACCATGCCTGGCTAATATTTTGTGGTTTTAATAGAGACGGAGTTTCACCATGTTGACCAGGCTGGTCTTGAACTCCGGACCTCAGGTGATCCGCCCACCTCAGCCTCCCAAAGTGCTGGGATTACAGGCGTGAGCCATTGCACCTGGCCCCGTGGTTGGCTTTTACTCCTTCCATTCTGCCACCCTGAAGCCGATCCTCTGGAATTTGTTTGTTTTTGGCATGTCCAGAAATGAAGGTCTATCAGTTCTTGAAATTGGATTGTTTTAAGTAACTGATGTGCCGGGATGACAGTGAAGAAGACAAGATAGGGATTCCTCTTCCTAAACTTTAGGGCCTGAAGGGACTCCTTATCGACAGCAGACGGGATTTTTAATTTCACTCTGGGATGGAGGAAGTGGAGAGGTGATCCAGGCTGGATTGAAATCTCTCAAGCCTGGGAGATTTTGCCCAAAGACTTGTGACATGGGAACAGCAGAAACATTGGGAAAATTGGACTTTCAGGTCAGCATTCTGGGAATTTGCCCAGTCTTCCCAGGGTGGGATCATCTGGCCCCAGTTATGGGAATAATTCCACATAAATAGAAGATGACTTGGGAAGTCAGGGCAGAGGTGGAGGACCACTGTTCTGATCAGCCTCCTTCAACCTCACAGTGGGGTTGGTCTTAGATGGTGCCCAGGAACCTGCCAGTAGTGGCACTTTGATGGCACAAAGATCGTGGGTGCAGGGACCCAGCTTTGCTTCCTATTCATGTCTCCCTAGCCACTGAAAAACGGAATATCTGTGAGAAATATCTTAGAGGGCTGCCTTTGGTCCTTTTGACAGAGAACCAATATCGGTTATGAACAATCGGGCCACATCTGGTGTGCGGAAAAATGAATATTTTAATAGTGCTTCATAGGGTATCGTAGCATCTTATAAAAAGTGGCCCATCAAATTATTGACTCAATCATTTAAAATGCATCAGCAGAGGATGCCTATCAGACTAAGACATCCGTGTTTCTGATCCAGTGAAAAGGGTCCAGGTAAGGAACACATATTAAGCCTCTTGGCATCCTTGTGTGAGCACAGGGCATGACGTGGCCGTCAGTATCATTGTTTTCTTTGAGTTTTTGCTTGAGTGCTGAGATGTGTGAGCGATGGAAGATCCTTGTTTGCTTCTAGTCCTGACCTACACTGTCCATTAGGGAAATAATTTGTTTTCTTGAACCCATCATATGAATTATTTTGTTTTTAATCAATAGAAACAAATAGTCTTTATTTAACTAACAGAAAAAATTCCAATGAGGCCAGGCCACAAAGGGGTTTCTGTAAATGTCATATCATTTCTGTTCTGTCCCCTCAGCTAAGGGTATATAAAGTTCAGGCTACCTGCAGGGGCTTTTGCCTACTTAAATAGTATTACTTAGAGATGAGCTAGTACTTTGTTTTAAAAGTAATTTTTTTTTTTTTTTTTTGAGACGGAGTTTCGCTCTTGTCGCCCAGTCTGGAGTGCAATGGTGCAATCTCGGCTCACTGCAAGCTCTGCCTCCCGGGTTCAAGAGATTCTCCTGCCTCAGCCTCCCAAGTAGCTGGGATTACAGGTGCCTGCCACCATGCCTGGCTAATTTTTGTATTTCTAGTAGAGACGGGGTTTCACCATGTTGGGCAGGCTGGTTTCAAACTCCTGACCTCAGGTGATCCGCCTGACTGAGCCTCCCAAAGTGCTGTGATTACAGGTGTTAGCCACTGCTCCTGGCCCTAAAAGTAACATTTCTAAGCTTTGTACTTATGACACCAAAAACACACAGACTGACATCTAAGTAATTAAGTCAACCGTTAAGATGTTTAGTTATGTCATGCAAAATAACAATCTCCAGTGAGTCTCAAAGAATTCAGTAGTTTGATGTTATTGCCAGCACAGCCTTTACTGAGTCCTCTTATAAATCTTAAAGAAAAATTTAAGATTTTTAATTTTTAAAGATTTAAAAATTTTTAATTAAAAAATTTTTTTTAGGGCTGGACCCTTGGTCTGTCGTCCAGGATAGAGGGCAGGGATGCCGTCACTATTCACTATAACCTCAAACTCCTGGGCTCAAGCAATCCTCCCACCGCAGCCTCCTGAGTAGCTGGGACTACAGCATGCCCCACCACATTCGGCTAATTTTTAAAATTTTTTTGTAGAGACAGGGTCTCACTATGTTGTCCAGGCTGCTCTCGAAATCCTGGCCTAAAGTGATCCTCCTGCTTCAGCCTCCTGAGTAGCTGGGTTAGATCCTAGCAAATGAAAGGGCCCCCAACTTTGAACTACCTTTGGGGCAGATCTCACTGTGTTCCCTTTGGGGATTGAGGATGTGGTTCAAGAGAGAAGAGTGTACTCTAGGCAAACCTGCTAATTCTGTTCCTCAAAAGAAGGCAGGGAGAGGAGAGAAAATGCATTTCTGTTTGCTGCCTGAAGGTTTATTTGCTGGTATTCCTTTGGGAAATGGAATGACTGTGTGCCTGGGTTATAGTTGATGGAATAAAGCATCATTTTATGCTGTACCTGAGAAATAATATCTGAACCTACGTAAAAATAATAAAGTGGGTCAGCTCCCTCCGGGAATGTTCTGTGTCTGCCCCTGGACTCCCACTTCCATGAATATATATGGATAATGCCTGCCATTACTTTATAGTTATGGGCCTGTCAACCCTATGTGTATTAATACATCCCTAGGCTTTCTTGTAGTTCCATCAGGTAATAAAAACAGCTTTAACAGCAATGCCATATATCCAGTTGGACATATCTTAAAAACAAAACACACTGCTGAATTATAAACTGTTGCACAGGATAGAGGCTGTTTTGCAAGGGCCACCCCCTACCCGCCCCCACCCAGCCTGGCCCCCCTAGTATCAGGGCTTGAGCTGGGGCAGGACTGGCCAGTCCGTGATGCCTGTGAGTCTGAGTTCAGATGACTCTGGAATAATCCTTGCTTCTGAGTCTGAGTTCAGATGACTCTGGAATAATCCTTGCTTCTGAGTCTGAATTCAGATGACTCTGGAATAATCCTTGCTTCTGAGTCTGAGTTCAGATGACTCTGGAATAATCCTTGCTTCTGAGTCTGAGTTCAGATGACTCTGGAATAATCCTTGCTTCTGAGCCTGAGTTCAGATGACTCTGGAATAATCCTTGCTTCTGAGTCTGAGTTCAGATGACTCTGGAATAATCCTTGCTTCTAGGGCCCGTTCTACACTGCTGAGTAGTTCCTGCCTGCCCACCTTTGTTATTCTTGCTTGATGACTTCGGGATGATTTTTTTTTTTTTTTTTTGAGACAGAGTCTTGCTCTGTCCCCCAGGCTGCAGTGCAGGAGTACACAGGCATGATCCCAGCTCACTGCAACCTCCACCTCCTGAGTTCAAGTGATCCTCCCACCTCAGTTTCCCAAGTAGCTGGTATTACAGGCATGTGCCACCACGCCCGGCTAATTTTTGTATTTTTAGTAGAGGTGGGGTTTCTCTATGTTGGCCAGGCTGGTTTTGAACTTCTGACCTCCAGTGATCCACCCGCCTCAGCCTTCCAAAGTGCTGGGACTACAGGCGTGAGCCACTACGTCTGGCCTGAATTTTTTTTCTTGAGTCCTTGGTCTCAAATTGAAAAAAAAAGAAAAAAATAAAATAGTCATCACCCCATTGACCCTGAAAGGAATGGCTCTGTTAAGTATCCATTGTGTACCAGCCACTGCTGTCGGCACCTTATGTGTTTTAAGTCATGACATCCATCATCACAGTAACCCCAACGAGGCAGCTGCTGTCATTGTTTCTACTTTGCATGTGAAGAGGGTGAGGCACTGACAGGATAGGTCGTGTTCCCAAAAGCACATGATCAAGACAGAAGTCCAGGCGGTCTAGCTCCAGAACCTAGCCCTTCATACGCTAGCGCCTCCATCAGGGGCAGTTGCTTATAATATGTCTGGGACCCTTAGAAACACAAGACCAAGGAAGCTTCCTGGGTTCCAAGCTGCTATACTGCCTCTGTAGCTCCCTCAAAAGGCAATTTTATTCACTGAAACAAAACAAGGCCAGTTGCTGTGGCTCCAGCCTGTAATCCCAGCACTTTGTGAGGATGAGGTGAGAGGATCACTTGAGCTCAGGAGTTTGAGACCAGCCTGGCCAACATGGGGAGATCTGTCTCTTCCTAAATAAATACATAAATAAATAAATAAATAAATAAATAAATAAATATTAGCGGGATATGGCTGGCCAGCTAGTCAGGTCCCAGCTACACAGAGGCTGAGGCAGGAGGATCCCTTGAGCCCACGAGGTCGAGGCTGCAGTGAGCTGTGATAGTGCCACCACTACACTACACTCCAGCCTGGGCAACAGAGCGAGACTTCATCTCAAAAAACCAAACAGAAACAAAATTATAAAACAACTACTACTAAACAAACCCCCACTGAAATGAAGCCATTTCAAGTCTTCTATTTGCTCAGCTCAGTTGAGCCTTGGTGTCCCACATGCTGTTGCTGGGCAGAACACTTTGATTTACTTTCGTCCTCCCAGCTCAGAAAGCTTTCTTAGGCCCATAGGAGCCGTGCCCCATGACCAGCATGCGATTGTAAATGCTAAGACTGTAAAAATAGGAGGGGCTTTTTTGCTCAGGAGTTTCCCCTTTCTCCTTCCAGGCCAGTCACTCAATTTCTTTTTTTTCTTTTTTTTTTTTTTTTTTTTTGAGACGGAGTCTGGCTCTATCTCCCAGGCTGGAGTGCAGTGGTGTGATCTTGGCTCACTGCAAGCTCCGCCTCCCAGGTTCATACCATTATCCTGCCTCAGCCTCCCAAGTAGCTGGGACTACAGGCAGCTGCCACCATGCCTGGCTAATTTTTGTATTTTTAGTTTCACCGTGTTAGCCAGGATGGTCTCGATCTCCTGACCTCGTGATCCGCCTGCCTCGGCCTCCCAAAGTGCTAGGATTATAGGCGTGAGCCACCACACCCGGCCCAGTCACTCAATTTCTTAACGTATAGTTTCCATAAGTAAGTAGTGTCCCAGCCAGGCGCGGTGGCTTACGCCTATAATTCCAGCAATTTGGGAGGCCGAGGCAGGCAGATCATCTGAGTTCAGGAGTTCAAGACCAGAGTGGGCAACATGGAGAAACTCCCTCTCTACTAAAAATACAAAAACTAGCTGGGCATGGTGGCATGTGCCTGTTGTCCCAGCTACCTAGGAGGCTTAGGCAGGAGGATGGCTTGAACCCAGGAGGTGGAGGTTGCAGTGAGCTGAGATTGCGCCTCTGCACGCCAGCCTGGGCGACAGAGTGAGACTCCATCTCAAAAAAAAAAAAAAAAAAAAAAGGGAAGTGTCCTTATGAAGCCATCCAGTCAGACTTTTCCAAGCACAGAAATGCAGCACACAGACACACAGCAAGACACTAGTCAGGGCCCAAATCCTGGCACCACCACTGGGCGGCAGAATGACTTTCAGGAAGTGACTTAACTTCTGTAAACAGTTTCCTTACCTGTAAAATGTGGATGATATTAGTGCCTACTCCATAGTATTCTTAAGAGGAAGCATGCAAAAAAAGAAATGCTTAGCACACTTCCAGAAACACAGTAAGCACGGAATAAAGGAGGCTGTCATGGTTATTAAGGTCATCTCACCTTTGCTCAAATACTTTCACTGATGGGGAGCTACCAGCCTCCTAAGCTTGTTGGCAAGCTCTAGTTCAAGGAGTCTTAGGATTCTAGATATGGAAGGCCAATTAATCCAACTTCATGCGTTCCCTGGCAAGAAATCTGAGGCATGGAAAGATTAAATGATTTATCCAAGGATTTACCACTAGCCAAGGGCAGGGCCAACACTAGAACTTCAGAGCATCTGATGTCTGCTCCATGTCTTTTCCTTTCTTCAATTATGACCAAGTCTGCCTTCCTGTCATTTCCCCTACAGGTCCAACTTTCTTTCTTTTTTTTTTTTTTTTTTTGAGACAGAGTCTTGCTCTGTTGCCCAGGCTGGAGTGCAGTGGCACGATCTCAGCTCACTGCAAGCTCCACCTCCCAGGTTGACGCCATTCTCCTGCCTCAGCCTCCCGAGTAGCTGGGACTACAGGCGCCCACTACCCCACCACCACGCCCAGCTAATTTTGTTTTTGTATTTTTAGTAGAGACGGGGTTTCACCGTGTTAGCCAGGATGGTCTCCATCTCCTGACCTCATGATCTGCCCACCTTGGCCTCCCAAAGTGCTGGGATTACAGGCGTGAGCCACCGTGCCCAGCCCAGGTCCAACTTTCACCCTGTTATGGTCCCTGGCAGTACATCCTAGACACCCTAAAAACACGAGTGTTGAAGTGAGAGTTTGCATGGCCCATGACCAGACTGTCATAAATACTAGAATTCTTGCTTTTGTCTTGGCACTTCACAGATAGGAGATGGAACCAGAAGAGCTGTCCTTTGTTTTTGAATATGGCATGGCTCTGCTATTTCTTATATTTCCTTTTCACATTGTGTTGAAACAAGCTCTTGCTCTGTCACCTAGGGTGAGTGCAGTGGCATGATCATAACTCACTGTAACATCGAACTCCTGGGCTCAAGTGATCTTCTCAGCTCAGTCTCCCAAGTAGCTGGTACCATAGGTACTTGCCACCATGCCTAGCTAATTTTTTTTTTCTTTTGTAGAAACAGGGTCTCACTATGTTGCCTAGGCCAGTCTTGAACTCCCAGGCTCAAGTGATCCTCTCTCCTTGGCCTCCCAAAGTGCTGGGATTACAGGCATGAGCCTTTGGGCCCAACCTTGTGTTCTATCAAAAAGTAGTCTTAACACACAATTCTCCATATTGTTTTACTTGGACTTGTTTTGAGTAACACTTTATTCATCCTTAAGTCTATCAATTTATCTCTTAAAATGAGTGTCTACTCTTTGCCAGACACCATGATATACAGAGGAAAAGACATGCTCTCTTCTCTCCAGATGCTAACACAGTAGTGGAATGACAGGCCCATAAATGATGGCAATTGAGCAATAATTAATATGATGGAGATAAGATGGGTGCAAGAATCTCCCTGCAGCAGAGAGGAAGGGGGTTCAATCTGTCTTGGGTTAGGGGTGCAGGTAAGAATGGAATGGGTTCTGGAGGGGAGACGGCTGAGGAGGTTATCTATGGCCTTGCAGGTGTAAGGGGTGCCATTTACTGTGGCAGAGACGGGCTAACTGTTCAAGCGTCTGTCTCCCCTTCTTCCTGTGCTTATCAGTGATCTTTGTGGTCAGGAGCCCAAGTGACTGAGGCTTAGACAAGAAAATCTGAGCAGAAGTGATGCCTGCGACTTCACTGCCTGGCCCACAGACTCTCTACCTTGCAATTCTTTGTGTGCCTTCTCTGTCTCCATGTGGACAAAGACAGCAGATGGGAAGCCATATGTCTGTCGCAAGATGGAAGGGTCTGGGTGCCTGGCTCAGATGAGCGCCTCCTACTGATCAAGGATGTGTGTTTTGGGCTTTATGTTCATGAGAAATAAACTTCTATTATGTTGAGAGCCATTCTACATTTTGGGGTTAATTTTGTTGTTGTTGAAGCAGTCAGTGTCACCTCTAATACTGTGATTACTAAACTCAGAAGTCTGGATTTATTTATGCCATGTTGAAACCAACCTAACTAACCATACTGGCTTGGAAAGATACAACCAGTAACCCTGGCTTCTCAGTGTATTAGCCAGCAGACTAACTTGGGAGCTAGACTCACAATATGTTCCTTTCCTGGAAAATTCCATTTGAGATATATTGGGCTCTTTATCCTTAAGGAAATCATCTTAGCCCTGATTGAAATGTTCCTGTTTCTCCTAGATAACATGGCTTACTTTAGAGCAGGTTGCTGCTGCTAAAAATCTACAGCTTGCTTTTTTTTTTTCCCCTAAGCAAAAAGGAAGGAGCAGGGGAAGCAACTTTATTCTCTACAAGGAGGAGGAAAAGAGGACTTACAGCTTATGTATGAGTGTGGAGAAGACAAGACAGAGAATTTTGTCTCATGCCAGTGTGACTTTTCAGCATTTTCCCTCCAGTTTGCTAGACTTCTCACACGTCTTACTTGATCTTAATCAGATCATATCACATTTCATTATATTTTTATTGTTATTTTGACAGCTCTACCACAAAATTACCCACGGAGTTGTATGTTTACTGACACAACCAAAAAAGGAATAAATTGGAGAACTGAAAAGAAAAAAAAGATGTTTGGATATTGACACTCTTCGGGTACATAAATGTACAACACATTTTCTATTCATTCATTTATGCATCTGTATTAGTTACTATTGCAGCATAACAAATCACTTCAAAACTTAGCGGCTTACAACCTCAATCATTTGTCTTCTTGTAAAGTTTCTAAAGGTCAGGAATGTGAGAATGGCTTAGCTGGGTGATTCTGGCTCAGGGTCTTCCATTAGGCTATAGTCAAGATGTTGGCTGGGAATGCTGCCATCTCAAGGCTTGCCTGTGGCTGGAGGATTTGCTCCACAAGGGTTCATGTACATGGCTGTTGGTTGGAGGCCTCAGTTCCTCATTATGTGGGCCTTGCCATAGGGCTGCTCACAATACATCAGCTGCTTCCACTCAGACCGAGAGATTCAAGACAGAGTGAGTAAGAAACTGTGGTGCGTTTTGTGATCTAGTCCCTGAAATTGTATGTCTTCACTTCTGCTTTATGCTAATTTGTAATACTTTTTACACTTTTGTTTTTGTAGAGATGAGGTCTTGCTACATTGCCTAGGCTGGTTTCGAATTTCTGGCCTTAAGCCATCCTCCTGCCTTGGCCTCCCCAAACTGGGATTACTGGTGTGGGCCACCATGCCCAGACACTTCGGCTTTGTTTTATTCATTAGAAATGAATCACTAAATCCAGCCTACACTTAAAGGGAGAGTAATTAAGTTCTATTTCTTGAAAGGAAAAGTGTCAGGGAATTTGTGTGTGTGTGTGTGTGTGTGTGTATATATATAGATATATATATACATATTTTTTGAGACAGAGTCTTGCTCTGTTACCAGGCTAGAGTGCAGTGGCGAGTGGCACTATCTCGGCTCACTGCAACCTCCAATTCCCTGGTTCAAGTGATTCTCCTGCCTTAGCCTCCCAAGTAGCTGGGGTTACAGGCATGTGCTACCACACCCAGCTAATTTTTGTATTTTTAGTAGAGACGGGATTTCACCATGTTGGCCAGGATAGTCTTGATCTTCTGACCTCGTGATCCACCCACCTCGGCCTCCCAAAGTGCTGGGATTACAGGCGTGAGCCACCATGCCTGGCCTATATATATCGTGAAACCCCATCTCTACTAGAAATAGAATAATTAGCCAGGCATGGTGGTGGGTGCCTGTAACCCCAGCTACTTGAGAGGCTGAGGCAGGGCAATTACTTGAACCCAGGAGGCAGCGGCTGCAGTGAGCCAAGACTGCACCACTGCACTCCAGCCTGGGCAACAGAGTGAGACTCTGTCTCAAAAAAAAAAAAAGAAAAAGAAAAAAGAAAAAAAAATACACACACACACACACACACAAATTCCTTGACATCTTTCCTTTCAAGAAGTAGAACATAATTACTTTCCCTTTAAGTGTAGGCTGGATTTAGTGATTTAGCATAAAGCAGAACTGAAGGCATACAATTTCAGGGACTAGATCACAAAATGCACCACAGTTTCTTCCCCACTCTCTCTTGAATCTCTCAGTCTGAGTGACCGCACCCGACCTGTGGATGTGTTTGAAAGCCACGACAGCATCCAATATTGTTCTAGTAACTTTTTTATACCAGGCACTGTTCTAGGCATTGGAAACCCAGGAATAAAGAAAACAATGAGGTTAGGTGCAGTGGCTCATGCATGTAATCTCAGCACTTTGGGAGGTGAAGGCAGGAAGATCGCTTAAGCCCAGGAGTTCAAAACCAGCCTGGAGAACATAGGGAGACCCCATCTCTACAAAAAAATAAAAGCCAGACATGGTGGCATGTACCCGTAGTCCCAGCTACTTGGGAGGCTGGGGTGGGAGGATCACTTGAGTCTGGGAGATCATGGCTGCAGTGAGCTATGATTGTGCCACTGTACTCCATCCAGGGGGGCAGAACAAGATCCTGTCTTGAGGGGAAGGGAGGGGAGGGGAGGGGAGGGGAGGGGAGGGGAGGGGAGGACAGGTCAGCTTGGAGATGTTTTCAGCCCTCTTTCTCCACTGTAGGGTATAATATCAATCAGTTATCTTTGCTGATTGTCTACTATGTCTCAAAATGGAAAGAAGGAAAATATTATCTATGGAATGTGGAGTTGAGGACACATCAAAATTATGTTTTTCACCGGATATTTCTCAATCATAAATATAACATACACATTTAGATGTGCTTCATGCTGTGTACTTATGAGCGTCAAAGAAACCTTTGTGCAAACAAAGATTTACATTTTTCGCCACGAATTCTGTTTTCTAGCCAACATGCTTATTTATAAGTTGCAGATAGACTAAAAAGTAGAAAACAATGAAAGAAACATAACTTTTATGACATTGACACAATGAGCTACTTACGACTCACAATAAGAGTAACTATAAAAAGTTACATTCTCACGGCCAGGCGTGGTGGCTCACGCCTGTAATCCCAGCACTTTGGGAGGCCGAGGCGGGCGGATCACGAGGTCAGGAGGAGACCATCCTGGCTAACACGGTGAAACCCCGTCTCTACTAAAAATACAAAAAATTAGCCGGGTGTGGTGGCGGGCACCTGTAGTCCCAGCTACTCTGGAGGCTGAGGCAGGAGAATGGCGTGAACCCAGGAGACAGAGCTTGCAGTGAGCTGAGATCGCACCACTGCACTCCAGCCTGGGCGACAGAGTGCGACTCTGTCTCAAAAAAAAAATAATTACATACTCACTGTAGGATTGTTTAATTCAGGTGAGTCTTTTAAAACTACAGTTGACTCTTGAACAACGCGGGTTTGAACTTCATGGGTCCACTTATAAGTGGATTTTTTTTTCAACCAAACTTGGATCAAAAATACAGTATTCCTGGACAAGAAACCCACGTATACAGAGGGCCAACTTTTTCTGTACACAGGGCTGAGTATAGTACTTGAGTATGGTCAATGAGGAATATGTGGGGATTCTAGAACCAATCTTCTGTGCAACAGAGGGAAGAATCTACCCCCTTTGATAAATGGATAAATGGATACATGGAATTAACCTTAGGTAACCTTGGATGCTCTGAGATGTACCAACCCTGACATCAGAGAAGTAATGCCCTAGACTTCTAGGAGCCAACTCTACATAACCTAGCAGCTCTAAGCAGGATGCAGGAGCTGAAATACCCATACCCACTGAAGACTCTTAGAATCACATGTCAGAGGTCAGAGGCAGAAAGGTCATTGAACATGTACTAGTCCAACCTCTCCATTTTACACTGTAGAGACAGGCTCAGAGAAGAGAGGGGACTCACTCTACATCACTCAGTGGTAGGCGGCAGATGTGAGATTGCAACCCGGATATCCTGGTTTCAATCCTGTCTTATTTCCCTAAAACCCACTTTGCCTCTTGCAGTAGCAGTCCCCAAGGGTGCTTACTGAGCAGGTGCAATGCCATGTTTCCAGAAGGAAAGGGAGTTGGCTGTCATTAACTTCCATAGCACTCCTATTCTAGGCAAATTGCCATCCAAACATTTTGTGCAATGTAAAGGTAACCAATATTTTTGATAACTTACTATTGCTAGGAACTGTTCTCAAACTCATTTAATTATCATAAAAACCCCATGAGGTTGGTATTACTACGATCCCCTTTTCATAACCAAGGAATCAAGGCACTGAGAGGTTATGGTAGAAAGTGGCAGAGCTGGTGCTCAAATCCTGACAATTTTTCTCTAGAGCTCATGCCCTTTAGTGCTAGGTTATAACTAATTCTAACTCCCTTGCTCACTGACAGTGTTTCTCCCCTGTGCTGAGGCTGTTCCTGCTGGGATTCTTTGCTTCTGCTACAGATGGATTCCTCCTGTGTTTTCCTAATTAACCTTCAAGGCCTACAGCAACAGCCCAACCTCATCCAGGAAGTCTTTCTAGATTTCCTCCAGGTTGTGAGGCAATAATTTTGCGGCCAGATCCTTGAAATACTCCTTATTCAGCACTTTCCTGCCCCTCAGTGCAGCAGAAGCTCTCTTTCTACACAGGTGAATTACAGCCTAAGGCAATGGCACCAGGAGTGGGCTAGAAAAGGGAGCCCTGGGCTCTAGTCCCTGTTCTGCTACCATCCTGTCTAGTGACTCTGGAAAGTCTGTCAAACCGTCTGAGCTTTTGAATCTGTAAGAAGAACTGTTGGCCGTTCTGTAATCCCGTGAAATGATTGATTCCAGTAAGACTTGTCAGTCTTAGCAGTGTCTTACCAGACTTAGCAGTGTCTGCTAAAACATGAGGTGGGAAGATGCTGGGAGCAGGCTGTTTGTGTGCTTTCAATCTGTCACCCCACAGATTCCTCGCTCTGTACAAATGGAAAGCAAACCTTTCCTTTGGAGAGACCTGAGGTCACCATCTCAACTAAGAGGTTGAGCATCATTAAACAGGGGATGGTGTGAACTTGGGAGCCTCTTGATGTGACGCAATACAAAATGCATAGCAGCATCTATGAACATTTTCTTCTGACAGATTTATTTACGTATAATTCATATATCACACAATCCACCCATTTAAAGATACAATTCAAAGGCTTTTTATATTCACAGAGTTGTACCACCACCAGAATCTAATTTTAGAACATTTTCGTCACCCCCAAAGAAGCCCCATAGCCATGAACAGTCATTTCTGTATCCCCCTCCTGCCACCCCCAGCCCTAGGCAACCACAAATCTACTTTCTTTTCTGTGTATTTTCTTACTATGAACATTTATATAAGTAGAATCATATATTATTAATATGTGGTCTTTTGTCACTGGCTTCTTTCACCCAGGATGTTTTCAACGTTCCTCAAGATATCAGCACTTTATTCCTTGTATAATATTCCATTGTATGAATATGCCACATTTTTTCTTTTTTTGTTTTTTTTTTTTTTTGAGACAGAGTCTTAACTCTCTCACCTAGGCTGGAGTGCAGTGGTGTGATCTTGGTTCACTGCAAACTTTGCCTCCTGGGTTAAGCGATTCTCATGCCTCAGCCTCCCGAGTAGCTGGGATTACAGGTGTGTGCCACCATGCCCAGCTAATTTTTGTATTTTTAGTAGAGGCAGGGTTTCAGCATGTTGGCCAGGCTGGTCTCGAATTCCTGACCTCAAGTGATCCACCCGCCTTGGCCTCCCAAAGTGCTGGGATTACAGGTGTGAGCCACAACACCAGTGAATTTGCCACATTTAAAAAATCTATTATTTAATGGACAGTTGAGTTGTTTTCCAGTTTTCGGCTATTATCAATAATGTTGCTATGAACGCTTGTTACAGCTTTTTGTTTGGATGTGTTTTCATTTTTCTTGGGTGTGTACCTCAGAGCGGAACTGCCGGATCAGGCGGGAACTCCATGCTTCGTATTTTGAGGAGCTTCCAGATTGTTTTCTAAAACTGCCGCACCGTCTCATATTTGTACTTAAGTTTTCTTGTCAAGCATGTTTAATCTGGTTAATCAAGACTTTTGACCTAATTTCTGGTTTATAGGAACATTGACAGAGAAAAACATTAACGGATACCATGAGGGAGCAATGAAGCAAATCTATAAAGCAGGACATTCTATAACTGGCCTGAGCGCTTCAAAAAGTCAGGGTGCCGGTGTCCTGACAGAAGAGGAGTGGTGGTGACTGTTTTAGATTAAAAGATACTAAAGAGGCCGGGTGCAATGGCTCACGCCTGTAATCCCAGCAGTTTGAGGGGCCAAGGCAGGTGGATCACCTGAGGTCAGGAGTTTGAGACCAGCCTGGCTACCATGACAGAACCCTGTCTCTACTAAAAATGCAAAAATTAGCCAGGAGTGGTGGTGGGCGCCTGTAATCCCAGCTACTCTGGAGGCTGAGGCAGGAGAATCGCTTGAACCTGGGAGGCAAAGCTTGCAGTGAGCCGAGATTGTGCCACTGAACTCCAGCCTGGGCAACAGAGCGAGACTCTTGTCTCGAAAAAAAAGATATTAAAGAAACATGACAACCAAATCTAATGTGTAAACCTTAATTGCATTCTGGTTAGAACAAAACAGCACCAAAAGATGTTTTTGGGACAAGTTAGAATATTTGAATATATATGGGATATTAATGGTATTAGGGAGTTAAAAATTTTCTTAGATATAATAGTAGTACTCTGGTTAGATAGGAGAATGTTCTTATTTTTAAGAGATCTGGCTGAATTATTTAGGGGTTTTAAGTGTCATGATCTCTGCAACTTACTTTCAAGTTGTTCAAAAATACCACACACACACACACAGCGATAAAGCAAGTAATCGCAGCTGTTAGTTTTTTAATCGAAGGTGTATGTGGGTGCTCAGTATATTCCTTTAGCTTTTCTGACTGTTGACATTTTTCATAATAAAAAGTTGGAAAGAAAGGAGACCACATGCTCCATGATTGATAATTTAGCCATCTCTCCCCAGTTAGACTACAAACCCCTGAAGGTCTAGGGCCTGACTCTGTACCTCCGTAGCCAAGCCTGGTGCTACTGCCTCAATACGGGTGCCTGGTCCTTAACTAGAGGCAATAGAGAAATTTCGCATAGACCAGCAATTCAAAAAATGCGGCTGCAGTTGAAGAAGACTTTGTCATTCTTCACTCTTTATAGCCTTAGCTTGGAAAATGAGAGGGTGGTAATTGCAGTCATGTTCCCGATGCCTGCCAGCGAAAACAAACTTTTCTAACTTTGCTCTCAGAGCAGTTGATGCAAAAGAAAATAGAAATCAACCAGCCTCCCAATTAGCATCACTCATTTTAATTTGATTGCTGTTTCTGCCCAAGTGAAAGCAAGTTAGCTAAGTAAAATCCTGAAACAACACATAACCCCTGGGCTACTGCACTCATATGACTGTCCTAAAAGATACAGGCTTTGGAAAGGTCCTTGGCAGATATGCATCATTCTCATTACATAGGGGATGGTGACTGTTTTAGATTAAAAGATAGGGGGCATTTCAAAGACTAGCCCTGGTGGAGGGTATGATCCTGGGGATATTACAGAAAAGTTAGGGTCACCTGGGCCAACTAAGTGTAATCCTAATATAATATTATTTCAGCCTTCCATTTTCTCCCTGTCCCTCATAGGAGATGGGAAATAATTGTCCTCTGCCAGTATAGCTGCTTTCATTTTGAAACATAAATTGAGCCACTTTTTCTTTATAGTATTGGTTTTAGGATTATGGAGTGAGCGCTAGACATAGAACATGTACCTCGAGAGAAACTGAAAATCCAGTGCTTAAACTAGATAACTCTATGCAGCCATTTCTCATTCAAAGATAGCACATCTCAAACCTCTTAGAGACACCTAATTGCAAATGTTTTGCCTTGTTATGTCTATAAACTGATAAAATGTCCTAGACATTTCTTACATTTGGAATTAAATCTATATTTCTCAGATCGCTTACTTCTAGCCCCTTGCGATACAGAAATCCTATTTCATACAATATGTTCTATCGGTTTTTGGAAAGCATAGTCACTATGCAAGTTGTCACACAGCAAGAATGGGCTGTTTCCCTGGTAAAGAACAGCTTCATTTTATCCAAAAGCTTTATCACACGTGCTGAATTCTAAGAATAGTGCTGGATTAAATATTGTGCATTTTTGCTAAGTCATGTATTCAAACCATGTATCAATCCAACATATATTAAACTTTTATTTGCAGAAAATATGGTGGCCATTGCTCTACTCACATGCTGACTGTGTAACCATTCTTCTGAAACGATCCCTTCATTAACACAATTTAGGCTGTGTACATGTGAAACTGGTCTCCATTGAGATTTCTAGGAGGACAAAATGAACTCCATTAAATTTCACACAAGGAAAAGAAAACTGAGACAAAAATCTTTGCCCCTGGCAATATTTTCTAAGGTGTGTTTCAGAAAAAAATATTTATGTTCAAACTGATTTGGGGAAAGCTGCATACCAAGTGCCTCTGTTGAAGGTCTCAATGCACACTAATATATCGAAGGCTTAAGAAAGTCCTATAGTGAGAGGCTGGGCGCGGTGGCTCACGCCTGTAATCTCAGCACTTTGGGAAGCCGAGGCAGGCGGATCATGAGGTCAGGAGATCAAGACCATTCTGGCTAACATGGTGAAACCCCGTCTCTACTAAAAATACAAAAAATTAGCTGGGCGCGGTGGCAGGCGCCTGTAGTCCCAGCTACTCGGGAGGCTGAGGCAGGAGAATGGCGTGAACCCGGGAGGCGGAGCTTGCAGTGAGCCGAGATTGCGCCACTGCACTCCAGCCTGGGCGACAGAGCAAGACTGCGTCTCAAAAAAAAAAAAAGAAAAGAAAAGAAAAAAGAAAGTCCTGCGGTGAGAAATCTGTTTAACTCTGTTTTACTTCAGTGTCCTCTAAATTTATTGGCCCACAAGATGTTTTTTAAGAATTGCATAACAACACTTAACATCTCAAGGAAGACACTTTGGGAAATGATAATCTTTAATTACGACAAAGAACAACATGATACTCAAAGTATAAAAAAAAGTTAGGACACAATCAGAGAAATTGGAATGCTAACTGAACATTTGATAGTAACAAGTTAATATTATTTTTTAAAAGTATAATAATGAGATTCTGGTTCTGTGGAATTTTTTCCTTGAGTTGTTAACACACGCTGAGTTATTTACACATGAAATGATTTAATATCTGGGGTTTGCTTAAAAATAATCCAAAGTGAGGCAGTTTAGGGTAGTTGGCTGTAGGAATTGAGATCAGACATCAGTTGACAACTGAGCATGAATTTTTGTAAAAGCATGAATTTTGTAAAAAAAAAAAAAATTTACAAATTTGTAAATTTGTAAAAATTTAATTTTTAAATTAAATTTAAAAATTTAAATTCAAAAATTTAAAAATTCATGTTTTTAAAAATTCTAACATTGAAGATCTGTGTGTCTGAGTATTTTTTTTTTTTCAGCTAAAACAGCAGAAGAGGTGATTTATTATATGGTTGTTATACTTGGCCACAAATAAACACAGAAATAGTCCAGAATGTCACAGGTCCAGGGCAGAGGACCAACATGGGCAGTTTTGTTTATGAGCAAGGTGGGTCTCAGAGGTGATCGGCGATCAGAGGGCGATGAAGTTCTAGATCCACTGAGACAAGCTCTAGACAGTAGCATGTAGTCCCACAACTTGTACCAGCATCCCCAGCGTCTGGCATTCCATGTTTCTGCTCCTGTAGCCTCCACGGTGCAGCAAGCTAGCGGTTTACTTGGACCTCTGCCTCATCTTTCTTCTTTTGCGCTTCAGCCTGCGCATTCGCTTCTTCCTCCACTTGGCGCTCATGGTGCAGAGGTTTCCAAGAAAATGGCGCTAAGGTTGAGAGCCTGAGTATTGTTTTGATGACAAGAACTTGCTTCAAAAAGTATCTCTAAGTAACTTCTAATTTATTGAATAATAGTAAAATGAGTATTTCTTCTTCTTCTTATTTTTTAAGACAGAGTCTTGCTCTTTTGCCCAGGCTGGAGTGCAGCTATACAATCTTAGCTCACTGCAACCTCCACCTCCTGGATTCAAGTGGTTCTCCCACCTCAGCTTCCTGAGTGGCTGGGATTACAAGCATGCGCCACCATGCCTGGCTAATTTTTGTATTTTTAGTAGAGACAGGGCTTTACCATGCTGGCCAGGCTGGTCTCAAAATCCTGACCTCAAGTGATCTGCCCACCTTGACCTTCCGAAGTGCTGGGATTACAGGCGTGAGCCACTGTGCCTGGCCCAGTAAAATGAGTATTTCTAAGCGATACTAAAAACCTGAAGTAGGAGCATTCCTTAGCATCCAGCTAAAGGCTGCCACCGTGCAATAAGCACTTGCTAATTAATACATTGACATGGTGGAGAAGTGAGGGGTATTCCAGTGCATTTTATGCATCCACACACTTTATTTCCATGGGTGGAATTTGTGAGAATCCAGAATCTTAAACCAGTAGACTAAAGGTCTCGTTTAACAAGTTATGACTAGGAGTCCAAGAGACTGTATATAATATGGTAAGCTCTAGTGGCTCAGAGGCAAAATGGAGGAAAGGACATGGCTTTGGAATCAGATTATTGGGTTTGCCTCCAGGTATTAATACTCTCTAGCTATGTGGTCCTGGGCAAGGCACTTTAGATCTTTTTGCTGTTTCCTCATCTATAAAGTTGGAATAACAACAATAATAATATCCTCCTAAGAAAGCTGTTGTGACTTTTAAACCAGATAATCTAACATAAAACACTTAGGGAATATTTATTTATTTACTTTTATTATCTATGTCTTTGAGACAGAGTCTCACTCTGTCACCCAGGCTGGAGTGTGGTGGTGTGATCTCAGCTCACTGCAACCTCTGCCCCTTGGGTTCAAGCAATTCTCGTGCCTCAGCCTCCCAAATAGCTGGGACTACAGGTGCCCACCACCACGCCCAGATAATTTTTGTATTTTTGGTAGAGACAGGGTTCCGCCATATTTCCTAGGCTGGTCTCAAACTCCTGGCCTCAAGTAATCTGCCCGTCTCGGCCTCCCAAAGTGCTGGGATTACAGGCGTGAGCCACTGTGCCAGCCACTTAGTGACTATTTCACAATTATCCATCATCATCGTCATTGCCATCAACATCATCTTTCTAGGTAGTTCATGGCAGGGATGGCTCATGTTCTGAGTAACTCTTAGTTAAGGCCTGTCATTACTGAGTAATCATGAGCTCACTGCCCAAGGTGCAGAGAGGCTAATATTGGACCAACTTTTGAGAAAAGAAAAGCTTTATTGTGAGTCACCTGGCAAGCAGACAGGAGGAAATACTCAAATCTGTCTCCCTGTGCTGGGGTTTGGGTTGGGTTTATAAGCATAAGGTGATGAGATGTGATCTGATTGGATCTTGCAATGAGATGATGCTGGGAGGTAGGATCTGTCTGGATCCTGCCATGGGGTGATGCCAGAGCTTGATCTAAGTAGACCCTGGATCCTACCATGTTGTATCCACTTCTTAATTCAGTCCCTTCCCGTCAGTCTGAGCTCTTAGGTTTCCCCCTGTGGTTGCACACTTGGTTCATCTGGGCATGCTCAGGTTATGTGACCTTCAATCTGTGCTTTATGACAACTGAAAAACAACTACAACATTGTGACATGAAAGCTGAGCCAGATTGGTCCGGTGTGGTTACACTCTGAGCCCGTGTTTCTCAGTGAAGAATGGGAAACTGTTATGAAACTAATGGAAATACGTAGCCAGAAAGAGTTTCAAAGAGACACAGAATACTCTTCTTTTTTTTTTGAGACGGGGTGTTGCACCATTGCCCAGGCTGGAGTGTAGTGATGTGATCTCAGTTCACTGCGGCCTCTGTCTCCTGAGTTCAAGCAATTCTGCCACTTCGCCTCCTGAGTAGCTGGGATTACAGGGGCATGCCACCACGCCTGGCTAATTTTTGCATTTTTAGTAGAGACAGGGTTTCACCACGTTTGTCAGGCTGTTCTCGAACTCCTGACGTAGGTGATCCGTGCCTCGGCCTCCCAAAGTGCTGGGATTACAGGCACGGGCCACCACCGTGGCTGGCTGAGACACAGAATCCTCTTTTATCTATATTAGGAAGCATGTTTTCCCCTTTGAACAGCCTTTCTTTCAGCTTGTTTAAATGAGAAGGGCAAGTGATACCACCTCAGTCTAGAGTGTTGAAATAGAAATTGGGTTGAATTCTAAATATTAAGCCTTTATAAGTAGTGTGTTAAATATCATCGATGATGTAGATTATTCTAGTTTTAAATCATTGTAACATTCCTGAACAAAGCATGCATGGAATGAATATTTACATTTTAAATTCTAACTTTTATGATATCTTTTATAATAATTTCATAGCTATACCATCTAAGGAAAAAAAAGTCAAGAGTGATTATGCAATGAGGGGTTCAGGCATCTAAATATTTATTTCAAGCAACATTTAGTCTTTGCATATCTTTAATTTCCCTGCATAATTCCTTTGAGAATTTAAATAACTGTCAGCAAAATGTCAGGGGTTCGCTCTAGGTCCTATTGCTCTTCGCACAGAAAGCCAATCACTGGGGCCGAGCACAGTGGCTCACACCTTTAATCCCAGCACTTTGGGTGGCTGAGACAGGTGAATCGCTTGAGCCCAGGAGTTCAAGACCAGCCTGAGCAACATGGTGAAACCCTGTCTCTACCAAAAATACAAAAATCAGCCAGTCTCATAGCCCAGCCTCAAAATAAATAAATGAATAGATTAAAATAATAATGAAGAAAGCCAATCATGGAGACAATGAATATTGCCAAGGAAAAATACTTTAATTGATTGCTGCAGCCAAAAAGATGGGAAATCAGATTCAAATCCATTTCTGCAACTGACTAAAATTAGGGGTTTATACAGCAGTGAAGGAATTTAACTGCATGTAGAAGAATAGAATTAGAGAGGGGTAAAGAAGAGGATTTGGTCAACAGGAACTATGTGTAGGTGAACAGGAATTAGGGAGGGGTCTGGCATCTCATTGTCCAGATGCAGTGATCTAATAAGTTTCAGTTCTTGATACTATCTGGGAGGCCTGATGGTGGGTTTCCTAAGAAAGGAACTCGGATAAGACAAATGTAAGTTTCTCAAGTTTTAAGACCAGAGGGGTCCATTTCTATGTTTATTTTTTTTTTTAACCCGTGAACTTCAGTTCTATGGGGCTATTGGGCTGGTTTCATGATCAATTCAGATGATTTGGGGCAGTTAAATTGAAAGCATGCATATGTTTTAAAACTTCAGGTTTTTGCATTTCCCTGGGAATGTCACAACGATTCCTTGGGACTTAAAAGAAAATCTGCCCCAGATATTCAGAAAATTTTAGCAATATAAGCACCTCCTGATTTGCATTCTGATCATGAACAGCAGTGGAAG
Source organism: Pongo pygmaeus (assembly GCF_028885625.2). Classification (NCBI taxonomy): domain Eukaryota; kingdom Metazoa; phylum Chordata; class Mammalia; order Primates; family Hominidae; genus Pongo; species Pongo pygmaeus. The sequence goes on from NC_072373.2 coordinate 6,095,774, forward strand.
AGTAGCCTGGTCTGGGCTAAAGGCTTTGTAAAATAGTTTCTGAGCAAATTATTTCACTTTTGCTAAGCCATGTGTTATTTATCTATTAAAAATTTTTCAATGGCAGTATTTGATTCAAGAGTTAGGAGGTATAATATATGAAGTTGAGCATATAACATGCTAAACACTAGTCATTATTATTATTTGTAAATAATTGTTAAGCAACTTATAGGGTTTTAAAATTTTTATTTTAGAGACAAAGTCTTTCTCTGTCACCAAGACTGGAGTGCAGTGGCACAATCATAGCTCACTGTAACCTCAAACTCCTAGACTCAAGGGATCCTCCTGCCTCAGCCTTCTGAGTAGCTGGGACTATAGGCACACATCACCACACCCAGCTAATTTTTTTTATTTTTTCATTTTTTGTAGAGACAGGTCTGCTGTCTTGCCCAGGCTGTTCTTGAACTCCCGGCCTCCAGTGATTCTCCCACCTTAGCCTTCCAAAGTACTGGGATTACAGGCATACACTATTGTTCCTGGCCATCTAATAGGCATTTTTAAATTGGTTTAGCTTGATAGGAACTTTTGAAATGTTGATGAGGCCTGTCAGGTTCTTCCCCATTTGGAGATTATGTCCACTTTTGGCCTACAAGTTGGGAATGAAAAGGTTGTACGTTCCTCTCTCTTTGGAGCAGCATGAGTTTAATTCAATATGTTACTTTATAATCTCAGCTCTCTGAGGACCTGAAAAATGTTATTCTCTTGAAGACCTTTTCACTTGTTCTGGTTGTGGAGGTGGTACTAACATTCTCTTGTGGCTTTCAATGTCCTAAACTAAAGTGGAGCATTGAGTGGTCAGTGCTACTCACCTGACCACTGCTGAGAAAGTGTTCATGGAAAAAGACATTAGACAGTGAAGTTGGACCATTGCCCAGCTACGTGAATCACCAAAAGAACTGATCATCTTTAAAAAAGATGTATTTTAAAGGTACCTTGGAAATATGTGGGTCAGCTTCTTCAACATTCACTCTATGGTTTCTGGCTAGTGATCAGGTTGTTGGATACATTTCCTAACAGAGCCCAAATCCAGGAATGCTTAGTTGCATAAAAATGTACATATCCAAGAAAAATATGGTCCTGTGGGCGTTGTGATCTGTATTTCAAAGAGCAGTGGGCTTTGCCTTTCTTCTCTCCTTTCCATTTCTCTTTTCTTTGTGATGAAAACAAGGAAAGAAATCTGCAAACCTTAATCAGAAAGCTTTTATTTCATTTAAAATGGCCAGTATAGGTAGATTTGTTTTCCCAGTTTTGCTTCGAAGCTGGCGCTTGCGGATATGGTTTGTTTTCTCAATTTTTAAGTAAATCATCCCATGTCATCGTAAAATGTGAATGAGTGACCGAGTCCACAGCCCTTTGATTGAAGACACACTCTTTATCTCTAAAGGAAATTTCCTAAGCTATTTAGTCCTTGAGATTGCTAGCTGTCCTTTAGGATATTAAATGTCAGGGAGTTTATGACACTTTTATTACTTTGTTAGAATGGCATTATATAATCTCAGCCACATGTATTCTCTCTACCTCTTTGACCTCCTTATTCTTCTGAGCTCCAAATCTGATAATAAAAGGAATACTTAGATTAAAAATAAATAAATTTAACTAGTCTTTATGCTATTTGTTATTAATCTCCCACTTTCTGCCTCCAGAGGATGGCTCTTTATTCCTGTAATTTACCATTGAGAGTCAGGTTCTGCAGAGAATAAGTGGGAATTTAAAATGGTTTATGTCTGATGGTACAGTATTGTCAGAACTTGCTGGGGTAAGTTGAGAGCTGAATATCCTAATCTATCTCAGGCCCCAATTCTCTCCCCAGATATGGGAGCTGACATTCATTCAAATTGTTGAACTAGAGGGTAAAAATATTTGAATCAAATTAGGGTCAGAGAGAGGAGACCTACCCTTTTATTGAAAACACAGCAGTAGCTGATCATCAATGAACAGTAGTTACACTCATGTTCTTCCAGGCTCTAATCCATTTTTCTCTGCTCCATTGAGCATGCAGAAATAAAGAGCTCTTGGCCAATGCAGGGACGACTTTAGCATTTCTGGTGTTTATTTATGATCATCTGGAGTCATTGGCTTAAGGCTAAGTAGATTTTTCCTGGTCCAGTCATGTAATTGAAGGGGATATGCACATTAGAGAGGCAAGGAAAACTATTGCAAGGAGTGGAGGGGGAATGCGAGAGACTTATTTGGTTCTAAAGCGGATGCAGTTTGGAATATAGTCCCAGAAAAATAGGATCCACTTTGCATGACAAGGGAAGAGCTGAGGAATAAAGATGAGGTCAAGATAAGAGTGAGCAAGTCTCATTTGTTTAGTCCCAAAGAATCTCCTGATTGTGGGCACCAGCTGGACTGGATAACGGTTCTCAAACCACAAGGGAATCTGCATTCTCACAACTAACTAATAGGAAGGTCAGCCTAAAGAGCAATATCTTAGATGAGGCTAATTTGTATTTCATCATCCCCTTCACACTTGCTTGATGTCTTTAAGAATCACGAATATCTTAGTGTCCTTGGCTATTGGCACAATTGTATTTAACAGAGGAGCAAAGACTGCTGCAGTCTGGACACTGGAGCTATCTTTGAATAGCCAGAAACCAAGCAGGGGAATTAAGCTTGGCTAAGTGCCATGTCCTTACTATTAGTCTTGGGCCAACAGGCCAGGCCTATTTGTTACCCTTAATACTGAGTTGGAAATGTATCTGCAAATGCCAGTGAGAATCTTAATCTCTCTCTCTCTCTCTCTCTCTCTCACACACACACACACACACACACACTCACTCACATCCTGGAAAAGTTGTTTGAGCCAGGGCTGTCATTTAAACAGTTTGCTATATGCAGCTGTATAGGTACCTTTTTTGTCTCAGTTGGCTTGTATGCAACCCTGGCATGTGATTAAAGGAAGCATAGGATTAATGTCCTTCTTGACAAGACCATCAGTGGCATAAGACCAGGAAATAACTTATTTTTAAGAGCACTATCAATCTGAGCATGATTTGTGGCTGGCTTTCCAATTGGGCCACAACCCTCAGGAGAAGCTCCCCACTCCAGCCTGGCAACAAATACATTCCTCACCTTGATGAGTCTAAACCTCAGACAGCAGCCAGAAGCTGAAGAATCCCATTGCCTCCTCTGAAAGCAGGAGACTTTATGCACAGAAACATACAAGAGCAGGACCAAAGGCAGGGACCACATTGTGTCCACCACACCATCTCCAGCATCTAGCATCCAGCCTGGCATCTGGTGAGTACTCACCAACAGTTGGTAGCTAAATGATTCTAATAAATGATTGGATGAATGCATGTAAATTCTTTAAGTTTTAGCCTCAACTTTATTTGCAAGCTTATTGGTAAAGCTCAATCCAAATATTTATATATGACTTATCATATGCAGAATTTCCTTAGCAGGGGTAGGGGGATGGGGGAGAATTAATATGGAAGTGACAAGACACACTTTTTTCCCATGAAAACAATTATTAGTTTTTCCAGAAAGTCAAAAGCAGTGGTTCTCAAACCTTACTAATTACTAGAAACATTTGAGGAGATTTAGAGAAATACAGACTCACTAGATATTTCTAATTCATTGGTTTTTTTTTTTTTTTGAGACAGAGTCTCGCTCTTTCACCCAGGCCAGACTGCAGTGGCGCTATCTCAGCTCACTGCAAGCTCCGCCTCCCAGGTTCATGCCATTCTCCTGCCTCAGCCTCCTGAGTAGCTGGGACTACAGGCACCCGCCACCGCGCCTGGCTAATTTTTTGTATTTTTAGTAGAGATGGGGTTTCACCGTGTTAGCCAGGATGGTCTCGATCTCCTGACCTCATCATCCACCCGCCTCAGCCTCCCAAAGTGCTGGGATTACAGGTGTGAGTCACCGTGCCCGGCCTCATTGGTATATGACTGAAACTGACCCAGTTGTCCCATCAAACTGATTTTTATGGTTTCTTTTGAATAAACATGGAAATTGACACTCCTAGTCTTGAAACTTGAGAAAGTTGCATTTGTCTTATCTGAGTTCCTTTCTCAGGAAACCAACTATTCAGCCTCTCAGATAGTATCGAGGAACTGAAACTTACCAGATCACTGCATCCGGACAATGAAATGACAGACCCCTCACCCTTCATGACTGCCTAACTGACTACCTGCTTCCTGTTGACCAACTGCTTGTTCTTACCTCTCCCTATTTCCTGCTTTCCTGCATGGTTAAATTTCTTCCCTGCTATATAAATACCTAATTTTAGTCAAAGAGATGGATTTGAGACTCATCTCCCATCTCCTTGGCTGCAGCACCTGATTAAAGCCTTCTTTTCTAGAAATACTCATTGTGTTAGTGATCGATTGGCTTTCTGTGTGGCAAGCCGTAGGACCTAGACTGAACCCCTAATATTTTGGTAACATGATGGGGCCCAGTAATCTAGATTAAAAAAAATTGATCCTAAGACCTTCTTTTGATGAGCCAGGTGTTGGGAGCTACTGGCTTCATGTGTCCTAGTGAATGTAAGCATGAGCTCATTGCTGCATCAGGTTTCTTTGTTTTTCTTTTCTGGGCAGTGGCATTTTAATATGAACAGGACTAAGGAGAGGGGACTAAGTTGATTTTAAAGTGAAAATTGTGAAATAAGGGCAATTTGTCTTCAATATTCTGCTTCCTCGCTGATATGGACTAAATTGTGTTCCCCCACAAATTCATATATCGAAGCCCCAACCCCTTACTAGGGGTTATTACTTCATAATGCAACCGTATTTGGAGACACGGTCTTCAAAGAGGTAATTAAGGTTAAGTGAGGTCATCAGGATGGGGCCTTATTTCAATATGACTGGTGTCCTTTTTAGAAGGGGAGATGAGGACATGAATACATATAGAAGGAAGACCATATGAAGACACAGGGAAAAAAATAACCCTTTGCAAGTCAAGGAGAGAGGTCTCAGAAGAAAGCAACCCTGCCAACACCTTGAACTCACTCTTCTACCCTCCAGAATAATGAGAAAACAAATGTCTGTTGTTTAAGTCCACCAGGATGTGGTGCTTTGTTATAACAACCCCTGCATACTAATACATTCTTTCTGGAACCCTCTCTTCATGGGGCAGGCAAGGACTTTTTTGCATCTCTGAGGTCTCTTCACAGAATTGCTTCATCTGGGGCCATCTACTTCTAGATGCGTGCCTTTTATTCAATTTAGAGATCATCTATCAACTCATACCACCTAAAGTGCTGTTGCTGGACAGGCATGAGGGAGCCAAGAAGATGCTGTTTGAAGGTTCTCATTGCCCATCACGGTGGACCTGTCTGCAGGTCAGTCCCAATGGAGTTTGCTAGGTGACTTCTATAACCTGATCAACAAATTTCTGTCTGGATTATTGTAGATCTTCTAGTCTAAATGCTTTCTTTAAGAATGATCACCAGCCAGGCGTGGTGGCTCGCACCTGTAATCCCAGCACTTTGGGAGGCAGAGGTGGGTGGATTACCTGAGGTCGGGAGTTCAAGACTAGCCTGACCAACATGGAGAAAACCCATCTCTACTAAAAATGCAAAATTAGCCAGGCATGGTGGCACATGCCTGTAATCCCAGCTACTCGGAAGGCTGAGGCAGGAGAATCACTTGAACCTGGGAGGCAGGGGTTGTGGTGAGCTGAGATCACACCATTGTACTCCAGCCTGGGCAACAAGAGCGAAACTCCATCTCAAAACAAAACAAAATAACACCAAAAAAAGAATGATGATGAAAGAGGAGCACCTTGGGATCATCAATATTTTCTTATTTATTTTTGTATCTTCAACATCTAGTAGAGTAGTTAATACACAGGCAATGCCCAACACCCTCTTGTTTTCAGAATCAAGGGGATCACCTTGCTTCCTCTCAAACCCTGTTGGTGTCTGAGATCTCATTATGTATCGACATGGCAAGTTCCTTACTTAGCATAATGATTAGGGCATATAATTTAGAAATACATTATAATTAATTTATATTACAAATATATTGATTGTGATGCTAATAAGGAAATAAGAATTTCTTATTTATAGTGTTGGTACAGTCTTATTTCCATTGGTCTTAGCTCTGACCTATGAAAATCTCTCTTGCACTTGAAATCCATTTAGCGTCATGTAACTTTTTGCACCTTACCATGTGGTAGGCACTGGGTATACAGTGGTGAACAGATGTGATTCTCACCCTCATTTAGGTAGTCTAGTAGTGGGGACAGATTAAAATCTAAATACAAAAATATAACCACAGACTGAAAAATGCTCTGAAGCAAATGTATGTAAGATGCCATGAGAGAGGCCAACAGAGCTATTTTTTTGTAGAATGAAGACTCAGAGAAAGGAGCTTTGAAAAGTTGCATTTAAACTAACGTCTGACAAATGAGTAGCCATTACCCAAGGGAGAGAAGGGGAAAGAATATTCCACTTGAGGGTGCAGCATATGTGGAGACCCTGAAGTAGAACCTAGTCACATCCAGGAGCCAGAAGGTCCCAGTGTGGCTGGGGAGAGGGGTGTGTGGGATCGAGTAAGGGAGGGTGGTGAGCAGTGGCACTTTGTACATTTGAAATGATCATTAGCATTGTTGACCTTTTCCCCTCTAGTTTCACCTAAGTGGTGAACTACCACCTTAAGAGGATGTGGCTTCTTGTCCAGATACCTTTCTCAGTCCCTCTTTGCCCAGCTTGTGCTTGGCTTGAGCCCAGATGGACAATCCTTCCAGCAGCCCTAAGAACTTGTGTATGTATCCCTGGTAGCTTATCTTGTATGTCTTAGTATCTTCTTTTTTTTCATGTAGCCTTCGGACATAGGAGATGGGGTTCTCAACTAATAAGAATACATGAATAAACATATGCTAATCATAGGGGGCCAGGCATGGGGCTGATGCCTGTAATCCCAGTACTTTGGGAGGCCAAGGCAGGAGGATTGCTTGAGGCTAGGAGTTGAGACCAGCCTGGGCAACATAGTGAGACCCTGTCTCTGCAAAAGATATAAACATTAGCTGAGCATGTTGGTGGACGCCTGTAGTCCTAGCTACTCAGGAGACTGAGATCACTTGATCTCAGGAGTTCAGGGCTGCAGTGAGTTATGACTGCACCATTGCACACTCCAGCCTGGGTGACAGAGTGAGACTCTGAAAAAAAAAAAAAAAGAAAAAGAAAAAGAAAAGAAAAAAGAGAAAAAATATGGTTTGGGTCATACCTTATTTCTTCCTTTGTTAGTTTGCTGCCCTAACAGGGTTTAATCAGGACTTCACTTTCTCCCTAAAATATTGTAGCTGTGTCTTCACTCCTATCCTAGAGCAGAAACTCCTGGAGCAGGATCCAGGGCTGCTCCAAGGCTGGGACCTTATCCCTGGGCTGTTTCCCTTCCTCTTATGAAAGTCCTCAGCTCTGCTGTACAATTGCTACAGAGTGGGCACAAGGCAAATGTTGGAACTAATAGTGGAAATCAGAAAAAAAAAACCCACACAAATCTATGCTAAGTATGCATTTTGACCTAGAGGAGATTTTATTTTATGTTGCTTTCTGCCTTATTAAAGATATTAAATGGTTTGTGATACCCGGATCCAGGAATGGTATCTTTCTAGTCATGTTTTCGGTTAAAAAGACACAGATCAGCCAGTTGCAGTGGCGCACACCTATAATTCCAGCACTTTGGGAGGCCAAGGCAGGTGAATCACCTGAGGTGAGGAATTCAAGACCAGCCTGGGCAACATGGTAAAACCCTATCTCTACTAAAAATACAAAAGTTGGCCAGGTGTGGTAGCAGGTGCCTGTAGTCCCAGCTACTCGGGAGGCTGAGGTGGGAGAGTTGCTTGAACCTGGGAGGTGGAGGTTGCAGTGAGCCAAGATTGTGCCACTGTATTCCAGCCTGGGCAACAGAGTGAGACTCTGTCTCAAAAACAAAACAAAACAAATCGATTAAAAGAGTAGTTTGACACTTGATTTGAAGATTGCCAGGGACTTTGAGTCTTTGTGGAACATTGTTAATTAGTAAGTTGTGCCTTACAAGGGCTTTAGTGTATTTTGTAACAGTAATCTTGTGGTTTATAGTTTGCTTTGGTTCTTTCAGAAGTTTATCATTTTTGACAGAATTGCTTTCTTATTTGAGTTACTGAACTAAATGTATCCCTTTCAAAGGGAAAGGGTTGTGTCTCATTCAGTGTCGTGTTTTAACACTTGGCATAGTCCCTGGCACAAAGAGATGCTCATAGACATTTATTCACTTTATTATGGAATTCTGGGATGTGTAGACACTTCCTGAAATGTTCCTGTTTATATTATGATGTTAATTACATTGTATTGAAACTTTAAATGTAACTCATAACCTCAGGCCATCATAAAGTTTTTTTGTCCGGGTCCTCTGGTAGCATGAGGAGCTTAAGCTGGGAGCAAGTACCTTGTCCTATATACTACACTGGACTGGGAGTTCCCCACAGAGTTCAGACTCTTGGAAAATAGAGTCTTTTCTTACTTAGCTTCGTAATTATTTGACACAGTCCTGGATATAGGGTAAGTGGTCACCAAATGTTTGTTGAAGGCTGTGAATGAATGTATTACCAGAGAAGGAATTGTACTGGTTCTGTGGTTGTGATCACTAGAACAGTGAATGGTCCATTCTGTAGAGATTCGCTTCTTCCTTAGAGTCGGCTTCTAAAGCTTCTGTTCTCAGGCACTGATGATAAGACTGTCTAGAAGAATCTTCCTAGAGCATTAAACCAACCTGTCAAAGGGGATCCTGTGGCTGTCTGGGGTTGAATTCTCTGCTGTGTCTTATATGGGGGGAAAAATCATGTTCTTTTGCTGGGGATGCAGTTTGAAGGGTTCCTCTCAGCCTCAGCAATCTCAGGGAGCATTGACCATCTCCAGAATCTGTGGCAGAGATACAGACGTCTTGTTTTGAATGCAAACATTCCTATAACCCCTGGGGGAAAACTGTATAGGGAAGGTCAGAACAAGTCCTGCCTGTAGTAGAAACTGTCAAGATGCTGTGATTAGAGTGATAAAGCAAGCCCTCGACACTCCACACACACCCAAGAATGCCTCCCCTATGCCGTAGAACCTGCAATCCTTATAACTTCTCAAAGACTGAGAAATCTAAGGAAGATGACACATTTACTAGTTTACACAGTAGCAGGGATTATTTTAGGTAAGGTACTCATATATTTTTTAAAATCCTGTATTAGATTGCAAGAGTAAGTGTCAACAGGGAGGCAGGGCAGTGATCAGGAGGTAGAGCTTAGAATTAGGAAGGAGAGAAAGAGCGAGAGGGAGAAAGAGGGAAAAAGAAAATGGGTATGTGTGGGGTGGGAAGAGAGGAAAAAGAGAAAGAGTAAGAGAGTTCATTTTATGCTAAATCCTAAATGGAGCCCATGGGAATCAGAATACTAAATTTATCTATGTCCTTATCTTATACTTATTTTGTTGTTATTAAATCTTAAGTTATCATGGGGAAGGGCAGAAATAAACTAAATATTCACGTTTCAGGTATTGAAACAAAACCCTCAAAGTTGGCAAAAATGTTAGCCTTCTGAGGGTGGGGAACTTATTTACTACTGTATCCTTAGGGTATAGAACCTTGTACCTAGGAGACCCTGGACAAATATTTATGAATAAGAAAATGAATGGATCACTACCAAACATTTAAGGAAGAGTTAATATAAATTCTTCACAAACTGTTCCAAAAAGTAGAATAGGAGGGAACATTTCCCAGTTCATTCTATGGGTCTTGTATCACTGTAATACCAAGCCAAAGACATTGAAAGAAAAGAAAACCATAGATCAATATCTCTGATGGATATAAATGCAAACAACCTCAACAAAATTCTAGAAAAAACAGCAACATACAGAAAGAATTAAGCACATGGAGAAGTAGGATTTATCCTAAGGATGCAGGGTTGGTTTAACATTTGAAATCAATTAATGTAATACACCATATCAATATGATAAAAAAACAAAAACCATGTGATCATCTCAATAGAGAAAGTATTTGACAAAATCCAACATGCTTTCTTGATAAAGACAGTCAACAAATTAGGAACAGAAGGAACTTCCTCAACCAGATAAAGGACGTCCACAAAAACCCACAGGGATATATTGTTCTTATCATTTCTATTTAACATTGTGCTAGAGGTTCTAGCCAGGGAAATTCATCAAGAAAATGAAACAAATGGCATCCAGATAGGGAAGAAAGAAATAAAACTATCTCTAGTCACAGACAACCTAATTATGTATGTAGAAAATTTTTAGAAATCCTCTAAAACACTTTAAAAACTAATGCATGAGTTCATCAAGATTTCAGAATATAATATCAATATGTAAAGATTAATTATATTTCTATACACTTGCAACAAACAATATTAAATGGAAAGTAAAACAATTACATTTATAATAGCATCAAAAGGAATAAAATACTTAACAAAGAAGTGCAAAGCTTCTGTGCTCTGCAAACTACAAAAGATTGTTGAAATAAATTGAATAAGATTTCAGTAAATTGAAAGAGATTCCATAGACATAGACTGGAATATTGTTAAGATGGAAGTCCTCTCTAAATTGATCTACAGATTTAACACAATCCCAGCTAGCTTCTTTGTAGAAATTGACATACTGAGCCTAAATTTCAGAACTGCAAGGGACTCAGAATAGCTAAAATAATCTTGAAAAAGAACAAAGTAGGAAAACTCACACTTCTGATTTCAAACTTATTGTAAACTAATGGCAATCAAGAGAGTACTGCCATAACTGAGTAGAGTTGAGAGACCAGAAATTAAACCAATGCATCTATAGGTCATTGATTTTCAACAAGGGTGCCAAGACCATTCAATAAAGAAAGATGCTTATGGTGCTAGGGCAATTGGCTATCAACATGCAAAACAATGAAGTTGGACCCTCGCCTCACACTAGATACAAACATTAATTCAAAATGGATCAAAGACCTAGATGTAAGAGCTGAAATTATACAACTCTTAGAAGAGAACATAGAAGTAAATCTTCAAGACCTTCAATTTGGCAATGGCCAAATAGAGCAAAAGCACAAACAATCAAATAAAAAAAATCAATTGGGTTTTATCAATATTAAAAACCTTCATACTCCAAAGGACACTATCAAGAAATTGAAAAGACATCCCGGCCAGGTGCAGTGGCTCATGCCTGTAATCCCAGCACTTTGGGAGGCTGAGGCAGGCTAACCACGAGGTCAGGAGTTTGAGACCAGCCTGGCCAACATGGTGAAACCCCGTTTCTACTAAAAATACAAAAATTAGCCATGTGCTGTGGCATGTGCCTGTAGTCTCAGCTACTTGGGAGGCTGAGGTGGGAGAATCACTTGAACTCAGGAGGTGGAGGTTGCAGTGAGCCGAGACCATGCCATTGCACTCCAGCCTGGGTGACAAAGTGAGACTCCATCACAAAAAAAAAAAAAAAAAAAAAAAGACAACCCACGGTATGGGAGCCAATTTTTGAAAGTCATATATCTGATAAGGGAGTTGTATCTAGCACATATAAAAACCTTATACCACTCAAGAATAAAAAGAGAACCAACTCAATTAAATAATGGGCAGAGACATGAATAGACGTTTCTCTGTTATTTATGCAAATGGCCAGTAGCACATAAAGATGCTTGATACCATTAGTCATCATGGAAATACAAATCAAAACCCCAATGAATCACTTCATACACACTAGAATGGCTGTAACAAAAAAATCAGATACAAACAAGTGTTTGTGAAGATATGGGGAAATTGGAACCCTCATATATTGCTGGTGGAAATGGGAAGTGGTGCAGCCACTTTGGAAAACAGTCTGACAGCTCCTCAGAATGTTAAACATAGAGTTGCTCAAGGACTCTGCAATTCCAGGTATATATCCAGGAGGAATAAAAACATATGTCCACGTGAAAATGTATACCTGAATGTTCATAGCAGCATTACTTATCATAGCTGAAATAGCCAAATGTTGGAAACAACCCAAGTGCCCATCAATTGATGAATGAATAAAGCAAATGTGGTAGATCTGTACAATGGAATACTATGTGGCTAAAAAAGGTCCATAAACATCACTGATATGTACTACAACATGAATAAATCTTGAAAACATGATGCTTAGTGAAAGAAGTCAGTCATGAAAGACCACAAATTATCATTGTATTTGTATAAATGTCTATAACAGGTACTCTATAGAGACAGAAGGTAGATTACTGGTTGGCTATGGAAAAGGCTGATAGCAGGGTTCAGAGGTGATAGTGAAACACTATGAGATTTCTTTCTGGAGTGATGAAAATATTCTAAAATTGTGATAATGCTTGTACAACTCTGAATATACTAAAAAGCACTTAATTGTACACTTTAAATGGGTAAATTATACACTATGTGAATTATATCTCCATAAAGCTGTTACCAAAAAAGTTTATCAATAACTTGAGAGTTTGAGGATTTAAAGTCTATTATAAAAAGAACTATATCAAGTATATCCCAAGTTCTAAAATTAATAAAATCTTTAGAAATCACAAAAGGTTTTACTTTTTCTTTTTTTAAATTAAGTTCATTAGGGTTGAGCATTCAGACTGCTTTGATTGACTCTGAAGTCCTACCCAGCTCTCAGATTCTGTGGAGCTATGTTTTAAGGAGGAACTTCTTATCAAGCAATGTTGAGACAAGTAAAACAACATGATGCATTTATATACATTTCTAGCTGGTAGAGTAGAACTGGATGAAACTGTGACAACCTCTCTAATTCCTATAAAGCTGAGCTCCCTGGTGGCCCAGGCTTAGCACAGTGTGGCATTCGCAAGAGCAGCGACCTGACATTCAGCAGCGATTTTTGAAAAGCAATTTTAATACTATGAATAATTCTCTAGATCATTCTCAATATGGAGCAAGCTTATTAAAATCTTTTTCCCACTTGCCTTTCTCAGCAACTCATGAACATGACAGTTACTCCTGTAGTTTTTTCCTCCCTTATCTGAACTGAGCCCTCTTTCCTGCCCCACCCTCCCAGGCTTTTTTTTTTTGAGATGGAGTCTCGCCTCATCACCCAGGTGGGAGTGCAATGGCCTGATCTCTGCTCACTGCAACCTCCGCCTCCCAGGTTCAAGCAATTCTCCTACCTCAGCCTCCCGAGTAGCTGGGATTACAGGCACACACCACCACGCCCGGCTAATTTTTTGTATCTTTAGTAGAGACAGGGTTTCACTTTGTTGGCCAGGCTGGTCTCAAACTCCTGACCTAGTGATCCACCCACCTCATCCTCCCAAAGTGCTGGGATTACAGGCGTGAGCCACCACAACCAGCCTTTTTCCCCTTTCAAAACTCTTTCCAACTCTGTTCTGGTGGCTCCTTTTTTTTTTTTTTTTTTTTTTTTTTTAATACCATATTATCTTCTGTCTGTAGTCTATACTTATTGGCCCAAAATTATCTGCCATTTCCCATGTAAATAAACTCAGCCCACTTTGATGCCTTTTAACATCCCTCCTGTCACTTATTACCCCATTTTCAGACATCCAAGAAAGGTCACAAAGACACAATTCACCTTAATATGCAAAAGAGGGGAAGTTGCTGTAATGTTGCTTTTCTGGTGACACCGCACAAGACATCTACAAATTAAGAGGTGACAGGTCAAGACTGGAGGTGGAGGCACCTATGGGAAGAGGAAATGGGCATCACTCTGTGCTATCTGGAATCATCTATTTACCAGGGCAGCCAGAACATCAGTTGCAACTAGGAGAAAGATGGCTTAGTTCTCTGTGTACTCAGTGACTGTCAACCCAATTTGAAGAAAGATTATTTAAAATCATAGAAGCCATGGCTCCTCCATTCACATTCATCATCTTTGGTGGTCTGACCCCAAATCTTTAAGGTCCATGAAATTAAAAGGCATCTTAAAGATCTAGAAGAATCCAAAATGACTTATTTAAAACAGAGGCCTGAGGATGATGCTTCAAATGCCAACATAAAAACAGGCTGAAGGGGGATAAGAACTCATTAATTCCAGGAGCATTCAGACGGCTTTTCAGGTTATTTGTCAGTCAATAGCATTTATTGAGTGATTGTCCTCTGTGTATCAAGCACCAAACTAGCCTTTAAATTGCATGTTCTGCAAAGAGAACTCTCCCTTACCCCCCGACCACGAAGAGTATATCTTTCTCTGCAAACGAACTACTTCTGGGCTTTCTGTGGCATTTTGGATATCTCTGAACAGCAGTTAAAGAGATTGGTGCTCTAATTTCATGAAAATACAGGAGGCAGAGATTGATCTTCTTGGTTCCCCCGCTTATTCTCCTCTATGCTGGTTAAAAAAATTTGGTCAAAGATGAAATCCACACTGGGACGGCTCAGGTTGACTTTAGAAGATTTGCTTGATTAAAAATTATTATTTTTTTTTTTGAGACGGAGTCTCGTTCTGTCGCCCAGGCTGGAGTGCAGTGGCGTGAACTCAGCTCACTGCAAGCTCCGCCTCCCGGCTTCACGCCATTCTCCTGCCTCAGCCTCCTGAGTAGCTGGGACTACAGGTGCCCGCCCCCGCGCCTGGCTAATTTTTTGTATTTTTAGTAGAGACGGGGTTTCATCATATTAGCCAGGATGGTCTCGACCTCCTGACCTCTTGATCCACCCGCCTTGGCCTCCCAAAGTGCTGTGATTACAGGCGTGAGCCACTGCACCCGGCCTGAAAATGATTTTCTGATGTGCCATCTATTTCTTAGGTTTTTAAAGAGATATCGCTACTTTTTTTTTTTTTTTTTTTGAGACAGAGTCTCGCTCTGTCGCCCAGGCTGGAGTGCAGTGGCACGATATTGGCTCACTGCAAGCTCCGCCTCCCGGGTTCACGCCATTCTCCTGCCTCAGCCTCCGGAGTATCTGGGACTACAGGCGCCCGCCACCACGCCCGGCTAATTTTTTGTATTTTTAGTAGAGACGGAGTTTCACCGTGTTAGCCAGGATGGTCTCGATCTCCTGACCTCGTGATCTGCCTGCCTCCAGCCTCCCAAAGTGCTGGGATTACAGGCGTGAGTGGTAACTTTCTTTGAGAAAATACAAGAAGTTTCCTGTGCAGATATGTGGGCATCACTGTTTGAAATGTCAGTGGAGTTCTCAAGGGAAGATGTCAGCAACGTGCAATCAGTTAATGAATCTAGAGTCATTTGGCATCTGCACTCATTGAGAGAATAACTTTTACAAGGTCCGAGGAACCAGCTATTCTGATTTGAACTCTTTTTTTTTTTGTCCTCGATTTTCTTTTTCCAGCTCACTTTTTGGCTATTTTTGAATTTGTTAGCACCAGTGAGTAAAGGTTAAAGGAGAGGAAAAGAGCAGTAAGTTTTGCTTAGTCATACTCAGCTGAAATGTTCTGGGGAGTCTGACATGAAACAAATAGCAGAGTTTCTAAAAAAGGATCTGTGACTTCTACACTTTCTGTGTGTAGATAATGAAGAGCAGTAACAAGTAGCAAGATGGAAGAGTCTGCCTTCTCATCTGCTTGTGGGTCCACGTGCACATGGCTGGCTGTTCCTCCCAGGCACCCTCTTCTACACTGAGTTTCCACTTCCATTCTTTGTAAATTGAAATGTACCTTGCTTGGCCTTGGCTAACTTTAGGAAGGCATGCTTGGCTGAAGATGACTTTCTGAGGAGGAGTCTTCACCATCACCCTTATGTTCAAGTCCAGTAGTCTTGTTTTCTTATCAAAATACAAGGCAAAGCCTTATCGGCAACCCAGGAGAGAGACTGACTTTATAGGTAGGATTCACAACTGCAGAGTAGATATCAAGTTCCATCTTTCCTTTGAAACTCCTCAGCTGCCTTAACAAGATAAGATTCTATATATTTGTAAACTCCAGGTCCAAGATAGGGGCTGGTAAATTGCACCTTTCTAAGATTGCCATGGATTTTGAGCTTGATTGGATGTATATCTAATGAATGAATGGCATTAAGTCTTCAGTTCTGAAAAAGTAGGTGCTGCAGGAAATAAATAGCAGAGAAAATAGGACATTCTTTTTTAATGGCCTTCAGCAATTTATTTGTGAAATGTGAGGATTCTAAAAGAAGAAACTTCTTAAATTCCTAAAATAAAAAGCACTATTACTTCTGGCAACTGAACAAAGAGTGCTCTGAATCAGGAGTTATCTGGGAGAGGTTGCACATGAATTCATTCTGCATCCAGTGGGGTATAAGCCGCACAGTCACCAGAAAGTGCGCTGCAATCATTGCACAATATCTGATGTTGCTATGGTGAGGATGATACCTTCTAATTAGTTTTTGTGTTGTGGGGGGTTAGGGGAAAGGAGGAAAGGTGGGAAGAGATAATGAAATGGTTGTGTCCGGGTGCAGTGGCTCAGCCTGTAATCCCAGCACTTTGGGAGGCCGAGGTAGGCGGATCACCTGAGGTCAGGAGTTTGAGACCAGCCTGGTGAACATGGCAGAACCCTGTCTCTACTAAAAGTAGAAAAACTAGCTGGGTGTGGTGGCACATGCCTGTAATCCCAGCTACTCGGGAGGCTGAGGCAGGAGAATCGCTTGAACCCTGGAGGTGGTGGTTGCAATGAACTGAGATCCTGCCATTGCACTCCAGCTTGGGAGACAGAGAGAGACTCCATCTCAAAAAAAAAAAAAAAGGAAAAAGAAATGGTTGTAAGCCTTTCAAATGTGTGGCTATTCACTATGGTTCAAATGTGTAGGGTTGCTATTGGGACGGCTGGAACAGAGGAGAAAACTTCACTGAAATTGTGACTGCCCCAGTGTGTTTCCCATCCCCATAATTGCCTGAATGTTCTGAAGCAATTTTACATAAAACACACTGTGTCTGACAATTGCTATTTTAATTTTCCATCCTTTGCCTAGCATATGACTGCTAAGTTTGCTTAATAGCTACTTATTATTGCTAAGAATGAACAACATAGTGGACTCTCTACTACTTTCTGGATAGCCAAGAAATCTGATTCTTCTCAGTTTTATTATGGTTGTTGCCTGGATTCACTGTAGCCATTGGTTATGAATTCTTGAGCATTTACTTGGGAGATTACAATTAACAAGGTGTAGCCTGTGTTCTCAGGAGCTAGTCGTCTAGCAGGGAAGACAAAGAAATAGACACCTCACCAGAAAGCACTGGAGCAAATGCTGTGCTGGGAGTGTGGCTAAAGCACTACTAAAGGTAGAAGGCACAGAGGAGCAGGTACTCAAAGACCTTTATTCCTAGGAGGTTTAAGGACAGTTGTCCTCTGTAGAAAACCATCAAATGTGAATTCCAGGGTCTTCAGGAAGGGGTATTTCCACATCAGGAAACATAATGCTAGAATTTTAGCTTCCTTACAGAGGGTACCTTGGACTCAGATTTAAAGCGCGAAAAGATTATTGAGTCACCAATTATTTCAATACATGTTTGTTAGATACACTAACCACATGCAAGAAGTTCTCTCCATACTCCAGAATCTTCCATTCTCCCCACTCAGCCACAGTGGGTTAATAACTTAAATACTCAGCACATAAGTACCACTGCATCAGTGATAGGTAGTATCCTGCCAAACCAAGAGTTATGATGAGTTGTGATCTTGCCGCTGGAGATGTTGTTTTTATTTCTTCCACAGTGTCACTACTATAACTAGATGGTAGTGCTTTGATCAGTGCTGGCACAGCCTGAGGAGTTGGAATTGTATATGTAGATGCTGGAAGAAAGGAACTGATAGGTGACACATCAGTTGGAAAGCATCATAGGAGAGAGTTGCCCTGTCAATTAGAGGCTTTCCTAGATGTGCCCTTACCCGTGGATCATGGAGGGAGATGCTTATGGTGGGGGTTCAAGGAACAGCTGTGGGAATGGGCTGTTGAAAGTCCCACAGTAGCACAGAGGTGGCATTTTCAGTCATTCTAAACCTCTATTCTCAGATTTCCTTCCATCCCTGCAGTAGGCCCCTTTTGAAACTCAGAGGTACCAAACCCTTCCTCCACATGCTCCTCTCCATTGCCATGGGCCCTACCTAGGGTGGGCAGGGGATTACTGAGCTGAAAAGAGCAGTCTCTAACTAAGCCAGGTTCTGGAGCATGTTCTCAAGAGTGTGGCATGATGACAGTGCCAAGGCAGAGGTTGTGAGGCTGGGAGAAGACTGGCCTTAGCCCTGATGCCAAGCAGAGGTTTAGAGCTAAGTTTGCAAGCAGCTGGGGATACTTGGTGGAAGCATCGTGTGTGTGGGTAGGGTGTGTGGGGGCACAAGGAAACAGACTCCATTCACTTTCAAGTATACCTGAAGAGGGTCTACCGCTGTTAAAATCAGAGAATTTATTTATTTGTTCTTCCTTTCTTTTTGTAAAAAAAATTTATTTTAAGTTCACTGGTACTTGTGTCGGTTTGTTACATGGGTAAACGTATGTCATGGGGGTTTGTTGTACAGATTATTTCATCACCCAGGTATTAAGTCTAGTACCTATTAGTTATTTTTCCTGATCGTCTCCCTCCTCCCACCCTCCACCCTGCACCCTCTAGTAGGCCCCAGTGTGTGTTGTTCTCCCCTATGTGCCCATGTATTTTCATCATTTAATGCCCACTTATAAGTGAGAATATGTGGCATTTGGTTTTCTGTTCCTGCATTAGTTTGCCAAGGATAATGGCCTCCAGCTCCATTTATATTCTTGCAAAGGACATGATCTCATTTTTTATGGCTGCATTGTATTCCATGGCATATATATACCACATTTTCTCTATTCAGTCTACCATTGACATTTAGGTGAATTTCATGTCTTTGCTATTGTGATTAATGCTACAATGAATATACGTGTACATGTGTCTTTATAATGGAATGATTTATATTCCTTTGGGTATATACCCAGTAATGAGATGGCTGGGTCAAATGGGGATTCTGTTTTTAGGTCTTTGAGGAAGTGCCACACTGTTTTCCACAATGGTTGAACTAATTTACACTCCCACCAACGGTTCAGAAGCATTCTTTTTCTTTTTCTTTTCTTTTCTTTTTTTTTTTTTTTTTTGAGATGGAGTCTCGTTGTCGCCCAGGCTGGAGTGCAGTGGCGCGATCTCGGCTCACTGCAGGCTCCGCCCCCCGGGTTCACGCCATTCTCCTGCCTCAGCCTCCGGAGCGAGTAGCTGGGACTACAGGCGCCCACCACCTCGCCCGCCTAATTTTTTGTATTTTTAGTAGAGACGGGGTTTCACCGTGTTAGCCAGGAAGGTCTCGATCTCCTGACCTTGTGATCTGCCCGCCTCGGCCTCCCAAAGTGCTGGGGCAAGGAAGGCAAAACTTTCCTGTGCACACATGTGCTGACAAAGTGATGTGGGGGTTTGCCATGGATCCGGGGGAAGGCTGCAGTGTGGGGAGGGAGCAGGTGGGCTGGTGAGTGGCCATGGGGGCCACACTGCTGGAGCTGTCCACTGGACAGACAGGATCTGCCAGCACAGGAGTTATGATGTGAGCCTCCAGGGGACCTGAGGCTGCCCTGTAAGCAGGCATGGCCAGGCTGGGACCCTGGGAGAGGCCAGGGTCAGATCAGACTGGCCCCATTTGATATGCAAGACCACCATGCAGAGTTCAGGTCTGACAGTTCCCCTAGGGTTAAAGTCTCCTACCGGTGCAAATTGAGCCAAGAGAGACGGGCTTCCCTGGCTGTGTTGTGCTACACATACTCTTACAGCAAACCCTCTGGGCTCTATTTCAGCTACTATGCTGCTCCTACCACTTCTCTAAGAGCTCTCCCTGCCAACTCGGGTGTGCGTGGTGGTCAAGGGGTCTCCTCCTGCTAGGATTCCAGAGGCCTATGGTGAGAGTGGGTTGCTCCTTGCCAGTTCAACTCACTCATTCCCCCAGAGTTGTTGGGGGCCAGGAACGAGTCCCAGTGCATGGTAGCCCCATGCAGTGTTCCCAGCTTCCTCCTGCTTCAGCCCAGATTCTGTGTCTTCCCCCATGCCCCCAGTTCATTCTCAGTGCCTTCCCTCTGAAGGTCTTTTAGGACTGCGCCAGTCAACCCAGTCCCTTGGTGGCAGCTGTTCCACCTGGCTGTGTCTAGTTGGACATCTTGCCCTCTCTCCCTACTTATTTGTTTGTTCTTTCAACAAACACTTATTGAACAATGTCAGGCAGTGTAATGGTTAATTTTATGTGTTAACTTTACTGGACCACAGGGTGCTCAAATATTTGGTTAGACAATATTCATATATTTGGTTAGACAATATTCTTTTTTTTTTTTTTTTGAGATGGAGTCTCACTCTGTCACCCAGGCTGGAGTGCAGTGGTATGATCTCGGCTCACTGCAACCTCCACCTTCTGGGTTCAAGTGATTCTCCTGCCTCAGCCTCCCAAGAAGCTGGGACTACGGGAGCGTGCCACCACGCCCCGCTAATTTTTTGTATTTTTGGTAGAGACAGGGTTTCACTGTGTTAGCCAGGATGGTCTCGATCTCCTGACCTTGTGATCCACCCAACTCGGCCTCCCAAAGTCCTGGGATTATAGGTGTGAGCCACCGCGCCTGGCTGGTTAGACAATATTCTAACCAAATATTGATGTTTCTCTGAGGGTGTTTCTGGATGAAATTAACATTTTTAAAAATTTAATTTAATTCTTATTTATTTTTACATTTCTATAAATATATGATGTACAAGTGTAATTTTGTTGTATGCGTAGATTGCGGAGTGGTGAAATCAGGGTTTTTAGGGTATCCATCACTCAAATAATGTACATTTTACCCAGTAAGTGGGATTACTATTTGAATAGGTAGACTGAAGAAAGTAAATTATTCCCCCGATGTGGATGGATCTTTTCTTAGCTGCCGAAAGACTACATGGAACAAAAGGTCTATAAGAAGAATTCTTTCTCTGTCTGATTGTCTTCCAGCTGGGATGTTAGTCTTCTCCTGCCTTCTGACTTAGGTTCTGACTGGAACTATCACCATCAGCTCTCCTGGGTCTGGACTTCTCATCCTTCATAATCATGTGAGCTAATTTCTTATAACAAATCTCTCTCTTTTTCTGTATGCACACACACACAGACACACACACACACACACAGCTTATTGGTTCTGTTTCTCTGAAAACCTTGACTAATACAAGAATTATTCTATGCACCAAGATAAAGTGAATAAGAAAATAAGGCCCCTGCTCTCACTGACCTTAAATTCTTGTAATAAACACAGCAAACAAACAAATGAACAAGGATGATATCAAATCATGCACAAGCCTGTGCAGAGAATTAAAACAAGGTAATATGGTGGTAAGTGATTGGATGGCTCTTTTAGATTGGGTGGTCATGGAAAGTCTTTCTGAGGAGGTTACATTTACACTGAGATATGATGACAAAAGATTAGCGTGCTAGGGCTGGGCGCGGTGGCTCATGCCTGTAATCCCAGGACTTTGGGAGTCTGAGGTGGGCAGATCACAAGGTCAGGAGATCGAGACCATCCTGGCTAATGCGGTGAAACCCCGTTTCTACTAAAAATACAAAAAACTAGCCAGGCGTGGTGGCATGTGCCTGTAGTCCCAGCTTCTCGGGAGGCTGAGGCAGGAGAATCACTTGAACCTGGGAGGCGGAGGTTACAGTGAGCCGAGATCACACCACTGCACTCCAGTCTGGGCAAGAGGGTGAGTCTTCATCTCACAAAAAAAATAAATAAATAAATAAATAAATAAATAAATAAATATTAGCCTGATGGAAGACCTGGGGGTAAAAGCTTCCCAATAGAGAGAACAGTAAGTGCAAAGGCTCTGAGGTGGGAACAGGCATGGCATGAGTAACAAAGGCCAAAGTGACTAGGATCTAGTGAAAAAGAGGCAAGGGGGTAGAAAATGAGACTAAAGATTTGTCAGAGCCCAGGTAACTATAAGCCAGAGAGAGTTTGAATTTTATTGTAATGATAATGAAAAGCCACTGACAATTTGGTTTCCGGGTAGTAATAGGATCTAATGTGAATTTTAAAAATATCACTCTGGCTGCTGTGTAAGGACTGAATCATAGGACTTTCAAAATGACAGTGGGTCCATTTTCCCATTATGCTCTGCTTCTCCCCAACACCCTACTAAAATGACCATAAATTTAAATAAAAAGGTAAAACCTGTAAGTACAATGGGAATTAAAGAGGACATGATGGCAACACTAATTTAGAAGCTGAAAAACAGATGGGTGACTGGTATCTGATTTGTCAGCTCCAAGAAAGTACCTGACTTGTCAGGTATAAGGTTGACAATGGGAGAAGCAGAGATTCTGATTTATTCTGTAGATAACCCTCCTCTCCAAAGCTCTTGCAAAGGCTCAGGAATCACCAAGATCAGGTGCCTCTGGAAATGAGGTCGAGGTGAAGGTTGAAGCATTGGTTGATGGTCAGTTTAAGAAGAAAATAGACTTGCAAATTGATTCCCTCATTCCGTGCAGTTGGTGACTGTCCCTCCTGCCCCCTTCAGAAGACTGAAGATTCATTCTTTGAAGGGGTAAAAACTGAGGGTCTCTAGAGTTACCCAGGCACAGTGGGAGAAGGGGGTACCAGAATAAAAACAGGTGAATTAAATGAAAGTTTACATAGCATATGACTTCTTAGAAAGTTGACAGCAAAACTTATAACCCTCGGGCAGGATATTAGAAAAGCTTTTTCTGGGGAAACTGTACTAGTCTAAGAAAAGAAGTTCAGATATTGACATGGGGATTCCCAAGGAAATAGTGTGAATAGATCACCTTGTGGGGAGGTCTACAGCTATGTGCACAGTCAGCCAGCTTTTTAGCACCTCACTTAAATATTCACAGACTGCCAAGGATCACCAGATATTTGGGCTCCATTGTTTATATTATAATATAAATTATTAAAGCCAGACAAATGCACAAACAGAACAAAGTGTCATGGAGATTTCCCTGTAAGAAAAAGAAAATGCAAAATCAGACAAAAAGTTATTTATACTAATTTCCCTGAAAAGATAAAATGCATCTATGGATCAGGGATAGAATGCTAGAAAATAGAAACATTTAGAAAACAAAAAGATCTTGGGACCTACTCCCACCGCCATAGCTGTGATTAAAAACATAACACAACAAAACAAAAATCAACTCAGTGGAATGATTCGAAGGAAAAGCTAAGGAAATCTTCCTGGAAATATAGCAAACAAAAAGATTAGGCTGGGTGCAGTAGCTCACACCTGTAATCCCAGCACTTTGGGAGGCTGAGGCAGGCAGATCACTTGAGGCCAAGAGTTTGAGACCAGCCTGACCATCATGGTGAAACCTCATCTCTACTAAAAATACAAAAATTAGCCATGCGTGGTGGTGTGTACCTGTAGTCCTAGCTATTTGGGAGGCTGAGGCATGAGAATTGCTTGAACCTAGGAGGTGGAGGTTGCAGTGAGCCAAGATTGCACCACTGCACTCCAGCCTGGGTGACAGAGCGAACTCTGTCTCAAAAAAAAAAAAAAAAAAAAAGAAAGAAAGATTAAAGACAAAAAGAAAAAAGTTAAGAAAATTTGAGGACCAGGAATTTCAAAACTTAAATAGCATGAGTTAATCAAAGAAGTCAGGGAAAAGAGACAGAAAAAAAATCAAGAAACAGTTTTAGAAAATAATCCAGAACTAAAGTACAGAAATCTTCAGACTGAAAGGGTTCTCTGAATGCCCGACACTGTGGATGAAAACAGACTAACATACATTGTGAAATATCAGAATACTGAGGAACAAAGAGATGATTATGAAAGCTTTCAGAGGATAAAAACGAAAACATCAAGGCAATTGTTAACTCCAGGGAAAAGAAAAAGTTGCCCCAGAAAGAAAGGTAACCATTGTATATGCATAGATTAGCAGTAAATAGTGTTAACTGCTTCTCGGGAGGACTTATTGATATTTGGGGAATTTTTTGTGCAGCAGTGTTCTGCATATTGCAGAATTTATAGCATCCCTGACCCTCACCCACCAGATGCCACTGATCCAGTTTCTCCTCCTACCCCAGTACTCTGACAAACCAAAATGCTGCCCCACACTTCCAATTTCCTCTTAAGGGGCATTATTAAGCCAGATCTAAAAATCACTGGTTTACAGAGTAATAATAGTGTAAATCCTGATTATTAAATCAAAATTAGTGGATTGTGAAGATAGGGTAACTAGGAGGTGCACAGTCAGAGAACAAAAGCCACACCCTCATTCTCCACAGCAGCAAGTCAATAGATAATGCCAAAAACTGACTAGTCATGATTTATTCAGAGATACGGAGGTAAATACAACAGATTAATTAAACAAATTGAAGGTGGCTGTTTTCAGAGAGGGGGAAATAGGATGGTAAAGGAATGATTGGGGAATGCTATTGTTTCGTGAGAGGACTTACAGAATCATTTGATTTTTTAAAAAAGCATGGGAAAGTATAATTCTGATTAAATTGAAAATGAGATTGGGGGTAGCACTGGAAGCAGGAAGCTAGTTAGGACGATCAAATTTTATCTGTCATCTATCTATTATCTATCTACTTACCTATCTCTCTCTCTCTTTTTTTTTTTTTTTTTTTTTGAGATGGAATCTCACTCTGTCACCCAGGCTGGAGTACAGTGGTGTGATCGCAGCTCACTGCAACCTCTGCCTCCTAGGTTCAAGCGATTCTTGTGCCTCAGCCTCTTGAGTAGCTGGGATTACAGGCACACACTACCACACCCAACTAATTTTTGTATTTTTAGTAGAGATGGGGTTTCACCATGTTGGCCAGTGTGGTCTCGAACTCCTAGCCTCAAGTGATCCACCCACCTCAGCCTCCCAAAATGCTACCCACCTATCTCTATATCCATCCATCTATTCATCCATCTGTCCATCCGTCCGTCCATCCATCCATCCATACATCCATCCATCCAGTCATCCATCCATCCATCCATCCATCCATCCTTTTATCCACATGCCCATTTTACAAAAGGTGAAAATGTGGCTTAGCAGGCTTAGAGAGGTTAGTAAGTAGCTCCAGTCTCAGTCAGCAGAGGGAGAAGCCAGACTCAGCTGAAGCAGTTCAACTCTAAAACCGAAGCCCTGATCCCTCTCATCTGTTGCATGTGAAAGGGCAAGTGAGAGGAAATGGTGAAAGAAGCAGGTAACAGACCTGAGGGAACATTAGGTATTCTCTGAAGATTGCTTCTACCTTTGAGACTGGTGTTGCATGGCTGACCCTGGCAGATGTGATGTAAAGAGCTCTCTGCTCACAGACCGCTGTAGAAAAGTGCATGATGGAGGGAACCCTGGTTCAAGCTGTTCTTGATGGGCACTCCCAGAGCTACTAAGAGAAGAAAGGGAGCTAGCACTGAGTCCCTGGATTTAAATGCCACCTTCTCAGAGGGCCTTTTATCAAAGGTTACATACTTCAAATGGCTGATCCCTGGGGATCTGTCTCCAATAGTATGTTTAGTGTATTTAGAACATCTTCCCTTGTCGTTTTCTTTTGTGTAACTTCAGAACTATCCTATATAGTGTCTCTCTACAAATTTATTTGAAAATAATCTCGAGAACAGTTTGGTTTTGTTTTTCAGCTTTTCTTTTCTTTTCTTGACACAAGGGAAATATCATCCCTTTCCCCAAGCACCTTGTTTTTAAACTCTATCCTATTTGTCACATCAGATTTTTATATAGACATTATTGTTATTTTATTTTATTTATTTATTTATTTTTGAGATGGAGTCTTGCTCTGTCACCCAGGCTGGAGTGCAATGGCGTGGTCTCAGCTCACTGCAACCACTGCCTCCTGGGTTCAAATGATTCTCCTGCCTCAGCCTCCCAAGTAGCTGGGATTACAGGTGCCCGTCACCACAGCTGGCTAATTTTTGTATTTTTAGTAGAGACAGGGTTTCACCATGTTGGCCAGGCTGGTCTCGAACTCCTGACCTCGAGGGATCCACCCGCCTTGCCCTCCCAAAGTGCTGGGATTACAGATGTGAGCCACCATGCCCGGCTGACATTGTTGTTATTTTTATAAAAATATAATATTTTCTCTTTGAAGAAAGTTGGAAAAAAGTTAGAAAATTACAAATAAGAAAACAAAAGCCACCCAAATTCTACCACCTGGAGACAACCACTACTTCTAACTATGTGGACGCGAGCCTCTTCATACACATGAGAACTCCTTGAGGGTGTGGTCAAGAGTTTCATCTACAATTTTCTAGCCCCAGTTAGGGCCCTGGCACAGCTGACACTCAAGACATGTTTGCTAAAGCTTCAGTTAGGCATGCAGTATTTAAGTAAAAAGTATATTTAAAAATGTAAAAAGAGCTGGCCCACTTGGGTAGAGAGATGAGGAGTCTTTGAAAAGTCCATATGTCAATTTTAAATCACTAAGCACATTTTCAAGATCCTTTCACGGTCCTCCACCATATTGTTCCTTTTCAAGAACTTATTCCCTATGATGCACAACATTCTTTTTGGGTCTCATGCAGCATGAGCTCACTGGGCTCATTCCCACCTTTGAGGCTTCCCTTGTCTAGAATCCTCTTTCCTCATGCTATTTTGCATATCTACAGCCTATCCATTCTTCTAGTTTCAGCTCAAGTCCAATCTTCTCTCTACGCATCCCTATTACTTGGCTTCACTTATTTCTCTTTCTTTTCTGGATTCTGCAGCCCGTACAACTTATAGCTTAGCCCTTCTTTGTGGGCTGAGTTGAATCATCTACCATCATCATTGCACCTAGGTTTGCCTTCCTTCTTAGCAGAGGGCTAGGCACAAGGCAGATAGGCAACAAAAATAAACGTATATTTTATAGCATTTACTCAGAACCATTACAAACAGCTAATCCTAGGTTTGGGAGGTAGTTTTCTTTTCTTTTCTTCTCTTTTTTCCTTCCTTCCTTCCTTCTTTCCTTCATTCCTTCCTTTCTTCTTTTTTGTTTTGTTTTTGTTTTTGTTTTTGTTTTTTTGAGATGGAGTCTCGCTCTGTCACCCAGTGCAATGGCGCAATCTCAGCTCGCTGCAACCTCCGCCTCCCAGGTTCAAGTGATTCTCCTGCCTCAGCCTCCTGAGTAGCTGGGATTACAGGTGCCTGCCACCACACCCGGCTAATTTTTTTTTTTTAATTTTTTAATTTTTAGTAGAGACGGTGTTTCACCATGTTGGCCAGGCTGGTCTCAAACTCTGACCTCAGGTGATCTGCCTGCCTCGGCCTCCCAAAGTGTTGGGATTGCAGATGTGAGCCACTGCACCCAGCCGGAGGTAGTTTCTAGGTAATTCTGAGGTGGGGTCTAATAATGCTCTTTCAAGGAAGTGGAATTCAAGCTACTGGGCTTTGGGGTGACTTTTTGGATAGAGCACAAAAGAGACATGAAATAGAGAGCTGGATTCAGAAGGCTGAGGTGGGAGGATTGCTTGAGCCCAGGAATTCGAGACTGCAGTGAGCTATGATCCCATCACTGCACTCCAGCCTGGGCAACATAATGAGACCCTATCTCTACAAGAAATTTTCTGAAAATTAACCAGGCATGGTGACCCATGCCTATAATCCTAGCTACTTGGAAGACGGAGGTGGGATGATCACGTGAGCCCAGGAGTTCAAGGCTGCAGTGAATTATGATCGCATCACTGCACTCCAGCCAGGGCAACAGAGCAAGACCTTGTGTCTAAAAATTAAAAAAAATGAAATACAGAGCTGGCTTATGTGGAGCCTGTGGACTAAGCACAGGGTAACACCTGTGTGAATTGAAAAGGGCAGCTCACCTGAGCACATGAGGATGAGAGTGCTGTCAAGTACGTGGGAGAAAAGCACAGTCATGCAATCTAATGTAAGAACTTTGCACACAGAAATGTTTCCTACAACTTCCACAAGAGCAGATATTTCATGTTGAGTCTGTGAACTAGGGAGGTGTGCAGGGTGAGAAGAATGAGCCCACCTGCCTGGCAGGTCAGCCCTGACTTGCAGCTGGGTCATTCGCTCTTGTAAAATGGAAGACCTGGCCGGGCGTGGTGGCTCATGCCTGTAATCCCAGCACTTTGGAAGGCTGGAGCAGGCGGATCACCTGAAGTCAGGAGTTTTAGACCAGCCTGGTCAACGTGGTAAAACCCCATCTGTATTAAAAAAAAAAAAAAAAAAAAAAGCCAGGCATGGTGGCACATACCTGTAATCCCAGCTACCCAGGAGGCTGAGGCAGGAGAATCACTTGAACCCGGGAGGCAGAGGTTGCAGTGAGCTGAGATCGTGCCACTGCACTCCAGCCTGGGCGACAGAACGAGACTCGTCTCAACAAACAAACAAACGCAAGACCTGACCACTAGGGAGAAAGCTGGCACCACTTCTTAGCTCCTCTTTTATTTTGCAATTACCCCTACAAATGGGTATGTAAATTTAACAGCAACACAATTAAGGGTGCCAGCTGAAGCCCAGGCTGCCTCCCCGGCTTGTTTTCAATCAGGGTTTATCGAACAGTTTCTCTCAAAAGCCCCATCCTCACTGCTCACTGACACTAATCTGTGGTGGTTTGAGTTAACGGGTTCTAAGATGGTCTTTACTTATAATGCCTTTTCTTCTCCCACACTCCTTCTGTAAGATATTTCGCCTCCCAAAGTCGGTAGTTCGCTCCCGGGCCGATGCTCAGAGTGTGGAACTTGAGGAGCTGTGGTGACATCCTGCAGCCACACGGGAGGTGGCTCCTCAGGGGCGACTGCTGGCTGCGTCACCACCAGGGGACGCCGGGCACAGCTTGAAGCTTGGGGACAGGGAGCTGAGAGGCACCTGCGGTTAGAAAAGCATTTCCTATATCAAACTGGCTTCCCGGGAAATTACCGGAGTAAATGTGGTGAATTCTATTGATTCTACCGTAGGAGCTTCCTTCTGGTCTCTTTGTGTGTGCGTTTGGATGAGACAACAAATTAACTGTTCACGTATAAAGAGTCAACAGATAACTTATAAGATACCATATCACTATCTTTGGAAGAAGCTTCCAGAAACAGTTGACTCCAAGACTCCTGCTGGCCTTCTGGCCTTGAGGGACGGAGCAGGAGCAGATACTGACCTCGACATTTTCTCTGAGCCTGTGGTGTGTTTGTGGTTGTTTGAAATCTCTGAATATCTGCCTCCTTCAATACCTATTTCTTGGTATTTCAATACCAAGTGCAGGGCACTGTCCTGGTGGTGACAGTGGTGGTGTGTGTGTTGGGATGGAGTCGGGGGAAGTAGAAAATGTATAAAATACCTCTGCCCTTGAGGACCTCAATTAGTAGGGGAGATGAGACACATCCAACCAGCTCTCATGCCAAGCAGAATTCATTTTGTGAGGTTTAGGGAGGTAAAGTGCTGTGGGATGTCTTAGGCAGTTTGGGCTGCTATAACAAAAATACCTTAGCTAGCTGTGGTGGCATGCCTGAAGTCCCAGCTACTCAGGAGCCTTAGCCTGGGGATCCCTTGAGCCCAGAAGTTTGAGACTAGCCTGGGCAACATAGCAAGACTCCATCTCTACAAAGAAAAAAGTAGAAAATTAACAAAATTAACAAAAGTATCTTAAACTGGGTGGCTTATAAAAAACAGACATTTATTTCTCACTTTTACAGACTGGGAAATCCAAGACCAAGGTGCCAGTAGAATTGGTGTTTGGTGGGGGCTCAATTTCTGGTTCATAGATGATGCCTTCTCTCTGTGTCCTCACATGGTGGAAGGGCCTCTTTGGGGTCTCTTTTATAAGGACACCAATCCCATTCACGAGGTCTCCGTCCTCAAGACCTAATTACCTCCTAAAGGCCGCACCTCCTAGTGCCATCACTTTGGGAGTTAGGAGAGTAACATATGAATTTTGGGGGAGGGCACACACATTTGGGGGTGAGGAAGAGAGAGTGGTGCTGAGGCTGGAGCGTCTGGAAAAGGTGGCATTTGAGCATGGCTTTGAGGGGATTTCAAAAAGGTTTTGGGGATTGATGTGAACAAATCCAGGTCAAATAAAGCTCCAAGGTGTGAAACCCAGAACAACCTGTAGTTCTATCTAGCCAAAGAGGGTGCAGTGTAGAATAGTGGGTGAGGAACATGGACCCCAGAATCAGACAGCCTGGGTTCTGATTCTGCCTCTACCAACTCTGGCTGTGTGACTGTGAGCAGATCACTTAACATCTCTCGGCTAAACTGTCCTCATTTGTATGGAAACCCCTAACACTGCCCATAGTGTCTCACAGGTCATGTTCATGATTGGTTAGGAAACCATCTTGGCTTTGACAGACGATGGGTGCCTCAGCATCCACGGGATTCCCCTTCTTTCCCGATCAAGTCTCCAGGCTGGACTTCAGCAGTGTTGGGGAGCCCCTTCTCTGTCTCCCTTCCTCCTCTGATCTTTTCTCTTCCTCGGTCCACTCTTTGCACCTCAGAGTCCCAGCTCCCTCTAGCGGGTGCCTCCCATCTTGATGACCAGTGTTTCTATATTCAGATACTGTAGGTCAGAGAGGCCTTAGGGCTTTTCCGTTCTGTAAATCAGAGCATCTGCAAGATAAGCCAACTTTTCTTGCTGATGTTGGTCAGATCCTCACAGACATTAACATTCACAGAATCTGTCGCTATCATACTAAGTTAGACCCTGCTTCCACTCAGGGGTGAGGAAGGGGAGTGATGAAGGGAAACAGACTTGTGCTTTTCCACACATAAAATAGAGAGAAGGAAAGTACTTACCTTACAGAGGCTTTGTAGGAATCAAATGAGATAATGAAAGCAAAGCCCATAGTGCAGTGCCAAGCACAGAAGAATCTTTCAACAATGATTATTGTTAGTGGTATTATAGCTATATCCCGAGGGTCTACTCTATGGGGACTAGAGGACCTTGGATAGTTGTGATGGTTCAGTGCTAAAATTTTTCTAGAATCTCTCCTGTGCCTATGCTAGGCCCCTTGTTAGCAGCTTTACCTAAGCTATTTCTAAAAACCATAATGGTTAGTATTGCATTCATAAATATTTTATTATTTTTGTTTGCACACAATCTTTTATGTTTGCAAACAACTTGACTCTGGCCAACTTTAGCCAGAGGCATTTTTTCAGGGAGCATTGAGGTCTCCCATAGAATCCTAACAGCTGGACCACAAGATTCAGGAAGGGTCAGAGCCTGGGCAACCCCAGGGACCTGAGCGGCAGGACTTTGAACATCTTCTCCCCAAAAGGTTACTATGAATGTGACTTCAGTTCCGACTTTCTGGTCCCAGTTTCCTCATCTGTAAGCAAAGGTGATAATATTACTAGTACATAGTACATAGATGTGTTCTGAGGATGTAAACAAGTTAATAGAAAAGAGTGCTTAGAACAGTGTTTGGTACACAGTAAACCCTATCTGTGTTTGCATTATTATTATTATTATTAATTGCACTAAAGACTCTCAGGTTTCTGCCTTTCAGTACAAACATCCAATTTCCAGGAAAGAGAATTGAGTTGTTTTATATTGGGCCAGGTGTCGCCTCGGGCTGAGTCAGGTTGTAGCATATGGGTGGTGATATGCTTAGGCTCTGTGTCCCCACTCGAATCTATCTTGAATTATAATCCCCATGCATCAAGGGAGAGACCAGGTGGAGGTAATTGGATTTTGGGGGCAGTTTGCCTCATGCTGTTCTCATGATAGTGAGTGAATTCTCTTGAGATCTAATGGTTTTATAAGCATTTGGTAGTTCTTCCTGCGTTCGTTCTCCTTCCTGCCACCCTGTGAAGAAGCTGCCTTGCTTCCCCTTCACCTTCTACCATGATTGTAGTTTCCTGAGGCCTCCCCAGCCATGCTGAATTGTGAGTCCATTAAACCCCTTTCCTTTATAAATCACCCAGTCTCGGGCAGTTCTTTACAGCAGTGTGAAAACAGACTAATACATAATACAGGTGGGAAGATTACTTGGTACACTCATGACCCCTTGGGACCCATACCTCTGTGTTTGCAGAGAGGGCAGCCCCCACAGAAGCTGTCTACTGCAGTCACTAGTCCCATTTTACAGATGAGGCAACTAAAGATCAGATATATCTGCCTTCATGCTCAAGGTCACATTGAATCATCAGTGAACTGTAGAATCTAGATTGAAATGGAAATTTCTGCGCCTCTGAAAGCCCACAACCTCCCCATCTGCAGTCTACTGTGTTCCCTTGTGTCCTTCTAAGCCATTGTAACCAAGTATCTTTGAATCAAACTCATGACGTGGCCAACTCACTTGGAGACACAGTAAGTGATGAAGGATAGCAAGAAGACCGTGATATGCTAATACGTACTTCACAGTAAACTGAAGAGAGAAAACCTGAAGTTCACTTTCCTATTTTAAATTAGGTTACACAGGCCATTAAGCCAGTAATAACAGAGTCTTAGATTTTTGAACACAGTGTACAATAGCCAGAACTTATTGTTATGCAATGAAAGACAGACATTCAAGGTGAAATACCCTGGGTCCAACTTAAAACTAATCTTGTTGCCAACAACAGCCATATAAGGAAGGATGAAAAAACTTTTAGGCATTTATCTTGGCTTCATTTCACCATATAATTATCTTCTATATGCTGTCTATTTGTGATGAAACCATCTATTTAGTTTCTTAAAATAAAAAAAATTGTCAAGAAGGAGAAGTTGTCTTGGCTTTGAAGCTGGTACTAATGACGGGTCTTTTTTATTATGAAAATCGTTATCTCAGTGTAACTATGTCCCTTTCTTTTAATTATATAAACACAGCTCATCCAGTCTGATGGTGGCGTCACAGTGAACGGATTTTAGGAGGCTGTGTAGAAAATCCTGCGAGTTCTGGAGGTCCATGGGTTATTTTTTAATTTTTGGTTTTGCCAAAGAATATTCTTGAACAGCAAATCACAAAAGAAAGGCATACATCGTACATAGACTTGTGCTTCTCTAAACACCCTTTGCTTTACCAATCCACTGAACATTCCTCACGGGCGGAGATCGTGTCTCTGTTGCTTATGATTTTAGCCCCAGTGCCTGACCAAAAGTTATGTGCTCAGTCAGTATTTCTCAAAGTGAGTTGGATTCCAGGTACTTTGGCTTTATCATTGTCATCACTATCATGTGGATAAGTAGCCAGATAGGCCAGTCGTGATGATCAGTATTTTGGGGGGCATGTAAACTGAGGCTGAAAAAAGCCAATATACTTGTCCCCAAATTACAAAGTTTGGGCTCAGGTCTCCAAACTAGATAGTACTAGTCTCTCTTGGTCTCTGTTCCCCAGTCTCTGACAGCAGGAACGGTATATGGGGTGCTTTGTTTCCACCCCCTACACCAGATGGGAGTGACGCCAAAAGTCTTGGAAAATGATCTTTAGTCTGCATGAAATCCTCATAGGATTATTCCAATAGGAAAATATTTAAAAATTAATAATAAAAAGATATTTGGAGTAGATTAACATATCTAGATCTCAAATATTGCCTGTTCTCACTTATAAGTGGGGGCTAAATGATAAGAACTTACAAACACAAAGAAGGAAACAACATCCCACTTGAGGATGGAGGGTGGGAGGAGGGAGAGGAGCAGAAAAGATCACTATTGAGTATTGGGCTTAAAACCTGGCTGATGAAATAATCTCTCCAACAACCCCACATGACACGTGTTTACCTATGTAACAAACCTTCACATGTACTCCCAAACCTAAAATAAAGTAAAAAAAAAAAAAAAAAAAAAAAAAAAAAAAAAAAGATACCTAGCTCCCCAAACCAAGCCAGCATTTATTTCCTAAACCCAGAGTACTGATATTCATTATGATTTCATGTTTTTTTTTCTTTATGAGACATCATTAGGCTCCTGTTTTGTTTATAACTTTAAGATGATCAATAACAAACACCCCCGTGGTGCCTCCTAACCGTTTTGTCTATGGAATTGAATTCTGAACTCATGACAAATGTATCTAAACTCCAAACACTATCACATTGCTTAAGAAAATATTTATCCTTTGGCTGGGCATGGTGGCTCACGCCTGTAATCCCAGCACTTTGGGAGGCTGAGGCGGGTGGATCACGAGGTCAGGAGATCAAGACCATCCTGGCTAACACAATGAAACCCTGTCTCTACTAAAAATACAAAAAATTAGCCAGGAGTGGTGGCGTTATACGCCTGCAGTCCCAGCTACTAAGGAGGCTGAGGCAGGAGAATGGCGTTAACCCGGGAGGTGGAGCTTGCAGTGAGCCGAGATCGTGCCACTGCACTCCAGCCTGGGCGACAGAGCAGCAAGACTCCATCTCAAAAAAAAAAAAAAAAGAAAATATTTTTCCTTCCCAATCTCCAGCCCCAGCTTCTTGAATTGTTTTGCCCTCTTCACGGAACATGTTTCTGATTCTCTTTCTGTCTTGATGTTATTTCCGTCCCTAATTCCTCTAAGTCTGGATTATATTTATGGCACCCTCAAGGAGCAGTTGTGTGCATGCTAGAGATGCCTTATGTTGGCTTGCTAGAAACAATTGTTAAATTTTCAGGAATTTCACAAGTTGGTTATGAAACCTAGCCATTATAAAAAGGTAAAATTGCTTAAATTTACAGCCTTTATATATTATTTGTACATGTTTATGTTATTTAACATATTAAAACAGGTAATAAATATGTAAAACATCACTTTTTAAAATTTTTATTTATTTTTATTTTTGAGATGGAGTCTCACTCCCTTGTCCAGGCTGGAGTGCAGTTGCGTGATCTCAGCTCATTGCAGTCTCGGCTTCCTGGATTCAGGCAATTCTCCCTGCCTCAGCCTCCTGAGTAGCTGGGATTACAGGGGCCTGCCACCACTCCTGGCTAATTTTTGTATTTTTAGTGGAGACGGGGTTTCGCCATGTTGGCCAGGCTGGTCTTGAACTCCTGACCTCAGGTGATCCATCCACCTCAGCCTCCCAAAGTGCTGGGATTACAGGCATGAGCCACCGTGCCAGACCAAACTCATCACTTTCCAATGATTGGACTACATTTTATTGTCATCTATGCTCTTGGGTTTTTTGTCTATTGTATTGTATCTGTACGGTGGACTTACTCTACAAAGATGTGCTGCTGTCCATCCCTTCCCAGCTCTGTATTCAGTGATGTCACATTGGTAACTTGAAATTGGTCTTGGTAGGCGTATTTTCACTGTGGGAATTGGCACTGTACAAAGCAAGGATTTTGTCTTTGTAGAGCTGGTTGTTAAACATTTGTCAGCACACACTGCAGTGGTGAGGCTGTAGCCATTTAAGAATGATATGGTAGGCTCTGAGTCTCTGTCAAGCAGTCGTGTCACCTTGGGTAAATTGCCTAATCTCTCTGAACTGTAGTTTCCTTGTCTGTAAAATGGATTTGTTGTGAGAGTCAAACAGTAGAATGCCTATAAGACATATCAGAATTCTTTCTTCCCTCATCACATGGATTATGCTTAAAAACTTATTGCTATTGTACTTGTTAATACTGTAGCCTTCTCTTTATGTCGTGGGAAGAAAATATGTCTTTTCTGAGATAGCTGCGGCTGCTTTTGTCATCTGCAGAAGTCACGAACCTTGTTTTATGGGTAGATATTTCTATTGTTTAAGAATATGACTTGATGCAGCTTGAGGGGAACTTTTATGGACAGAAAAGTACAACGCCTCCTTGACACAACCTGTTTGGGTGACATTAAGTACAAGATAGAGCTGACTTTGTCTGCATGATAAAGGGAGAAGAATTTTGAGATTCCATGGGCAATTCAGGAAGTAGAACTGAAAGCAAAAGCAGAAACGTGAAGAGAATTAGAGAGCTCCGAGTAGAGTGTGTAGGCAGGGTAGGGAAAGGGGGCTACAAACAGGGAAGCAGATGAGGACTGCAGAGAAATCCATTCAAGGAGAAATTTTCCAAGGGTGGGGTGGGGCGGGATGTCCAACTGTCAAGGTGAAGTTATTCCTGGTCTTGGTTTTATCTTCTGCCATTACTGCCAAACCTAATAAAAGTGTGGGACAGGGCCAGGCGTGGGGCTCATGCCTGTAATCCCAGCACTTTGGGAGGCCAAGGTAGGCGGATCACGAGGTCAGGAGATGGAGACTATCCTGGCCAACATGGTGAAACCCTGTCTCCACTAAAATACAAAAAACTAGCCAGGCATTGTGGCGCGCATCTGTAGTCCCAGCTACTCAGGAGGCTGAGGCAGGGGAATCGCTTGAACCCGGGAGGCGGAGGTTGCAGTGAGCTGAGATCATGCCACTGCACTCTAGCCTGGTGACAGAGCAAGACTCCGTCTCAAAAACAAAAAACATAAAGTGTGGGACATTGTGTTAGTGGGGCTTTGGTGAGTCAGTACAAACCAATTAGAAAGGACATAGAAGATTCAATGGAAGGAAAAGTTGTAATAAACATAAGCTGCACTCCACACCCCTAATTTTCTGGGAATCTACAGAAATCTTAGTGGGAGCACTGGGTTTCCCGTAGAATATAATATTAGTTGAATATCATTATTCAAGAATTCAATAGATAGAATACTCCACCCATGGCTGGAGAGTCAAGGTCCAGGAGAGTTGATCTCAAATGGACTGCACATGGAAATTGGAGCCATTTTACTGAACTATTAAAGGAAAGTCTGGAAGGCTCAAAAGACATTGAGGCAGCATATTTTTTTTTTTTTTTTTTTTTTTTTTTGAGATGGAGTCTCACTCTGTCACCCAGGCTGGAGTGCAGTGGCGCAATCTAGGCTCACTGCAACCCCCACCTCCTGGGTTCAAGCCATTTTTCTGCCTCAGCCTCCCGAGTAGCTGGGACTACAGGCACCTGCCACCACAGCCGGCTAATTTTTTGTATTTTTAGTAGGGACGGGGTTTCACCGTATTAGCCAGGATGGTCTCGATCTCCTGACCTCGTGATCCTCCAGCCTCAGCCTCCCAAAGTGCTGGGATTACAGGCGTGAGCCACTGCACCCGGCCCAGGCAGCAGATTTATGGGTTGTGCAAGTATCAATCTCACCCAAATTATACACAGATATTTACCCAATCTGTATTTTTAGTCCTAATTTCTCTCAAGCTATATTCTACCTGTTCAACTGCCTGTCTTGTGGACCTCTCTACCTGCACCTCAAAATTAACACATGAAAATCAAGGTTGGTAACTCACCTCCAGAAACATGCTCCTCCACGTTGCTCATTTTTATGAATGTACCATTTCCCTCCAAGGCATTTGAGATAAACAAGTACTAGAAATATCAACATGACACTTCATGTCCCCATAACCCAGTACATCAATTAGAGGGGTTGCTATTGATTGATACCATTCCCTTTTCTCTAAAGGATTCTTGATAGTTATAAAGCATTTCTATCCAAACTCCCTCCCATGACTCAGACAATAACCTTGTAAACAACCAAATTTCTCCTTATTTTACAGATCAGGAAACCAGTACTTAGCAGAGAGGAGTGGTTTGCTCATTGTCATCCCATGACCAGGGCCTTGCTGGTTGTCTTCTTCCTGGGCCAGGTCCTCTAAGACCCATGGCTCTCCCCTTGCCTGAGGGCCAGCTCTACCAGGCCCCACCTCCACACGCAGGTTTTCATCGCTTTGCAGCATTGACTCTTTTTTTTTTTTTTTGAGATGGAATGGAGTGCAGTTGTACGATCTCAGCTCACTGCAAGCTCTGCCTCCTGGGTTCACGCCATTCTCCTTCCTCAGCCTCCCAAGCAGCTGGGACTACAGGTGCCCACCACCACGCCCGGCTAATTTTTTTTTTGTATTTTTAGTAGAGACGGGGTTTCACCATGTTGGCCAGGCTGGTCTCAAACTCCTGACCTCAGGTGATCCACCCGCCTCGGCCTCCCAAAGTGCTGGGGTTATAGGCATGAGCCACTGCGCCCGGCCTGCAGCGTTGATTCTTACAGAAAGAGCTTCCCTGGTGGTTTTCACGTGGAGTCAATGTTGAGACTGTTCTAGATCTTGACTCTCCAGCCATGGGTATTCTATCTATTGAATTATTGAATAATGACGTTCAACTGTCATTTTCCTAAATGATAGAACTAATATCGTTTTCCTAAATGATATTAGTTGGCTACTACTGAACATGTACTAGGGATTCTAAAAAGAAAGAGCCATATTTATTACATTTAAGTTTTCCTTATTTCTGCCTGTGCCAGTGTGATTGCTGTTATGAGATTTAGTAATGGCTTATACACATTGCTGTCTGAGATGATGCCTCTATATTGTTTCCTACAAGTGTTTGGCATTTGGATGCTTTTCTTTCGGCAAGGGAAGCTTTAACATGAAGAATCAGAATGCTTTAAGAAAGGGTTTATTTTACTTGGAAGTGGAGTCAGGGAGAACAAAAAACAAGAGGCACCACTCATGGGATGACGATGAGCAAGCCGCTCCTCTCTGCCGAGCACTGATTTCCTGCTTAATTAAATGAGAGGTTCCCTGAAAGGGCAGGTGCGTGATTCTCAATGTACAGAGACTAAGCCAAGTGTCTTAAGGACTTGGAGTGAGGCTTTGTCTGATGCTGGAACTACCAGGTGAGTGCCCAGTGTCTGACCCCATCGTTGTTGATCAGTGTTGGTTCCTTACGCCCTCTGTTTCCACCTGGTAAGCATCTATGCTTTTCTCAGTCCCACAGTAAATACCATTTCTCTTACCACCCTCTCTGAGAGGCCTTTCCTGACTCACTCAGGTTGGTAATTTCTCCATCACTGTGTTGCTGTAGCATCTCAAGAGTCCTTCTTCTTTCACAGGTGTCGTGTTATTATGATAGTTTCGTACTTGTCTCCCCAGCTAGGCTCTGGGATTCTGGTGGGCAGAGATAATTCATTTTCATGGCCCAGGGTATGCCCAGCTTTTACCACATAGGAAGTGCCCACAAAATGCTTCTTGGAACGACTGGCTAAATGAATGGAAGGGTCAGCTAAGCAGGGTGGCAGGTGTGGGTAAGTAGAAGGGCCTGAGGAACACTGTCCAAGTAGCTAGGGGCTTATTGTCCTGATTGAAACTTTATTTAAAGAAATGATGTCTTTGAACGGAGAGTAGAGGGGAAAGCATGTGTCATCCAAATGGGCTCTTACATGCTGGTGAAATTGACTGAAAGCAGCGCATTAAATACAAGAGCTTTTCTGTAGGTGCATTAGATGTGACCCTGTTCTATGCTGGAATAGATTGAGAGAGCGTGGGCAGGAGTGCCAGGCATGGTATTCATTATCCAGAAATGTTGGCCACACGAGTGACACAAATACTCAGGACTCACTGCCCCCCCGTGATTGTCTCAGGTGACATCATGAGTGGTACATTTTCTAATCAAGAGATGTGTCCCTTTAAATAACCTGGGAAAGGAACAGAGATTGTGAATCCCCAGGCCAGCACGTTACTGCAAAGTAGCCAAGTTATCAGCCTCTCAGGTCTTCAGAGTTATTTTCACTTTTCAATGCCTCTTTAAGTACTAGCGATGAAGGGTGTGTCCGAGACAAGAAGTTAGTATGGTGAACTTCAGAAGACAGCCTTGCCCTAGCCTTCCAAAGGGCTGAGATCATTCTCATGGCAGGCCCAGAGTAATGAATGCCGTCTTTGAGGGCATGAGGGTTTACAAGATATCTGTATGTGCAATCTAGGAGTGAAGAAAGTTAATGGAGATGGTTTGCTGTTTTTCTCTTCTTCTTTGGAGGAATATTTATTTATTTATTATTATGTTTTTTGAGACGGAGTCTCGCTCTCTCCCAGGCTAGAGTGCAGTGGCACGATCTTGGCTCACTGCAAGCTCTGCCTCCCGGGTTCATGCCATTCTCCTGCCTCAGCCTCCCAAGTAGCTGGGACTACAGGCACCCGCCACCACGCCCAGATAATTTTTTAATTTTTTTTAGTAGAGACGGGGTTTCACCATGTTAGCCAGGATGGTCTTGATCTCCTGACCTCGTGATCCACCCGCCTTGGCCTCCCAAAGTGCTGGGATTACAGGCGTGAGTCACCACGCCCAGCCTGGAGGAGTTTAATTAGGTGGCCTGGATTTGGAGAAGGACAGATGGAATGGCTTGCAACACTGATGGTTGTGTGTGTGTGTTTGTGTGAGAAGAGAGAGGGAAAAGGAGAGAGAGAGAAAGGAGAGAGGAGGCGGGGGAGGGGAGGGAAGGAAGATTATTCTCTGTTTTCCAGAAGAACAGAAGAAGGGCACTGTATAGGCAGAGTTAGGCAGATGTTAGGAAAGACTGTGAGGGTTGTATAATCCTGGAATTGTCACCCTGTGCAGGCATCTCTGGCAGAACTGGCTTATAGGTTACTGGCTTGTGGGTTACTAGACGGCTAGGTCAAAGACATCTTCCAAAGCTGCTTAACAGGAGGCGTGTTCTCAGGGTCTTTCTCAAGGCTCAGCAATGCTGTGCAGTCCTTCTTTCTTACATGGGTCCAGCAGGACATTTTCCTAAAGGCTCTGAGTCCTGAGAGAGCACAAAGACCATTGAGAAAGACGGTTTGCTGAGGCCTCATGTTTTAGGCCATAATAAGTCACCGACGCCTCCCTTTGAGTGAATTTCCAGTCTTTTCCTGTGATCGAGTTGAACTTTACTTGCTTCTGGATTTGGCTCTGTGCCTGGGGGCTGCTCACTGTGGATATCCGGATAGCACAGCATGAGCCTGGCCAGACTCCAGGAGGTGGAGGTGGAGGTTGGGCTAACAGCTTCTTCTCCGTCCCAAGAGGGTTGTGTTAATATCCACCCACCATTTCCAACTAAATTGTACAGAACTGTTCCGCTAAGCTGCTCCCATGTCCCCTCACTTGGAA
This sequence comes from Pongo pygmaeus, assembly GCF_028885625.2. Taxonomy (NCBI): domain Eukaryota; kingdom Metazoa; phylum Chordata; class Mammalia; order Primates; family Hominidae; genus Pongo; species Pongo pygmaeus. The sequence continues at coordinate 6,136,345 of NC_072373.2, forward strand.
TGAGAGTGCAGGAAATATATAGTAAATTACATCTTCTTTATTGCTGAGCAAGTGTGTTTGATTCATTTTCAGATTCTTAACAGTTACCTCTCTGCACATTAGAGGAGAAATAGACAACAATGTTTTTCAAAGACTGGCTCTTTTATCTTAGTTCTCGTCTGGTCTGAATTTGTCCTTTGATTTGAAATGCAGTTTTGCATGCCTTCTCACTGCCTTCCTCCCTCACCAGCAGCAGTTAGAAGTTGCAGTGAATGGTCTCACAGTCTAGAGAGGGATGAGGAGGGGCCAAGGTGCCCAAAAGGTCTCAAAGTTTGGTGAAAAATCAACTTGCAAAAGGCAGATTCAAAGGAGAAAAGGCATACACATTTATGTAATATGTATACAAGGGAGCCTTCAGAATGAAGACCAAAAAATGGAGAATAGTGTCCTTTTTTTTTTTTTTTTGAGACAGAGTCTTGCTCTGTTGCCCAGGCTGGAGTGCAGTGGCGCAATCTCGGCTCACTGCAAGCTCCGCCTCCCGGGTTCACGCCATTCTCCTGCCTCAGCCTCCCGAGTGGCTGGGACTACAGGCGCCCGCCACCACGCCCGGCTAATTTTTTGTATTTTTAGTAGAGACGGGGTTTCACCGTGTTAGTCAGGATGGTCTCGATCTCCTAACCTTGTGATCCGCCTGCCTCGGCCTCCCAAAGTGCTGGGATTACAGGCGTGAGCCACCGCGCCCGGCTGACAGTGTCCATTTTTATGCTTAGTTTCAACATAGTATGAACAGCCACGTATAAATATGATTGGATAAAGAGGGAATGATCTAACGCTAACAGAGTGAGTGGGGAAACCTAGCAAGGCCTGTCTGTGTAGATTTATTTTGAGAAATGATGTCTTTGAGTTGAAACTAAAGGGGAAAGCATGTATCATCCACATGAGCTCTCACACGCTGGTGAAATGGACTGAAAGCAACGCATTAAACACACGGGCTGTTCTGTGAGTGCATTAGATGTGACCCTGTTCTGTGCTGGAATAGAAGGAGAGAGGATGGCCTTTCTGAGTATACATTCCTTCCTTCTTGGCCTCTGTGTAGTCCTTCCTTCTGGGGTGTGGGGCAGGACCCTTTCTGCAATGGGGGTCTTATGACCTGCAGTCAAATAAGGTAGGTCAGATAATTTCTTCATGGACAGTTTTTTAACATGGAATGGCGGAGGAAAAGTTAGAGTAATATTTTTAGGTTTTATGGCTGGCTTTGGAGAAAAGGGATTCCGGTTTCTGTGACCTGCCTTGGGGAAGAGGGATTCTAGTTTCGATGGCTAACTCCGGGGAAGCTGTAGGGGCCAGAAACAGGAAGGGAGGAGGAGGTTAGAGAAAAACATCTGCTTCTGAGGCGCCTCCTCAGGCCTTCCTTTTGGAGTGGTCTCTGAGCCCCACGAACTCCACACTGGGATTGCGCTTTGGGTATGCTCTACGCTACCACTAACTAGTAGTACTTTTGTAAGTCATTTGCTCCTCAAAGCCTTAGTTTTTTCACCTGTCAAATGGGGGCAATGATAATTACTCACAGGGTGCTATGGAAGTTAAACGAGAAAACTGAACAAAATGGGCACTGACTTAATGTTGGCTGAATGAATACATTTGCAGATGAGTGAACCTTGAGCCTGGTTTAGTGGCAGAACCAGGAAATGTCCTCATGAACTTTTTTCTGATTGCCACGTTGTTTCTTTACACAGGTGGATTTTGGTTAAGACACCAATTATCTGAATTCTTAATTGAAATGTTTTCTGGCCTCTAAGAAAGTTCTGCACGTATTAATGTGTGTATGAAATGAGTGTGTGTGTGTGTATGTGTATGTGTGTGTGTTTTCCAGAATGGTGTTTTGGGTCATCCAAACAGTTTCTATATGGAGAACAGATCACCAAATACTAGTCTTCTTCATAGAAACATATATTTCAAGCAATGCAAATTGGGACCATGTTTTGTGGTTATGTATTTATAGCACCATACTATATACTATAACCTATGTTTTCTGTTATAGTACATCATGGCACATCCAAAAGAATTAATGAGTAGGGAGCTGAAAGGGCATAGAGCAAGAAGCAGTGTCAGATGTGGTGTTTTAGGGCAGTTTAGGGAGATGAGATTAGAAATGGGTGGCTTAATCCTTAGATGCATAAAACATTTTGTATTTTTCAAAGCCCTCTCACTTGTGTCATTTCATTTGATTCTAACAGTGTCTCCTGGACATTAAAATCAATCGTCGTCTCCATTCTGTAGACTGTAAAACATAGACCCAGTTCCTTAGGTAAGTTTTGTAGCCAAGGCAGGATGCAAATCCAGGTAATCTGCCTGGAGTATCCTGTTTCACTAACTGGCCTCCCAGCTTCCATTTCTTCCTTCGGAATCATCTCCACACAGCAGCAAGAGTGATCCTTTAAAACGTAAATCAGATCGGCTGGGTGTGGTGGCTCACGCCTGTAATCCCAGGACTTTGGGAGGCCGAGGCAGGTGGATCACGAGGTCAGGAGTTCAAGACCAGTCTGGACAACTTGGTGAAACCCTGTCTCTATTAAAAATACAAAAAAATTAGCTGGGTGTGGTGGTGGGCACCTGTTACCCCAGCTACTCAGGAGGCTAAGGCAGATAATTGCTTGAACCCGGGAGGTAGAGGTTGCAGCAAGCTGAGGTGGTGCCATTGCACTCCAGCCTGGGTGACAGAGCGAGACTCCGTCTCAAAAAAAAAAAAAAAAAAATGTAAATCAGATCATGTCAGTCTCCTGATGAAAACCTTCCCGCGGCTCCCTGTTGCAATTCTGATCAAGCCCACGTCCTTGCAAGGCTTATGGGTCCCATAGCTGGCCTCTGGCACTCTCTCCCTTTCCTCACCTTCCATTCTGCGTCTTGCTTTCCCCAAACATGCCAAGTGCTTTCCTGCCTCAGGCATTTTGCATGTGCTCTTTCCTTTGCCTGGGATGCTCCTACCCCAGACTCACAGATCACAGGCATCTTCTCATTGTGACACCATCCCTATATGCTTTATAAAATTAATCAGGAAGAAGCAGGCGGGGGGCAGAGGGAATGAAAATAAACCCAGCTTGCAGCACACTCAGCATTCATCATGAGGCCAGCCTGCTCTCTCAACTGCTTCCTTAGAGCAGTTTGGTGCCTATTGTCCTAGAATCACAAAGACCCTAGATTGTAGCTCCCCTTAACTGCTCTATAGGTAACATTTTGAACATTACAAAATATTAGGTTTTCCCTTTGACGTATTCCTTCAGGTTCTGCATACCAGCGGCACTAATGACAGCTGGTCTGAAGGACCCCAGGAGAAGTGGACTCACCAAAGGATGCAGTTTCCACATCCTGAGGATTTCATCTGCCTTACCCCAACCAATCAATAATCCCAAATTTCCAGGTCCCTGCCTTCTATAATTCCCTTAAAAACCCCAGACCAGAACTCCTTAGGGAGATGGGTTTGAGGGTTTCCTCCCATCTCCCTCCTCCCCTCCCCTCCCCTCCCCTCCCTCCCTCCATCCCTCCCCCTCTATCTTTCTCTCTTTCTTTCTTTCTTTCTTTCGACAGAGTCTCGCCCTGTAGCCCAGGCTGGAGTGCAATGGTGCAATCTCGGCTCGCTGCAACCTCCACCTCCCAAGTTCAAGCCATTCTCCTGCCTCAGCCTCCTGAGTAGCTGGGATTACAGGCATGCGCCACCACACCGGGCTAATTTTTGGTATCTTTAGTAGAGACGGGGTTTCCCCCTGTTGGCCAGGCTGGTCTTGAACTCCTGACCTCATGATCTGCCCGCCTCAGCCTCCCAAAGTGCTGGGATTACAGGCATGAGCCACTGCACCTGGCCTCCTCCCATCTCCTTTCTTGGTTGCCCAGTGAGCATTAAACTCTTTCTCTGCTGCAGACGCTTCTGTCTCAATGTAATTGGTCTGATACTATGCAGCGGACATATGATCTTGTTAATCCTGTAACAATCATTTGGGTCTCAGCTCAAGTGTCATCTCCTCAGAAAGGCCTTCCTTGAGAGTTCTATCTAACAGTTTAGTTACTGCCGTAATCGGCGTGCTGTTGGTGGGAAAAAAGGATGCTGCCATAGTGACCTCTCCACCCTAGGGAAGGCCTGGGGGAGCCGCTACCCACAGCCTATGTCTTTACTCCAGCGCTCTGTGGACATTATCAATTTTTATTTTATTTATTTATTTATTTATTTATTTATTGAGATGGAGTCTTGCTCTGTTGCCCGGGCTGGAGTGCAGTGGCGCTATCTCAGCTCACTGCAACCTCCGCCTCCTGGGTTCAAGCAATTCTCTTGCCTCAGCCTCCGGAGTAGCTGAGATTACAGGTACGCACCACCACACCCACCTAATATTTGTATTTTTAGTAGAGATGGGGTTCTACCATATTGGTCAGGCTGGTCTCAAACTCCTGACCTCAGGTGATCCACCTGCCTCAGCCTCCCACAGTGCTGGGATTACAGGTGTGAGCAACTGTGCCTGGCCCACTATCAATTGAACATGTTTGAGAATCACTGTAGGTATCATCCTATATTCCTTTTATCATAGCATTTGTGACTATCTGAAATTAACCAATTTTTTTGCTCATTTATTTCACTTCCCTTCACTGAATGAAACAGAGTTTATCTAATTTGTTTATCCTTTGTTTAAAGGATTTAGTGTTTAAAAATAACACCTGCCACATAATAGGTGCTTAATATTTATTTGTGAAAATATTGAGCCACTCCTATTGTCAAAAGAGCAGTGGCAGGGATAGGAAGCTGTGTTAGGACTTGAGATGAAATTCAAGCATTGAGTGAGGAAATCATCCTACAGCGGTTGGCAGGGCACTTTAAACTTTAATTACTTTAAGGATTTAAGCTGCTACTAGAAGCCCAGAAATAGGATAAATGCAGTCATGTAACATTATTCTCCAAAAAAACAAACTCATAGCAAAATCAGCAGATTTGAATGCAGGCTAAGTCTGAGGCTGTGCAAGTTTCTGCCAAAATCAGTATTTGTAAATTAATAATATTTATTTAATGTTTAATACTAAAACAAAACTGCAGAAATTTAGTGAGAGAATAACTTTCATTCTTTGGGGAATATAATAAAGCCAAGCTATAACAATAAGCTTCTCTTTTTATTATGAGTTTTTGCTTCCCATACATTTCAGCTTTTAGTCAGTACATAGGTGAATGAAGGTCAAACCTTATGGCATGAATGACCAAAACTGCTGCAGCTGTAATTCTGACAGCAAAACTGCTAATTTTCTCTTCTCTAGGAAAAAACATAGAGGTGCAAAAGGGGTTACCATTCTATGTAAAAGGTAAAGCTGTGCTAATAATAACAATTAGAATTTCATCAGGTGAATTTTATCTTCATGAGTTTTATCCTCACCATGCACACATACACAAAGTTTGCTTAGGGAGTCTTTTTTCTCCCTCCCTCTCTGCATTTTTTTTTTAATGACCCACCCACCCATTTCTTTTCTCTTTTCTTTTTTTTCTTTTTGAGAGGGAGTCTTGCTTTTGTCGCCCAGGTTGGAGTCCAGTGCCGTGATATCAGCTCACTGCAACCTCCGCCTCCCAGGTTCAAGCGATTCTCCTGTCTCGTGGAGTCTCGCTTTGTCGCCCAGGCTAGAGTGCAATGGTGCGATCTCGGCTCACTGCAAACTCCTCCTCCTGGGTTCAAGTGATTCTCCTGCCTCAGCCTCCCGAGTAGCTGAGATTACAAGCACCCGCCACCACACACTGCACTCAGCTCATTTTTGTATTTTTAGTAGAGACAAGGTTTCACCATGTTGGCCAGGCTGGTCTCGAACTCCTGACCTAAGGTGATCTGCCCCCCAGGCCTCCTAAAGTGCTGGGATTACAGGCGTGAGCCGCTGCACATGGCCAACCACCTACCCGTTTCTTAACTCACGCAGCACACACTTGGGTCTTGGACAGCATAGCTCTTTTTCATGTAAGGAACAAACACCATCTCTATTGCCAAGTTGGTAGGAAGTATTCTTACAGTGGTTTCTGTGACATGACTTCAGATAGAATCATTAGCTGGGGATGCTGGGTAGCCACAGATCCTATTTCAGGTGCGATCAAGTTCCAAGTCTATCTGTACTTTGATCAGGCACTGTGTGTTGGGGAATATTCCGTAACTGTTCTTTTCATTTTTTGATATTGATTTCTTAGAAATAGGTTTCAGTATTCTGGAGACATTACCATGGTAGCAAAGAACAATCTTAAGCTGTGTCTACATGAGGTCTCTACAGTTGGTTTCATAGTGAAATATTCAGTCAACGAATCTCAGTCTTCAGATGTGGGAACTAAACAACCGACTTTACTGACTTGGCTCCACTGAAGATCTTAAATTTTGCCTGAATCGACCTGACGGTTTTAAACAGAGCAGCTTTTGCCTGCACTGTAAGTCAAGAAGAGGGGAAAAGAAATTGAGCAGTTAGACTGTGTAGCAGGTTTACCTGTAAGAAAATTCACTTGAGTTTTGTTTTGATTGAAATTCAAGCTTTCCTTTCCAGGCTTTTAAACTGCTAATGCCAGAGGCTAGTCTGGGTGATGGCGTGATTTGATAATGTACTCTGTGACTGCAGTTTGAGGTTTTTCGTCACCTTGATCTAGCTTTTGAGGCAGGTGGTCTCCTTACTGTCCTGCTAATAAGCGATCCTCACTTCTGCCACTGCCTTTGCCCACCCCGAGCCTGTCTTCTTTTGCCCTACACATCACGCAGATCGAGGGGGTCCTATGAATGCCAAAGTGAATGATCAGTCTCTTGGTTAGATGAGACGTCAGCTTTTGGTTAAAACGGGCATCTTTTAAATGATTTTCTATTGCTTACTGCAAGAGTTTTTAAATTAGAAGACCAGCTTTCTGAAATTTGCCTAAGGGTAAGAATAGCTACTGAATGTGATCCTTGGAGAATAGGGAGTGGGGGAAGGGGCTCGGGATCCTACAAATATTCCAGAGGGTTCTTATGTCAGGCAAGTTTGTCAAACTGAGCTGTACTGGGAGTTGGATGTGGGAGAGAATGTGTAAATGTGAGTCAAGTTCTTCAATGTCTAGCTGGTAAAATGGAATATGGATCATTGGCTCCCTCAGGTTCTCTGCGCTGAGCCACTTAAACCAGTTCTCAGGCTTGGGTTGGCCATCAGTCCAGAAGCATAGTTTTTATATCAAGGCACCTCGGAGCTAATGTTCTGCCTTAATATTACAGAGGAGGAAACCGAGTTTTCAATAGGTACTTTATAAAGTGTGAGGGGAAGAATCAAAATTACAGCCCAGATCACCCAACTCAGGGCTGTTTGCTTGGGCCCGTCTAGTCAAACAAGGCCAGGTGCTCCGAAGAGCTCTACCAGTGGAGTTTAATGATCTGACACCGTCTTGAAATTCCTTACAATTTTATCTTTGAATGTGTGTTTTTTAAGTGCAGTCTGATGGGACAATGGAGCATGAACCAAGGACAGATGCATAATACGCATGTCCACTGTTGTATGCCGCCACGTGAGCATATAGCGTTTGCAATACTGTGCGAGCATAGAACCACAGCTGACTTACGCAGCATGGCCGTTCATGAGACCCAAAGTGAGTACAAGGTAAATAGTTTCCACCTAAAGTCGAATAACACGCCAGAACTTAGAGAAATCACAGATCTGTTCTTGAACATATGTGCTCAACCTGAGAGCACAGACTCAGCAGAGACTGAGACTATGTCCTAAAGTAGCTTAAATGAGGCACAGGGTACATACGACATTTTCTAACAGGGGGATATATGTAGCACCAAACGCAGATGGTGGAGCAACAGTTACGTTCTTGTGATTCTGATTGGTGCTCAGTGACTATATACATAAGATAAGGTAACTGTGTGTTTGAGTGGGTAGGGAGAAAGTTAATGACTGTGTAGGCATTTTAGGGTCTGGTGGAGGGTGATTGATTTCATCCGGTCTTTGTTCTACATCTGATAAACAGGATTACAACCAGTATCTGCCAGTGAAATATTTAATAAACTCCAATTATGTTGCTGATTGCCAGAGGTTCGGCCAAGATCTGGTTGCTTGCCTCACAGAAAGTCACTGAGACACTGTGTCTGTCTTTCTTTCTCCCTTTCTCTCTCTTTCTTTCTTTCTTTTCTTTCTTTCTTTCTCTTTCTTTCTTTTTCTTTCTTTCTTTCTTTCTTTCTTTCTTTCTTTCTTTCTTTTTCTTTCTCTCTCTCTTTCTTTTCCTTCTTTCTTTCTCTTTCTTTCTTTCTCTTTCTCTCTTTCTTCTCTCTGTCTTTCTTTTTCTTTTCTTTTCCTTTCTTTCTTTTTTTTTTTTTAATGGGATCTCACTCTGTCACCCAGGCTGGAGTGCAGTGGTGGAATCGTAGCTCACTGCAGCCTTGAACTCCTGAGCTCAAGCTGTCCTCCTGCCTTGGCCTCCCAATTGGCTGAGATTACAGACGTGAGCCATGGTGTCTGGCCATATTTCCAGGGAAGAAAGGCTTTAATGCAGGTGATATCAGCCAGGAGATGGAGATAAATCTCAGATCTGTCTCTCTAATTGACTAAAATTTGGGGTTTGTAGAATGAGGAAGGAATGTAACTATGTATGGGAAACAGAAATTAGGGAGAGATAAGGAAGAGGAGTTGGTCAATGGGAAGCAGGTAGTCGGTTAGGCCATCGTGATGGGTGTGAAGTCTGGCATCTCATTGTCTGGATGCGGCGAGCTGGTAAGTTTCAGTTCTTTGATACTATCTGGAGGGCCTGGTGGTCAATGTCCTGTGAAAGAAGCTCAGATAAGACAAGTGTAAGTTTCAGGTTTTCCGGGATGGGGTCAATTTCTATTTGTACTCAAAAAACCATAAATATTAGTTCTATGGAAAAATGGGCTGGTTTCAGTTATACAGGCGAGAGGTCAGCGTTGGTTTGTAGGCCTAGGTTTAATTACTCATGTGCCCAACTGAAGCCATCTTGGGCCACTGTTTAAACTTTTTCTTTTGAATCTTCCTTTTTTTCTGACAGTGTGACAGTCCATGACTCAGTGTCCCAAAAAGCCACACTTTCTGTTTGGACCAGAATTTACTTCCAATGGAGAAAGGAAATTGAGTTTTAGGAAACAAGCATGACGAGGGAGCCCTATCATGTTCTTACTTGCTTGTGTTATTTCCCAGTGTTAGTCAAACACCTGTGCTGAAAATGAGGACATGGAAGGAAAAGGCAATGTAGAGAAACCCACTGTTCCTTTTACTTTTAGTTCTTCCTTAACCATCAGTAAGTTGAAGATAGAGTGCATTGATAGAATATGTGCACGATCAATAGGTGGAAAAGAGACAGCTGAGTTGGCTTTGTGCAGCATTACCACCATCCTGGTAAGACAAAATACCTACGTATGTATGAGCCATAAAATAGAAATTGGGTAATTTCTGTGATTCTGCCTTAATTAAATGCTCTTATGTTCGCACATAAAACTGGCATTCTAAAGATGAACACTATAAAGGTGAATAGTAAAATCTTCTGTTTAATTGGAAATTTCAATTTTGTTCTACTTACAACAAAATTCAATTGCAAAGAAAAAGCATCATGACAAGTGAGAGAGAGAAAGACTGTGGAAGGAAAAGGAAAGTCTTTTAGCACCTTTAACAGCACTTTTGTCCTCCTTTTTGAACTGGGAGCCTGCGTTTTCATTTTGCACTGGGTCCCACAAATTATGTAGCTGGCCCTGCTCCCGTGGTGTCTGCATTCTCAGCTTCCAGCAAAGTGCCTGTTGCCCCCCTGAGAGAGTCGCAACAAGGGCAGTAGAGGGAAAAGGAGGCAGGAAGAGTACCCCTCAGGCATAAGGATGTCACCTGGCTGCTCCAAGAAAAATCTGTGTAGCAGCTTTACCTTGGTCTCTATGGAAACCAGTCATGTATTAAAAATGAAAAGTTAAAGCATCTTTCCACTGGCTGTCCCTCTAGGAAGGAATCTCCTTTAACTAAAATATGTTAATAGATGCAGGCTGCTACTGGCTCCTGCCAGACCTAAGGTGACATTGTTCTGTCCTTTAAAGCACAGGCTCCCTGAGGCAATTACCATTTTTCCCCCTTCCTTCAAGTCCAGTGAACAAGATAAGAGAAGAGCAGAACCAATCCATTGTATTCCAATGAGTTGTGGGCTTAGGACTTCTTTTAAGGCACATAAAATTGAGCTTTTCTGTTGCTTAGATTTCTGTTAGGTTGTAGCTTTCTATTTTCTTAGAACTGAAAGTCGAGACCTTTTAGAAGGGTTTGTTTACAGTTTGGTCTAAGTCCAACTCGGAAGACTGATCTCTTTCTCAAGACTGAGTTTACTTTGGGGAGGAGGTAGTGAGTTTCAATATTTCTATCCACTTGGAGCATCGGGGTGTCTTCTATGATCAAGAAAGAAAGCCACTCAGGGTGACAGTTGCTGACTTCTGCTTGGCCACTCTGATAGCTCTGGGAACACTGTGCACCTCTCTGGCTGTAATGGGGAAACTTTGCAAGTTGTTTCCGTAAGAGCATCAGGGAGATGCTACGTCATGACCCCTTGCTCCCCCAAAGAAATCCTCAAAGAACCCATCTCCATGAATTCAGTCAAGTTGGCCTCTGATTTTCAAGAATGATAATTACTTTACAGCGGAGTGAAGGGCTCTCAAAATCATCCATAGTGATTTTTTTTTTTTTTTTTTTTTTGAGATGGAGTCTTGCTCTGTCACCCAGGCTGGAGTACAGCAGCACCATCTCAGCTCACTGCAACCTCCGCCTCCCGGGTCCATGCCATTCTCCTGCCTCAGCCTCCCGAGTAGCTGGGACTACAGGCGCCCGCCACCATGCCCGGCTAATTTTTTTGTATTTTTAGTAGAGACGGGGTTTCACCGTGTTAGCCAGGATGGTCTCGATCTCCTGACCTCGTGATCCGCCCGCCTCAGCCTCCCAAAGTGATGGGATTACAGACGTGAGCCACCATGCCCGGGGCATAGTGATTTTTCCAACTACAGAACCCCTGTCCCTGAGATTTAGAGATCTCCCTTTACCCCAAATTCTCTTTATAGTAGAAATAGGTAAATTGAAGAGCAGCAATAGGTAGGGCTTTTTCATAAACTTTACTGTATGCTTACAGCATAAGCAATGTCATGCAAAAGAAAAAAACACGATACCCCCTCCCTAGTCCTCCAAACAAGAATACTGCTTTGCTCTGCAACTGGGGAGCCGTCTAGCTGGAGCTCTGGCCAGATTGCCCACAAACTCACCTGTGTTGCCTCCTTGATGGGAAAAGAAACAAGCGCACTAATAGTGCATTTCTGTGGAGAGGAGATAAGTGTCCTAATTAGGAAGGCTCTGAAAATGAGTGATTGAGGCATTATTGGATCTGATTTGGGGAGCACTACAGTCTAAAGCCTGAATGCATTAAACAAGAGTGAATTAGAGTCAGAGGGTGTGTTAGGCAGAAAGAAAAAAATGGAAAGTCTGTGGGGGAAGAAAATCCTTAATTGAGTTTTCTATTGAAATAACCAATAAATAGCTTGTTAGAAATAGGTCAAAGGAAAATATATATTTATATATTCATTCCCCATTTTTGTTTCATGTCTGGCTTGCTGTCCAGAAAGCTTTAATTCTATGGTCTGTTACCATAAGAACATTAATGTAAATAACAATGATGCCTGCAGAGCATCATTGTTAATGGCTTTCAACATGATAGAATTGTCTGAAGTGTAGTGTGCCGGGAAGTCAGGTTAATTCCTTTGCAGGGCTCTTACATTGTTCTTTACAATCTTGCTGGAAAATCAACTCATGGCAGAAGAATTCTAGGCTTTCCTGCCTTCCCTCCCTCTTATATCCCAACAGATTTAAAAAACTTTTAAAAAAATTACTACCTTTTGTTCTTTCTTCTATTATTGCAGTGACATAGTGCAGTAGAAAAGGCATGGGGAGCTTGGCACAGTGGCTTGCACCTGTAGTCCCAGCTACTCAGAAGGCTGAGGCGGGAGGATTGCTGGAGCTCAAGAGTTGGAGACCAGCCTGGGCAACATAGCAAGACCCTGTCTCTTAAAAAGCAAAGAAAAAAGCGTGGGGATACGTTAAGCAGGCCTGGGTGCAAAGTCCAGCTCTTTGCATAGAAGCTATGTGATTTTAGAAAAGCTGTAACTTTCAGATTCATCAGCTATAAAGCAGGGATGATGGTTATACCTACCTGAAACAGTTTTTATAAGATTTAAATGAAGTAATAAATATATATAGGATGCAGAATGTGCATTATTCAAGAATAAATGTCTAAGATAATTATTCAAGGCAGTAGTTCCCTGCACTCTTCAATAGCTTACAGTCGGCCAGGTGCAGTGGCTCATGCCTGTAATCCCAGCATTTTGGGAGGCCGAGGCGGGTGGATCACAAGGTCAGGAGTTCAAGACCAGCCTGGCTAACAGGGTGAAACCCCATCTCTACTAAAAATACAAAAAAATTAGCCAGGCATAGTGGTGGGCGCCTGTAGCCCCAGCTACTTGGGAGGCTGAGGCAGGAGAATGGTGTGTACCCGGGAGGTGGAGCTTGCAGTGAGCCGAGATCGCACCACTGCACTCCAGCCTGGGAGACAAAGCCAGACTCCGTCTCAAAAAAAAAAAAAAAAAAAAAAAAAAAAGAAATAGCTTACAATCCCTGGAACTTGTGAGTATGTTATCTTACATGGCAAAGGGACTTTGCAGAAGTGATTGAGTTAAAGGCCTTGAGATGGGTAGATTATTCTGGATGATTTGGCCGGCTCCAGTGTAATCACATGGGTCCTTAAAAGTAGAAGAGGGAGGCAGAAGAGAGGGCCAGAATGTTGAGAGGTCAGGACTTCACCCACCATTATTGCATCTGCAGATGGAGGCAGGGCCGGGAGCCAGGCATGTGGGTGGCTTTTGAGAGCTAGGAGAGGAAAGGAAGTGGATTTCCCTGTAGAGCACTCAGAAAAGAATGTGTCCCTGCCTACGCCCTAACTTTAGTGCAGTGAGATCCATGTCAAAATTTTAACTTTTAGAACTGTCAAGTAACAAATTTATATTGTTTTAAGCCACTACCACTTTGGTCATTTGTTAGATAGCAGCAATAGAAAAGGAATACACTCATCTCAAGTATCATTCTCCCTCCAACAACCAGAGGGGTCTTTCCAAAACCTTGGAAAATTCATATGCCTTTTCTGCTTGCAACCCTCCAAATGCATCATTTTCACTCAGAGGACTCCAGAGTCCAACAATGGCCCTCAGGGCACTGTGGGATCTGGCTCTGCCACCTCTCTGGCCATAGCTCTGTAAATCTTCCCTCTTTTGCTCCGTGGCCATTCCTCAGACACGTCAAGCTGTCTCCTCACTACAGGGTCTTTGGCTCAACTCAGGTTCTCTCTACCTGAAATGATCCACCTTCAGAGAATTGGATGGTGAGTAAACACAATTAAAGAAGTTGTCCAGGCCTGGTGGCTCACGCCTGTAATCCCAACAGTTGGGGAGGCCGAGGCGGGCGGATCATCTGAGGTCAGGAGTTTGAGACCAGCCTGGCCAACATGGCAAAACCCTGTCTCTACTAAAAATACAAAAATTAGCCAGGCGTGGTGGTGTGTGCCAGTAATCCCAGCTACTTGGAAGGCTGAGGCAGGAGAATTGCTTGAACCTGGGAAGCAGAGGTTGCAGTGAGCTGAGATTGCACCACCGTACTCCAGCCTGGGTGACAGAGCAAGACTGTCTCAAAAAAAAAAGTTAATCCATGTGAACAATTTAGACTGTACTAGCTTCAGCTAGCAAGTAACTGTCTTGATAACTGTCTCAGCTCATCTGTGTGGCTCACTGCGACTTCCTGCCTCTGCTCAGCTTAGCACCGTCATTCTCCATCATTTATCACTTTTTCCGCTCTATACTTATCACTCTCTGATATGTTAAGTATTTATTGGCTAGTTTTTATTTTCTCCTCTAGTAGACTGTACACTCTATGAGAGCAGGAACTTTGTTTTGTCCACTGTTGAACTCTCAGCCCCTGGGAGACTGTATCGCACTGGTAGGCTCCTAGTGTTTGAGAATGAATTCATTCCCACCAGGAATGCTGAAGAGGGTACATCTACAGTGAATCTGAGCTTGAACTGAGACCTCTAAGGTTATTTTCATCTCAAAGTTGAAGACATTGCTAATTTTTTCTTTTCTTTTCTTTTCTTTTTTTTTTTTTGAGGCAGAGTTTGGCTCTGCCACCCAGGCTGGAGTGCAGTGGTGTGATCTTGGCTCACTGCACCCTCCACCTCCTGGGATCAAGTGATTCTCATGCCTCAGCCTCTCGAGCAGCTGGGATTACAGGTGTCCGCCACGACACCCAGCTAATTTTTTTGTATTTTTACTAGAGACGGGGTTTCACCCTGTTGGCCAGGCTGGTCACAAACTCCTGACCTCAGATGATCCAGCCACCTCGGCTTCCCAAAGTGCTGGGATTATAGGTGTGAGCCATTGTGCCCGGCCATGTTGCTCATTTTCATAAAGCCAATAAGAGGTAGAACCAGCACTTGAATTTTGATTTTTTTGTTTGTTTGTTTAAGGCAAAGTTTGTCATAGGTACTTTGTCATGTTGCCTCCAGCTGATGCCTTTCCCAGCAGGGCTCTCCCATGGGACTTCTTGGTTTCTCCATGTTTCTACCTCTGGGAAACATACCGCACTTGCCTGATTCCTTAAGCACCTGCTTGCTGCCATGTGATAGTTGATACTCATGCCTTAATAAAACAATTACATACACTTAGGAAGCATGAGGCTCTAATGGAGCACAAAAGGTACATGGCCTCAGAACACCTCAAAAGGTACAAAATTTTGGCCATGAGATGAGGCTGGCAGGAGGGAACAGCTTGAAAGGAGTCTCTCCATATCGTATCACATAAAGAGTTGGCATTTGGAGCTCCTGACACTTGAGCTGTGATTTGTCAGTGGTTCTGTGGAAACTGCAAAACGTAGGATATGACCTATTTGAGATTGAAGTCCTGCAGTGGTATAGGCCATTGATAGCTATCTTATTGGAAGATATTTGTCCCTGGATCTTGGTGGTGTTTTGTTGCCACATGCAGACTTTGTGTACACAGAAATACTGGGTCAAGTATTTTGAATAAACTGACTTGCTTAGTCTCTTTTGTGTTGCTTTATATAAAGGAATACCTAGAGCTGGATAATGTATAAAGAAAACAGATTTATTTGGCTCATATTTCTGTAGGCTATATGAGAAGCATGGCACCAGCATCTGCTTCTTGTCAGGGCTTCAAACTGCTTCTACTCATGGTGGAAGGCAAACGGAAGCCAGAATATCATATGGCAAGAGAGGGAGCAATAGAGTAGGAAAGTGCTAGTCTCTTTTTAACAATCAGTTCTTGCAGTAACTAACAGAACAAGAAATCACTAAATATGCTGACGATAGCATCAAGCCTTTCACGAGTGATCTGTGTCCATGAGGCAACAGCTCCCACCAGATCCCAACTCCAAATTTGGGGATCAAATTTCAACATGAGGTTTGGAGGGAACAAATATCTAAACTATATCATTGACTATTCAGGCTATTGATAGATTTTTTTAAATAAAATAAATGATGGTGTATTTGATTGGATTAAGAAAATCAAGGCTGGGTGTGGTGACTCACACCTGTAATCCTACCACTTTGGGAGGCTGAGACAGGAGGATTGCTTGAGGCCAGGAGTTCAAGACCAGCCTGGGCAACATAGGGAGACTCCTATCTCTACAAAAAGGAGGAGAAGGAGGAGGAGGAAGGGGAGGAGAAGAAGGAGAGAAGGAGAGGACGAGGAGGAAGAAGGGGAAGGGAGGAGGGAAAGGGAATGGGGGATGGGGGAGGGAGCTAGGAGGAGGAGAAAAAAAGAGGAGGAAGAAGAAATGAAAAAAGAAAATCAACTGGTTGTCTAAAATGTCAATCAGCATTTTGGTGCAGATAATAAACACCACTTTTTAAAATATTTTCCTTCTTTTTATTGTGGTAAAATATACATAACATTTACCCATTTACCACTTTAATAATTTTAAAGCTTACAATTCAATAGCATTAAGTACATCTACAATGTTGTGCAGCCATCACCACTATTCATTTCCGGAACTTGTTCATCGTTTGAAACAGAAACTCTGTACCCATTAAGAAAAACTGCCCATGGCCCCCTCTTCCCAGCTCCTGGTACCCACCATTCTACTTTGTGTCTCTATGAATTTTCCTATTCTAGGTACTCTGTATAATGGGAATCATGCAGTATGGGTCCTATTGTGTCTGACTTACTTCACTTAATACGCTGTTTTCAAGGTTCATTTATAGTGTAGTATGTATCTGAATTTCACTCATTTTAAAGACTGAATAATTTTCTGTTTATGTATAGATCACATTTTGTTGTCCACTCGCCTGTTGATGGACATTTGGATTTCCAATTTTTGGTATTGCAGGTAAAACTGCTATGAACATTGCTGTACAAGCATCCGTTTGAGCCATTGCTTTCAGTTCTTTTGGGTGTATACCTAGAAGTGGAAGTGCTGGATCATACAGTTTAACTTAACTCTATGTGTAACTTTTAAGGAACTGCCAAACAGTTTTCCACAGCAGCTGCACCACTTTCTGTTCCCAACAGCAACGCACAAGTGTTCCAGTTTCACCACATCCTTGCAAGCACTTGTCATTATTATTTATTTATTTTTAGGATAATAGTCATCCTTAAGGGTCTGAAATGGTGCTTCATTGTGGTTTTGGTTATCATTTCCCTAACAGCTAGTGATGTTGAACATCTTTTCATGTGCTTACTTACCATTTGTATATCTTCTTGGAGAAATACCTGTAGAAGTCTTTTATCCATTTTTGAATTGAGTTATTTGGTTTTGGTTGTGTTTGTTCAGTTTTATGAGTACTTTGTATGTTCTGAATGTTAATCTTCTCAAAGTTTCATAGTTTTAGCTCTTACATTTAGGACTTTGATCTATATTTATTTATTTATTTATGTATGTATGTATTTATTTATTTATTTTTTGAGACAGAGTCTTGCTCTTTCTCCCAGGCTGGAGTGCAGTGGTGCGATCTCGGCTCACTGCAAGCTCCGCCTCCCAGGTTCACGCCATTCTCCTGCCTCAGCCTCTCGAGTAGCTGGGACTACAGGTGCCTGCCACCACGCCCGGCTAACTTTTTGTGTTTTTAGTAGAGACGGGGTTTCACCATGTTAGCCAGGATGGTCTTGATCTTCTGACCTTGTGATCCACCTGTCTCGGCCTCCTAAAGTGCTGGGATCACAGGTGTGAGCCACCGCACCCCGCCAGAATCATATTTTTGTATCCATTCTGCCAATCTCTGGCTTTCAATTGGAGAGTTTAATCCATTGAGATTTAAAATAGTTACTGATGAGAAAGTGTTCTCTTCTGCTATTTTATTATTTATTTTCTGTATGTCTT
Source organism: Pongo pygmaeus (assembly GCF_028885625.2). Lineage (NCBI taxonomy): Eukaryota > Metazoa > Chordata > Mammalia > Primates > Hominidae > Pongo > Pongo pygmaeus. The sequence continues at coordinate 6,153,736 of NC_072373.2, forward strand.
ACAGATTCTTTGCCTGTTATTTTTTTATTATTTATTTATTTGTTTTTTGAGATGGAGTCTCACTCTGTCACCCAGGCTGGAGTGCAGTGTCACGATCTCGGCTCACTGCAAGCTCTGCCTCCCGGGTTCACGTCATTCTGCTGCTTCAGCCTCCTGAGTAGCTGGGACTACAGGTGCTCACCACCACACCCAGCTAATTTTTTTGTGTTTTTAGTAGAGATAGGGTTTCACCGTGTTAGCCAGGATTGTCTCGATCTCCTGACCTCATGATCCACCCACCTTGGTCTCCCAAAGTGCTGGGATTACAGGCATGAGACACCACGCCTAGCCTGCCTGTTATTTTTAAAATTACTGCCTTCTTTTGTTTTCAGTTGATTTTTGTGTAGTATGTTCTGATTTTTTTTTTTTTAATTTTGAGATGGAGTCTTGCTCTGTCACCCAGGCTGGAGTGCAGTGACACCAATTTCAGCTCCCTGCAAACTCCGCCTCCTGGGTTCAAGCAATTCTCCTGTCTCAGCCTCTCAAGTAGCTGGGATTACAGGCACGTGCCACCATGCCCAGATAATTTTTTTGTATTTTTGGTAGAGATGGAGTTTTGCTGTGTTGGCCAGGCTGGTCTTGGACTCCTGACCTCAGGTGATTCACCTGCCTTGGCCTCCCAAAGTGCTGGGATTATAGGAATGAGCCACCGCGCCTGGCCTGATTTCTTTTTTATTTCCTCTTTTGTATATTCTGTGAATCCTTTATAGTTACTATGGGAATTAAATATAATATTCTATAGTTTTTCACAGCCTAATTTGAATTGATACCTAGTTAATTTAAATTGCCTACAAAAACTGCTGCTATATAGCTCTGTCCCCTCCTTTGTTATTGGTGTCACAAATTACATCTTTGTATACACTGTGTGCCCAATAACAAAGATTTAAAATAATTTTTATGCACTTGGCTTTTAAATCTGCAGAAAATAAACAGTGGAGTTACAAACCAAAATTACAAGCCAAAATTACTGGCTTTTATGTTTGCCTATAGATTTATCTTTACTAGAGATCTTAATATCTTCATTTGTCATTGAGTTGCTGTCTATCATGCATTTATTTCATCTCCTTTCTTACAGGGCAGGTTTATTGGTAATGAACACCCTAGCTTTTGTTTGGGAATGTCTAAATTTCTTCTTCATTTTTGAAGTACAGTTTTGCAGATACAGATTTCTTATTTGACAGTTTTTTCTTTCATCACTTTAAACATATTATCCCACTGCCTTCACATCTGAAAGGTTTCTGCTGACAAATCTATTGCTAAATCTTTTTTAAAAAGAAATTTTATTTATTTAATTCACAAATAATGGTTGTGAATGTAAATATTAAATATAAATATATTTAAATATAAGGTACAATGGGATTTTTTAATCTATATATACATTGTAAAAAAAGATTAAATCAAGTAAATTATCATATCTATTACCTCACCAACTTTTCTTTTGCGGTAGGAATATTAACAATGTATTATTTTAGTAGTTTTGAAATATACAATTCATTATTATTAACTGTGGTTACCATGCAGTGTAATAGATTACTAAAACTTACTCCTGCAGTCTAACAGACACTTTGTACTTTGTCATCAACATCTTTCCTTTCCCCATCCGTCTCCCAACCCCAGCCTCTGGTAACTACCTTTCTACTCTGTTTCTATGAGATCAACATTTTTGGATTCCACATATATGGGAGATTATACAGTATTTGTCCTTGTGTGTCAGGCTTATTCCCCTAATCCCCAAACTCTTTCCTCTGTTCTCCATATTCAAACCAAACAGGAGGTCCTCTAGATTTACCTCTGTCCTATTTCTCAAATGTATCCTTTTCTCTCTATTCTTATGGCTACTTAGTTCATCATTTCTTGTTAGAATTACAATATTGCTTCTTACCATGTTTTCCTAATATGTGTTTGACTTTCTCCAGTACATTCTCCACATCCCATAACCGATCTGAAATGGTTACGAAAATGATATTCACCTTTTCACACAGTTATTCAATGGTTCCTTCTGGCCTTTAGCAAAGTTCAAACTCTGGCCATGACATGTAAGGTCCTTTAGCACAGTGTCCTTCAGGTCTATTCATGTTGTCACGAATGATAGGTTTTTCTTCTTTTTAAAGGTTGCATAGTATTCCAGTGTGTATATATACCACATTTTCTTTATCCATTCATCCATTGATGATAATCTTATTGATGATCTCTTGTATGTGATGAATTACACAACTGTAGGGATTGGGGAAATCTTTTCCTCACCGTTTGACAGGTTTGGCAGGTTTATGGCTGAGGCCTGTATGACAAAAGGCAGATTAACAAGAGAAAAGCATACAAATTCATTTAATATATATTTTATATGACATGAGAAACCTCATAAAGAAATGAAGACTCAAAGACACAGGTAAACCAGTGGCTTTTTTTTTTTTTTTTTTTGAGACAGAGTCTCACTCTGTCACCCAGGCTGGAGTGCAGTGGTGTGATCCCAGCTCACTGTAACCTCTGCCTCCCAGGTTCAAGCAATTCTTGTGCCTCAGCCACCTGAGTAGCTGAGATTACAGGTGGGCACCACCACACCTTGCTAATTTTTGTATTTTTAGTAGAGATGGGGTTTCTCCATGTTGGCCAGGCTGGTCGCAATCTCCTGGCCTCAAATGATCTGCCTGTGTCGGCCTCCCAAAGTGCTGGGATTACAGGTGTGAGCCACCACGCCCAGCCAACCAGTGGCTTTTTAATGCTAGGTTTGATGAAGAAGTGGATAGCTGTGAAGAATGTTTGGAACAAAAAGTATGATCTAATGGTAACAAACTGGGGGGAACTTAGCAAGACCTGTTAGTTCCGATTCTTTTCTGTGTCCCTGTGCCTTCAGAGATAAGGATGTTCCTTTCCTCTGGGTCTAGAGAGGGCACCTCTTGAATGTGGGTCTTATGACCTGCTTCAGGGGAGAAGGGTGGGAAAATGTCAGAGAATGACCTTCCTAGGTTTTATGACCAGCTTCAGGGGAGAAGGCGAGGGGGAAGGGAAAGTGATGTTCCTGCTTCTGCTATTTTCTCAAATACCAAGGTGCCATCTTTTAGGATAGTGTGATCCTGAACCCCATCACCATCATCAATATTCCCCTAATCCCCAAACTCTTTCTTCTGTTCTCCATATTCAAACCAAACAGGAGGTGCTCTAGATTTACCTCTGTCCTATTTCTCAAATGTATCCTTTTCTCCCTATTCTTCTGGCTACTTAGTTCATCATTTCTTGTTAGAATGACAATATTGCTTCTTACCATGCTTTCCTAATATGTTTGACTTTCTCCAATAGATTCTCCACATCCCATAACTGATCTGAAACAATTATGCAAATGATATTCACCTTTTCACATAGTTGTTCTTTGGTTCCTCCTGGCCTTTAGCAAGGTTCAAACTCTGGCCATGACATGTAAGGTCCTTTAGCACATGGGCCTCCAGTCTCAGTAGTCTGAACTGACTGGAGGTGTTTCTTCTTGCCTGTTGCCAAGCCTTCAAGCAGACTCACTCATGGATGACACAGCTGTCTGCAAGTGCCTACTGTTTTGTCTCAAAACTTGTAGTGACAGGTGTGTCTTGTCACTTTCTGGTGTACATTGCAGATCTGCCTTGTTTATCATTCCAAGATGAGCTCCGATGTGAGTGGCCCTGACAGTGCAGAGTATAATCGAATGCCCTTTGAACTGAGGGAGCACAATTTATTGCTGTTAACACATTTTACAGTTTATAAGGTTATCAGCCCCTTAACTCCTGAGTTTTTTTCAAGCTTGGCTTTGAATCTGTAAACACAACTGATTTATATCACAAAATTGACATAAAATATGATACTTATTGTTTCATTTTATAAATTCCTTACCTCATAAAGTATAATTAAAACAACAATTAATAATCTTATGTTTTCCCTTCCCTCATCCATCTCACTAAGAAATAGTATCGTAATTCTTCAACAGTGAATTTTCTGTATGGGAGAAAAAGATGTTTTGACATAAATTTAGCCAATTTTTTAATAATTACATTACAATTATAAATGCTTCTTGTAAACCAGACTCAACACTTCTTAGGGTTATCTATGAAAAATGAATAATAGATAAATAAAAATAAGACCTCATTTTGAAATACTATAGGAATTTCGTGTGTCCACTTTTAATTTTTAGCAACCATAATCTTTAACCTTTTTTTCTTGTATATGAAGAAACTTAAATTTTTAACACTAGAAACATGTTTCTGCTTAATTCCAGTCTGAAGATAGAGGTCTAAAGCAAGAAAAAGGTGCAAATAAATGGAGTCCAAGTCTTCAAGGACATCAGAAAAAGAATTTTAAAGTCTTTTTTTTTTTTTTGAGATGGAGTTTCACTCTTTCACCAAGGCTGGAGTGCAGTGGCGCGACCTTGGCTCACTGCAACCTCTGCCCCCCGGGTTCAAGTGATTCTCCTATCTCAGCCTCCCGAGTAGCTGTGATTATATGTGCCTGCCACCATGCCCAGCTAATTTTTGTATTTTTGGTAGAGATGGATTTCACCATGTTGGCCAGGCTAGTCTGGAGCTCCTGACCTCAGGTGATCCACCTGCCTCAGCTTCTCAAAGTGCTAGGATTACAGATGTGAGTCATTGTCAAATATTTTCTTGTAAAATCTAGCTGTTCAAGTTAGCTTACAATCATGTTGGTCTTTCTAAATAAAACTGCCTTTTTATAACAAAAAATTGTTTAAAATAAAATAAAATATTGGCTGTTTGTCAAGAGCATGTGCATTTTAATATAAGATTTGAAATTTAAATTAATGATTGATGAGACAAATTTTTTTTTTTTTTTTTTTCTTTTTTATTATTATTATTATTATTATTATTATTATTATTATACTTTAGGCTCTATGGTACATGTGCGCAACGTGCAGGTAAGTTACATATGTATACATGTGCCATGCTGGTGCGCTGCACCCACCAACTCGTCATCTAGCATTAGGTATATCTCCCAATGCTATCCCTCCCCCCTCCCCCCACCCCACAACAGTCCCCGAAGTGTGATGTTCCCCTTCCTGTGTCCATGTGTTCTCATTGTTCAATTCTCACCTATGAGTGAGAATATGCGGTGTTTGGTTTTTTGTTCTTGCGATAGTTTACTGAGAATGATGATTTCCAATTTCATCCATGTCCCTACAAAGGACGTGAACTCATCATTTTTTATGGCTGCATAGTATTCCATGGTGTATATGTGCCACATTTTCTTAATCCAGTATATCATTGTTGGACATTTGGGTTGGTTCCAAGTCTTTGCTATTGTGAATAATGCCGCAATAAACATACGTGTGCATGTGTCTTTATAGCAGCATGATTTATAGTCCTTTGGGTATATACCCAGTAATGGGATGGCTGGGTCAAATGGAATTTCTAGTTCTAGATCCCTGAGGAATCGCCACACTGACTTTTAAGCACAGGGAATTGAAAGTATTTTTAAATTCTGAGAAAAAGAAAAAAATGAAAATAAGTCACATTCATTCAATAACTTTATCTGAAAATAAAGTCAGTTGGAATTGAATTCATGATATATATTACTTAATCATACCATAGGACTCATTTGCTCAGGCAGAAGTTAGTTTACCTTAAACTCAATTGGGAGCACAACCCATTCCAGTACAATGGAATCTCCTCATTATAATGGCTGTTCAAAATTAAAGGTCCAATTACAAAATTTTCTGAACTTGTGCCATTGAATTATTGTCTTATTTTTAAGTATAGGATGAGCCCCAAACATGTAAAATGTGATGAAGCATGTGTACTTGGCAAGTGTATTGGTTATAAACAACAGAAACCAACTCTGACTAAGGGGAGCTAAACAGGACTTACAGGAAAGTCATCAGATAGCACAAATTTGGAGACATATTGGCAAATAAAGCTAGGAGAACAGGAAGGAACCAAGGGAATGTAGGTCACCAAGAGCCCAGGCCAGTTCAAATGCAACTGTGCAGGTACAGACACCATTGTATCCTCCCAGCTGAGCCTCTTGACTCTTAACTCCATTGCCTCCACACCTATAAAACATCTGCAGAGCAGCGTCAACCATAATAACCAGGCCTACTTCTTGACATTAGTGGATTCAGGCTCAAAGTCCCAGAGAGCAGGTGCCTCACATGGGTTTGGGGAGATCAATGCCATATTAGAAGCAAAGCTCCAAAGAGTTATGGGTTGAATTGTGTCTCCCCAAAATGTGTATGTAGAAGTCCTAATCCTGAGTACTTTAGAATGTGACTTTCTTTGGAAACAGGGTCATTGCAGACACAATTTTATATATATAATAACTGTTAAGATGAGGTCATGCTTGCGTAAGGTGGGCTCCTAATTCAATATGACTAGTGTCCTTATAAAAAGGGGAAATTTGGAGACAGACAAACACATAGACAGAGTGCCATGTGAATTTCAAGGCAGAGATTGGGTGATTTATTTGCAGGCTAAATAATGCCAAAGATAGCAAACTACCAGAAGTTAGGGTAGAGGCATGAAGCAGAAAGAACCAACCCTTCCTATACATTGATCTTAGTCTTGTACCCTCCATAACTGTGAGACAATACTATTTCTTTTGTTCAAGCCATCCAGGTTGTGGTACTTTGTTATGGCAGACTTAGCAAACTATTATAATACACCCATCTCCAGCCAAGACTCCAAAAGCAGCAAATTCTCCACTCTCGCCACTCCTATTCAACATAGCAATCAGTCAAATGAAATAAATAAAAGG